>NC_044040.1:196657171-197265669 GCF_901765095.1 Microcaecilia unicolor | reverse complement strand
CTCACCCCCACTGTCCTGCTGCTCCCTACCCACTCCTGCAGCAAAGTACCTTAGCTGACAGGGGTCCCCAACCCCTGCCAACTGTAGCTTTCTCCAGCGCCGGTCTCCAGCGCCGCTGCGTTGCATGCCCTGCTCTCTCTTCCTCCTCACGTCCTGAATGCTCCTTCAAGCAAAACCAGGGGCCTGGAGGTAATTTGGGGGGGGGGCCCAGGCCCCCGTGACCCCACCTAGCTACACCACTGCGTCGCACCTACATAGTGTGCGCGCTTGCCAATGCAGTCCACTCTCCGCTCCCCTTGGCTCCACAACCTGGCTACGCTTCTGCTGAGGGTGACTGGTAAAAGATTACATTCTGAGTAAGGGAATGGAAAGCAGGGAGCATCCAATCAGAAATGTCATGAATTACCCATAATACCATTCTCATAACATTGGATTAAAGGTTAACCAGCTAAGATGAACAGCGTATAGATAGGACTGGGGTCTCTGAGTTATTTCATAGTTACAGGTCATAGGATGGCAGTATTACACAAAATACACTAAAGATAAGCTATGTGTACAGAGTAGATAATATAAAATGATTATTTGCAGAAACAAAGGGGGATATGGGAGAATATTTGTAACAAGTGTTAGACTTCCCCGACACCTTAATCTATCATTTTGTGGAATGTTTCAAATTGAAACGTTTCTGGACTGGAGTACTTTCCAATTGAGAGACAGCGCTAGAATTCATCACTAGAATAGTCATACCCCTTATGGTACAAATGTCTAAATGGGATTGGCGGGACACATACAAACCTTACTGCCTCCTTTGGTATCTGAGGGATGGGGTGGACGAAGGGGGGACTGGTGGGAGGGGGGGAATAAAAGCTTGTGAAAATGAAAAGGATGCACCTTTAAATGTATTTTGGTTCTTCGCGATATGTGCCTTGTTTATATTATACTTTAGTTAAAAAGGCCTGTTTCTGATAGAAATGAAATGGACGCTAGAGCTCCCTCGGTCTCTGTCTTTGGAGTTCCACACCCCCGCATGTCCGTCCCTCTCTCTCCTCGGAGTTCCAGGCCCCTTCCCCTCCGAGTTCCAGGACCAGTCTTCCCCTTCCAGTTCCAGGAGCTCCCCCTCCTGGTCGAGTTCCAGGACCCCCCCTTCCCGTTCCCCCTCCCCCCTCCCATTCCAGTTCCATGACCCCCTTCCCCCCCTCCTGTTCCACTTCCAAGACCCCCTCCCTCCCTCCCTCTGTGTGCCCACCGAGTGGAAGCAGGATGTGTGCGGCTGCCCCTCCCCTTCGTAAGTGCTGGCTGTTATTTAAAACTTCTTACCTTCTGGTCCGCCGGCAACAGTGAAGTCGAGCAGACACGGCACGGCGCTTCAGACTGCCTTCACTTCTGTTTAAGCTCTGCCTCTGGTCCTGCCCTCATTTCCTGTTTGCGGAAGGACGGGACCAGAGGCAGAGCTGAAACAGAAGCGAAGGCAGTCTGAAGCGCTGTGCCGTGCCTGCTCGACTTCACTGTTGCCAGCGGACCAGGAGGGTAAGACGTTTTAAATAACATCTGGCACTTACGAAGCGGAGGGGCAGCCGCACACATCCTGCTTCCACTCAAAGTGCACAGAGAGAGAGAGAGGGAGGGAGGCGCGGGGCGGTGGAACTCGCAATTGTGTACTGACATCCGCCGGCTGGTGCTGGCTTCCTTTCCCAGGTCGTCGTTGCACTCCGAGGGGAGAGAGAGAGAGACCTCCGGTGGCTGGTGCTGGCTTCCCTTCCCTCTCACTTCCCATTGGTCCGCCCTGTGACATCATCCCCAGGGCGGACCAATGAGAAGTGTGTTACGAACCCAGGGATCCAGACGGAGGTGCAAATTATTATATAGGATAAGGCTAGCAGCTGGATATGGATGGGATAACCGCTACAGATGTGGGGTTCTCTCCCATCTCCCGCCTCGGTCTCTGAGGACTGAGGGTGCCCACCCCTGATCCATCTCAACAACGTACCGGTAAAAGGAAAATGGTCATTCAAAGCATGCTGCAGAAGAGAAATATTGGTGTATTTTTGAAACTGTGCTTAGTAAGAATATTTTCTAAATGTATGCAATCTGTTTAAAAAAAAAATGAAAATGTGAATGTAACCAAAAATAGAATTGTATTTTTGAAATATTTTTGTCGTCTGTGCATTTATGTATAAAAACTCTGTTCTCTTGGTACACAGCTATACAGGTAATGCCACTGATTGTAAGGGTAGGATTCTTCCTGTCTGCTAAAAGGTCAACAGAATTACATTACGGTGACAGAATCTTTCTCTCTGTGGATAATGAGAGCACTGATTAATCTCGTAGTCCAGTAACCAGACATTCACAGTAATAGAGCAGCAGGCTGAGAACCAGAGAAGTCGGTTTTCAGAATCCCACTTTGCCCTTTGACTCTTTTTGTGACCCTGGGCAAGTCACTTCACCTTCCATTGGCTCAGGTACAAATTACATTGGCCTTCTTGAAGAGAGATACCTTTACCTGCTTGTAACTCACCTAATTTTCAGATTTGGGAAATCTGGAGTGGAGGAGTGGCCTAGTGGCTAGAGCACCAGTTTTGCAATCCGGTTCAAATCCCACTGCTGCTCCTTGTGATCTTGGGCAAGTCACTTAACCCTCAGCTGCCTCAGCTACAAACTTAGATTGTGAGCCCTCCTGGGACAGAGAAATATCCAGTGTAACTGAATGTAACTCACCTTGAACTACTACTGAAAAAGGTGTGAGCAAAATCTAAGTAAATAAATAAAAATTTGAGATTCTACATGGAATGTTGCTACTATTTGAGATTCTATATGGAATGTTGCTATTCAACTAGCAACATTCCATGTAGAAGCCTGCCCTTGCAGATCAGCAACGCGGCCGCGCTGCTGATCTGCAAGGGCAGGCTTCTACATGGAATGTTGCTACTATTTGAGATTCTAGGTGGAATGTTGAGATTCTGTTGCTACTATTTGAGATTCCACATGGAATGTTGCTAGTGGAGGAGTGGCCTAGTGGTTAGAGCACCGGTCTTGCAATCCAGAGGTGGCCGGTTCAAATCCCACTGCTGCTCCTTGTGATCTTGGGCAAGTCACTTAACCCTCAGTTGCCTCAGCTACAAACTTAGATTGTGAGCCCTCCAGAGACAGGGAAATCCCTAGTATACCTGAATGTAACTCACCTTGAGCTACTACTGAAAACAGTGTGAGCAAAATGGAAATAAAATCCAAGTAAAGGAATGCAATTTGTCTCCTTGGTATAGATCCAAAATCTAAGCTTCATTTCAACATTGATTTTATTTCTGTGGTAAAAAAGGTTCTTGTTCATTGTTTGAATATCAGCAGATTTAGCATCATTACAAAAAATTAAGTGGTACCTATCTGACACTACATATAGTAACATAGTAAGTGACGGCAGAAAAAGACCTGTACTGTCCATCCAGTCTACCCAACAAGATAAACTCATATGTGCTATTTTATATGTATACCTGACCTTGATTTGTATCTGCCATTTTCAGGGCACAGACTGTAGAAGTCTGCCCAGCACTAGCCCCGCCTCCCAACCACTAGCCCCACCTCCTAACCACTGGTGCTGCCACCCAATCTCTGCTAAGCTTCTGAGGATCCATTTCTTCTGAACAGGATTCCTTTATGTTTATCCCACGCTTTTTTGAATTCCGTTTCTGTTTTCATCTCCACCACCTCCCTCGGGAGGGCATTCCAAGTATCCACCACTCTCTGTGTGAAAAAATACTTCCTGACATTTTTCTTGAGTCTGCCCCCCTTCAACCTCATTTCATGTCCTCTAGTTCTACCGCCTTCCCGTCTCCAAAAAAGTTCGTTTGCGGATTAATACCTTTCAAATATTTGAACGTCTGTATAATATCACCCCTGTTTCTACTTTCCTCCAGGGTATACATGTTCAGGTCAGCAACTCTCCTCATACGTCTTGTAATGCAAATCCCATAACATTTTTGTAGCTTTTCTTTCCTCCGCTTCAATTCTTTTTATATTCTTAGCAAGATATGGCCTCCAAAACTGAACACAATACTCCAGGTAAGTGTTGGATTATTTGTAGTAAATAATTAGCAGATTTTAGTACACACAGCTTCAGCTTTAGAAATGTTAATTTCTTTCTTCATCTCTCTCTCATTCACCCCAGAATAATTCACTGCTGAGTCACTTAAAGTTGAAGTAACAAAACATCTGTTTACTCACAGTTTGTAGTTAGATTATAATCAGACAGGCTTATATATACATATTACTATACATTTGTATTATCAGCTCCTTCCATGTGCTTAGATGGTAATGGATGCTCACACCACCATAGATCCTCTCAGGTTAGGAGAGATCATGAGCTCCATGTGCTCCATGTGCTGTGTCTGCTGCATCTAACCCCCACAGGAAGTTGCATAGCTGTGTGACCTCTCTAAGTAATTCACATCAGAGGTCACAGAGTAATCACAGAGAAATAATAGGTGACAGGCAATGCATGTAAAATACAATTACATTCCAACAAACCCCTTCTCATGCATAACTGTCATGCAATTATTTATTCATACAAAGTCCAAGCTTTATACGCAGATTCACAAATGTTCTCTGGGTAACGGTTTGGTCATGATGTCAGCTGTCATCTCACTGGTGTGACAATAGTGTAGACTGATGACCCCTTCTTTCGCCAACTCTCGCACGTTGTGGTATTTCGTTGCGATGTGCTTGGTGCGTGACTGAACCTTGTCATTCTGTGACAGTCGGATGCAGCTCTGATTATCTTCCATTATCTGGATTGGTCTCTTTTCAGCTATTCCGAAATCCAGCAAAAGTTTTTCAATCCACATCAGTTCTCTGCACGCTTCCGATACTGCCACATATTCAGCTTCTGTAGAAGACAAACTCACAATACTTTGTTTATGACTGGCCCATGAAATTTGTACATTTCCATACATAAACACATATCCACTTGTGGATTTATAATCAGAATGATCCCCTGCCCAATCTGAATCACAGTAACATATTAGTTTTGGATTACTATTGGCTGAAATCTTTAATTTACAATCAATGGTACCCTTTAAATACCTTACCATCCTTTTAACTGCAGTCCAATCTGATTTGGTAGGTGAGCTGACCCTTCTGCTCAAAATTCCTACTGCATTTGCTATATCAGCCCTGTATGTGGTAGTTAGATATAAAAGTTTACCTATGGCTGATCTATATTGGATGTTATCTGGTAAAGGTTCTCTTACTGTTTCATCCTTCAGAAAATCAGTGATCATGGGAGTGCTTACAACTTGGGCATCTTGCATACCTAAACTTTCAATAAGCTCATTTATTTTCTGCTTCTGGCTTAGAAGATAAGAACCATCATTTTGTTTCTCAATTTCTATACCAAGATAGTATGACACATTACCAAGTTCTTTTATCTCAACATTCTGGTTTAAACACTTTACAATGTCCTTGTACTCTTGCTCACTTTTGCTTGCAATGAGCAGATCATCAACAAAAGCTAAAATGTATGCATATTGTCCATTTGTGCACCTAGTGTACAAACATTTATCTGCTTCACCTTGCTTAAATCCTAAATTTGTCAATATTTCATGCAATTTGTCATTCCAACATTCTGCACTTTGCTTAATCCATAAAGACCTTTGTTTAATTTACACACTAGCTGTCTTTGTTTGTATTTATGAAACCTGTTGGTTGTTCCATGTACAAGTCTTCAGTTATATCTCCGTGAAGAAACGCTGTTTTCACATCAATGTGGTTGACTTGCATGCCTTTTGAGACTGCAATGCTCAGAAGTGTTCTAATTGTCGTGTGTTTCACTACAGGTGCAAACACTTCATCAAAATCTTCTCCATATTTTTGAAGATATCCCTTTGCCACTAATCTGGCTTTATACCTTTCCACTTTTCCTTGTGCATTCCTTTTTAACTTGAATACCCATTTGCATCCTATAGCTTTCTTGCCAGGAGGTAATTTTGTAAGAATCCAAGTATTATTTTTATCCAATGCATCAATTTCTTCTTGTGCAGCTTTACGCCATTCAGCAGCTTCTTCTGCTGGCATTTTCTCAATCTCATCCCATGTTAAGGGCTCTTGAGCTTCTGCTGACTTTGTTAGGTAAGACAGTCTTGGGGGTGGAACACCTTTGTTTTCCCTGGATGAGCGTCTGACAACAGGTTGGTCTGACCTTTCCGCATCCTCTAAATCTGAGAGTCCTTCTCCAATTGATTCCCCTTCTCCAACTGTACTGTCTTCTTCAATGATCCTTTCTGTGTCTGCTTCCTCTGCCTGTTCCTCGTTAGATACAGGTGAGTTGCTTTCAGACATCTGCCTTGGTATGGCATTTATATACACTGGCATGTCTATTATGGTTCTAGTTTCATATTCTGGATGATAAGGCTCATCTGGGATAATCCAGCCTTTATCAACCCTTTTGTTTTCATCAAAATATGTAACATGTCTTATGCCAACAATGCCAGTTTTCAGATTCAAAATTCTATATCCTTTGTGTCCTGTAGCATAGCCAACTAAAATGCCCCTTTCTGTTGTGGAATCCAGCTTATGCCTTCTTTGCTTTGGTACATGAGCATATGCTGTACTTCCAAATGTTCTTATGTGTGACAGGTTTGGCTTCCTACCATGCCATGTCTCATGTGGTGTGCGCTCAGCGCCTTTAGTTGGCATTCTGTTTTGTAGGTACACTGCTGTGAGAATGGCTTCCCCCCATAGTCTTTTAGGGAGATTGCTATCTGACAGCATACATCTGGTCATTTCCACAATTGACCTAAATTTTCTCTCTGCAACAGAATTTTGCTCTGGTGTATAAGCTACTGTTGTGATATGTTGAATGCCTTCTTGTTCTAGAAATGTGCGCATGCTTTGTGAAGTGAACTCACCACCATTGTCGGTCTGAAGAACCTTTGGTTTTCTTTCAAATTTATTTCTCACCATGGCTACGTATTTCTTCAGCATGTCTGTGACTTGACTTTTCTCTTTCAGCAAATAGGCCACACAATATCTAGAGAAATCATCCAAGAATATTAGTACAAATCTGTTATTTCCCAATGATGGGATATTAAACGGTCCACATAAGTCACTGTGTATTAAGTCCAGCACTTTATTACTCCTATTTCCTGTGTATGCAGGAAATGAGGGTCTCACACCTTTTTGAGTAACACAGTCTATGCATTTCTCCATTTTACCAGCATCTGCACTTATCTGAATGCCGGTGGCTAGTTGCTTACTGTAAAGATCCTGGATCACCTTAGAATCACGATGTCCCAGGCAGCGATGCCAGATTTCCAGACTACATTTACCATCATTCTTCCTTACTTGCGCCATATGTGAGGCTTCACCTGAAATGCTCAGTTTATAAACATCATTATGCATAAAAGCTTCAGCATACACTTCATCATTTTTAGAGATTGTGCACTTACTGTTTTCAAAATGAATCACAAATCCCTTCTTATCTAATGTAGATACACTAAGCATATTGCAAACTGCTTGGGGAATATACAAGACATCACTTACAGGAATTTCTTTAACTTCATTAGACACCTTGCATTTTAAGAATCCAATTCCTTTTGCTTGGATCTGAGCAGTCCCTGCGTTTGCAGTTTGAAGAATTCCTTCTTCTGGACACATTTCCTGAAAGAAATCCTTAGAATTGGTTAAATGGCATGTACTCCCTGAATCCAAAATCCAAGTACTTTCATTTGAATTATTATTTACCATAGTCAAAGATTTTTCTGCCATTAGAAAGCCCTTGTGTTTATCTTTGTCCTTCATACATTTCCTGGTTTGAAAATTCTTTAGTTCCATTGGCTTAGGTGAGCTAGAGGGAGTGTTTTGTGTTTCCTTACACCATTTAGATACATGTCCCTCCTTTCCACATGAGTAGCAAATCAGCTTGCCCTTGGGTGGAGTTTTCCCATAGCTCCGCCTTCCTCTGTTCTTTGCCAAGAAATTTGTTTCATTTCTCTCTGACTTGCTTTGAGAACACATCTCCTCAGAATCATTTATTATGCATTCCTGCCTTAGTTTTGATGTTGTCTGTTCAAAAGATTGCCCTTCAATGGCCTCATTTACAGACCTAAAAACATCAAACTTCTTTGATAGTGAGGTAAAAGAAATGCTCTTTTCAATGCATCACACATGGGAATTCCTGAAAGTTCTAACTTTTGAAATGAAGACATAAGATGCATAATGTGATCATTACATTTACTTTTATCCCTTAATTTGGTTTCATTCAACTCTGCCAGCCAAATTGGTTGCTGCTTTGCATATGTAGTTGCATACATAGTTCTCAGTTTATATAAAATGTCCTTTGGTGTATCTTTTCCCTCCACTAATATGGCTTGTTTCTCTGAGAGAGCTTCCAAAAGCATGCACTTCACATAATAGTTTGCATTGTCCCATTCAGCCATATTTTCAGCTGTTCTGTCTTGGTCTAAGCATATATTTAATCTTTTTGCTCGAAGGAGACATATGAATCTTAGTTCCCACTGCTGATAATTAAACTCAGTTAATTTAGGCACCTTGAGAGAATAGAAAAATGGTGAATTTCTTCCCTCAGCCATTTTCTTAGCCTTCTGTCTGCTGTGTGGGGGGAGAGAGAGACAGACTGAATCTTTCCTTTAAGACTTAAGAGAAAAATGTGGCCTTTTTTTCTGCCTGGTAATATTTCTCTTCTTTTTCAATTCCTGGCCCCTGGGCCCATAACCCTTTTGTTGGATTATTTGTAGTAAATAATTAGCAGATTTTAGTACACACAGCTTCAGCTTTAGAAATGTTAATTTCTTTCTTCATCTCTCTCTCATTCACCCCAGAATAATTCACTGCTGAGTCACTTTAAAGTTGAAGTAACAAAACATCTGTTTACTCACAGTTTGTAGTTAGATTATAATCAGACAGGCTTATATATACATATTACTATACATTTGTATTATCAGCTCCTTCCATGTGCTTAGATGGTAATGGATGCTCACACCACCATAGATCCTCTCAGGTTAGGAGAGATCATGAGCTCCATGTGCTGTGTCTGCTGCATCTAACCCCCACAGGAAGTTGCATAGCTGTGTGACCTCTCTAAGTAATTCACATCAGAGGTCACAGAGTAATCACAGAGAAATAATAGGTGACAGGCAATGCATGTAAAATACAATTACATTCCAACAGTAAGGTCTCACCAACAACTTGTACAGGGGCATCAACACCTCCTTTCTTCTGCTGGTCACACCTCTCTCTATACAGCCTAGCAACCTTCTGGCTATGGCCACCGCCTTGTCACACTGTTTTGTCACTTTCAGATCACCCCAAGATCCCTCTCCCCGTCTGTACATATCAGACTCTCACTGCCTAACACATACATCTCCCGTGGATTTCTACTCCCTAAGTGCATCACTTTGCAATTGTTCGCATTGAATTTTAATTGCCAAACATTAGACCATTATTCTAGCTTTTTCTGGCTTGTGTGCTGATCTACTGTCCTGAAGATTGAAAAATAGAGGAGTGGCCTAATGGTTAGTGCAGTGGGCTTTGATCCTGGTAACCTGGGTTTGATTCCCACTGCAGCTCCTTGTGACCTTGGGCAACTCACTTAACCCTCCATTGCCCCTGGTACAAAAAACTTAGATTGTGGGTCCACTAAGGATGGAGAAAGTACCTGCATATAATGTGTATAGCGCTGCATATGCTTAGTAGCACTATAGAAATGATTAGTAGTAGTAGTAATCTCTTGTGTAAATTAAGCTCTCAGTTGCAAGCAATGTCCAAAACCAATGGGCAGCCCCCCTACTTGTATGTTTGCACTAGACCTGTGAATTTGCACACCCTTTCTTCCCCATTGGTATCTATCCTCCATTTTAGGTTTTTAAGTTTTGGCTCACTGGTCGCCGCATCTCAAGAAAGATATAATAGAATTGGAAAAGGTGCAGCGAAGGGCGACTAAAATGATAGCGGGGATGGGACGACTTCCCTTTGAAGAAAGACTAAGGAGGCTAGGGCTTTTCAGCTTGGAGAAGAGACGGCTGAGGGGAGACATGATAGAGGTATGTAAAATAATGAGTGGAGTGGAACAGGTGGATGTGAAGCGTCTGTTCACGCTTTCCAAAAATACTAGGACTAGGGGCCATGCGATGAAACTACAGTGTAGTAAATTTAAAACAAATCGGAGAAAGTTTTTCTTCACCCAACGCATAATTAATCTCTGGAATTCGTTGCCGGAGAACACGGTGAAGGCGGTTAGCTTGGCAGAGTTTAAAAAGGGGTTAGACGGTTTCCTAAAGGACAAGTCCATAAACCACTACTAAATGGACTTGGGAAGCATCCAAAATTCCAGGAATAACATGTATAGAATGCTTGTACGTTTGGGAAGCTTGCCAGGTGCCCTTGGCCTGGATTGGCCGCTGTCGTGGACAGGATGCTGGGCTCGATGGACCCTTGGTCTTTTCCCAGAGTGGCATTACTTATGTACACTGTATTTTTATTACTCATGATTGCAACCTAGCCTCCCTTATGTACTTTCCTTGTCTGTATGACTACACTTTCTTTTATTTCTTTCATTTTGAAATTGTAAAACATTCAGATGTTTTTTTACTGATTTTGTGATATAGCAAATAAAGTTGATGATGATGAATGCCAGCATACAGTTGTAAGGGGATCTGTATGAACTCTTTGGCATTCAACTCCCCCTACGTATTCTAACTAGGACTGTAATTTCATTTACTGTTATATGCCTTGAACATCAAACATGAGATGAATTAAATCAAAAGTTATGCTATAAAAGGAGTATAGGAAGATTCAAATGAAAATCTCAAAAGAATTGACAGATTGGTTTCTAATATTATTACTACTGCTAAGTGTTGACAGAACTGTACAGACACAGGTGACGTCTATAACCCAGTTGAAGCACACGGGCAAAACTATTAAAAGGAGTTTTGTCAAACTGGTTCAGCAAAGCCTTAGGAATCCCATATGGTGATCATTCATTTTCATGAGATGTCATTTTTTTTTTTCATAGCAGCTCATGGTATCTGTCATTTTAGTCCGTGGTTATTTTACAGAGATATAAAATGAAATGAGCTAGGGATAAATGGCCGGATTCTATATAACTCAACAGTTAACTAAGCCAGTCCACAATAAGTATATTATTATGTTTCTTCACCATATATATATATTTCTTTAAATATTATTCACAAAATCTTCAGCAGTCAATGTTATCTTATAATGTTGCTGTATTTTTATAGAGTGCCTCAGTGATGTGTGTCGTCCACCTCCCTAGCAGGCTTTATGTGGCGACCAATATTAACATCAACCTCTTCATTAGCCCAATATATTCTGTTATAGGCTGCTTAAACTATAATTTCTATAGATAACTTAGCACTTATCTTATCTGTCGGACTCGGGGGGTATCGCTGCCCGACATGCATGTTTCGCTTGCAACGGCAAGCTGTCTCAAGGACCTACCCCTGCGAAAGAAAAATATTGAATCAAAACTCTATCTCTCCTAAGTGTCCTCATCTAACACCTAGAAGTGACACATTACCCTATGATTTTCTTAACTGCTTACCCGGTAGTCTTCCTAGCGCCAACTCCACCATAGTATTTCTTAGTAAAGATGGCGGCGGCGTGTTTCAGAATTCTATTTCAACCTTCAAAGGGAAGCCGAGGAGACTCTGTGGGGGCGGGGCTACTGACGTCATTGAGTAAAGGTTGAAATAGAATTCTGAAACACGCTGCCGCCATCTTTACTAACGGATTCTATATAAGGCATCTTAACTGTAGGCATGTTGGTATAACGCGTGTAGCACTATTCTATAAAGCAGGTTTAAATATGTCAAGGTTCATTTATGTACAGGAAGAGAGCCTTTTTCAACTGAAGGAGCTTGAATGATCATTGTTTACCTTCTTTCAAAGTTTAGTCAGTCGGTCATCTTCGATAGAAGGTTTTGTCCTCACTAATGAATGGACTGCTATACAGTTTTTAGCTCCGGCTGAAAAGTGCTTAAAACCAAAAAGTAACCAATTGATGATTGCCTCCATGATGAATCACAAAATAGAACTAAGTGGGAAGTTATCAATGTGGGCTACCATCAAGAGGGGGTTATTTTACCACAACTTGTGCTAATTTTGCACTGGTCTCATTTTATGCAGTAAGGCCTAGTTACCAATAACCCAGGTTAACAGTGAAACATGCGTGGGATATGCATAGAGGAATCCTGTGCAGAAGGAATGGATCCTCAGAAGCTTAGCTGAAATTGGGTGGCGGAGCAGTTGGGGGGAAGAGGGGGTGGTGGTTGGGAGGCGAGGATAGGGGAGGGCAGACTTATACGGTCTGTACCAGAGCCGGTGATGGGAGGCGGGACTGGTGGTTGGGAGGTGGGAAATACTGCTGGGCAGACTTATATGGTCTGTGCCCTGAAAAGGACAGGTACAAATTCAAGGTAAGGTATACACATATGAGTTTGTCTTGGGCAGACTGGATGGACCATGCAGGTCTTTTTCTGCCGTCATCTACTATGTTACTATATGTAACAGTGAAATAACCCATCTTCTAACGGTAGACCATGTTGATTACTCTCTTCCCCCCCCCCCCCCCCCCAAGAACCTGACAACCACCATTTGTGGAGATTCAAGACCATTCATTTAGAAAAACAGCCCTTGTCGGTCTAGAGCAGCACTTAACACTGAGCCATGAGGAAGTACAGAAGACCCCCCCATTTGTAAAGAAGTAGTGAGAACTTACTGGGTCTATTGCGCTGCATCAGGAATGAAACTGGGCAAACTGGATGGACCTAGTAGTCCTTTTTGCCATCCTAACCTATGTTTCTCGAAGGGAACATCTACAACATAAACTACTTGACAGGAAAAGACGTAGGTGCAAACCTCTGTAGCAATATCCAAGCACACGAGAAGTGGAGGTAGCCAGAAGGGGAACCAAGAAACCACTTAATCAAGAGTTTATCAATGGAATGAAACAACCTTTATTGGTCGCTGCTTTTCGACAGAAGGTATCCAACCCATAGGTTTACATTAATTTCAAAATATGAATTGCCTGGAATTAACGATAACTTAATATTATATTCTTACTTTCCTGAAACAGAACATAAATACTCTTCTAGGGAAGAGCACTCCGAGGGTCCATCAACTGAAAAAGGAGGGGGGAATGAAAATACATTGGGTCAAAACAATAAAGGTCAATGTAATTGTGTATGCCCTATACGTGATGTGTCCTTGACTGTCCATAGATATCTACTGATATAATTATATTCTTGTTTGCTAATAATAGAATAAAGATGCCATTGTGGGGAGGACCATTCAATAGTTCGTTGGCTTAGAAAGAAAAGGAAGGGGAAGGAAGAAGGGGCTGGAAAGGGGCAGGGAGAGGGAAGGGAAAAAAAGAAGGAAGAGGAAAAGAGGAGAGGGAAAAGGAAAAAGGATAGTGAAGAAGTAGGGGTGGGAAAGCGGAAGTAGGCAAATGAGAGGCTGTCTTTGTCGTGCCAGTGTGCTTGTAGTAATGTCTGCAGGCCTCCTGTCACAGGTTAACTTTGATAGCACTTCTGTGAAAAGTCTCTGTTAATGATCAAGTCAAGCTCACTTTGGAAACTTTGGTAGCACTTCTGTGAAAAGTCTCTGTTAATGATCAAGTCAAGCTCACTTTGGAAACTTTGGTAGCACTTCTGTGAAAAGTCTCTGTTAATGATCAAGTCAAGCTCACTTTGGAAACTTTGGTAGCACTTCTGTGAAAAGTCTCTGTTAATGATCAAGTCAAGCTCACTTTGGAAACTTTGATAGCTCTTCTGTGAAAAGACTCTGTTAATAATCAAGTCAAGCTCACTTTGGAAACTTTGCTTTTCATGTTGCCAGTGCCGTAGCGAGGGAGGCTGACACCTGGGGCGGTTCGCCGCTGCGCACCCCCCCTTGGCATGCACGCACTCCCCCCCCCACCGGAGCGCATTCTTACCAAAGGGGGCGGGTGGTAGGGCCACTCCGCCCCGAGTGCATGTCGCTGGGAGCTGCGTCGGCTCCGCTGGTTCCCTGCTCTCTCTGCCCCGGAACAGGAAGTAACCTGTTCCGGGGCAGAGAGAGCAGGGAACCAGCAGAGCCGACACCCCCCCAGCGGCGTGCACCCGGGGTGGACCACCCCACCGCCCCCCCTTCCTACGCCACTGCATGTTACTTTTAACATTCCTATTAAATAGGGTTATCATATTTTGTCCTCTGAAAAAGAGGACACATGTTCCGCCCATGCCCCGCCCACACCCCACCCACGCCTGCCCTGTCACATATTCCCCTGCCCCCCCAGGTCACCTCCCCTCCCCTTACTTACTATCTACTGCCCTGGTGGTCTAGTGACCGCTTCGGGGCAGGAAAGAGCCTCCTCTTTCCTGCCCGGAGCTCTGTCCTGCCCTGCATTCTGTTGCTGTGACGATCTCGGGATTCAAAATGGCCGCCGAGAGTTGAAGTCTCGCGAGGCCGCTGCAACTCTTGGCGGCCATTTTGAATCCCAAGACCGTCACAGCAACAGAATGCAGGGCAAGGCAGCGCTCCGGGCAGGAAAGAGGGGGCTCTTTCCTGTCCCGAAGAGGTCACTAGACCACCAGGGCAGTAGATAGTAAGGAAGGGGAGGCTAGGATAGGCCCACCCGCCTGCCCGCCCGTTTGTCCAGAAATCCGGGCAAACTGGCAAAACCCGTCCGGGTAAATCCGGACGTATGGTAACCCTACTATTAAATACAATGCTATGGGCCTCTTTTACCAAACCACGCTAGTGATTCCTGCGTGGCAATGCTGCTGAAGTCCATTCAAAGTATTGGGCTTTGTTGGGATTGCTGCGCCAAGAATCGCTAGCGAGGTTTGGTAAAAGAGGTCCTATGTCTTTAATTTTGAAGGTTTTTTTTTTTCAAAGGAAGTTTTTTATTGTGACTTTTGTTCAACTGTCACACTAATTGTAGCTCTTTAAAGACTGAGAAGTTACTATATTAAAAAACATAAAAGAACTGGGTAGAAGACTGACAGTGCAGAGGCAACCACTGACTGAAAGAATGCCAGTTGTGAAAAGAAATCCCTTGTGCTGAAATGCCAAATTAGTTTTTCCTAATTATCTTCTAGAATTTTCATGGAAACATTTTAAGACAGAAGGGTCCTTACTGATGTTAACCTGTGAGAATGGGCAGTTTGTATTTCTGTATTCCCCGGAGAGCTTACATTCTAAAGTCCTTCTCTGTAATTATCCATTCATTTATTCTGTTTAGCAGATGGATGCATTCCGCCTAATTCTATAAACTTGGGTCGACAATTTTGTGGCAAACATGCAAAATTGTATCCACAAGTTATAGAATAGCACCTAACTAAGGGGTTTGTTAAGTCACTAACGGCTTCGCACAACATTACTGACACAGCCCATTCAAATCTTTAGCATTGTATCTATGTTAGTTGAATGTTCTAATGCATTCTTATTAGGTGTATCATTAGTATTATGCTAACACTAGTAAAAGAGGCCCGTTTCCAACAGAAAGGAAATGGGCGTTAGCAAGGTTCCAGGGCTCCCTCCCCCCTCCTCCTCCCAACCCCTTCCCCCTCCCCCCAGGACTCCCCCCCCCCACCCTCTCTCATCTGAGGACCCTCACCCCCACCCCCCTCTTGTCTCAGGACCCCCTCCCCCCTCTCTCTGGTCCCACCCTCATTTCCTGTTTGCGGAAGGGCGGGACGACAGGAACTGCAGAAACAGAAGCGAAACCACAGCCTGTCTGAAGCGGCGTCTGTACTTGCTGGAGTTCAGTGTTGCCGGCCGAGCAGGAGGTAAAACTTTTTAAACAGCAGCTGCCATTTACGAAGGGCTGGGGCACCCGCACACATCCTCCTTGCACTCAGAGGCCACAGAGACAGACGGAGGGAGGCGCAGGGTGGCGGAAATGGGAGGAGAGGGGGGCGTGGAACTCGAACGGCAGTGGGGCCATCGCGGCCCGTGGAACTCGGACGACGGGAGTGGAAGGAGGGAGGGAGGGAGGGAGGTTGGGGATCATGGAACTCGGGGAGGGGGGGGCCTTTGGTTACTCACCTCTGGTGGCTGCTGCTGGGTTCCCTTCCCTCTCACTTCCCATTGGTCTGCCCTGTGATGTCATCCCAAGGGCAGACCAATAGGAACTCGGTTACGAACCCAGGCAGCCAGACAGAAGTGCAGAGGTCCAAATTATTATATAGGATTATATTATATCTCTGGTATTTGAATTCTAGTGCTGTTAAATGTGTACATTTTTGATACTGTGTCATGGTAGTTCTATTAGATTTCAGTTTAGTTTTCAAGTTTACCTCATTTATTGTATTTATGTTTATTCTCGGTTATTTTACTATTGTTATGCTGTTAAAATTGTATGTTTTATGCTAGACTGTACCTGCTGTACACTGCCTTGAGTGAATCTCTTCATAAATACGGTTAATAAATAAATAAAATAGCACACA
The DNA here is from genome assembly GCF_901765095.1 of Microcaecilia unicolor. Classification (NCBI taxonomy): domain Eukaryota; kingdom Metazoa; phylum Chordata; class Amphibia; order Gymnophiona; family Siphonopidae; genus Microcaecilia; species Microcaecilia unicolor. The sequence goes on along the minus strand of NC_044040.1, from coordinate 197,249,209 downwards.
GCCAGCCGTGCTAGCGGCTTAGTAAACCCCGGTGTTAATTGATTTAGTGGGCACTAATTGGCTTTAACTGCTAATAATGACCCTTAAATGGCATTAATTGGCACCAGTTTGCAGTTACGCATGTAACAGCGCTTAGGATTTACTCTATAACCCTACGGGCCGCTATTCAGACTGCGGGAGTTAGACCGACTAACTCCTGTGGTTGGCGTTTAGCCCGGATGTTTAATGCTGGGCCATTTCCAGTGAACGACATTGAATGTCTGTTTTATTTTTGACCAGTTTAAAGATAACCGGCTAAGTCTATATTCAGACTTAGCCAGTTATCTTTAAACTGCCCTAAGATATCCCACGTTTTCACACTGCCAAATATGGCTGCTAAAGCGGCTTTAAAAATAGGCGGATAGCCGGTTATATTGGATGGTATAACCGGCTATCTGGTAGCTGCTAACCGGGGATATTCAGCGGGGGTTAGCCGGTTATCCCCCCTGCTGAATATCAACAGATAGCCGGTTAAGCTCCAAAAAGCCTCTTCAGAAAATATCCAGATCCACGTACGCTGTCACGTCAAAGTTGACTCTTGGTGGCCACACAGTGAGGTACACCTCCTTGTGGTTTTCTTGGCATGACATGGGTGGTTTGCCATTGCATTTTCTTGAGGCATATGGAGGGTTAAGTGATTTGCTGAGGCCACAAGGAGCTGCCTTGAAATTTGAACCTGGGCTTCCAGTTCTCAGCTCACTGCTCTAACCATTAGGCTACTCCTCTGCTCTGCAGATAATATAGAGGGGAGTAAAAAACTAGAGTGAGGGACAGCTTGAAGGGGCTGAGGGTAGAGATAGATGGTGAAGGCTGACTGGTGGGAATGGAGAGTGGAATAGAGACTGGTTGGGGATCAGTTGGAGTAGAGTGTGCAGAGGAGAGAAGCTGAGGGAGAACATGGGGGACAATACGCTCCTTAAGAGAGAGTGTGGGTGAGTAGACCATTTTAGTTGAGTCGCTGAAAATGTGCATAAGCAGCCCAGGGCTGCCAAGAGGTGGTGCAAAATTCCCCAGTCCCAGCCTTGGCGCTGGCAAGCTTCTTCCTGCCTTCCTGCTTCCAGGTCTGTCCTCTCCTGTTCCTGTGTACCACCCAGGACCTGGATAATTGCATTAGCGTGATATTGCGTTAATGCAATCATCTGGGTTCCGACTCCCGGCACGGACAGGAACAGGAGAGGAGAGACCATGGGAGCAGGCAGGCAGGAAGAGGCTTGCAAGGCTTTGCCCCCCCCCCCCCTTGGAGGCAAGGACAGAAAGTTAAGGGGGTGGGAGGGAGTGGCCACACGAGTGGGGGGGAGGGGAATTACACGGCGGTTTGGTTCTGCCCTGGGCCTGGCGGTGTCTCTCGGTGGCCCTGAAGCAGCCAGGCTAACCACATCAGAGGGGTAAGCCTCCCATGCCCAGTGTGCTGTTTACTTTTCCAATGAGTATCTTGTCTTTCATGCTGAATTTTATTCACCATCAAAATGACCTCCATTGGAAAAATGGTGAAGGTCCTTGTTCTAACCACCAGACTATTTCAGCACTTCCTGTGATTGTTTGAAATTTGTCACCTGCTAGGACACTGGAATAAACAGTGATGAGTTACCAGTTTCTTATCAAAGGATGTTCAGTGTCTCTGCTCTGTGCCTGGTGAGACTCCCTTTGTTTCCAATAAAACAATTTAAGGAGTCTTTTGAGAGCCCCCTTCCAGTACACGACTGCCTGAATTCTTCTAATTTTGAATTGTATAAGAGGAGTGTTGCACCGCTGATAAGACATTTCTACTGAAGTCAAGCTGCTAATAATGCGGCAGAAAAATGAAGATGCATGATCAGAACATGATTGAGACGTACTGGCATAGCCTTGTGGGGAAAGCCTGCTCAATTTTTTTTTTTTTTATTTTGTGGAAGACAGGCCTTTGGGCCAAGTGAAGTAGTTCAGATACATAAATACCCATGGTTGTTAATATATTTGAACTAGTAGAAAAGGCCCGTTTCAGGCACAAATGAAACGGGCACTAGCAAAGGTTTTCCTCCCCCCCCCCCCCCCCCCCAGTTCCAGATCCCCCTCCCTCCATCCGAATTCCAGACGCCCCCTCCGAGTTCCAGACCCCTCCCTCCTTCCCGCTCTCCGAGTTCCAGACCCCACCTCCCTGCCTCCCTCCTTCCCTCCGATTTGCAGAGCCCACCTCCTTGCCCCTTGTAGACCCCCCCTCCCTCCGATTTCCAGACCCCCCTCGGAGTTCCTGACCCCTGGACCCCCCTGTCGCGACCTTCTCAAGCCCCCCCTTCCCGCCTCCAAACCTCACCCGCCGTGTATCTGTGCTGGCGAGGGACCCCCAACCCCCGCCAGCCAAAGTCTCCTCTTCTCGGCCGCGCACGCGACGTGGAGGAATGACGTGATCAAGTTTGAATCAGTTTGTGCTCGTGCATCTGACGTCTAACGCACGCACACAAACAGATTCCAACTTGATCACGTCCCCTGAGTTTTCTGCCTAATGCGTCCAGTGACGTCAGCTGGGGCTTCGGAGCCCAAAGTTACGGACACAGGCAACCAGGCTCAGAACGTTGGAGAGGAGTATTATTATGTAGGATAGTTGATGACACCTGCTAGTTTGGGTGCCCATAGTTACCAATTTTCTAGATGAGTTTGTTGAAGTTGGCCTTGTCCACTATACGAAGCCTCTTTTATGCTATTTTATGAACACCTAAAGTAAAGCTTCCTAAACCTGTGACTTAGTGGTTAGTGCAGCGGGCTTTGATCTTGGTGAACTGGGTTTGATTCCCACTGCAGCTCCCTGTGACTCTGGGCAAGTCACTTAACCCTCCATTGCCCCATGTAAGCCACATTGAGCCTGCCATGAGTGGGAAAGCGCGGGGTACAAATGTAACAAAAAAAAAAACCCTCCATTGTCCCAGGTACAAAATAAGTGCCTGTATGTAATATGTAAACCATAAGTACATAAGTAATGCCATACTGGGAAAAGACCAAGGGTCCATCCAGCCCAGCATCCTGTCCATGACAGCGGCCAATCCAGGCCAAGGGCACCTGGCAAGCTTCCCAAACGTACAAACATTCTATACATGTTATTCCTGGAGTTGTGGATGTTTCCCAAGTCCATTTAGTAGCGGTTTATGGACTTGTCCTTTAGGAAACCGTCCAACCCCTTTTAAAACTCTGCTAAGCTAACCGCCTTCACCACTTTCTCCGGCAACGAATTCCAGAGTTTAATTATACGTTGGGTGAAGAAAAGTTTTCTCCGATTTGTTTTAAATTTACTACACTGTAGTTTCATCGCATGTTGCTACTATTTTAGATTCTTTTGTGATGCTACATGGAATGTTGCTACTATTTCAGATTCTTTTGAGATGCTACATGGAATGTTGCTACAATTTGAGATTCTACTGTACATGGAATGCTGCTACTAGAGGAGTAGCCTAGTGGTTAGTACAGTGGACTCTGAATGCAGTTCCTTTTCCCTATTTGAGAGTCTACATGGAATGTTGCTACTGTTTGAGATTCTACATGGAATGTTGCTACTATTTCAGCTTCTTTTGAGATGCTACATGGAATGTTGCTACCATAGACGGTCGGTGGCCCAACTGTTTGGGGAGGCTAAAGGGGGTGGGGCCAGGGGTGGAGCTTAAATCCATAATTGTCCGTTAACACACAGAAAAAATAAATAAATAAAAAGTCACAATTAATACCTTTTATTAAATTTAGATATTAGCTATGTATCATATGTCAAAGAATAAAGTGGTTGCTCAAAGCATATACTAACCACAATCGCTCAACTGCAAAACACTATGCACAACTTTGTGCAAAAACACACTCAGAACCTTACTGTACCATAAATATTACACTGGGCAGAACCTAATACACCAATATACCACCCATACGGAAAATGCAGACCATCAACAATATGAAACAAGGGATCATAATATCACAATTCTCATGTAGAGCCACAAAACACCCTAATTCATGTTTAATGTGGGATAAAATGCCATAAATAAGTAAATAAATATAAACTTTTAATGTTGAGCACCTGATTCTCAAAGTGGACATATTCCAAACACTATAATGAAAATAAAATAATCTTTTCTACCTTTGTTGTCTGGTGACTTTGTTTTCTGATCATGCTGGCCAAGTATCCGATTTTGCTGCTATCTGTCCTCTTAACTCTGGTTCCAGGGCTTCCTTTCCATTTATTTCTTTACTTTCTGCCTTTCTTCTTCATTTCTTGCCTTACGTCCGTAAGTAAAAGCTGGGTCCTCTGCAGACTTGACTGTCCAGTGGATCCAGCTTCTGCCTATTTTCTCCATCGATGTGCAGGTTTTCTCCCTTTTCCCTCATCTCATCTCCTTCCTTTGTCTTCCCTCTCCTCCATGCATGTCCAGAATTTCTCCCCTTCATTCATGTGCATCTCCTTTCTGTCTTCCCGTCTCGCCATCCATGTCCAGCAACCCTCTTCTCCCCTCTAGCCACCCACCCATGTCCAGCAAATCTCCTCTCCCCTGACCTCCCTCCACCCATGTCCAGCAACCCTCCTCTCCCCTCTAGCCACCCACCCATGTCCAGCAACCCTCCTCTCTCCCCTGCCATCCCCTCTATCCACCCATTCCAACAACCCTCCTCTCTCCCCTGCCATCCCCTCTATCCACCCATTCCAGCAACCCTCCTCTCTCCCCTGCCATTCCCTCTATCCACCCATTCCAGCAACCCTCCTCTCTCCTCTGCCATCCCCTCTATCCACCCATTCCAGCAACCCTCCTCTCTCCCCTGCCATCCCCTCTATCCACCCATTCCAACAACCCTCCTCTCTCCCCTGCCATCCCCTCTATCCACCCATTCCAGCAACCCTCCTCTCTCCCCTGCCATCCCCTCTATCCACCCATTCCAACAACCCTCCTCTCTCCCCTGCCATCCCCTCTATCCACCCATTCCAGCAACCCTCCTCTCTCCCCTGCCATCCCCTCTATCCACCCATTCCAGCAACCCTCCTCTCTCCCCTGCCATTCCCTCTATCCACCCATTCCAGCAACCCTCCTCTCTCCCCTGCCATTCCCTCTATCCACCCATTCCAGCAACCCTCCTCTCTCCCCTGCCATCCCCTCTATCCACCCATTCCAGCAACCCTCCTCTCTCCCCTGCCATCCCCTCTATCCACCCATTCCAGCAACCCTCCGCTCTCCCCTGCCATTCCCTCTATCCACCCATTCCAGCAACCCTCCTCTCCCCTGCCCTCCATGCATATCCAGCGAATTCCCTTCTGTCCCATGCTCCCCCTCCATCCATACCCGGCAGCGCCAGCGCGATTCTCCTCTCCCTCCCCTTGTTTACTATCTGCCCCGTGCCATTTTAATTTACCTGCGTTCCAGCGTCGGCCCGCCGCGTCATTTCAAAGCCCGCCCTGCTGCCTGTCTCTATTCTTCCCTCCCTTCGCGATGTGATTCGTTCGGCAGAGTCCCGCCTTCTGACATCATTTCCTCGAGGGCGGGACTGTGCCGAACGAACACATTGCGAAGGGAGGGAAGAATAGAGACAGGCAGCAGGGCGGGCTTTGAAATGACGCGGCGGGCCAACGCTGGAACGCAGGTAAATTAAAGATGACGCGGGGCCGATAGTAAACAAGGGGAGGGAAAGGGGAGATTCACGGCGCCGCTCGCTTGCTCGCCCGACGCCTAACTCTTTCCTGCTGGTTGGGGAGGCTTAGCCTCCCCAAGCCTCTTATACCGGGCGCCTATGGTTGCTACAATTTGAGATTCTACTGTACATGGAATGTAGGAGTAACCTAGTGGTTAGTGCAGTGGACTTTGAATGCAGTTCCTTTTCCCTATTTGAGAGTCTACATGGAATGTTGCTACTGTTTGAGATTCTACATGAAATGTTGCTACTTTTTCAGCTTCTTTTGAGATGCTACATGGAATGTTGCTACAATTTGAGATTCTACTGTACATGGAATGCTGCTAGTGGAGCAGGAGCCTAGTGGTTAGTGCAGTGGACTTTGAATGCAGTTCCCTTTCCCTATTTGAGATTCTACATGGAATGTTGCTACTATTTCAGCTTCTTTTGAGATGCTACATGGAATGTTGCTACAATTTGAGATTCTACTGTACATGGAATGTAGGAGTAACCTAGTGGTTAGTGCAGTGGACTTTGAATGCAGTTCCTTTTCCCTATTTGAGAGTCTACATGGAATGTTGCTACTGTTTGAGATTCTACATGGAATGTTGCTACTTTTTCAGCTTCTTTTGAGATGCTACATGGAATGTTGCTACAATTTGAGATTCTACTGTACATGGAATGCTGCTAGTGGAGCAGGAGCCTAGTGGTTAGTGCAGTGGACTTTGAATGCAGTTCCCTTTCCCTATTTGAGATTCTACATGGAATGTTGCTACTTTTTCAGATTCTTTTGAGATGCTACATGGAATGTTGCTACAATTTAAGATTCTACTGTACATGGAATGTTGCTAGTGGAGGAGTACCCTAGTGATTAGTGCAGTGGACTTTGATCCTGGGGAACTGGGTTCAATTCCCACTGCAGCTCCTTGTGACTCTGGGTACATTGCCCCAGGTACAAAAAAGTACCTGCTGTATATACTATCTAAACCACTTTGAATGTAGTTGTAAAAACCACAGAAAGGCAGTATATCAAATCCCATTACCTTTCCCTTATGTCATTGAAGAAATGTTTTGCGTTTGCTGACCTGGCCTACTTTTTATCGCTCACATGGAGGATTTGTGATCTGTGCCCCACATTAGCTTAGCCCACACGGCCAACAGCGACTTCTAAGATGCTGTGGTTGGGGTTTGTGATCATGGGAACTTGAACTGGAAATCCCTTTTATTTCCTTAATAATTTTCCCTTGAGTGAGGTATTTCTTTCTTTTTGGTATTCTTATATTCTAGTTTCTTTCCTGGATCTTTGTGGTGGGGTAAGAGAAACCCTGATTCTTTTTTAAAACTGCAGTAGTAAAATCTACTATAGCCTATGTAGGTGGACTTGATATGAATGACAGTTTTAATTTGCAAACTGGTTGTGCCAAGCTGGCAGAGCTGCCTGTGTGGGCAAGATAACATTGTCTCTCCCTTTCACCCTTTATGCTTCTGCAAATGCCTGCTCTTGAGCATTCCGGCAATTCATCAGAGGTATTCAGTAAACAGTTTTATGAGAAATGTTTTTTTTTTCAGAAGCACTTAGATGTGCCTGCGTAACAGTGTAAGGAAGTATATTTTTAATTACCTTTTTAGTGCTTCTTTCAGTTGATGTGTAGGCACAGCTGTTTGAATGCAAATGTACAGATAATTTTGCACATCAATTCCATTTTTTTTAGAAATGTTCCATGATGTACAGTAATGCCATTTCCATGATGCAGATACAAAGATGTAACCGTCATTGATAAGCCAATACAGAGGGTGTATGTCGGGGCAAAAAGGCATTCTAGTTATACATATTGTCAGTTCCAAACCTAAAAGCCTAATATTTCTATTACATATTTTTTTTAGCATTTTCAGTGTAGCATTTTGTCAGTAGTGCTGTACTATACTAAAGGAATGGTTTTCAAGAGAAGTGTGGCCAAGCTAGATAGCACAAAATTGGTTTAGGAATTTAAAAAGTGGTAAGGGATACTTAGTGTCCCGTCCTGGGCTCTTATCTGGCGGCCTGCCGTAGGGGGCGAGGACCAACGGAGGCCGCGGGATCCGGGGCGGCGAGGACGAGCCGTCGACGGGGCCGGCGCTGCCGCGGGCCGCTCCGAGGCCGGCGATCCGCTGGAGCAAGCGCCGGCCTCGGAGAAGGAGATACGCCGGCCAAGATGGCGGCGCCGGCGTCGTCGTCCTCCTCGCTGGAGCGGACCAGCGAGCCAGCCCCGCCTACTCGCGCCGGATTGGCACATCGACAAGGAGACCCCGCCCGCCGGGCAGGCTGGCCAATCCAGGCCTCCTTTGCCTGCCTGGGCCAGGGGGATTGGCTCCAGCTGCTGGAAGGGGAAGGACGGGCGGGGGATTTAAACCACGAAACGGAAGGAGTCCAGTGCTTCCGTTTCGTTCGTCAGAAGCCCACACAGTGGATCGGAGACTGTGTCCTCTTCAGCTAGCCGTCCTTGCTAGCCACCTTCAGAGACTGTGTCTTCTTCAGCTAGCCGTCCTTGCTAGCCACCTTCAGAGACTGTGTCTTCTTCAGCTAGCCGTCCTTGCTAGCCACCTTCAGAGACTGTGTCTTCTTCAGCTAGCCGTCCTTGCTAGCCACCTTCAGAGACTGTCTTCTTCAGCTAGCCGTCCTTGCTAGCCACCTTCAGAGACTGTGTCTTCTTCAGCTAGCCGTCCTTGCTAGCCACCTTCAGAGACTGTGTCTTCTTCAGCTAGCCGTCCTTGCTAGCCACCTTCAGAGACTGTGTCTTCTTCAGCTAGCCGTCCTTGCTAGCCACCTTCAGAGACTGTGTCTTCTTCAGCTAGCCGCCCTTGCTAGCCACCTTCAGAGACTGTGTCTTCTTCAGCTAGCCGCCCTTGCTAGCCACCTTCAGAGACTGTGTCTTCTTCAGCTAGCCGCCCTTGCTAGCCACCTTCGAAGTCTGTGTCCTCTTCAAGCTAGCCGCCCTTGCTAGCCACCTTCGGAGTCTGCGTCCTCTTCAAGCTAGCCGCCCTTGCTAGCCACCTCCAGAGACTGCGTTCCTCTTCCAGCTAGCCCTCCCTGCTAGCCCCTTGCAGAGACTGTGTCCTTTCCTGCGCTAGCCGTCCTTGCTAGCTGCCCTCTAGAGACTGAGTTGCTGACTACCAGCCAAGCCGACCGTCACCCCGCGGTTCCAGCAGTCCTGCTGACTGCCTGCAGCTGAGGGCTCAACCCTCGGTGAATGGCGGTCGCCGCGGGTGAAGATTCGGGGTGCGCGGCGGTCCTCGGAGGTCTTACCAGGCCTCCGGGAACCTAAGGGCTCACCAACAACCACCACAGGACACTTAGAGGGCAAAGAAAGCAATTGTCTCTTTCCAAATGGTCCTGGATTGCATCTGCTGCTGTTCTTTTTACCTTTGTCTGGCTGTAATTCTGAAGACCCACACTCAAACCTCGCACGAACTGTATCACACAGGGCAGAAATGGTTCAGGCAAGCCAGTTAAAACTCCAGAGTACAGACAAGCCAGGGAAGCCCAGGGAAGACAGGAGCAGCTCTCCAACATGTCCCTTGACAACCCATAATGTAAGGTAACAGAAGACTAGCCAAGGTAGGGCAAAGCTTTACCTTGGAACCTTGTAAACGTCCTGATCCAGAGCCAGACCTGGTATTAAAGCTGGCAGGCCCACGTGAAGAGTGTAACTGTCTTTCAAGAGACTTTATTTTTCAAGTTAACCATGTTTGTGAAGTGAACAGACTTCAGTGCAGTTTGTTGAATGTTAATAATGAGTTTCGTTTTACTTTTAATTCTTAAGTGGTTGTGTTTGTGGAAACTCTGTGTCCAACCCTTCCTAATGCTATCACATGCTATTGTTTGCTGTTGATTTCAGTTTCCAAGGCATTACTGATCTTCCTAGTTTTTTTGGCGGTACTTTTTAATCAGGTCTTCCTTGGGTTTTGTACTTCTCAGTTTTTCTTTCATATCTTTCAATTTGCTTGCATCTGATCTCAACTTTTGATCTTATTTTCTAGTTGAATTTTCCTCTTTGTTGATGCATTGGAGTTTTTCTCAGGGACTTCCAGGTCTCAGCTGAGTGAAGCACTGCCAAAAAAGACGTTTTTATTATTCCGGGGTTGAATGATGTCCAAAAAAGAGCCTGCAGCATCGGAACCTGTTTGATTTTTTAAAATAAAGCTTCACTTAAAAAAAAAAAAAAAAAAAAAGCGTCCATTTTGGCCGTGCTTCACTCAGCTGAGAGACCTGGAAGTAAGGGAGGGACATCCAACCAAGTACAGTTGTGGTTGAGTGGTTAGAGCACCGGTCTTGTAATCCTGATGTGGTGAGTTCAAATCCCACTAATAGTTTTGTTAAAAAAAAAAAAGGACACTTGGATTTTTTTTCCACTTTTTTAAGTTGTATGAAGTCTTTATTGAACATTTATCAAAACAGCATCTGAGCCTGTTTGATTTTTTTTTTTTAATATAGTGAAGAAAGTCCATAAAGGACGCTTCTGATGAGCACTTGGCCGTTTTTTCCAATCCCGCACAACCCCAACAAGAGGTACAGACCTCTCGTTAGATTTTCCAGCGTTTTCCAGCGTTAAGGCAATCGGAAAAGGGTAGTGCATCTCATTACAATAGGTTTCTACACGATTTGCTCATCTGCATTCCGTTTTCGTTAGCTGCTACCGTCGTCGGAAAAAAGTCTTTAGTGCATGCCAGGATTTACTACTTGCTTGTTAATGGCTCGTTAAGGGCTGGTTAAGGGCTCGTTAAGTTTAGTGCATCTGGCCCTGAGTCCTGTAGCCCATTTGTTGCCAGATGTCCAGGTACTCTTAATATTGGATGTAGACCTTGTCCTGCACAACAACAGGCCTATTTTCGAAAGAGAAGGGCACCCATCTTTCGACACAAATCGGGAGATGGGCGTCCTTCTCCCAGGGTCGCCCAAATCGGCATAATCGAAAGCCGATTTTGGGCATCCTCAACTGCTTTCCGTCGCGGGGGCCTGTCGGAAGCGTAGCGAAGGCGGGACTGGGGTGTGCCTAACACATGGGCGTCCTCGACCGATAATGGAAAAAAGAAGGACGTCCCTGACAGCACTTGGGCGACTTTACTTGGTCCATTTTTTGTTACGACCAATCCTCAAAAAGGTGCCCAAACTGACCAGATGACCACTGGAGGGAATCGGGGATGACCTCCCCTTACTCCCCAGTGGTCACCAACCCCCTCCCACCCTAAAAAAACCCATTTTAAAGCCTCAAATGTCATACCCAGCTCCATGACAGCAGTATGCAGGTCCCTGGAGCAGTTTTTAGTGGGTACTGCAGTGCACTTCAGGCAGGTGGACCCAGGCCCATCCCCCCCTACCTGTTACACTTGTGGTGGTAAATGTGAGCCCTTCAAAACCCACCAGAAACCCACTGTACCCACATGTAGGTTCTCCCCTTCACCCCTTAGGGCTATGGTACTTGTGTACAGTTGTGGGTAGTGGGGTTTTTTTTTGGGGGGGGGGGTACTGCAGTGCCCCCTATGGTGGCCAGTTGGTGTCCTGGCATGTCAGGGGGACCAGTGCACTACGAATGCTGGCTCCTCCCACAACCAAATGGCTTGGATTGTGGTCGTTTCTGAGATGGGCTCCCAGTTTCCATTATCACTGAAAATCGGGGACGATCATTTCTAGGGACGACCATCTCTAAGGTCCACCTTAATGTGGAGATTTGGGCGTCCCCGACAGTATTATCGAAACAAAAGATGGACGCCCTCAGGAAACCTGGGCGCCCCTTTCGATTATGCCCCTCCACGTGATCTACTATAGGATTTGTGTTTCTTGTTCGCAGCATGTTTTGATGGGTTTGAGAGACTAGTCTTTCCGATTCATAGTGCAAACTACAAATTTTTCTTCTATCTAAAATTCCGCCTAGATTTTTAGATAATATAGACTACAAATTTTTTTAATGAGCTAGCAAAATTACGTGAAGCTACACAACTTGTGTTAACCTGTCAGAAATGCAAAGATGTTTATACCTCAAGAGAGTGTAATTTAGTGTTTTGTCTCGGCAAGCAGGATTGAGTCAGGCACACAAGTGGAGTGACTTCATTTGATAGTTCTGGGACAGATTACACTAAAGTTCTGAGCTCTGGAAGTGCAAACATTCTGAGCATGTGCAGCACTTCCTGTACAGTGGTCTCTTCAGATGCTCCGTTTTCTTCCACTTTGCCGAATAGAGCTCTCCCAAGAAAATTGTATTGACTTTTTTCACTACTCCACCGAAGTTTCTGATGCCATTAGGCCTTCAAGTGCTGTGACTAAGTTCTTTAATTGCTGTTGCGACATGCCATTTCTTCATTTTTACTCTCTTTGTTTGGGAAATCTCCACCTTGAGGACTTACATCTGGTTCTCTGTGGCTTTTGAGGTACCAGTCACAGCTTAGAAAACTGCATGTTTTGCAAGGTTATATTGATAAATCAAAGAAATAGGAAGATTAAACATCTTTGTCATCACAGGGACCATCTTTGTGACAGTCTCTTTGTGTTGGTAGCATAGCATGGTATACAACCCAAGTCGTCTCCACTGCTTCCTTGATTTGGACAGCTGCCTCAGGTAAATATTTGCCACCTGTGTAGAGAAGGCCAGACGCGGAGGAGCATTATATGGAGTTCCGTCCTGCTTGCTCTATTTATTTGCAGGTTCTAAATTCCTTTGGGATGTCAACATATAGCGTCCTATGCACAATTAGCATCTTCATGCCTTGTGCATTCTTAATGCAGTGCCGTTGTGTGAGACCAACAAATAGCTACCCTAACTTTGGACAAGTCATGTCATCTTCCATTGCCTCAAGTACAATTTAGATTTTAAGTCCATTTGGTCAAGGAAATAACTTTTGTGTACCTGAACTTGTAACTCGCCTTGAACTCGGTTTTGGAAAAACAAGTCAATTACATTTCAAATCCAGATACAAAGTTTAGGGTCTTATTTATTTATCTGCGCTAATGCACATTAATGAATTAGAGTGTGAGTTATGCAGTTAGGAGGCGATTCTATAACTGGGGGTGTCCATATAGGCACCCCAAGGCCACATGGTAGGAGCCAAATCTATAATGGAACCTGGGCGCCCAAGTTACGTTATAGAATGCTAGTGTAACCCAATATCGGCATGCCTAATATTTAGGTGCTAGCAGTTAGAGCAGCCATAGAGGTGGTTTTCTTGCAGACACCTAAATGCAACAGATATGCATATAATATACAGTGTTCTTTAAATTGTGCATGTAAATGGGAGCCCCACCTATGAGTATGCCTCCTTGTGGGTATTTGCAGAATGATAGGAGCCCCGCTATTACTTGTACGGGTAAGTGCCAGTATTCTGGACATTTACACGTGCAATGAACACGCAAATATGGAGGGGCATAATCGAACTGGGCGCCCATCTTTAAGGGCGCCCCGGTGAAGGGGCGGGGCATCCCGTATTATCGAAACAAGATGGGCGACCATCTTTCGTTTTAATAATACGGTCGGGGACGGCCAAATCTCAACATTTAGCTCGACCAAAATGTTGAGATGGCCAACCTCGGTTTTCGCCTATAATGGAAACCGAGGACGGCCATCTCAAAAATGACCAAATCCAAGCCATTTGGTCGTGGGAGGAGCCAGCATTTCTAGTGCACTGGTCCCCTCTCACATGCCAGGACACCAACCAGGCACCCTAGGGGGCACTGCAGTGGACTTCACAAATTGCTCCCAGGTGCATAGCTCCCTTACCTTGGGTGCTGAGCCCTCCAAAACCCACCCGAAACCCACTGTACCCACATGTAGGTGCCCCCCTTTACCCTTTAAGGGCTATGGTAGTGTTGTACAGTTGTGGGTAATGGGTTTTGGGGGGGTTTGGGGGGGCTCAGCACCCAAGGTAAGGGAGCTATGCACCTGGGAGCAATTTGTGAAGTCCACTGCAGTGCCCCCTAGGGTGCCTGGTTGGTGTCCTGGCATGTGAGAGGGGACCAGTGCACTAGAAATGCTGGCTCCTCCCACGACCAAATGGGTCCTCCCATTTACCACCACAAGTGTAACAGGTGGGGGGGGGGGGATGGGCCTGGGTCCGCCTGCCTGAAGTGCACTGCAGTACCCACTAAAAACTGCTCCAGGGACCTGCATACTGCTGTCATGGAGCTGGGTATGACATTTGAGGCTGGCATAGAGGCTGGAAAAAAATATTTAAAATGGTTTTTTTTTTAGGGTGGGAGGGGGTTGGTGACCACTGGGGGAGTAAGGGGAGGTGATCCCCGATTCCCTCCGGTGGTCATCTGGTCAGTTTGGGCACCTTTTCGAGGCTTGGTCGTGAACAAAAAGGGACCAAGTAAAGTTGGCCAAATGCTCATCTGGGACGCCCTTTTTTCCATTATCGGCCGAGGGCAGCCATCTCTTAACCACGCCCCCGTCCCACCTTCAGTACACTGCCGACATGCCTCCTTGAACTTTGGTCGTCCCCGCAACGGAAGGCAGTTGGGGCGCCCAAAATCAGCTTTCGATTATGCCAGTTTGGGCGGCCCTGAGGGAAGGGCGCCAATCTCCCGATCTGTGTCGGAAGATGGGCGCCCTTCTCTTTCGAAAATGAGCTGGATAGGCACCTAGATTATAAGATTGCCCTTTTAATAAATAGACCCTATTGACAGCAATGGGACTTGCATTAGATAATACATGTTAAAGCCTGTTAGTAAACGAGAACTGTAGTTTGGTAGAATTTCTTGGGAAATGAAGTTGTGCAACCTTTAAATATTAGGTTTTAAATGACACTGTGTGAGCTGGAAAAAAGATAAAACATGAGGCATAAATTTCTAGGGGCGGATGAAAACAAATTATTTTCGGTAAGATTTATCTCCTGTTAGGAAGGCCTTTGCCAGATCTCTGCTAGGGACAATGATTTATTATTTTATTTTAGCAGGCGGCATGCTGTGGGGAAAAAAAACCACATTCTTGTCCTACTGCATTTGCTCAACTACTTCCCTGAAGTACTGAGCTGGATGGTTTCATTGTTTTCTTGAAGGTACCGTAGGGTCTTCGTACTGGTATGATTGGGCTTTTAGATTTATTCCAAGTAGGACTCATCCCATAGAGCAGAACAGCTTTGTAGAAAACACTGTGTCATGGGTCAGATTACAGTATTTATACGTAAAGTAATGGAGGGTCTCTCAGGAGTCGTTTGTTAAATTTCGTTTAAGCAAAATAGTGTGGTTCCTGGTTTAGTCCACTTGATTGCACATTAGAGCGTTGCATGGGGACAAAAATTTCACCCATCCTTGACCATCCCCAGTGGAATCTAACCCATACCCACCCACACCCACTGAGATCCATTCCATCCCCACAATTAATCTCCTCCATCCCCACCTGTACCCGCAGGAGTCAATGCTATTATTTACTGGTTTGCAGCCCTCTGTTTCCTCCAAACCCCAACAGCCTCCCTTGGTTTTTTGAATGGTATTCACTGTTCAATCCATGAGGGTTCCAAGCCTCATTCTGGTGTTCCAGCTGCTTCTTTGGACATTCCAAGCCTCATTCTGGTGCTCCAGCTGCTTCTTCCAGTTCATTCCAAGCCTCGTTCTGGAGTCACCAGAGATTTGACTACTCTCCAGCAGGAATCCCACCGCAACTTCTTCCATCCCCATGGGATTCCTGCAATCTCCATTCCCGTTCAGCTCTCTAATTCAGATATTTAATGGTGAACAAGCAAAAAAAAAAAAGTGCGCAATCACTGCATCAAACACCTTACAATCAGAATATTAAAACAGAAATTCTGAACAATCCAGGAATTTAAGAGTGTTGAAGTTAAAATGAAAAGATTCTTTGGAACAGACAAGAAAGGATTCTGCAGTCGCAAATTTCCATTGTCTGTGACCACCTGATCTCTAACACAGAGGCTTATAATCAGGGCTTTTTTTGAGGGGGTACTTGGGGGTACTGAGTACCGGCACCTTTTCCATTGTCTCCTAAAATTGACCCATGGAACCCAAATTTTAATGAAAGGGCTCAGGCTCTACACAACTATTCTGCCTTGTCATAAGTTCTGTGACTGGTTGCAGGGGGCCTGGCTATGATGGGGTGGTTCCCTCAGTGATCACCCCACCCCTGAAGGGTGGCCTAGCATTTGAGTACCGGCACCTTTTTTGCTAGAAAAAACACACTGCTCATAATCCAGGCCTTTGGACACTTCAGCCAGCTGGGTTTTCAGGATAACCATAATGAACGTGCATAAAACAGATTTAAGATTTTCAGGATATCCACAATGAATATGCGTAAGACAGATTTGCATGCATTGCTGCCTTCATTGTATTCAAATCTAAATCTATCTCGTGCATATTCGTTGTGGCCATCCTGACTAACCCAGCTGGCTGGGTCCCAAGAACTGAGTTGAGAACACCTGTTCTAATACATCAACTTACCGCTCCTTTCCCGGTCACACTAGCTTTAGAATTAATTTTATAGCTCACATTTCTTTGACAAGGTTATCTTCTGCTCATTCCGTTTGGATATGAGAAAGCTGTTTAAGCAATGTAGTATCATGTCGCTGAACCGTAATTAACCTGCTGAAGTTAGAACATTGGGTTTTGACATTGCTTTGTCCTTGACTTTACCCTCACTTTCTCAATAGTAGAACTTTTGTTCCTGTCCTTCACCTTTTTTAATTCATATACTACTGTACCTTTTGCCCTACCATCACCTCGGCAGTCAAAATTTTCATGTCTCGAATTTCCTTTGAAACTCTGAAAGGGCTCTTCTATTTTAGGTTGTCCTTTATAGAAAATGTTATTAGAAAATGATCTGTCCATGATATGGGTGTTATTTTACTACTACTACTTATCATTTCTAAAGCGCTACTAGACGTACGCAGCGCTGTACACTTGAACATGAAGAGACAGTCCCTGCTCGACAGAGCTTACAATCTAATTAGGACAGACAAACAGGACAAACAAGAGATAAGGACAAAGTGTAGCAAGATTCCGGAATCCCACAGTAGCAAGATTCTGTGTGGAATCCCAAAGAGTAGCAAGATTCCGGAATCCCAAAGACTACTACTGCTACTAATCATCATTTCTATAGTGCTACTAGACATACGCAGCGCTGTACACTTGAACATGAAGAGACAGTCCCTGCTCGACAGAGCTTACAATCTAATTAGGACAAACAGGACAAATAAGGGATAAGGACAAAAAGTTGCAAGATTCCATGCATAATCCTAAAGAGTAGCAAGATTCTGTGCGGAATCCCAAAGAGTAGCAAGATTCCGGAATCCCAAAGACTACTACTGCTACTAATCATCATTTCTATAGCGCTACTAGACGTACGCAGCGCTGTACACTTGAACATGAAGAGACAGTCCCTGCTCGACAGAGTTTACAATCTAATTAGGACAGACAAACAGGACAAACAAGAGATAAGGGAATATTAAAGTGAGGATGATAAAATAAGGGTTCTGAACAAGTGAACAAGGGTTAGGAGTTAAAAGCAGCATCAAAAAGGTGGGCTTTTAGCTTAGATTTGAAGACGGCCAGAGATGGAGCTTGACGTACCGGCTCAGGAAGTCTATTCCAGGCATATGGTGCAGCAAGATAAAAGGAACGGAGTCTGGAGTTAGCAGTGGAGGAGAAGGGTGCAGATAAGAGAGATTTACCCAGTGAACGGAGTTCAAAGATGTCTGCTCCATTAGCACGTGTGAGTTGGAGATGTGATCACCTGTGTAAATTTTAGTGTTGCCATTGCATCAGGGAAAGCAGCGTTGGTATGTCTGGATTTTCAAGATGCAGATTAAAGTCAGGAGCGAAGTTACCATATGACGAACCCGGTAAAATGTCCAGGGCCGTGGTAGGGGCCGCCTGCTGCGCCACTCCTCTTTAAGGTGCAATGGTTTTTATTCAGGATCAAAGCATCCAACATCTAGCAATGAATCAACAAGTCTAAAGAAAGACATCAAGCGGTGACATGACAATAAGCTAGCAAAAGAGATAACAAACAAGAACATTTTACAGCAAAAAAAAACTGGGTAACATATGATCCCATTTTATGAAAAACCTCCCATTATCGTCCCTTCCCACAACCCTACTTTCCGGTTCGAGTTGATCCTGGTTTTATTAAAGATCGCCCTCCTTACCCCGACCCTACCCTAGCCCATCATCTCAAAAATACAACTGAGATGGCCTGACGTCTGGACTCCTATGACACCAGGCCGTCTTTGAAAGGATGACGTCTATTATACCTAATCTTCCCTCCCCTACCCAAACAGGGAACCCCAAAACAACCCCTAGTGTAACAGTACCAATTTAGGAAATCCATTCGGTACAGCGCTTCTTGCCTTATGGGAGATAGTTTGCAAGTAACAATTCCAGATACAGCACCACACCTCTTTATATTCCTCCCAGCCTGCGGGGGTACCGCTGACCATCCACTCCTCTCAACCAACCTTTCTACACCACCCTAGACCTGGGGCAAAGTTTCTTGCACACAATGTGCAGAAAACCTTTTCTGTATGACTGTGAAATAATTCTAACCGCATTAATATGTATTTTAATGCGGATTGTGGTAAGGGATTCTTTTCGAGTTAACACCCGTGCTAAAGTTCTTTCTGCATTGCTATCCCACCGTAAAACTGCGTTAAACCCACAGTAACCTTGTGGGAAGTTTTCTACAACAGCCCTCTAGCTAGATCCATCAATGGATTACATTATATATATGAAAGGCACCACTGAAGCCTCCAGCCGGAAGTGTGAAGCGCCAGAGATATCCGGTTTCCCCATGAGTGAAGGAAAACAGCACAGCAGGAAATCCCAGGAAACAGTGAAGGACTCAGAGGGGGGAGGGGAGAGAGATGCCCTCACTCTCTCTGTAACAAAAACACAGAACAGCAGGAAACAACACTGAAGGACTGGACTCGGAGGGGGGAGGGGGAGGGAGACAGGGCAGAGGGCAGGGACACACACTCCCACATGCACACTCTGAAGAAAACCTTGCTAGCCCCCGTTTCATTTGCATCAGAAACGGGTTTTTTTTTTACTAGTTTTTAATAAGACTACTATAGGCAAGGTCTTTTCTTGATTGTTAGACAGTGACATAGTAACATAGTAGATGACGGCAGAAAAAGACCTGCACGGTCCATCTAGTCTGCCCAACAAGATAAACTCATATGTGCTACTTCTTGTGTATACCTTACCTTGATTTGTATCTGCCATTTTCAGGACACAGACCGTAGAAGTCTTGTCCAGAACTAGCCCCGCCTCCCAAACACCAGCCCCGCCTCCCAGTCTCGGCTAAGCTTCTGAGGATCCATTCCTTCTGCACAGGATTCCTTTATGTTTATCCCACGCATGCTTGAATTCCGCTACCGTTTTCATCTCCACCACCTCCCGCCTCATTCCAAGTATCTACCACTCTCTCCGTGATTCCTGTTCTTAATTGAAATTTAACTTCAAGTTTTCAGTCAATAGCAAGGTTACCTATATTGGCTAAGCTGTTGGAGGCTTTACTTTCTGTTCTAATAAATACATTTTCCTGGTGATTGTTTGTATAGATTATACTCAGGTTCCAGAAGCTTTTTCAGCATATAAACTTTTTTTTTCTTGTCTTAGTCTCTGATATGAATTTGATGTTAAGTACAGGAAGACTGGCGATTCTGTCTACGGCTTTTGGGATGGTCAGCTCTTCTCTTAGATAAACTGAGGGGTCCTTTTACTAAGTTGTGGCAAAAGGGGGCCTGTGCTCGTGTCAGCCCGTGTTTTTGGCGTGCACTGAGGCCTCCATTTACCGCATTGGTTAAAAGGCTGTTTTATTTTTTTAAAGCAGTGGCCACGCAGCAAGTGAAGTACTTGCTGCGTGGCCATTTCAGGGGGAGGGAGCACTTACCGCCACCCATCGAGGTTAGTGCCGGGTTAGCACCCATTGAGGTGGCGGTAAGGGCCCCCGCGCTAATCTGGCGGTAACCAGGCAGCACGTTTGCTTACCACAGCTTAAATGCCTTACCACAGGGCAAGCGTGGGCATCCTACAGTAAATTTGGAATCTGCGCACGCTACCCATGAGCTTAAAAAAAATAGATGTATTTTTTAGCACTGGAGGCAGGTATGGGGGTGGAGAAAAGACGTATTCTGCGCTAATCGGTTAGCAATAACTACATTGCCGTGCACGTGGTTAATGTGGGAGACCTTACCAGTTACAAAATGGGTGGTGGTAGAGGCTCACGTGCTAATGGCCATACGCTAATGGGAAAATTAGCACGTGGCCATTATTAGAAAAAAATCGGACGTTTGGCCATTTTTTAAATATTTAATTTCTTTTATTGAGTTTTGATACAAACATAAGCAAGAGCTCACAACATAGCAACAAGCAACATTTTACAAAGTATGGCAATACCGGAGCTCACGTTTAAGAAGTAGCTATCCATATCTAGGTTCAAATTAAGTTAAGAAAAGAGAGCGGTGGGAAAGGGGGGGGGGGGAGCTGGAGGATACAAATCAAAGTATAAAGCATGCATTGGCCATAAGATGCATCTAATTTAGTGCTTATCGCTGTACAGTGTCAAAATAAGATACAAGTGGTAGCCATTTCTCCCTATATAAAGCAAAGCTTGACGATTTCAATGCAAGGTGTGATTCATATTTGTAGATTTGGAGCAATAAGTTCCACCATTCCTGGTAGGTGGCTTGGTGTAAGGACTTCCAATGTGAGAAGATTACCTTCAATGCTAAAGATACCATGGTGCTAACTAGAGTCCCTTCACTGTGAGTCAGCAAACTCTTGTAGCACTGATCCCTGAGAATCACAAATTTATAAGTGTTTGAGCCGGGAAGGTGAAAAATGTCTACCAGATTTCTAGCCAGTATTTACGAAGGCACACACAGTCAAATATAAGATGCTTTATATTACCCACTTTAGTCATGTGATAAAAATAGCCAGTCCAATGTTAGGTGAACAGCTCTCGTAAGTGAAGCATTATACGGTTTAGAAAAATAGCTAAAGGCAGCATGTTAAGAACGTTATGTTAGCACCAATCACCAGCTCCAGATGTTCTGTATAAAATTTCCCTGCTTTTACATGTTATATTATGTAGATAAAAAGAAATATTCCCCAGAAGGATCCAAGGGTCGATTCAGAGAATGATACGGGATTCTCTCTTCAACCATGGCCAATCCAGATCTCTTGAAAGCAGTGGCGTACCAAGGGGGGGGGGCGGTGGGGGTGGTCCGCCCCGGGTGCACGCCGCTGGGGGGGGGTGCCGCGGCGCGCGCCTGTCAGCTCCGAGTTCGCAGCGAACGAGCGAAGTTAGCGAACTCGGAGCCGACAGATGCGCGCCGCGTCACTCCCCCCCCAGCGGCGTGCTCCCGGGGGAGGTGTCATTTCGCTGGGGGGGAGGGGACGCGCTGCACCCCGGGGGGGGGGGGGCGCATTGGCGACCCGCCCCGGGTGCCATCCAGGCTAGTAACGCCACTGCTTGAAAGTACCAGGAACTTCCTTTCCCTGTGGCTTATTCTCAGGTGTAGGGCAGCAACCATTTTCAAAACTCAGCTGTGCTATTAAACCTGACCAAATTTTATTCTTTAATTGCTGGATCCAGACTTTGTATGTTTGTAAAACACATATTAAGAGACAATCACTATAGTTTAAAAGTGCAAATATTTAAAACACTATTGGGCTCATTTTCAAAAGAGATAGACGTCCAAAAGGTGACATAAGTCAGCATTTGGATGTCCATCTCGCAGAAATGTCCAAATTGGTATAATCAAAATCTCATTTTGAACGTCTTTCTCCGACGTCCGTCAGAAGGACATCCAGATCTCAAGGGGGCGTATCAGGGGCATGTTCAAGGCGGGACTTGGGCATTCCTAAGACTTGAACGTCTTTCAGCCATATTGGAACAAAGCAAAAATGTCCAGCACTAAAACTTAGACGTTTTGAGCTAGACCTGTTTTTATTACGAATAAGGCACAAAACGTCTATAGTATTTTCAAATACAAAAGATAGATGTCCATCTTTTTCAAAAATGACCTTCTTCCTGTTCGGAACTTGGACGTCTTTGTAAAACGTCCAAATTTTGATTTCGATGTTTCTTTCGAAAATGCCCCTCCACATGTTTGGTATGATGAGAACTGTCTGGTTGATCTGCATAAACGTAACGCTGAAAGTTACTGTTAAATGTTGTAAGTTTCCAGGTTATAATGTGGGTGGGTTCACTGAAGATTTATAGGGTTCCCGGAGCACAAACGTGTCTCTAGGGAATGGTTTGGGTTTTTTTTTGCTGTTTATCATTAATTAAGAAAGACAGCTTTGAGATTTGTAGTTGAAGCAGTTGTGCAGCACAAATTTGGGTCAGTACCCTCATGAGAAAAAGGCAAGAAAGGCACTTTAAAGTAAAACAGCAGACAAATCATTTTGTAAATGAGAGTTTATATAACATAGCAGGGGATACAATAATGAACAGCAGGCTTCTTTAGTTACTCCACAATTACTTATTACCCATCTGCTGTGAGATGGAAGGATGAAGACCTTTCTTATTGTTATTGACATCCAAATCTTTCTTGTTGTAATAAGATATTTCTGTCGCAAGGCAGGTAAGGAATGTTTAAACTTGAAAGATGAGGGTTGTGGTAGAATTTACTTATTTTATTTATTTATTTGTTACATTTGTATCTCACATTTTCCCACCTATTTGCAGGCTCAATGTGGCTTACATAATACCGTAAAGGCATTCGCCAAGTTCGGTAGGGGACAAGTACAAAAGATGTTATGGTGGTAAAGGGAAGATAAGATTCAGTCACATGGGGTTAAAGGTAGGAGGGTTTGGTAATGTTCAATACGATCTTTGGTAGTGAAGTGTAGCAGGGTTGAGGCATTTAAGTTGGGTCAGTCGGGTATGCCTTTCCGAATATAGGTTAGTCTTTAATGATTTCCTGAATGAGTTGGTATTGTGTTAATTAGGCTTGTGTGAGACATGAGTTATTGGATACACCAGTAACAAACCTAGAAGTCAGGTATTCTAGAATTGCTTTACATTGTATACATGTTCAGTTCAGGATAGGATAGATCAATGGCATCATAAAGGAGTTAGTTATTAAACTCAACATGGCCTAGACAGACATGGCCACTCAATATTGTCAAGACAGAACTCTTTATTTCCCTTAAACCCTTCCACTCTACCTAAGTTCACTGCTGCTTCAGTGCCATCCTGTTGTAAACTGGCAATGCACAACCCCAACCAGTATGTCTAACCAGGTCAACAGCAGGTGTAAATGAATCTGCCTAAGTGTGCCATGCAATGTGCGTAACTTATAGTATCCTATTTGTCATGCTCATGCCCCTCCCACCTTCCGCCCATGTGTATATCCCCTTGCAGGTAGGTGCTATGGTACTTATGTTATGCACATATGTAAGTCAGGGGCGTAGCCAGACTTCGGCGGGAGGGGGGTCCAGAGCTTGAGGTGAGGGGGCACATTTTAGCCCCCCCCCGCCGCCGACCCCCGCCTCGCCGCCGCCACCACCACCAACTTTGATGACCCCTACCGATGACCCTCTCGACTCCCCCCTCCAGCTGCCAACCCTCCCCTGCCACCGCCGTCATCGCCATGGGCTACCTTTGCTGGCGGGGGACCCTAATCCCGCCAGCCGAGATCCTCTTCTTCCCGCGAAGGCTTTGTTCTGTTTCTGACAACGTGCAGGACGACAGACTCACAGAAACAGAATGAAGCCTTGCAAGCTGGCTTTGTTCTGTTTCTGTGAGTCTGACATCCTGCACATACAATATACAGGACATCAGAAACAGAACGAAGCCTTCGCGGGAAGAAGAGGACCTTGGCTGGCGGGGATTGGGGTCCCCCGCCAGCAAAGGTAGCCCGCGGTGACGACGATGGCGGTGGGGGAGGGTCATCAGGAGGGGGGTCGAGAGGGTCGTCGGTGGAAGGGGGGGTCGAGAGGGTCATTGGCAGGGGGTCCAGGGCCAAATCTAGGGGGGCCCAGGCCCCCGTGGCCCCACGTAGCTACGCCACTGACGTAAGTGGTACTTTTCTGTGCATTTACACATGCGAGGTGCACATAACTGCATGTGCCCAGCTTTAGAATCACCTTTTAAATTTGTGCCCGAGACGGTGGAAGGATATGTGATTTGCCCAAAATCACAAGGAGCAGTACTAGTACTTTAACCTGCCAGCAGGGTTCAGCCCACTTCATAAGAGCACACAGTAGTTATAAATCTGGGTTTAAAAAAAGTTTAGATAAGTTCTTGGAGGAAAAAATCCATCATCTGCTATTAAGATAGACATGGGGAAAGCCACTACTTATCACTGGGATCGGTAACTTGGAATCTTGCTACTCTTTGGGATTTTGCCAGGTACCTATGGACCAGGGGCATAGCTACAGGCAGGCCCATCCAATTTCGACTCGGGCCCGCCCACCCACCCACACGCACACACACTGCCGCAGCCTTTTTTCACATGTTTTCTACTGTGTGACGTGTCATCGCGTAGCGTACCACGGCAGACGGCAGCCCGCTCAGCTGATCTCCAGGCTCCAGCGAGTCCAACCCACCTACCTTTGTGAATTATTTACAAGATTTTAGATGGCACTTGATATGTTACTGGTAGCCAATGTAGTTGTTTTTACAGGGGCATCACATATTCAAATCTAGACACTCCCAATATCATCCCAGTCTACTCTAAAACCCACCTTTTTGAGGCTACTTTTAAATCCTAACCACCTGATTCACAGTCTTGTTTAGCTACTTTCTAAATAAATGAAATTCCCAAAGTCTGTTTTAATCTGTGCGCCTGTCTTGATTAGATTGTAAGCTCTCGGCAAGGCACTGTTCTTTGTGCGTATTTGCACAGCGCTGTATATGTTGAGTAGCATTACAGAAGGGATTAGCAGTTGTTGACCAAGATCTAAACATTCGAGCTTGATGCTTAACTGATTCAGTTTATGTAAAGGCTGAGGTCAGATCTGTCCTGTAAAGGAGGTAATGTGATAACTGTGTGCCCACATTTCACCATCACTTGTGCATGTGAGTGCACGCTTGTAGGTAAGTTTACACTTACGCACTCTTCTGTAAGGGCACGCATAATTAGTGTAGGGTTGATTTCAGTAAACGGCGCCGTTAAGATCCACGCTAAGTGCCATTTCTATTAAAGTCACTTAATGCTACGCAACCTTTATAGAATAACGCTTAGAGCGAATTCCCGCACCCAACTTTGGGCGCAAGGTCTTGAGCCTGCTGAAAAACCTGGTGTAAATTCTCACGCCCAACTGATGGCAGTTGGGTGCTGCATTGCAAGTATTCTGTGGCATGGCATCTAATTTCAGGGCATGGCCTGTCTCGCCCATGCCCCTCCTGTGGCCATGCCGTCTTTTGAGTTGCGTACTGTGAAATTTAGGCACTCATGTTATAGATTAGGGCAAATGTTTTGTGTAACTTATAATTAATGCCAATTAAGTACCAATTAACTCCAGGAATTGATTGTTGGCACCTAATTGACTAATTAGTTTCTGCACTTATCTGGGATTGGCGCCCGACTTTGGGTGACCTTTATAAAAATCCATGGAATAGCGTGTAAAGGCAAAGGGGGTGTTCACATAAACGGTACATAAGAGGTGCGTGGATGGTACTGCCAGGTCTGTGGCTGGTATAACTGCGGGTGCCTAGATTTTAGACACCCTGATATCAGGTTACACTAGCATTCTATGACAGCATTTGGATGCCAGGCACCTTATGATGTGGCATCTAGGCACCTAAAAGAAGGTGTCCACCTACATAATTACCTTCAAAATGTACATTATAATATGGATATGGCCTTACAGCTGTAGTCACTATGAGTTTATATAAACCTTTTTTAATTACCCTCCCGTACATGTAGTCATTAGAAATTGGGCTCTGGATGAGCCAAGTGAATTTTACAGTCTTTTATGTTGAGGTCACTGGTTCAGGTCCAGTTCAGGCAGACAAAGCAGAGGGTATCATCAACACAACCAGAAGAACACACAAGAAGAATCAAAGTGGCCACATGAAGAGTGTGAAGGAAGCCGAGTTTCTTGATGACCCAACATGTCCATGTTTTGGCGTAATGCCTGCGTCAGTTGAACAATCTGATTGATGTATTTCATCAACGTAACCAGTAGAACACACAAAAAGAATTAAAGTGGCCACAAGAAGAGTGTGAAGGAAACCAAGTTTATTGATGACCCAACACGTCAGTGTTTCGGCTTAATGCCTGCGTCAGTTGAACAATCTGATTGATGCATTTCATCAACGTAACCAGTAGAACACACAAAAAGAACCAAAGTGGCCCCATGAAGAGTGTGAAGGAAACCAAGTTTATTGATGACCCAACACGTCAGTGTTTCGGCGTAATGCCTGCGTCAGTTGAACAATCTGATTGATGTATTTCATCAACGTAACCAGTAGAACACACAAAAAGAATTAAAGTGGCCCCATGAAGAGTGTGAAGGAAACCAAGTTTATTGATGACCCAACACGTCTGTGTTTCGGCTTAATGCCTGCGTCAGTTGAACTATCTGATTGATGTATTTCATCAACGTAACCAGTAGAACACACAAAAAGAATTAAAGTGGCTCCATGAAGAGTGTGAAGGAAACCAAGTTTATTGATGACCCAACACGTCTGTGTTTCGGCGTAATGCCTGCGTCAGTTGAACAATCTGATTGATGCATTTCATCAACGTAACCAGTAGAACACACAAAAAGAATTAAAGTGGCCCCATGAAGAGTGTGAAGGAAACCAAGTTTATTGATGACCCAACACGTCTGTGTTTCGGCGTAATGCCTGCGTCAGTTGAACAATCTGATTGATGCATTTCATCAACGTAACCAGTAGAACACACAAAAAGAATTAAAGTGGCCCCATGAAGAGTGTGAAGGAAACCAAGTTTATTGATGACCCAACACGTCTGTGTTTCGGCTTAATGCCTGCGTCAGTTGAACAATCTGATTGATGTATTTCATCAACGTAACCAGTAGAACACACAAAAAGAATTAAAGTGGCCCCATGAAGAGTGTGAAGGAAGTCAAGTTTATTGATGACCCAAAATGCTTGTGTTTCATCGTAATGCCTATGTCAGTCGACGAACTGATTGATGCATTTGGCACTTTTATTTAAACCTTACTCTGCCTGCATAACATTTTTCAGCATGCATGGTGAAAGAATGCAATCAGGACATAGAGTTTCATTTCTATATTCTACAACATTAGACTAATATTCAAAAAGTCGATTTGGGAGGCAGTGCAAGGGTGACATCTCTAGATGACCCCTGATGCATTCATTATGCCAAAACATGTCCATGTCAGGTCATTAATAAGCTCGGCTTCCTTCAGCCTCTTCTTGTGGCCACTTCAAGTCCTGTTTAGGTCAATAGAGAGGTCAAAAGAGTATTCCTTGTAAAATAAATCACTTGGATACTAGGAACCTGTGACTTATGCTGCCGCCCTCATCATTGATTTATAACAAGGACACAAGATGAGACAAGAGTCCATCAATTAATGCTTTTCTGGAGCAGACTCCCCGCCTCCCCCCAGTGCATGCGGTAGATGAAAAATTCTGTGTTTCATATGACAATCGGGATTGCATTAATTTCACCATGAAATTACATATGACATACTGGCAGACATATAAGCAGATAATTTAAAAAGCCAAAACCTTATTGCTGAATGCAGCTCCCTGAGAATGTATTGAGGATTCTGCTAATGTTTATGTTCAGCTTAGAAACTGTCCTTGATATTCCAAAGTACAATTGTTCCAGTAAATAAAATATACCTGGTCCATGCCCTGCAATGTAGTACACAAAAAAAGCAGGACATTTTAATTAGAAAAGAGAGGCCTTTCATTAGCACAGAAAATCAATTTCACTGGAGGTTAGATAATACTGTAGTGCAGAAGCAAGATAGCTGGCAGAATAGTAGGCCAGTATTCTGGCTGAAAGGCTCCATTAATTTCCATTAATTTCTCTCCTGTTTTACGGAGCCTTTTCACAAAGAAAATCTGAAAATTCACTTCTCAATATGAAACACAAAAATGATAGAGTGTTTTCTATTACAAAGAGGTACAAGACAGATTCTAGGCTCTCTTCCAGTCTTCTTAGCAGGTAATGCATGGAAATTTGCCTCTGGATGCGGCTGTGAGGAGGGCAGACAGTCACATACCACCCCTTCTGCAGCTCACATTCTTAAGGGGTCCAATCTCATGTATTGGCGTCCTCCCTCCACCACCCAGTTCCAGCATCTTTTTCTTTCTTTCCTTTCCTTCCCTCCTCTCCTGTCCTTTTTCACGTCTCTGTTCTTTTCCTGTCTCCAGCACTTCTCCCTCCTGACCCCCCCGCAGGTGCAGCCCTCCTCCCTCATCCTCCTCAGTGACCCTCATCCTTTGGCTTCAAGACTCTTCTTTGCCAGTAAAAGGTAGTAAAAACACAGCCTGCGCTGGCCTGGCTTCTTTCCTCTGCCGCAGCCCACCCAAGCGTAAACAGGAAGTTGCTTCAGAGGGGAGGTCTCAGGAGACTGGTGCTTGAAGTCCTGGCAGCCATGTTGATGACAGAGCTGTCGGGGCAGGAGTGAGAGTGGATCGCTCCTGCCGCCACTGCACCACCAATGCTTGTAAGATAGGCCCAGAGGTGGGGGCCTTGGACCTCAGACGAGAGCTGCTCCAAGGGGAGGGAGGGAGCAGGGGCTGCACCGGAGTTTTGGTTTCAGCTGAAAATACACTTGTATTTTTGGTTGAAACTGAAAAAGGACCGAATTAGGATTTCAGGTCGGTTTCAGCACCGAAATCGAAATTCGGTCGTTCTCTACTGGGCCTAATACTTGAGGTGAATTTTCACTAGTGCCCTTTAAAGAGGTATTATCACCTTTTCCTATGCAATCTAGTATCCCTCTGGCTCTGGCCTCTGCCTTATCACACTCAAGATTAGAAGACACCAATATCTTATTACCCAAACCCATGCTTTCCTTGGAAGCTCAAATGACCAGACTTCAACTGTAATACTTCGGACGTATCACGCAAAGAAAAATATCATTAGAGAAAGACATCTTGCTTTACAAGGTTGAAGGTCAGCGCAAAAGAGGAAGAAGAGCAATTCAATGGATTGATAAAGTAACAGCTATGGATGCCACTCTATTAACAATTAACCACCTGATTGAAGACTGATAGTCAATCAGGTGGTTAATTAGTCAACAGTAGCTCAACGGTACGTAAAAACATCATCTTACTACACCAAGATTTCCAACAGAGTGGACACTCCGGAGGGAGTGGAAAACATGAAAAAAGATCTGAAGAAGCTAGAAGAATGGTCTAACGTATGGCAATTAAAATTCAATGAAGAAGAAATGCAAAGTGATGCACTTAGGGAGTAGAAATCCAAGGGAGACGTATGTGTTAGGCGGGGAGAGTCTGATAGGCAGGGACGGGGAGAGGGATCTTGGGGTGATAGTATCTGAGGACCTGAAGGCGACGAAACAGTGCGACAAGGCGGTGGCCGTAGCTAGAAGATTGCTAGGCTGTATAGAGAGAGGAGTAACCAGCAGAAGAAAGGAGGTTTTAATGCCCCTGTATAAGACGTTGGTGAGGCCCCACCTGGAGTATTGTGTTCAGTTTTGGAGGCCGTATCTTGCGAAGGATGTTAAAAAAATGGAAGCGGTGCAAAGAAAAGCTACGAGGATGGTATGGGATTTACGTTCCAAGACGTATGAAGAGAGACTGGCTGACCTGAACATGTATACCCTGGAGGAAAGGAGGAACAGGGGTGATATGAATCTTTTCCGGAGATGGGAAGGCGGTAGAACGAGAGGACATGAAATGAGATTGAAGGGGGGCAGACTCAGGAAAGATGTCAGGAAGTATTTTTTCACGGAGAGGGTGGTGGACGCTTGGAATGCCCTCCCGCGGGAGGTGATGGAGAGGAAAACGGTAACAGAGTTCAAACATGCGTGGGATATGCATAAAGGAATCCTGGAAAGGAATGGATCCTCAGAAGCTTAGCTGAAATTGGGTGGCGGAGCAGGTGGGGGGAAGAGGGGGTGGTGGTTGGGAGGCTAGGATAGGGGAGGGCAGACTTATACGGTCTGTACCAGAGCCGATGATGGGAGGCGGGACTGGTGGTTGGGAGGCGGGAAATACTGCTGGGCAGACTTATACGGTCTGTGCCCTGAAAAGGACAGGTACAAATTCAAGGTAAGGTATACACATATGAGTTTGTCTTGGGCAGACTGGATGGACCATGCAGGTCTTTTTCTGCTGTCATCTACTATGTTACTACGTTACCATATCACTCCCAATTGTATATTGATCCTTTAGATTTCTACTACAAATGTTTGATTTTTGGCTGTTTTGCACTGAATCCTGACTGCCAAGCACTCGTGAACTCTTGAAGTTTCTTCGATCACTTTTTATTCCACTTTCGGTGCCCAGCTCTGTTACAGATCTTGGTGCTCTTTGTGAAAGAAGCAATTTTTTCTTTCTAACCTCTCTACGATGTCACTCAAACATGTTGAAAAGAAACAGCCCCAAAGTTGAGATGCTCTGAGCGAATTCCATTTATCATCACCCTCTATTTTTCCACTCATTCAGTTTCTAGTCTGGCCCACCCCTCTGGGACCCACCTTCAGGCTGTTTTGAGTTTTGTATCAGAAGTTTAGCTGAAATTCAGTTTCACCGTATCCAATGAACATTCTTGATTTATTTCTCTAATCACATGTTGAAATTATGGTGTCCGGCCATTTCAATGAAGCAGACTCCATATTACAATTGTAGGCCATCTGCTCCTACTAGGGACTCCAGACAACTTACAATATATCAAGTGGGTTCAAATAATGTAATGCTAAAGGATAGAGGACAGAGAACTTGAGTGGGACCTGGTGACCCTGAAGGACCAGCCAGAAAACATTCAGCCATCAAACACCTCCCAAAGATGTCAACCCGAGCAGTTTAATACCAAGTGTTCTTTACTGAGAGAGCTGTTGCAAAGAGACTCTCTCAATATTTCTGCAGGAAAGACAGTGATGGAACTTCTTGCCTGACTTTGCAGAGCTGGCTGCAGGCTTCCTCTAGTCATTTTTCATATTCTGTTATCCAGTCGCATGTTCTAGGTTACTCGATTATAATGCTATTCCCAGAAGACTCTGGGATTCTCTCCAGTGACCTACTTCTGTTTATTTGAAAGATTTGAAGCTGAGTTGAAATGCTTCTGCAAGGTATTCTTCCAGTAGAAAAGGAATTTGACTGCACAAATGATGTATTGAAAACTGCAGGGAAAAAACATGCCAACTGTGAAGCTGTGGCTGAACTTGTCTTTGGAAAATATCAGATACCAGATATCAGCTGTTTGAATTTTATTTTCCTCTACAGAGGACAGGCTTATGAGATTGCATTGTGTTTGTGTGTTTGTTCCCTCCCCCCTCTCCTAAAAAAGCTTTTCTGTTTGTTATATCCAGGACTTTTTTTGAGGGGGTACTTGGGGGTACTGAGTACCAGCACCTTTTCTATTGTCTGCTAAAATTGACCCATGGACCCCAAGTTTTAATGAAAGAGCTCAGGCTCTACACACCAATTCTGCCTTGTCTTAGGTTCTGTGACTGGTTGCAGGGGGCCTGGCCATTGTGGAGTGGGTCCCTCAGTGTTCACCCCACCCCTGAAGGGTGGCCTAGCATTTGAGTACCGGCACCTTTTTTGCTAGAAAAAACCGCACTGGTTATATCTGCATAAAATGATTTCTGATAAGTTTTTAAAAAATAAAATCTAGGTATTCATTATCCGGATGTTTGGGAAGGTATTCTCCATTAGTGAAACCTCATGTTTGCAAACTGTCATTCTGCTTTGATTTGTTGTAGAATTTAATTTCTCTTAATAGTATGCCCAGGGTTTTTAGTCATTTGAAAATTCGAACCACAGTGCCATTCTGGAACCGCGAGTCTGAGCCTCCATCGAGAGAGACAGGAGCCACAGGTAGTACAGTTTAGGTCAGGATGGGAAAACATACTTTACACAGGGCCACATTAGTTGTGTACTCTAAACTAGGGGCTGGTGTCACCTCAGTGCTACAGTTGAAAGCTGGCGGGGAGGGGGGGGGGAACTTCATAATAACCAAAAATGCACAAAAGTGCATGCTCCCAAAGCCATGCTTTACAGAGGAAGTGAGTAATGGACATAGGCGCCCGGTATAAGAGGCTTGGACAGGCTAAGCCTCCCCTGCTGTGCTCTGAGGGGTTTAAATTGTTGATTTACCTCCATCCTCACAGCAGGAGCTGCAGTGAAAGCCCTCTAGCCTTGTCCAGTTGTAGAAATTGGTTTATGGTTTGTTTACCTTACTGCTGGGAGAGCGGGGGAGGGGGGGTTGGCTGGAGGTGTCCTGGGTTGCCAGGGAGATATTTAAGGAGGATGACTTCCTGACCTGCACTGGGGACAGATAGCAGCAGAATCATACTGGGCCAGCATGATCAGACAAACTCACCAGACAAAAAGGTAGAAAAGATCATTTTATTTTCATTATAGTGTTTGGAATATGTCCACTTTGAGAATCAGGTGCTCAACATTAAAAGTTTATATTTATTTACTTATTTATGGCATTTTATCCCACATTTAACATGAATTAGGGTGTTTTGTGGCTCTACATGAGAATTGTGATGATATGATCTCTTGTTCCATATTGTTGACGGTCTGCATTTTCCGTATGGGTGGTATATTGGTGTATTAGGTTCTGCCCAGTGTAATATTTATGGTACACTAAGGTTCTGAGTGTGTTTTTGCACAAAGTTGTGCATAGTGTTTTGCAGTTGAGCGATTGTGCTTAGAATATGCTTTGAGCAACCACTTTATTCTTTGACATATGATACATATCTAATATCTAAATTTAATAAAAGGTATTAATTGTGATTATTTTATTTTTACTTATTTATTTTTTCTCTGTGTTATCAGACAATTATGTATATAAGCTCCGCCCCTGGCTCCACCCCATAACCCCGCCCCCTTTAGCCTCCCCAAACAGTTGGGCCACCGACCGCCTATGGTAGTGGGCTGTGTGAATGAGTGAGTGCAGGGCACGGGCGTTGCCAGACACCCAAGATGGGTGGGCAGAAGTACTCCGCCTTGTCCCACAAGTGATTTCATCTCTCCCTCTCTTGCCTGCATCCATATGGTCTCTCAAACATCCGCCCTTCCC
This sequence comes from Microcaecilia unicolor, assembly GCF_901765095.1. Classification (NCBI taxonomy): domain Eukaryota; kingdom Metazoa; phylum Chordata; class Amphibia; order Gymnophiona; family Siphonopidae; genus Microcaecilia; species Microcaecilia unicolor. The sequence continues at coordinate 197,216,404 of NC_044040.1, read as the reverse complement.
CGAATACCTTTTAAATAGCAGATTTTCACCGGCAGCGAGCAGCAACTAATACACAGTGCACATGTTGGCCCCACAGTCTTCCCTCTGATGTAACTTCCTTTTTCCGCAAAGGCGAGAATACATCCGAGGGAAGGCTGCAGGGCCAGTGCAAACAGTATGTATCAGTCGCTGCTTGCTGCAGGTAAAGGTCTGCTATTTAAAAGGTATGCAGGAGGGACAGTTGGGAGTTTTCGGCTGGTGGGGCTTGGGAATCCCTGCCAGCCACATTATAGATGTGCTGCTATTGAGTGGGCCTGAACCCAAAGTGGATGGGCCTGGGCCCACTTGAGCCCACCCTTGGCTACGCCACTGGTGCAGGGGTGATGAGTGTTAGGAGACTGGGGGAGTGAATGGAGAGGGGGGGGGGGGTTACAAAGTTTCTCCCTCCTGTGTTCTTTCTCCACTTTCTTTGCTCCCTTCCTCCCTCTTCAACCATGTTTTCTCACCCTTGCACTCACTCCTGCCCTCCCTCAGATTTATTACCTGCTGGCTGGAGGCTTCTTGGTATCTTCTATTTGCAGTTGGGTTTTCACCAGTGTTGCTTTTGCCGCAGCCTGTTTGGTCTCCTCCTTGTCTTCCTGTGATGAGGCCTGGAATCCCTGCTACTATTCTGCTTACTGTGGCCCCATCTTACTCCTTCACATCTTCCAGTGGTAGGGCCCGGCTCTCTGCCACTATGTCACTACATGTCTTCCAGTTCAGGTCCCTTATTCTTGCTGTGTCAGTGGGGGTTGGGTTTCTGCCAGTACACTGTTGCCTCTGCTGCTCAGCTTGTACCTTGCTTTTTGTGTGCTATGGGGTGGAGATACTCACGATGTCTTTGTTTGCTACTAGCACTTGGCTGCCAGCACTTCCCCCTGTTGATGTCATTGAAATTGCAAAATGTCACTTCAGTGCGTGAATCTCAGTGCGCCATCAAAGGTGGATATCTTGAGCCATAGAGTTAGTTGGATATTAGAGGTAATGAAAATCTAGCCAATTCCTGTGGGCCAGGGCATACCCGCCGAGGGGGGAAGCAGGGGGGGGGGACAAGATTCCCCGGGCCTCCAAGGGGGGCCCGGGCCGCAGTCCCACCCGCCCTCTGTCGTCGACCGTCTGCCACCGAGCCGGGCCCCCTGCATTGAAATCACAGCACCTTTCACCTCCGTGTGAAAGCGCTGCAGGCAGCAGGGCAGCAGATCGCTTCCCTTCGGGCCTCCTTCCCTCCCTGTGTCCCGCCCTCGTCTGACATAACTTCCGTGAGGGCGGGACACAAAGAGGGAAGGAGGGTCGAAGGGAGGCGATCTGCTGCTTCTGCCTGCAGCGCTTTCACACGGAGGTGAGAGGCGCTGTGATTTCAATGCAGGGGGCCTGACCCGGTGGGGGGGCAGGTGGAAGTTGGGGAGCGGCGGCGACCTCGGGGGGCGGGGCGGCCTTGCCCCAGGCCCGGCCCAGTCTCTCGGTGGCCCTGGGCCAGGGAAAATAACTTGGTGAGCCATTTTGGTCTGTGGGCAGTGGTTTGCCCATCCCCTTATTTAAGACCTTTTTCAAAGAGGTGTAAAGTGTACCTTGCATTATTGGATCAGCTGCTATGTCTTCTAATCTCCATATTATACTGTTTCTGTGAGTGTAATCTAATGTTTGGCTTCGGGAAGCGGTGATTCTTATTTAGGAAACTTGTATTTCTTGTTGTACAGTAGCAGTGTTGCCTCATCTGTGCAAGTCCAAGGCACACCTGTGTTAAGGAAGATGCTGTATGAGACACCAGAGATTCATATGAGGAAACACTGAATGCCCCAGATTTAAGGGAGAGAGAGAGTAGAAACACAAATAAACTTATCAGAATGAGTAGGGTTTTGGAAATGCCTACTCATTAGTGGAGGAGTGGCCTAGTGGTTAGGGTGGTGGACTTTGGTCCTGGGGAACTGAGGAACTGAGTTCGATTCCCACTTCAGGCACAGGCAGCTCCTTGTGACTGTGGGCAAGTCACTTAACCCTCCATTGCCCCATGTAAGCCGCATTGAGCCTGCCATGAGTGGGAAAGCGCAGGGTACAAATGTAACAAAAATAAAATAGATACTATTGGAGATTCTACATGGAATGTTGCTTCTATTGGAGATTCTACATGGAATGTTAATGTTGCTATTCCACTAGCAACATTCCATGTAGAAGCCTGCCCTTGCAGATCAGCTGCACAGCCTTCTGCTTCTGTGAGTCTGCCGTCCTGCACGTACGTGCAGGACGTCAGACTCACAGAAACAGAAGCCTGCGCAGCCGTGCTGCTGATCTGCAAGGGCAAGCTTCTACATGGAACGTTGCTAGTGGAGGAGTGGCCTGGTGGTGGACTTTGGTCCTGGGGAACTGAGTTCGATTCCCACTTCAGGCACAGGCAGCTCATTGTGACTCTGGGCAAGTCACTTAACCCTCCATTGCCTGCCGCATTGAGCCTGCCATGAGTGGGGAAGCGCGGGGTACAAATGTAACAAAAATAAAAATAAATGAACTGTCATGCCTGTGCCAGGACAGGAAATTAGGCAGGTCCTTCAGCCTACCAGCTTTAAGCAAGTATAGTTATATATACAGCAGGGGCATAGCCATACAGCCAATTTTGGGTGGGCCTGAGTCCAAGGTGAGAGGCCACGGAATTCATGCTCCCCCGTCCCTAGTCCCCCTCTGCTCTGATTTGCTCCGCTCTCTGCTTTTTGTCCCTCCCTCTACCTGCAAGCTCAAAATATTAAATACCTGAGCAAGAAGGGATCTAAAAATTCCCGCCAGCTGAAGATTTCCTCCTGCTCAGGCAGTCAGCGCTTTTCCTAACAGCAGCCAGGCTGTGCATGCATGAAAACTAAGCGTGTGCAGAGGGGCTGATGTTGGTGTCAGCTCAAGACAAGTTCTGCCAGTTGCGGTTTGAAAGAGCACCGGCTGCCTGAAGAGGAGGAAATCTTCAGCTGGTGGGGTTTGAGGATCTCTGCCAGCCATAGGAAGAGTGCCAAAATTTTGTGTGGTCCTGAGTCCAAATAAGGTGGGCCCTGGCAGAGCCGTAGCGAGGGGAGCTGACACCCGGGGCGGGTTGCCGCTGCGCACCCCCCCCCCCCGGGTGCAACACGGCACACCCTCCTCCCACTGGAGCGCACCTCTCCCCCCCGGAGCGCATACCTCCCCCCCCCCGGAGCGCATACCTCCCCCCCCCCGGAGCGCATGCCTGTGGCGAGGGACGGGCGGGAGGGCCGATCCGCCCCCACTGCACGTTGCTGGGGTGAATCGGCTCTGCGCTGCCTTGTTCACTGCTCTCTCTGTCCCGGAACAGGAAGTAACCTGTTCCGGGGCAGAAAGGACAGTGCACCAGCGCGGAGCCGACACCCCCCAGCGGCGTGCACCCGGGGCGGACCGCCCCTCCCTTCCTACGCCACTGGGCCCTGGCCCACCCATGGCTACGCCACTGATATACAGACCTATAGATAGGTGTAGGTGTACATACCGTATTTTTCGGACTATAAGACGCACTTTTTCCCCCCAAATTTGGGAGGAAAATGGGGGGTGCGTCTTATAGTCCGAAGGTAGAGATTTGGCAGGCCGGCTGGCAGGCCGCCCGCCCTCCCTCCCTCCGAGTTCGGGATCGCTCTCCCCCCGGCCCTGTCACCACTTCTCCCTACTCACGCGATCTTCCCTGGTGGTCTAGTGACGTCGGGGCAGGAAAGAGCTCCCTCTATCCTGCCCAGCGTGCTGCTCTCCATCCTCCTGTATGTAGCCTGATGGTCTCGGCGAGATTCAAAATGGCCGCCGAGACTTCAATTCTCGGCGGCCATTTTGAATCTTGCCGAGACCGTCAGACTCAGGCAGCAATGCATACAGGAGGATGGAGAGCAGCGCGCTGGGCAGGAAAGAGGGAGCTCTTTCCTGCCCCGACGTCACTAGACCACCAGGGAAGATCGTGTTAGTAGGGAGAAGTGGTGACAGGGCCGGGGGGAGGGCGATCCCGAACTCAGAGGGAGGGATTCGGACAAGACGCACCGGAGCACCTAGGCTTTAGAGGAGGGAAAAAGCAAATTTTTTTTTTCCTTTTTCCCTCCTCTGAAACCTAGGTGCGTCTTATGGTCTGGTGCGTCTTATGGTCCGAAAAATACGGTACATAGACATCCCCATGTATTTGTAGAAGGACAGACAGCAGACACCTGCTGCTGGTTTTCTACCTCTATTTGATTGCTCTTGAATGTCACCTACTCTCTCTGTGGCTCCCCTGCTCCTTATGGTTGAAGAACAAACTGCATTTTGGGGTTATACACTGCTTTTGCATTTTTTTCATTGACTCTTCCTTGGGCTCCAGACACATCTTAGTGTCTCCCCCCCGGGCCCCTCCACCTCTCTTTTCGTTGCTCTCTGCTTCACTGTCTATCAACCAGGGTATATCACCCAGCTTCCCGGGTTTCTCACCCTACATTTGCTTGTGCACCATCCTCAGCGCCTGTGGATTCTTGCTCCTTCGATCCAGTCTCCTAAACTGTTAACTTGCTAGTAGATCTCCCCATTTCCGCAATCCAGCTCCCTCTGTATGCAAAAAGGGAAAGGGAAAAGGGACTTGATATACCGCCTTTCTGAGGTTTTTTGCAACTGCATTCAAAGCGGTTTACGTATATTCAGGTACTTATTTTGTACCAGGGGCAATGGAGGGTTAAGTGACTTGCCCAGAGCCACATGGAGCTGCAGTGGGAATCGAACTCAGTTCCCCAGGATCAAAGTCCACTGCACTGCGCTAACCACTAGGCTACTCCTCCACAAGAGAGAAGGCAGAACAGTCTGTTCGTGACCTTAGCTGCCACTGGAGGTGATGCGGTTGGCCGCCAGGACTCTACTGCTATTTCTAGAACATTCTGAGGGAGTCACACAGAGTGGGACCCAACTGATCGGGCGCCACACACTGTCCATGAGTTCCCACACTTTGCGGCTCTTGCATGCCTGACAAGCAACTTTTGGACACTTGAGAGCTGCCACTGGCATCACGTATTGCTGCAGGGCACTTACAGCAGAGCCCAGGGGTGGTTTTTGACCTGGGCATCAGGCAATAGTGACCTTTGTACCAGGGCACACCAGTTGAGAAGCTGTGTGCTATAAGGCAGCTCTCTTTCAGTTTTGATTCAGTCTTACCAGTTCCTTGTCTCCCTTCTGTGTCTGCTTCCTGCTTGCTAGTGTGGTTTGACTTCAGGTCATATCAAAAATTTGCAGAGAGATAGGTAGTTAACCCTTCAAGTGCGGTTTGCAGGCTTTGAATGCATGAATAGGTCCGAGGAGACCAGGCTAGAGAATGACACGGGAACGGGGGACCTGTAGTAACCAGGGGACGGGGACAGAACCTGCGAGGACAGAGCCTGAGGGGACGGGATGGGGACAAACTTTGTCCCCGTGTCATTTTCTGTTTTGAAGCCTGTTAATGAATTTACTGTTGTTTATGTTTGAGTGATGCAGAAGATGATTTTTTGGAAAAACAATCAAACGTGCTGGCCACAACTAGCAAAATTTGCAAGGGGGATCCTGTACATTCCTGCTACCGGCACATCTTCTAAGAAGACATCTTCTATTGCAGGAAGGACTGTGGAAGACAGGAGAGCTAGACTGAATCCTAAGATTGATGATGACTTCTTATTCATTCACAGATTAAAAATTCATAACAGTGCTTCCTAGGGTATATTTCTCCCCTTTAGAGCATACAGAATGGGTTGTATTTTGTACCCCTGGGTGGATTAGGATTCCTTGGGGTTGTAGATGTCAGCTATTGTTGGGGTTGGAAGGGTAGAGGATGGTGGTGGTGGGAGGGTTATTATAGCTGCTCATTGTTATTATTGTTTTCTATTTGTGATTTATAAACAACAGTTGCACAGCATATTGTTCCTTTTTATACTTTAATAAAAAGATTTAAGTATAAAATCATAATTGTTCCAGGCTTCTGCAGATGAGGACAGAGCCCACGGGGATGGGACGGGGACAGATCTGTGGGGACGGGTCGGAGATGGAGACAGGGCCTGCGGGGATGGGACAGAGACAGAACCTGTGGGGATGGGGCGGGGAGAGAGACAACCCACGGGGACAGGGCGGGGACAAACTTTATCCCCGTGTCATTCTCTAGACCCAGGCCTCTGGTATAATTTATGATCTAAGGGTCACCTGAACGTGGGTTGCCCGTGCACATCAGCTGAGATGGCTGCAACCAATAAGTAGATTTTCTTGTTTCTGGCATTATTATTTTGGTTGCTTTCAGAGAGACTCTATGACTCCACTATGACTCTAGTGGAGCATAATTTTATAATAGGGTGTCATGAGTAGGTGTCTACGGAGCTGCTGTTGTATAAAGACAGTGAAACTGAAGCGGCGGTGATCTACTAACACTTTTAAATATACAAAACACGAAATAGTAGAACTTCAAGCGAGAGTATCTGATACTTCCAGTTGGGTATGCCTAATACACAATGCTCAGTGATAGTCAAGGGAAAGTCTCTTAAGGTCACGGTGCGTTAGTTCATACCACCAATGAAGGTGGGCCCAGGGGTGTGCTGCTAAATTGTTAATGGGGCTCTCTCTCGCCAGCAAAGTAAAAGAGAATTCAGGAGGGGCCCAAGCCCACATTTTGGGATCCATTTGTTAAAGTAGCCATGGAGAACTGGTTCCCAAAATTCTTAAAAACTTAACAAACGGCTCTCGCGAGCCTGTGAAAGCCTGCTCCAGCACACCACTGGGTGGGCCCCTATTCTGTGACAGTTATAATCATTGACTGACCCCCTGACCTACCTATGTTTTTGACTTCCTCTTTTTTTTTTTAATTTTTATACATTTTTTAGTTTAATTTTTTACTTTTTATAAATGTTCTAGTTTGTGTCTCAATTCCCATATATTGGATCACTTCATTGGTGGTATGAACTAACGCCCCGTGACCTTATGAGACTTTCCCTTGACTATCATTGAGAATTGTGTATTAGGCATACCCAATTGGAAGTATCAGATACTCTCGCTTGAAGTTCTTCTATTTTGTGTTTTGTTTTATAAAGACAAGCAGGTCCCTATGTAACTTTGTAGAATACTGGTGTATATCACAGAGAATGCACCTTGAATGTAGTTGCCATCGTTTACACCTCGTGAGCTGCTGTAAATGAAGGCGAATAATTTAAGCACGTAGGTTAAGGTGTTTTGTAACCTACACCAGGGGTGTATCTGTGTGGGGCCACGGGGGCCTGGGCCCCCCTGCCGATGACCCTCTCCACCCCCCCTCCTGCCGCCAACCCGCCATCGCCTATCTTTGCTGACGGGGGACCTCAACCTCCGCCAGCCGAGGTCCTTCCGTTGCAAAGGTGGCGGGTGACCCCAACCCCCGCCAGCCGAGGTCCTCTCTTCCGTTGCAGCAAAGCTTCCTGTTCTGAGTCTGACGTCCTGCACGAACAATGTGCAAGATGTCAGACTCAGAATTTGAAACTGAAGTAAGCTTTGCTGAAACGGAAGAGAGGACTTTGGCTGGCGGGGGTTGGGGTCCCCTGCCAGCTTTGCAACGGAAGAAGAGAGGACCTCGGCTGGTGGGGGTTGGGGTCCCCCACCAGCTTTGCAACAGAAAGACCTTGGCTGGCGGGGGTTGGGGTCCCCCACCAGCTTTGCAACAGAAGGACCTTGGCTGGCGGGGGTTGGGGTCCCCCGCCAGCAAAGGTAGGCGACGGTGGCGGGGGAGGGTTAGCGGCGGGAGGGAGGGTTGTCGGCAGGGGGGGTCTGGCAATGGCGGGGAGGGTCTGGCAATGGTGGTGGGGGGGTCGGCGGCGCCGGGGGGGGGGCTAAAATGTGTCCCCTCACTGTGGCTCTGGCCCCCCCTCCCGCCGAAGTCCAGATACGCCTCTGAAACATGCACGTGCTAAGTCTTCCCACGCTCTGCTAAAACTCCGTTCCATGCATGCTCACTGGCAACATATGCGCCATCGTGTCATAGCATGTACTTTTACGCCAGTCTATTTTATGAGCAGGAATGACTTATTAATAAAATTACCTCCTTCAGGTCCTTCACACCAAGCCATTGTTGTGCTCTTGTATTATTATTATTCTTATTATTTATTTATAATTTCAGAAACTGAGACCCCCTTTTCCTAAGGTGCACTCACGTTTTTAGCACGTGCTAAAATTGGGCACGTTCTAAACGTTAGAGATGCCAATGCATTCCTATAGGCGTCTCTAACGTTTAGTTCACGCCCAATCTTAGCACTAAAAATGTGAGCGCTCCTTATTAAAAGACCCCCTCAGAACACAAGATAATACTGGTTTAAGGCAATACAGAGCAAAAAACAATTACGAAAAAAAAAATATTAATATAAATAAACAAGAGATAAAATTTTTAGCTGTTAGACCACAAGTGATAAGTCCAATGAAGTCTTAGATGTGGTCGCTTCCATTTTAGTCAACACACTCCAAATGCCTTTCAGCCTTACCCCCTATAGGGTCTGTAGTTCTAATTAGACTTCTACGGTTTCTTCATATCGGTGGAGCAATCTACTTAATGGGAAACTCCCACCAGGGGGGTGATTGCAGCAACCTCTACAGTGAAATGCATTCCGGAGAAGAAAAAGAGAACGTTAGGCCCAGACTCTCCAACACTCCTTCATCAGTGAGTACAGCAGGCATCTGAACTCCGGGACTTGCAAGGAGTCTGGTGGTGTACCGGTCAAGATTTTGCTGCACAGAGGTTGAATTCTTGCTTGTGGGAGGAATAGGCTTGGCTGCCTCTTTCCTCTTAGAATACGACATATCAAAGACAAAGAAACAAATCTAGTTAGTATCTGTACTGCAAGAGCTCTAGGTAATGTTGGCTCAAGTTATGCGGCCATCTTGTTCTAACCCCCCCTCCCCCAGTGCTGTTTTTATATAGATTGTATCAAGGCAAAGGTTTCCCTACTTGCTCACCTGATTGAGTAGGGTGCTCCTCCTCTTCACTTGGACTCCACCCACTATCCTAGCACTGTTTCACAAAAGTCCCTCTCCTTGCAGTTGACCCATCCTCAATGTTTATTTAGATTTTGCTCACACCTTTATCAGTAGTAGTCCAAGGTGAGTTACATTCTGCTACACTAGGTATTTCACTGTCCCTGGAGGGCTCATGGTCTAATTTTCTACCTGAGGCAATAGAGGGTTAAGTGACTTGCCCAAGATCACAAGCAGCAGCAACAGTGGGATTTGAACCAGGTCCTCTAACCACTAGATTGCTTCTCTGGGTTTCTTGTTGTCTTTTAGGCTGTAAACCTGTTATGTCTGTAAATCCCAATCTAAAACCCGAATTATAGCTATGTCATGCAAGGTTTCACGTTAGGAGTTACGGACCAAGAAAGGGATTCTGGGTGTCGTTGTCGATAATACACTGAAACCTTCTGCTCAGTGTGCTGCTGTGGCTTGGAAAGCGAATAGAATGTTGGGTATTATTAGGAAAGGTGTGGAAAACAGGTGTGAGGATGTTATAATGCCGTTATATCGCTCCATGGTGCGACTGCACCTTGAGTATTGTGTTCCATTCTGGTCGCCGCATCTCAGGAAAGATATAATGGAATTGGAAAAGGTGCAGCGAAGGGCGACTAAAATGATAGCAGGGATGGGACAACTTCCCTATGAAGAAAGATTAAGGAGGCTAGGGCTTTTCACCTTGGAGAAGAGACGGCTGAGGGGAGACATGATAGAGGTATATAAAATAATGAGTGGAGTGGAACAGGTGGATGTGAAGCGTCTGTTCACACTTTCCAAAAATACTAGGACTAGGGGGCATGCGATGAAACTACAGTGTAGTAAATTTAAAACAAATCTGAGAAAATTTTTCTTCACCCAACGCGTAATTAAACTCTGGAATTCGTTGCCGGAGAACGTGGTGAAGGCAGTTAGCTTGGCAGAGTTTAAAAGAGGGTTAGACGGTTTCCTAAAGGACAAGTCCATAAACTGCTACTAAATGGAGTTGGGAATAATCCACAATTCCGGGAATAACATATATAGAATGTTTGTACGTTTGGGAAGCTCGCCAGGTGCCCTTGGCCTGGATTGGCCGCTGTCATGGACGGGATGCTGGGCTCGATGGACCCTTGATCTTTTCCCAGTGTGGCATTACTTATGTACTTATCAATAATCAACAGAAGAAAATGACGTGGTGGTGTACCATAGGTTTCCAAAATAACTTATTAATGTACTTAATAAATGAAAACACTGGTAAACAGGGTGCCAAAGATCAGCTGTTTACTATGGGGCCCTTTAACTACGCCGCGCAAGCACCTGCGCGCGCCCAATGAGAGCCAGAATGGAGTTACTGCCCGACTACCGTGTTGCACCGGTAATTTCATTTTTGACGCGCGGCCAAAAATAATTTTTTTATTTTTGGACGCGCGCCAAGTGGCATCATCATTGCCCAGTTACCGTATGAGACTTTACCGCTAGGTCAGTGGCTAGCGGTAAAGTCGCAGACCCAAAATGGACGCCCGGCAATTTTGATTTTGCCGCATGTCCATTTTCAGCAAAAATTTAAAAAGGCCTTTTTTGCTGGCGCGCTGAAACATGGATCGGCGCGTGCCCAAAACCCGCGCCTACACTACCGCAAGCCATTTTTCAGCACATCTTAGTAAAAGGACCCCAGTGTGTTAAAATCAATGAGATTGATATTGGGGGATTCTCAGAGTTATAGCTAACTCATGCGGTGTATTCGCTGCATATGGAGTACCTCCTAGAGGGTGGATAAGTTTTTCAATTATTGAACTCCCCTTGTGATTGTTTACTATCACTCCTTGTGCCCCAATATTTACAGTGTTTGACATATACAGCCTGTTATATCCTGTGTATCCCTATAAGTTAAGTCCCAAAACATATTTTACTTTATGAATTTATATTTCTATGCAATACAAAGCTGTTTCCGTAGTAGCTGGTTCATTCTTAGTATAGACCCTCTCACATGTTCCCAGTACATTTATATCGCACACGCTAATGAAAAGCTCTTTCCTGTTTCCACCATAAAAATTAATGGTAAATCCACACGGCAGCTCTTGCCTTCACCGCTCTTCTCATATGACCGTAGTGTCTCTCAGCATTGGTTACTTCAGTGCTCTTCTCATATGACCGTAGTGTCTCTCAGCATTGGTTACTTCAGTTGGCAACATCTCTCCTACTGCTTGACACCACAGTGGTTTTGATAAGTTCTGCTTCAGTTACTCGAGTTCACTCTGTTGCTCTACAAAAAAATAATAAGTGCACCAGCAACCTTCTAAGATATCCTACATAAGTACATAAGTATTGCCATACTGGGACAGACCAAAGGTCCATCAAGCCCAGCATCCTGTTTCCAACAGTGGCCAATCCAGGTCACAAATACCTGGCAAGATCCCCCAAAAAGTACAAAAATACTTTATACTGCTTATCGCAGAAATAGTGGATTTTCCCCAAGTCCAATTTAATAATGGTTTATGGACTTTTCCTTTAGGAAGCCGTCCAAACCTTTTTTAAACCCCGCTAAGCCAACCACCTTTACCACATTCTCCGGCAACGAATTCCAAAGTTTAATTACTAGCAGATGTTCTGTTGATTACTGATAATAGCCCGGTTTTAGATTGGGATATATAGTTTGATTACCGGTGGTTCTCATTGGGAGTTTTTGCATTGTGCTATGTCTGTAAAGGTTTGTATACACCTGGTAATGCTATACCAATAAGGGTAATAATACAAACAGATTTAATAAAAGCTCTGGAAAAAATGGTGTCCAGTCAAACCGTGGAGTGTGAATTGTAAAGTGTTATACAACTCTTATCTGCCTACTGCATCTGTCTGTCTATCTTTTTTTGCCTCTGTAATGCAGAAGCATGTGACCTGTACTTTCAACAGCAGTGTGTTTCAGAAAGCTGAGCAAAACCACATCTAGTTAATAAAGAACTATTTTTAGGCTGCTTTCTGTGTCTACGGAAAACCCTTCATATTATAAGGCCATTGGATTTAATGGTTTGTTTTAAATGCACTTCATTATGTACTAGTAAAAAAAAGCCCGTTTCCGAAACCAATGAAACGGGCGCTAGCATGTGGCTTTTTTTGTGTGTGCGCGTATGTGTCACAGAGTTATTTTGTGTGTGTGTGTGTGAGTGTGTGTGTGTGTGAGTGTGTGAGGGTGCGGTGTGTGTGCAGGTTGTTGATGTGTGTCTTTTTTTTGTTTTGTTTTTTGCTTGGGGGGTTGTGGGATGTGCTGTGCCGGTCTATTTTTGCACATACCCACAGCAGGAATATTCTTCTCTCGTTCCAGCGGTGGTTCTGTGCTCTCCGTGCTGCACAGATAATGAGCCATTCTGCTGGGGAATGCTCCTCCCTTATTGTCACGTAGTTTCCTCTGATTGGTCCATCTTACGTTGCCTAGTGTTGCCTGGGAACGGTGTTGTGATGGTCCTTTGTGTTTCAGAATGTTGAGGGTGTTTTTTCTGATTGGTCCATCATGCGAGGGCGGGGCAGACAGACATGGTCAGTGTTGTGGCTTCACCACCATGAATCCATGAACCCTTCAGGGAGTGACTGAGTGACTTCAGAACGTTGTCTTCAGAACGTTGAGGGTGAGTTTTATTATAGTAGATGTGTATTGTAAACCGTCTTGAATGTTTACCAGGAAGATGGTATATAAACCTCTTTTTTTTTTTTTTTTAAATAAAATAAATCTTTATTTGTAATCATAACTAGGGTCTTAAGCCCGTGCCAACTTGGCCTAACCTTAGGCAAAGAACCTAAATTGACCCCCTTTGAACATTGATCAGGGATAAGTACTTAAGGTTAGGCTCTTCATTTCACTAGACCATTATGTTTAGCAGCCTGAAAACTGAGTGACGGGGGGGGGGGGGGGGGGGGGGTAGCGGGGAGGGGTGCAGATATGTAGTTCAGGGAAAGTGTTTTTCATCAATTGACACCAAGCTAAGGTGCTCCTTTATGAAGCTGCGGCAAAAGGGGGCCTGTGCTGGCATCAGAGCGTGTTTTTGATTCGTGCCGAGGACCCCTTCTACCGCAGCGGGTAAAAGGTAGTTCTTGCTTTATTTATTTTCTTTTTTAAGAAAAGTCACTCGCCGTGCAGCCATTTCAGGGGGGGGAGGGAGCACTTGGCACTGCCCGATTACAGCTGGGTACACACCGACGCTACAAAAATATTTTTGTAGTGCCGGAAATGGCGCACTCTAGGGATGGGAAGTACCGCCGGGCTGCTGCGGTAGCCTGGTGGTACTTTCGTTTTAGTGAGCGGTCAGCCCGCACTTTGTAAAAGGACCCCTAAGGCTCTTAAACCTAGAAAACTTATTTTTAAGCTCATAAATTCAGGTGAATTTTCATCTGAAAATGTGGAGAGGTGTGGTAGCCATGTTAGTCCACTCTTAAAGGTTAAGTCCTGTCTGTTGGGCATCAAAATATTCAATCATTCTGACTTCAAAGGTCTTACGTTCCTGTATTGTTTTAAAGTTACCTTTCAGGATTCTTACTATGAAATCACTGATACAGTGTTCCGGTGGGAACCTTACTGGCACCGGCCTTCTTCATGTGATGTCTAGGTAGATTAAATCTTGTCTTAAGCATCTGGCCTGTTTCTCCAATATAGCATCCTTCATTACATTTTTTACACTGAATGATATATACCACATTGGAAGATGAGCATGTGAAAGATTTCTTTATGTTGAATATTTTTCCTTTGTGAATGACTGTGGGGTCCTGTGAAATGTTTTGGCATAGCTTGCAGCTGGCTATATTACAGGGAAATGTGCCCTTCTCTTCTTTTTCAGTCTGTGTTGGGAGTTTACTTCTAATTAGCTTGTGTTTTAAGTTGGGTGGCTGTCGGAAGGCCAGCACTAAAGTTTGACCGAGAATAGGTGGCAAACCTATGTGCCTACATTTCAGCTCTTTCAATATCAACCTCGTAGTAAAGCCTGTTTGGGAAGGGCGATATCAAATGTATCTGGATTTCTAATTCGCTTTAAGCTCAGATTTGGAAAGGAGAGTAATTAAATCTAAAGTCCCGTTACAGTTGGAATGATAGAGTAAGGTGAGAAATTTACATTACCCTTCATTGTTTCAAATGCAAACTTAGGGGGTCTTTTACTAAAGCTTAGCTCAAGCTATCTACAGCAGGGCCCATCGGTGGTGTAGCTATGTGGGGCCAGGGGGGCCTGGGCCCCTGTAGATTTGGCCCTCGACCCCCTTCCTCCCACCGCCAACCTGTCGTCGCCTGCCTTTGCTGGTGAGGGACCCCAACCCTCGCCAGCCGAGGTCCTCTTCTTCTCGCAAAAGGCTTCTTTCCCCCCCGCCAGGGGGAGCAAAGTTGGTGGTGGCGGCGGTGGGGTCGGCAGCGCCTGGGGGGGGGGGCTAAACTGTGCCCCGTCACCTCGGGCTCTGGACCCCCCTCCCGCCGAAGTCTGGCTATGCCCCTGGGGCCCATAGGAATAAAATGGGCCCTGCTACAGATAACTCAAGCTAAGCTTTAGTAAATGACCTCCTTAGTGTGTAAGCTCTCTGGGACAGAAATATACTTGGTGTACCTGAGGTTAGCTTACATTGAGCTCGGGTTTAAAAAAAGTGATTAATTACCTCCAAATCCCAGACTCCCAGGAGATGGATTTTTCAAGCACGTGGAAGTGCGATGCGCTTAAGTTATATTTGCCCATGAAAACGAAAGCATATGAATTAAGGGAAGAGATGTGCAAAACCAGGAAATAAGTGATAAACAGTTTAAATTGTATCTTTGATTACATGGTAAAATACTCTTTTTACTAAGGTGCACTAAATCAGTGTTTCCCAAACCTGGTTCTGGAGGCTCCCCAGCCAGTCACGTTTTCAAGATATCCACAATGAATATTTACGAGAGAGATCTGCATGCAGTTGAGGCAATGCATGCAGATCTCCAGTGGCGTTCCTAGGCTGCCTGACACCCGGGGCGGATCACCGATGCGCCCCCCCCCCCCCCCCGGGTGCAGCGCGGCCAACCCCCACCAGCGAAATAACACCCTCCCCCCCGGGTGCATTTTTACCTGCTGGGGGGGTGCCGCGCGCCTGTTGGCCGAGTCTGCTTGTTCCCTCCCTGCTGCTCCCTCTGCCCCGGAACAGGAAGTAACCCTCAGCAGCGTGCACCCGGGGCGGGCCGCCCCCACCGCCCCCCCCCCCCCCCCCCTTGGTACGCCACTGCAGATCTCTCTCTTGAATATTCATTGTGGATATCCTGAAAACCTGAGTGACTGGGGTGCCTCAAAGGACCAGGTTTGGAAACCACTGTGCTAAATGATAAGACGCCCACAGGAATATAATAGGCGTCTTATCATTTAGCGTGCGCTAATCGGTTAGTGCTCATTAGCAAAAGAACCCCTTTGTAAATTATTTTATTCGGTCGTATGTCCTTTACGTTTGCGTCCTTCAAATAATCGCAGTTGAAGTAGATGAAAGGCTAGTTGCTATGAACAGATACCTTAGGGGGTGGGTTTGTGGGGAATAGCCATTATTAGAGGGAGGGGGGAGTGGGAACAGAAATGGTTTTGAAGTAAGCATAGTACCCTTTCATCATTTGTAATATTTGTGTTGGAAATGCATTTCAAAGAGATCAACAGAGCTCCTAGACCGTCTGACAAGACAATAGCAGAATACAGAAAACGAGAACTCGGATCAGTGCTTTGGCGTATTCCATGGAGTCAGGGCAGAGGTACAAAGGGCCCTGTCACATGGACCAGCTTAGACGTCACCTGATAAACCAGCAAGCTGTAGGTAACATGTCTGGCCATTTGTAAAAGCACAGCATCTCTCCATTGTTGCAGCAGTGCTCTGGCAGCTTTTGAATGCAAATTATTCCAAATATATTACTGCTTACTACCTATAAGGATATGCATAAGTCAGAGAAATACATGCATTTCAAAGAAAGTACAAATGAGAGACATCAGCTCTTTTTTTTTTCTTTCCCTTTGCTACTCTTCATACAATTTTGAGGCCAGAACTGTATCTTTTATAGTTCTTTAACAAACTGTGTAACAGGCACCTTTGCACTCCCCTGGACCATGGGTTGGTGTAACAGCAGGGGCGTAGCCAAACCTTACGGTGGGAGGGGGCCAGAGCTCGAGGTTGTGGGCACATTTTGAGTGCCGCCACGCCTCGCTTCGCCTCACCTCCCCCTCGCCTCCGCTTCGCGCCTCCTCGCACCCCCCTTCGCCTCGCAAATACTTTGCTGACGGGGGTCCCCAACCCCCGCCAGCTGAAGCCTTCTTTAGCACCGTCTCTGGTGCAGCCGCGTTCCTGCCCTGCTTTTCTTGCTCCTGTCCTGTGCACACTGACGCTCCTTTACGTGAAACTGAGAAGGCGCGTCAGCGTGCACAGGACAGGAGGAGCAAGAAGAGCAGGGCAGAAACGTGGCTGTGCCGGAGATGGCGCTGAAGAAGACTTCGGCTGGTGGGGGTTGGGGACCCCCACCAGCCAAGCCAGGAGCCTGGACATAATTTCCAAGGGCCCAGGCCCCTGTGGCCCCCCTAGCTACGCCCCTGTATAACAGTGACCTGTCTCAGTCTGTCATAGTTAAACATGGAGCTTTACACTCACTGTGTTGTATATTAGGTGCACGACACGCTTAAAATCCGCAAAGGCAGTTTCTAGGTTAACTTATTTAAAAGTGGAGAAAAAAAGGCATCAGTAAATGCCACCCAGCCAACCAGACTTAACTGACTGTAAGGCATAGGTATTGCGCAGCATCATATCGCCAAAAAAAACTCCACTTTGTCAATTTACACACGATATTTTACTATCACTTCTGCAAGCGTGTCATGAACCAATATTCAATATGGATTTCAGCTAAGTAACTGGCGTTTGTTCTGTGCCACTCTGTGCCACAGTGTTATCAAGGACATTGAGATTTAAAATTTGAGAGACATTTATACCTGTGGAATATTGGTTCATGAAATTAGCTTCAAGTTGGTGCGTTGTAGGTACCCCTTTATAGAAAGGCCCTTGTATCTCCTAATTCTATAAATGTGCGTGCCCAATTTCCCCCCCCCCCCCCCCGCCGAATTTTATATATTGCACTCAAAATTCTGCGCACAAATTTGGGCACGTGTCCAGTTTGCACAATTTAATTGGGTAAGTAATCAATTAATGACAATTGGGTGTTAACAATCAATTATTGGTGATAATTGGCAACAATTTGGATTTACGTGTACATCTTGCTGAACAATATTCTATAAATTTGCACTGGAAAGGGTGTGGCCATGGGAGGAGCATGGGCAGGTCAGGGGCGGTCACTGTTATAGAATGTGGAAGATATATGCTTAACTTATGCACAAGGATTTATACCAGGTTTCAGTTGATGTAAATCCTCTGGGTGCAAATCCTGGTGCTATAAATGGCGTCCGACTCAGAGTTCCATATATAAATAGTACTCTGTGCTCATTTTTTTTTTTAATGTCCAAATTTGGGTGCCATTTACAGAATCTAGTCTTTAGCGTGCAGAGTTGGGCATGCAAGTTACCAAGTTGCGGCAGCCATTTTGAGATTGGAACTGGTGCGTGAAGGAGCAATCCTCTCAAGTCAGTCTAGTTTAGTTACCGCATTGGATGCAAAATAGTGTCTTTGTGCATGTGGTAAGAAAACAGTGCTCTGAACTATAGCAAGGTCACTTATATTGGCCCCTGAGCGGTTTAAGTGGACCCTCTCATCTGAGAGCGACATGCATCCATCACTGGCCAGTGAGCAGTAATCCTATATAATAATTCTCACCTCCAACAGGATGTGCTTGGGACCGTGCCTGCCGGAAGTGGTCTGCTAGGCAGGCAAGCACTGACCTCAGTGACCTCAGTGACAGACAATTTGGCAAAGCAAAACAATCTGAGTGCTGGCCATTAGGACACAGGGTTGATAGGAGAGTTTTAAAGACTGAAGGAAACGAAAGTGTTAAACTGGAGAAGGGGGGGGGGAGTTGTGAATGACTGAAAGACATGCAAATTTGGGACAGGAAAACAATCTCAATGCTGGCCATTAGCACACAGGGTACATAGCACAGTTTTAAAAGACTGAAGGAATCAAAAGTGTTCGGGGGGGGGGGGGGGGGGGGGGCAAGTTCTGAATGAATGAAAGAAATGAAAATTTACCAGAGGAACACAATCTGAATACCGGGCATTTGTACACAGGGTACATAGGATACTTTAAAAAAAAAATTAAGGACATGAAAGTATTACATCTTGGGGGAGGGGTGAGGAGGAAAGCGGTGGGGTATCCGGATACTGGGCGTTAGGGCCACGGGGGTACATAGACTTTTGAAAGCCTTAAGGAACCCAAAGTGTGGGAAGGAGGAGGAAAAGGAGGGGAGGGAACGGGGTGAGGGGCATTAGGAACAGGGGAGGGGGCCCTGTCCCACACTCTAATTCTCACACACACACTGTCACACAGACAGTCTCACTCTGTCACACACCCGCACATTCACTCTGGCTCTCTCTCTCAAACATACACACTACCAGGAAAACCTTGCTAGCGCCCGTTTCATTCGTTCCAGAAACGGGCCTTTTTTTTTACTAGTCTTTTATAAAGCAGTCAATGGAGGCAGTCATTTAATGTGAAATGAAGCGAGGACCCCAATGCAATGAGCAATAGATTATATGCAGGAAGGTACCGTTTACTAGGCCAGCCTAAGAGGTATCCAAATAAGATGATACCAGTCTTTGTTTGGATCACCTTTTATTGGTCCACTGGAAGGAGGAGTAACCTAATGGTTAGTGCAGCGGGCTTTGATCCTTGCAACCTGGGTTCAATTCCCTCTGGAGCTGCTTATGACCTTGGGCAAGTCACTTTCCGTTGCCCCAGGTACAAAACTTTAGATTGTGAGCCCTCTAGGGACAGCGAAAGTACCTGCATATAATGTATATAGCATTGCGTACGTCTAGTAGGTGCTATAGAAATGAGTAGTAGTAGTAGGAAGGTATTAAAGCCTGCTAAAATTCTGTTTACTTCAACCCCAGTATGACTATTCAATTCCTACTGTAGCTCCTTGTGACTCTGAGTAAGTCACTTAACCCTCCTTTGCTCCAGGTGCAAAATAAATGCCTATATGTAATATGTAAAGCGCTTTGATTATAATCACAGACAAGCAATATAACAAGCCCACCCCCTTGCCCTTCCTAGAACTCTGTAGTATTGTGATAGATTACTCTTTCCTCGAGTTCTAGTTTGGTTGTTCCGAAAGCACTCTTTATGTCACTGTGGAATTACATTTTTGAAAGGCACAAACTAAAGATGTTCTCTCTCTCTTTCTTTTTCAGGGTCGCCATGTTAAAACAGGACAGCTCGCTGCCATTAAGGTGATGGATGTGACTGGGGTAATGTATCTCCTTTTTGTATCTAATTTTAGTATGCTTCCATAATTTATTAAACGAGAGGTAAGAAAAAAAAATCTCATATTAGACCATGAAAGAAGGCTTTTATATGAAAAATGCAGAGGAGAAAGGCAGCTTTTTTTCTAGTATACTAGCCGTTAAGCCCGTTAAAACGGGCGAGATTTCCAGCAACCCTCCTCGCCGCCGCTCCCTCCCCCCTCCGTGCCGGGTCCCCTGCACTGACCTGAGAGCGCCTCTCACCTCCGTGTGAAAGCGCTGCAGGCAGCAGCAGATCGCTCTGCTGCTGCCTGCAGCGCTTCCACACGGAGGTGAGAGGCGCTGTCAGGTCAGTGCAGGGGGCCTGATACAGAGGGGGGGCGGGAGCGGCGGCTGGGATGGGGGGGGTGGAGGTTGGTGCGCGCGATATTCGTTTCCAGGCGGCAGCGTCCGACAGTCCCACTCCGTTTTCCTCTCTGTTCAGCCCTCTGACGTCATCACGTCTTGTCGCAAGGGCGGGACAGAGAGGGAAGTCTCTACTGCGCATTTGCAGGTGAGTCGGTCACTTGCCATTTATCTGTTTGATAGCTTCTTTGACATGTATATGGACCATGGTCTTATGCTTATTAACATGAAAACTTTTATTCCAGTGCTGCCTATTCTGCTTGAGCTAAAGCTTTGTAAACTACAGCAGAAAATATAGACCCAGGATGAATGGTTATATAAATGTTATTCCACCCAGCAGTTACTATCTATGGACACTGGAGCTGAAAGGGAATAACTGAGGCCAGTGTCATAGCTTCTTCCCTCCTTATTCTGTCAACTGTCCTCTTTTCACCCACTTTCTGCTGCTCAAAAAGTACTCCGGGACTTTGTCCAGTTCTTACATTTTTCACATTTTTGGCCAGCCGTCACTTTTTGCATGCCGGTAAAGTTTTTTTTGTTTTTTTTTTCCTCACAGAAATATTTTATGTGGATTTATTTATTTTTACCTTGCTGAAGTTCTAGGAAACAAATTCCTCCAGCAATAGATGCATTCTTTCAGAACTGGGCTTAAGAACAATTTCTTTTTTCATGCCCTAAACTTAAATTTGAGCCTGTGATTTCTGTAAAGGGCAATTCAGTAACTGATAGCATGCATTTATGAGTTCTTTGGGTGCACCAAAATGCACTGCATAATCTACTGTAATAAAACGCAGCCTCAACGTTCTGAGGACACTGACGTCACTGAAGTCACTCACACACCGGTTCGTGGTTTTATGGTGGTGAAGCCACAACATCTTCATGCCCCGCCCTCGCGTCACACGTGATGACATCGAGGGCGGAACACGAAAACAATAACGCACGGGGAGCAGTACCTACTCCTCCCCTTCCAGGAAATCCCAGCCGCCGCCGCCGTGCACATGAACCCGGCCCCTTTCGCCACATAGCCCCGCCCCTTACAACTTACCGCCCTGCCCACGGTAGCACACTCTTAACCTCACCAACCTCTCTCCCCCCCTGTCACCTCCCCTCCCCTTACGCGTGTCTCCCTGGTGGTCTAGAGGTACCTGTTCCATCAGGCCAGGAAAAAAAGAGCCCCCTCTTTCCTCCCGTACCGGTGGCTTCCTTGCTGCATCGTGTGGGAGTCCGGCTCTCGGCGTTTGAAAATGGCCGCCGAGAGTTCAAGCTGCCTCGCGAGACTTCAACTCTCGGCGGCCATTTTGAAACGCTGAGAGCCGGACTCCCACACGAACAGGTACCGTAAGGAGAGGGGAAGGGAGTCCTGTGCCCGCTAGCGCCCGTTTCATCGGCGCCAGAAACGGGCCATTTTTACTAGTATTCTAAAAAGATACCTTGGGATTCTATATATTGCGCCTTAATTTCTGTGCGGAAATTGAAGCATATTCTGAAACAATGCTGTTAATTGGATGTTAAGCAATTATTGGCGGTAATTGGCATTAATTAAGATTTATGGGCACAACTTGCTAAGCGTATTCTGTAACGTGGTGTGCTTAAATCCTACCTGAAAATCCTCAAGCATTAGGCAAAAGAAAGCGAAGAACTTTACAGTCTACGTTGTTTGATGCGTAAGTCACTCTATCAGCCAGTGATTTTTTTTTTTTTAAAGAACATTTCTTTTGTAATTTTATTTAGGATGAAGAAGAAGAGATCAAACAGGAAATCAACATGCTGAAGAAGTACTCTCATCATCGAAACATTGCCACCTATTATGGTGCATTCATTAAAAAGAATCCTCCCGGAATGGATGACCAGCTGTGGGTAGGCGGAAGATTTTTCTTTCTATCCTTTTGAAGTATCAGTAATTCCACAATAAGGGTAATAAAGCTCTATTGATATAATCATGAATGATATCTTATTAGGTAGAACACACATAAGTTATTGCACATATGAAAGAGGAAGCTTATGACCTTCACATTTTAACTCTAGCTGCAGAAGGTAATTCTTTTAACATCCCTTAGAATATATCTATATTAATACGAATTCATATCCTTAAATTTTTATGGGATGAATAATTACTATACTGTGTATAATGCATATACTCAAAACAAGAATATTTATTACATAAGGCCTCTTTTATCAAGCTGCGCTAGTGGCTCCCAGTATGGTAACGCGGTCTCCGTCGGCATCGCCATGCGGGAACTGCTATTGCGGCTTGATAAGAGCCCCAAAGTGAATACCAAAGTTTAAAAGGTGAATGGTTTATGATAGTATGGATCAGGGGCATAGCCAGACCGGCAGGAGGGGGGTCCAGAGGCTGAGGTGAGGGGGCACATTTTAGCCTCCCCGGCGCCACTGACCCCCCCCCCCCCCCCCCCGCCGCTGCCGCCACCACCACCACCAACTTTGACCCCCCCCCCCCCCCGACGACAACCCTCTCAACCCCCCTTCTGCCGCCAGCTGTCCCCCGCTGTCGCCTACCTTTGCTGGCGGGGGACCCCAACCCCCGCCAGCCGAGGTCCTCTTCTTCCTTCGTTCTGTTTCTGAGTCTGACGTCCTGCATGTTGTACGTGCAGGACGTCAGACTCAGAAACAGAACGAAGGAAGAAGAGGCCCTCGGCTGGCGGGGATTGGGGTCCCCCGCCAGCAAAGGTAGGCAACGGCGGGTTGGCGGCGGGAGGTGGGGGGTCGAGAGGGTCGTCGGCAGGGGGGGTCCAGGGCCAAACCTACGGGGGCCCAGGCCCACGTGGCCCCACGTAGCTACGCCCCTGGCGAGCGGTAAGCCTGTGTTGGGCTTACCGCCGCTTTATAAAAGGGCCCCATAGCTTGTTAAGTACCGGCATTCTGCACTTGATTGGTTAAGATAACTACATAGATAGGACCACATAAAATACAATCCTATCTTTATACTGTTCTTCACAGCCAATTAAGTGCTTAATATCGTATTTCACCGACTTTGTTTTATCCAGCTCCCTATACCAGGAAATTCAATGCCGGAGCCCGTACACGGGCCCAGCATTGAATTTCCAGGTTTAATGCCAACATTGGTCAGCAAAATGCCGATCGCCGTTGGCTGAGCATCTACCCCATCGAGCCTAAATCATCCCCCAGGCACCCATTTCTTTTACACAGTTCACCAAACCCATGTTCTTACTACTATCAGGCATATCTATTCCAATAAGCTTAAAACTCAATCATCATTTGGGTTTCCGGAAATTTTGTGGTAGGTTTTCCTAGCCATCTACTTTCCTCTCGGTTAAAGAAGTGTCCCTCATTACCTCTCATCTTTCTTCCCTCCAGCTTACATAATTGACACCTTGCTCCTGAATTTCCCCGTCTGTGATAAAAACGTGTCACCTTGTACTTTATTAATTTCCATGTCAGGGAGGCGAAGTGGAGCTAGCCCTCATTTAGCTCCATTGCACGGGGCAGTTCTGAATTCCTAATTCATTTCTCTAAGAAGAACAGGGCCTGCATTTCCTGCATTCTGCAGTAGGTAGAGCGAGGACCAGATCAACTTGTCACCCTATTTATGGACGTCTGCTAAATATTTGAATGCTTTTAACCTAGGGCAAAGTCTTACATGCGCTGGTCGTTCAAAGCACTTTCATTTGTTCATCCAACCGTTTTATCCCTTTGAACGTGCTCAGCTTGCCAAAGTAAAGTGACGGCTCCAGTAGAAATCTTGCAGCTCACCGCTTGGCTGAGTATTACCTATTTTAGATTTTCATATCTGAAGAAAATTGCTTGGAATGAAAAACAGCCATTGTTGTTATATCCCTCCCCCCACCCCCTCCAACAGTATCTGCTTATCGCTCTCTTCATTGAATAAAATTAGGATGTGAAAAGTTAAGTCAGTCATATGTTGGAGATAAATAACATTTGCTTGATCTCCACTGCTCTACTGAACAAAAGCTGCATCTGATAATGGGAAATAATTCTCTTTATCAACAGTCAGAGCTCTGATACTGAGGTAAAAAAAGAAAAAAACAACCCTAGATTAAAGTCTTGAAGAAAAGAGTTCAAGGTTTTGAGAAAGCATTATATCAGGATTTTTCAACTATGCGGCAACATACTGGGTTTTTAAGTGACACGTGCTAATGCAAGAACAGGCTGTACGACCAGTCTGCTTGTTTATCTGTTTCTTGTGAAATTTGGTCTAGAAACTCATGTGAAAAGCAATTCTGGTAGCTGGTGCCTGTGCGTGGATAGGGGGGGGGGGGATTCTATAAATGGCGCTATAAAAAAAAAACCTGGGCACCAAGCCAGTATTCTATAACGGCAGAGTTGTGCACCAAATCTGTGATAGAATACTAGCAAAAGTCCGCAGTTACTCGCCAAACTTTAGGCGTGACTGCTTAAGCCATGTCTCTGACTGGTGTAAATACTGGTGCCTAAACGCAGCAGTTGGGTGCGTAAATGCAACTCTTCTGTAAATCGTGCGCAGGAATAGTCAGAACACTCTAACACGCCCATGTCCCTTCTACATTAACGCCGCCCCCCCCCCCTTTGCAGTTCTTCACTATCTGCCGGAGTCTATATAGCACGCCTAGCGTTTTGTGCCGAATTCTAAGTGTATTCCATAACAAGGTGCGTTACTTAAGCTAATTAACATTAATAACAGCAGGTAAGCAATAATGAGCACTGATTGACAATAATTAGAATTTACGCGTACAAATCGCTAAGCATATTCTGCAATGAACTGTGCCTAAATTCTAATATGCGTCGTTCAAAAGGGGCGTGGTCATGGGCGGAGAAATGGACGTTCCGTGGGAGTTCCTAAATTTACCTGTGTAGTTACAGGATATGGCCCAGTGTGCATAAATCTACACGCTGGGATTTTCACCAGATTTTCATTGGTGTAAATGGAGGCACTGGGATATCAACTAAACACATTCTATATATCGCTCCTAAATCTAGGTGCCGCTTATAGAATACTCTTAGCAGGATTTTTTTGGCGCCTTATATAGAATCTGACCCTATAGGACTTCGGCGCTCGTTATACAGACTAGGGGCATAAATCAGCTATGCACACAACTGCTAATTTGTGCTTCTTAATGCCAGTTATTGATACTTATCTCAAATTAAGTGCCAATTTAGCACCAATTAGCTAATTATGTTATGCACATAACTAACCCCAGTGGCGTAGCTACGTGAGGCCATGGGGGCCTGGGCCCCTATAGATTTGGCCCTGGACCCCCCTGCCGATGACCCTCTCGACCCCCCTCCCACCGCCAACCCTCCCCCGCTGCCGTCCGCTACCTTTGCTGGCAGGGGACCCTGACTCCCGCCAGCCGAGGTCCTCTTCTTCTGGCACAAGGCTTCGTTCTGTTTCTGTGAGTCTGGGGATGTTACTGAATATTGACATTTATGTGTGTGATTTGCACCAGTAATTGAAAGTTACATAAATGCTAGGTGTTATTCTGTAATCTGCACAGGTAAGTCATTTAGGGCTGGACTCTATATATGGTGGCGCTAAAAAATACCCGTGTAAGCGGTATTCTTTAAGCCACACCTAAAGTTTGGCACAGTTTATAAAATTAACTCATAAGCGGAAAGGTTGTGTGTAAATTTAGGTGCTGTCATTTGCACCATTGATAACGTGGTGGAAATGCCCCTGCCTAACGTTACACGCAGAGCACCATTATTCGGTAATTACGTATGTAACTCGAAACCATACCCCTGATCCGCTTTGATAGACCATGACCCTCCCATTTCCATGCCCCCCCCCTTTTTTTTGGACCATGCTTAAATCTTAGCTAAGTCCCAGTTAAATCTAATTAGTGCCAATTGCTTGTTAAAAAGCCAATTATTGGCACTGATGGGTTCATTGTTCTATTAAATTGCACACATAAATCAGAAATGCGCCTAAATTTGTGCACGCAATTTTCAGTGACCTTTATAGAATCTGGGTTAGTGGGTAAATGCAAGGGGGGGGGGCGTACACATGGGTGGAGCCATGGGTATGTCGCCATACAATGTGAGCAACTTATAGAATACTATCAGTTACGTGTACTTAGGTGCACCAACTTACACTAACCATTGATGTCATATAATTTGGGACGCCTAACCTTGGGCATGCCAAAGCGGCTTTACACTAGTATTCTATAATGGTTTAGGCATGCAAAAATGATAAAGGGGATGGAACTCCTCTCATATGAGGAAAGACTAAAGAGGTTAGGGCTCTTCAGCTTGGAAAAGAGAAGACTGAGGGAAGATTTGATTGAGGTCTACAAAATCCTGAGTAGTGTAGAACGAGTAGAAATGAATCCATTTTTTACTCTTTCAAAAAGTAAAAAGACTAGGAACGCTCAATGAAATTATATGGAAATACTTTCGAAACTAATAGGAGGAAATATTTTTTTCACTCAACAAATGTTAAAGCTGTAGAACTCGCTGCCAGAGAATGTATGGTTAGTGTATATGGGTTTAAAAAAGGTTTGCACAAGTTTCTGAAGGAAAAGTCCATAGTCTACTATTGAGATAGATATGAGGGAAACCACTTCTTGCCCTGGGATTGGTAGCATGGAATGTTGTTACTATTTGAGATTCTGAATGGATTGTTGCTACTATTTGGGTTTCTACATGGAATGTTGTTACTATTTGAGATTCTGAATGGATTGTTGCTACTATTTGAGTTTCTACATGGAATGTTAGTACTATTTGGGTTTCTATATGGAATGTTGGTACTGTTTGAGATTCTGAATGGATTGTTGCTACTATTTAGGTTTCTACATGGAATGTTGGTACTATTTGTGTTTCTACATGGAATGTTGGTACTATTTGGGTTTCTACATGGAATGTTGGTACTATTTGAGATTCTGAATGGAATGTTGCTACTATTTGGGTTTCTACATGGAATGTTGCTACTGTTTGAGATTCTGAATGGAATGTTGCTACTAATTGGGTTTCTGCCAGGTACTTGTAACCTGGATTGGCCACTGTTGGAAGCAGGATACTGGGCTAGATGGACCATTGGTCTGACCCAGTATGGCTATTCGTATGCCCAGAAGCTGTTATAGAATTGGCTCTAAGCACGCCCCATTGTGGCACCTACATCTTGGTGCCAATTTATAGAATTGTCCCCATAAATAATTCTTGTATGAAGGGTCTTCTACCTGCCCCTGTGCAATGGAGAAGGAAAGAGAGGGCGAGCGTATTTACCTGCTACTGTTATTTGAGTCAAAACTTTTCTCTGCCTAATCTAAGAAAAGCAAAAACTAGGCTTCTTTTGTACCGCAGATTAGACTATTTTAAGGCTTTTAAATATTACTCATGCCATTGGTGTTAGGTTTGTACATGTTAAACTTTTCACAATCTGTTCCCCCACTTTTTTCTATCACTCATTTGACAACGAGAACATCCAGTTCAAGATAGTCTCAATGCCCTGGAAGAGCAAATGCTGTTTATCTTTAATTCAGTATAAAATGTTGCATTTTTACATTTCCTAACAGCTGATCTTCTCTGAGATGATTTGCTGTCATGTAATTCTTGATATTTTCCTAAGTTTATCTGATGATGAGCCGTGATTTACAGGGTCGTGCAGGAGACAAGTGGACTTTGAGCTTCTCGTTAATGACTTGCTCATGTTATCATGATTATAAAATGAATAATAAACTGTGTGTTCCTCTTGGGTCAGTTAAGAATGTTTTAGGTTATCCTGGGGGAATTCTGTACAACTGCACAAGGCAGAATTTCGCAGCGCAGACCTCCCCACCTGCACAGCAAGTGCAGAATTCTGTGAAGGTTCCAGTATCAGGTTTCTCCTCAGTCTCTCTCCTCCCCTCCTCTTCCTCTTTCCGTGTGATTTCAGCAGGGTAGGTGGGAGAGAGATTACGTGAACCATTGTATATCAGACCACTTCCTCCTCTGTCAGCCTAGACCTGATTGTTCTTATCAATTGTGTGGGCATTTGTACGGCCCCGTATTTCACATAAACAGTTGGATCTAGGCCGACAGAGGAAGAGGAAGTGTCCCGATGTGCAGCGATTAACTTCCTCTTCCTATTTCCACGTGATTTCTGCAGAGAAGGGGGACTGAGGAGAGACTTGATGTTGGCTGAGTGTGCATCATGAAGATGAGAGGGGCAGAGCAAGTTGAATTGTGTCTGACGGAAGGCGGAGTAGAGCAAGATTGAGAGTGTGCCATGAGGATTGAGTGGAGCAATGAAAACTGAAAGCAAGCAGTGGGGTTGGGAGAAGGACAGAGAAAGCTGAGATTGTGCTGTGGGGGGCAGATCAAGCTGACAGTATGTAATTGGTATGGGTAAAGATCAAGACTGATGATGTGAGACATCTGCTAGAGTTAATGGCAGCCATTTTGAAAGTGGAGCCGGCATGGGCAGGGATCACTCCTGCCCCTATTACACCACTAGACCACTGTTACCTTTAAACTGATCTGGAGTCCTTCAGCTGAATGAGGGATAGGGCTTCAATATTGCGTTTTCAATCGAGAGGGACAGGTAGTTTCTATGACATCCTACAGAGCTTGACTTGCCATCAATATTGAAAATGGGATAGTGAAACAGCACCTCCCACTGGCAGGACTGTAAGTGGAGGACTCCCGCTGAGCTTAGAGGGAACAGTGCACTAGATCACCAGGCTTGTAAGGTAGGTGTGATGGGGCCTAAAGGTGGGTGTGTGTTTGGGGGGTCCGGCGGGGGGGAGGGGATACTGCTGCTGTTTGGGGAGGGAGGGAGAAAGGGATGTGCTGAGTTTGGCAATGGGGATAGGATTACCCAATGGGGATAGGGTTACCTTATGGCTCCAGAAATAGTAGGACAGATTGAGCCAGTCTGGGGGTGTGCTGGCCTGCTGCAGTATCCTGGTGGTACTTCCTTTATAGCGAGTGGTAAGAACTAAGCTACTCTTTGAATTAGGCGGCCTTATTTATTTTGGTGAAGGGAGTTGAATTAGGTATTCTGTATACGGATAGCTGGGCTTTGCATTCCTTTCACGAGGTACGCATGATTACTGTTGCTTGTACATAACTACCTTTTTCTATTGTTCATTTCCTAGCTGGTGATGGAATTTTGTGGTGCCGGATCTGTCACTGATCTGATCAAGAATACAAAAGGGAACACGTTGAAGGAAGAGTGGATTGCTTACATCTGCAGAGAGATTCTACGGGTATGTTCAAAAAATGGAGGAATGAGTTGAAAGAAGGTTGAATACAATGGATAAATGTCTGGGGCTTTTTTCAGCCCGAAAGCCACACTGCCATGTAAGAAATGTAAAATGTCAGTACTCTACCAAGGGCGCGGGGCAGTGGGGTGCACGGAGCAGATGCGCGGCTGCTGCCCCCTCTGATGTTACTTCCTGTTCCGGGGCAGGGGACTGGCAGAGCCGACAGCCCCATGCTAGGGGGAATGGTAGTGGGGGTGATGCGCTTCGGGAGTATGTGACATGCCTTGGGGGGTGTGGTGACATGCCTCGGAGGGGTGTTACACATTGGAGGAAGGGAGAGGAGTGCAGCAGCGACCCATCCCAGGTGGCAACCAAGCTAGGTACATATACTTTATATGTATACCCGAGTTTGATTTGTCCTTGCCATCCTCAGGGCACAGACCGTAGAAGTCTGCCCAGCACTCTTCTTGTACTAAGTTCTGAAGCTAACGTTGCAACCCCTTAAAATTTACACTCCAGCCCATCCCTATCTATTCAGTCACGATCAGGGCGTAGACCGTAGAAGTCTGCCCAGCACCAGTTTCGCTTCCCAATTACCGGCGTCGCCACCCAATCTCCGCTAAGATTCCATGGATCTACTCCTTCTAAACAGGATTCCTTTGTGTTTATCCCACGCACGTTTGAATTCTATTGCTGTTTTCATCTCCATCACCTCCAGCAGGAGGGCATTCCATATATCCACCATCCTCTCCATGAAAAAATACTTCCTGACATTACTCCTGAGTCTGCCCCCCTTCAGCCTCAATTCATGTCCTCTCATCTTCCTGCTGCAAAGGGGGCCTGTTTACTTAAGAGCATCAGAAGCACAAGATAATCTGTGTTCTTAATCTACCTTACAGCAGCCTGTTTATTCTACAGTTCACCAAGGCCCCGAAGCTCAGAAGCAAATGCGGACGCTAGAGGCCAATAGCGCCAGACTAACGCCCACATTAGCTATTGCTGGATGCTGTGAGGACTCTTAACACAGGGAGCAACATGTGGGCCAAAGGATATCGCAAATGACATGCTAATTGCATTTAAATTAGGTCATTTGCAATTCACTCCCATGCTCAAAGAGTGTCCCGAACCTAACACCAGCATGGAGGTGCCTGAAGACGGAGCCAGCATGACATTCACGGTAGTGTGGCTATGGAGTTACTGCAGGATTTGTCTTTATTTTCGCGATAAGACTAGCTTTTGTGTGTTCATAAGGGAGGATGGGATGAAAAGGGTGTTTGCTTTTCTGTATTTTGGATCCACCCGTTAGAACTGTGACATTGGAAACTGCGCTTTAAATTGCTCAGTTCACCCACATACCGCACTCAGCTCCTGCCCGCTAGATGTGTAGGGTTGAGCCCATCAAAATTTGGAATGAAGCAGCAGCACCACTGGCAACCGGCACATCTTCCTCCTCCTTCCCCCCTCTGGCGTTCTGGGCCTGCGCACAACTCTTGAGTGCAGATGCCAGGTGCCATCCTTCCCCAAACTCTGAAACCGCTCCCTAATGCGCAGCCTAAATTTGTATGTCATTAGTGCTGAGCATTAGGGAGCTGTGTTGCAGCGCTGTTGTGGTGGTATTTTCCCAGCGCTGTACTGACCTGCGTCGGAGTTTTAAGCATCTGGGTATAAAAAAGGCTTATAGGAAAAAGTGTATGACAGGGTAGCCAAATGCACAAATACGTGCATTAAAAACTGTGTATTTAAACTGCATCTTTAGATATGTAGTGTTTTGTGTTAACAGCACCATTAACACAAACTATATTAGGGGGCCATTTACTAAACCGTGCTAAGATTTGCACGTACCGTGGCTATAACGAGTAGCGCGAGTGAAATTGGGCATGCGCCCAATTTACACATGCTACTTAATTGAATAACAAGCCGATCGGTGTTGATAATTGGCCAATAATCAGTTATCAGTAATTGGCAATAATTGGAATTTACACACGCTTCTTTTTAGGCGTATTCTAAAAAGAGGAGTGCATTAATTCTAATGCACATAGATGAAAAGGGGGCGCATCTGTGGGAGGAGTGTGGGCATGTGGGAGTATTACTCAAATTTACATGTTGTTATAGAATTTGGCGGAACACACCTACATTTAGGCTCATGTAATTACACCAGGTTTTCAGTGCCATAAATTGCCACGCATAAATGTAGGCACATTTCCCAGCTCTATGTGCTCTTCTATATAACGC
This sequence comes from Microcaecilia unicolor, assembly GCF_901765095.1. NCBI lineage: Eukaryota > Metazoa > Chordata > Amphibia > Gymnophiona > Siphonopidae > Microcaecilia > Microcaecilia unicolor. The sequence goes on along the minus strand of NC_044040.1, from coordinate 197,185,275 downwards.
ACCTAACTTTAGGAGCATTATATAGAATTGCGCTAAGCGATTTTTTTTTCCGGACATATCTAGATTTTAGTCACCGTTTACTAAATCTAGCCCTTAACACGCAGATTATTGCAGGTTAACTGCAAAAATACCGCAATGCTCCTTAACAGAGTTCTGCACTAGCAATTATCGTGTGGTAAACCGTGAATTTGAAGTGGAAGAGTAGCCTAATGGTTAGTGAAGTAGCCTGAGACCCAGGGGAACCGAGTTTGATTCCCATTGCATTTCTTTGTGACTGGGCAAGTCACTTAACCCTCCAGTGCCCCAGGTACAAAATAAGTAGCTGTTTATAATATGTAAACCTCTTTGACTGCAACCACAGAAAGGCGGTATATCAAATCCCATCCCCATCCCCTCCAGGGCTGGTCCTAGGGTTTCTGGCGCTCCCCTGCAGACTATCAGTTGGCACACCCCCCCATTTCCTTTCTCTCTTCTCCCACCCTGCCCCTGTCCAGCGATTCTCCTTCGCCCCCATCCCCTTCCCATTTATGGCCACCTGCCCACCCTCTTCTCCCCCCAACATCCCCCTTTTTCTTCTTGCCACCCTGCGTGGTTTAAGTCTTTTTTAATTTACCTCCATCCCAGCATCCGCGTCATTTCAAAGCCCTGCCCGTCTCTAGCCTTCCCTCCCTTCGTGAGTTTGTTCCCGCAGATTCCCACCCTCAAGGAAATGACGTCAGAAGGCGGGACTCAGCAGAAACGAACTCACGAAGGGAGGGAAGGCTAGAGGCAGGCAGGGCTTTGAAATGACGTGGATGCTGGGACGGAGATAAATAAAAGATTTAAACCCCCAAGGGCGGCATGGTATGGCGGCGCAGCGGCGCCCTTGAAGGCAGGCGCCCCCCTGTGGTGCTTACCCTGCTTACTGGCTTTGACCAGCCCTGATCCCCTCAATGTGATTTAAAGGGCTCCTACATTTTGCAAAATGTTGTATATTAGCTGCTCATTTAAATATCCAGCATGTAAATGTGCATTCTAAAAATGATGAATTAATATTAGTGCAGACAAAAGTAGAGGCTGACCAAAGACGAATCAACACGGGAGATATGAATCCAACAGTCTTTATTGATGTAAATAAAGGATGACCCGACATGGGCCATGTTTCGATGCATGCAAGCGCCTACTTCAGGGGTCAAATAATGTACTCCGGATTGAAGCCCGGGGCCACAGCTCTGTCAGAGTACGAAGCTCTAGACCATTCGAAAAAGCTTTAACACTAAAAACAAATGAGCACACACTTGTCGGGTCATCCTTTTATTTACATCAATAAAGACTGTTGGGTCCATATCTCCAGTGTTGATTCGTCTTTGGTCAGCCTCTACTTTTGCCTGCTGTGATTCGTCATCGTAGAGGATTTCCCTGTTCTTTATTTTGGATCTTAATATTAGTGCAAACGTATTACCATACATCAGGCGTAAAGCTTGCTCTCTACCAACAGGTCGCCTAGGGCTTCACGGTGTGTGATTGAGGTCATTGGTGTGGGCAGTCCAGCAGTTCTGAAAGCTGACATCACCGCAGACCAAAAAGTGATCCTTTCTGTAAATGCATCTAAACTGTGTTTTAAATTTAATTTTTTGTGTGCATAGAAAAACCAGGTTCTAGCCCGAGAGGATCCGCACTGATTGATTACTCTTACTTTCTAGGGTTTGAGTCACCTGCACCAGCACAAGGTGATTCACCGAGACATAAAAGGACAGAATGTCCTGCTGACAGAGAATGCTGAAGTGAAGCTGGGTAAGTACAAGTTAGAATCTTAATGATGAAAGAAGGAAGGAAGGAAGGAAGGAAGGATGCATTCCCTGAACACATCTTTCATTTCTGTTGGTTTTATAGAATTATTTACAGCCGTTTCATGAATGCATCACTCATCTGTGTCAGACTGGATTCATTCCCCAGCTCATTTGGCACAGTAGCCCTTGCTGTAACTTGCAGAAATAGCAAAAGGCATTAGAGGAAGACTGCATGCCTGCATCAGAGCACTTTAATCTCTTGCCTATAGAAATCTGAGGTCTGCCCGAACAAATTAGTGGTCAGCGTGCCTCCTACGTTCCCCTCTTGACCTTCTGCTATACTGATTAGTGTATTTCTCATTCTTAATTGTATTATGTGTTTTTATTTTTGGAAACTGCACAGTTCTGCCAAATGGTGGGAACATCAAGAAATAATTTAACTAAACTAAACAACAAATTCCAGCTGTAACAGTAGTGAATATTGTGACTCACAAGCTAGGTGAGGACTGGGGCACAAGCACTAAGGTGACCCCTAGTGGTGACAATACGTGTGTTCATTCTCCTTCCATTTGCTTAAGGAGAAAATGCTGCAGTAATTTGATTACATATCAGTAGGCAGTTCTATAAATTGGAGTTATAAAGTAGATGTCACAAAAAGCCATGCTTAGCACTGATTCTATAATATTACTTAGGCGCATATAAGCCATTATCCCCCTGATTCTGTAAAGGGTGCCAAAAATTTCACGTGCAAATTTAGGTGTGGCCCTGATTTGCATGCACACTTTAATAGAATAACGAGCCAATTAGGGCCAATAATTGGCTTTTTTAACAAGCAGTTATTGGCACTAATTAGATTTAAGTGGGAACTAATGTGCGTAAAAGTAGGCGCCGTCCAAAAAGGGGGCATTTTGTGGTGGAACGGGGGCGTGGTTTTGAGTTATGTGTGTAATTACAGGATAGGAGTGCTCAGCGGGTAAATTTAGGTGCGAGCATTTGCTCCACGTTTTCTTCGGTGCAAATGCCCGTGCCTAAATTTACGCGTGACCTCTCCGCATATAGAATACCGTTTAAGCAGGTATTTTTCGTCGACAATTTTTTGGCACCATTTATAGCATTTAGCCCTATCTATAACACAAGCGTAAGGTAGACATGACCACTTATTGTCAGCTCCATGCCTAATTGTACCATTCAACTTGCGCAACTTATGTTATTCTTCATTGCGTGAGTCAGGAGAAACAACTTATGTTATTCTATAAGTTCTGTGTGTCACTAGGCAAAAAGCCTATGACATACCCGTGCTTTGCACATGTTAACGCCCCCATGAAGTTCCACGCTAACTGTGAGGGCCATAATCGAATGGGGCCGGCCATCTATAAGGGCGGCCATCTCTAACGCCGGCCCCGTCAAGTGGCGTACCTGACTGTATTATCAAAACAAGATGGCCGGCCATCTTTCGTTTCAATAATACAGTCGGGGCTGGCCAAATCTCAACATTTGGCCTGCCCTTAGAGATCGCCGGCTTTAGATGTGGCCGCCATTGGTTTTCGCCGATAATGGAAACTAATGGCGGCCATCTCAAACCCGGCCAAATGCAATGCATTTGGTCATGGGAGGAGCCAGCATTTGTAGTGCACTGGTTCCCCTCACATGCCAGGACACCAACCGGGCACCCTAGGGGGCACTGCAGTGGACTTCACAAATTGATCCCAGGTACATAGCTCCCTTACCTTGTGTGCTGAGCCCCCCAAAACCCACTCCCCACAACTGTACATCACTACAAAATCCCTTAGGGATGAAGGGGGGCACTTCTTCGGTCTCCCTCTCCTCCATCACTGTGAGTCGGCCCCTATGTGGCGGTTTCAGCCCTAGACGGCTCAGAAAGTAGGAACTGGGCAGCAGAACACAATCTAGACTCATAGGCCCTCATTCTATAGCAGGATGCCTAAAGTTAGACGCTAATTGCACGTGGAAGTTATAGAATATTAACACGCATGTGATCAGTACAGTTACACAAGTGTCCTATCCATGAATTTTCAGCAGCACTATATATAGGAAGGGTTCTTTTATAAACCCTTTGTGTGTGTATCACTCTGACTTATGCACATAGATGTACTCTTATTAAAGGCCCTGTTTACTAAGCCGCTTTATAGGCACGTTAACATTTTTAATGCCTGTTAATCATGTACGTGCGTTAATTGTGTACGCGACTACAATATCATGGTTACTTCAGTTTTCCCTTTTCTGTCTCTCAGCTCTGGTCCTGCCCTCATTTCCTGTTTCCGCAAGGGCGGGATCAGAGCTGAGAGACAGAGAAGGGAAAACTGAAGTAAGTGCCAAGCCTGCACGCTTTTTACCGCTGCTGCCGGCCGCTGTAACCCCGACGAGATAAGTCAGGATGACTTTTAAAATTCGGAGGGAGGGGGCCTGTAACTGGAAGGGAGGGAGGGGGGACCCTGGAATTGGGAGGGAGGGAGGGAGGGGGACGCTGGAACTGGGAGGGAGGACGGATGACGACCCTGGAACTCGGAGGGAGGGTGGGTGAATATTATATGCAGCCTTCCCTTCCCTCCGAGGGCGGGGCACTAAGAGCGAGTGTGAGGCCTGTGGCTGGGTCCCTTCTCCTTCTGACATTGCGTTTCTTTCCCTGGGCGATTACAAACCCTACGAACACTACACGGCTTCACTTCCACGGAGTCAGCTTCAGAACGTTGGAGATGCGAATTATTAGATTAGATATGTAATTTGCCATATCTCAAAAAATTGACAGAAAAGACTGTTTTTCAACAATTGTCAGATTATGTTGCATCTGTATCTGCTTTGCATCCAAGACGGGCTAGATCCAGGCATTGTACAGAGACTATTTTGACAGCGTTCCTTAGTGAGGTATGTGGTAAATTGGAGAGCAGCCAGGTGTCTCTTGATCTCACAGCTGTGTTTCATTTGGTTGACTGTCAGTTGTTACCGATAAGATTGAAAGGTATTGGAATAACAGATCACGTATTAAAATTGGCTTGCTTCAGTTTTTGAATGATAAGTCTTTTTCTGTTTTGACAAGTTCTTTCATATCATCATCTCACTCTTTGATGTGTCATGTGAGGTACCTCAAGGTTCAATATTGTCAATATTATCATTTAATATCTTTCTGAGCCCTTTGGCTATTGTAGTTCAGGACCTTGAAATCGGTTAATATATTTACACAGATGATACTGTACTGGTAGATTATACATCTACTAAGAATATTAATCTTTTGCCTCTACAGAAACGTTTGTTTGCAGTTACCAAATGGTTAGCTGATCATTGTTTAGTCCTGAATGTCAAGAAGTAGCTTGTTGGATAGTTGGTCGATCATCACGTCCTTCAGTGATTTATTTATTTATTTGTTACATTTATATCCCACATTTTCCCACCTATTTGTAGGCTCAATGTGGCTTACATAGTACTGGAGAGGTGTTACAGACTCCGGTGTAAACAAATACAAAGTGATGTGGTGGGTAGGGTAAAGTTCATATGGCACAGCCACACTAGGGAATCGTACAACGGAAGAGTTGTGTTATGTCCATTACGTTCTTTAGTTTTGTTGTGTTGCAGAGATCAGGCATTTATGTTGGATCGGTAGGGTATGCCTCTTTAAACAGGTTAGTTTTTAGTGTTTTCCGGAAGTTTATGCCAGTTTTATTTGATTCTTGCATTCAGTTGGTTGATAGTCTATCAAAATGCCCAAATATTAAAAACAATTAGCTTACTTTTACTGGGAAGAGTGAGGAAGAAGATGGAAAAGGAAGAGAGGAGAAAAACTGCACATGGATGAAGAAAATAGGCAGAAGCTGGATCCACAGGACAGTCAAGTTTGCCGAGGACCCAGCTTTTACTTACGGATGTAGGGCAAGAAATGAAGAAGAAAGGCGGAAAGTAAAGAAATAAATGGAAAGGAAGCCCTGGAAACGGAGTTATGAGGACAGATAGCAGCAGAATCGGATACTGGGCCGGCATGATCAGAAAAACAAAGTCACCAGACAACAAAGGTAGAAAAAAATCATTTTATTTTCATTATAGTGTTTGGAATATGTCCACTTTGAGAATCGGGTGCTCAGCATTAAAAGTTTATATTTATTTACTTATTTATGGCTTTTTATCCCACAGTAAGCATGAATTAGATTGGAACGGGATCGTTTAATTTTTTTTTCCTGGAGTAATGCATTGCTCCCCCCCCCCCCAGGCTCTCTCCCCGGCTATAGCCAGCTCTGCAATTTGGGGGGGGGGGGGCGCAGAGGTGGATGGGGGGGTGCGCAAAGGTGGACCGGGGATAGAGCTTGTTGTTAAACATTTACCAGCACACCACTGGTTGGAGGACTGCCTGGGAGGAGGGGAAGAGGAAGGGAGAAAGGGAGAGACTGTGTGGAGGCGGAGGTCGTTGGAAGAAAGAGAGATGTTGGATTCCACTTTGGGGGACAATGCTGGACAAGGAGTGAGGCACCCTGTTCTGTTGCTTTACCCCCAAACTACAAACATGCTGACCTGAGGTGGCAAGCCAATTTTTTACATTAAACTATAAATTAAATACCAAAAATCTATCTAACTGCTCTTCTGTAAGGTTCAAGGTTCAATTTTATTTAATATACCTCAAATCACAAATATCTAAGCGGTTTACGAAGGGTAAAATAGAAAGGTATAAGAGAGAGAGAGAGAGAGAAAGAGAGCAATAGAGTAAACATCAGGTAGCAAGGTTACAAATCTTGCATTATAAGGAAAGGGGATAAGGCTTAGGAATAAATTAACCCTAAATGGAACAAAAGAATGGGAGGAAATAGGGAGAAAACGACTAGACAAGACAACAAAGTCATCCCAGAACCTACGAAACTGTGAATATGCACATATCTTACATAGCGTATATTTTACAGGTACTGTACACATGGGCTATACGTTATGTGCGTATTTCTGGCATTTAGGCACGAGCGCATATACCGCCTGTAGAGCTGCCTGAATTACAGGCATATATATTTGTTTTATTAGATCTTGATATACTGCCTTTCTGTGGTATAACCAAAACAGTTTACATATTGTATACAGGATCTTTCTCTGTCCCTGGTGGACTCAGTGCCTAATGCACAAAGACAGCCATAAAATATGGCTGCCTCTGTAAAATTTAGCGAGTTCCAAACAGTGACCGATGCACAAAGGGGATCACTTGCAAATGAGCTGTATGGATCCCCCTTTGTGCATTGTTGCTGCTTGTTACTCTGAGCTGTCAAATTGTCAAATGTATTCAACAGTTCCAAAACCAGCCCCGACCCTCCCGCACTCCCAAAGAACAAATACCCGGAGGTCCAGTCGACCTCCAAACCCCCCTCCACCCCCCTTCCAGGCCCCCGAGGCAAGCAGTCCCCGGTGGTCCAGTGGACTCCCGACCCCTCCCGAAGCATCAGTGGCCCTGGTGGTCTAGTGACCCCTTCCTCTCATACCTGGAAAAAGATGGAGGCAGGAGGGCGGGAGCAGCACCACCCACCCTGCACAAAATGGTGGTGCCCAGCCCCAGTCCGGTGCATCCTGGGATGCACTGGGTGGAGGAAGCGCCATATAAGGAGTTTACTTCCTTATATGGTGTTTAGCCCTGCCCAGTGCATCCCAGGATGTAACTGGAAAAAATAGGATTTAATCCATTTATATATGCTGATGATGTCACTATTTATGTACCTTTTAATAATAATTTCACAGAGATAATGCATAAGGTTAAAAAAAAGGTCTGGACCATATGGAAAATTGGGCCACAATTTTCAAACTTAAACTAAATAGAAATAAAACCAAATTCCTGGTTCTGTCCAGCTCACATAATCCCACTTCTTATCAAAATTTCACAATCGAACAACAAACTTCCCCAATTGAAACACGACTAAAAATATTAGGTGGTATTTTTGTTAAACATCTGTCTTGAAAATCAAGTTTCAGCAGTCATATCAAAGAGTTTCAAAACTCTATGGAAACAGACAAGGATTAGAGATTATTTTCCCAGATAATCATTTCGTCTTATAGTACAATCGTTGGTATTGTCCCTATTAAATTATTGCAATGCAGCATATGTAGGAAGCAAAGAAAACATACTAAAATCACTGCAAACCGTTCAAAACATGGAAGCCAGACCGATATTCAAAAAGTCGAAATACGAAAGAGTAACCCCATTGTTTGTAATTCTACATTGACTCCCAATTAAGGCCAAATTGTTTTTTTAATACTAGATCTATGTCTCCAGATTACATGCTAGACTTGATTGAATATCGCAAAGAAATGGAAGTCCAAGAACCAGAGGTTACTTATTACTTCACTTGCCCACTTTCAGAAACATAATTTACAAATCCATCCATACGGTTGGATTTAATTATCTGGGTTCTAAATGGTGGAATTCAATTCCCAAGGACACAAGAAGCATTGCAAACTATCTTCAGTTCAGAAAAGAATTAAAAACCCACCTTTTCAAGAAATATTATGGTTAATTATCCGAGTTACTGATGTTCTACACTGCTTTGTAATTGTAAAACATTACTGTAATTTCTCCTGTTAACTAGAGGAGTGTGGTAGCCGTGTTAGTCCACTCTTAAGGTTATCAATAGAAATCAAACAAAATAAAACATGGAAAAGAAAATAAGATGATACCTTTTTTATTGGACATAACTTAATACATTTCGTGATTAGCTTTCGAAGGTTGCCCTTCTTCTACATGGAATCTTGCTAGTCTTTGCGATTCTACATGGAATGTTGCTACTCTTTGGGATTCTACATGGAATGTTGCTACTCTTTGGGGTTCTACATATTAAATAGAGAGGTGTGGTAGCCGTGTTAGTCCACTCTTAAGGTTATCAATAGAAATCAAACAAAATAAAACATGGAAAAGAAAATAAGATGATACCTTTTTTATTGGACATAACTTAATACATTTCGTGATTAGCTTTCAACCACATTTGCTTATTTCCGATCTGACGAAGAAGGGCAACCTTCGAAAGCTAATCAAGAAATGTATTAAGTTATGTCCAATAAAAAAGGTATCATCTTATTTTCTTTTCCATGTTTTATTTTGTTTGATTTCTATAGATTCTACATGGAATGTTGCTATTCCACTAGCAACATTCCATGTAGAAGGCTGCGCAGGCTTCTGCTTCTGTGAGTCTGACGTCCTGCACGTACGTGCAGGACGTCAGACTCACAGAAACAGAAGCCTGCGCAGCCTTCTACATGGAATGTTGCTAGTGGAATAGCAACATTCCATGTAGAATCTCCAAGAGTAGCAACATTCCATGTAGAATCTCCAATGGTATCTATTTTACTGTCATAGTAATGCTTGAATGTTTTCACTTATATACACTGTCAGCTAGCACATTTGCTTATTTCCGATCTGACGAAGAAGGGCAACCTTCGAAAGCTAATCAAGAAATGTATTAAGTTATCTCTCTATATAAAAGGCAAAACCAACGTTCTATGAAGCCTCCAGCCGGAAGTGTGAAGGGGGCGAGATATCCGGTTTACCTATGAGTGTCTGCCCCGCCCTCTCTGTAACACAGTCAGTGAAGGAAAACAGCAGAGCACGAAATCAAATCGCTGGCTCTGTAACAGTGAAGGACTCAGAGGGGGGAGGGGAGAGAGGCCAGAGGGCAGGAACACACACACTCCCACATGCACACAGAAGAAAACATTGCTAGCCCCCATTTCATTTGCATCAGAAACGGGGCTTTTTTACTAGTGTCCAATAAAAAAGGTATCATCTTATTTTCTTTTCCATGTTTTATTTTGTTTGATTTCTATAGATTCTACATGGAATGTTGCTATTCCACTAGCAACATTCCATGTAGAAGTCGGCCCTTGTGGATCACCAATGTGGCCGCGCAGGCTTCTGCTTCTGTGAGTCTGACGTGCAGGACGTCAGACTCACAGAAACAGAAGCCTGCGCAGCCTTCTACATGGAATGTTGCTAGTGGAATAGCAACATTCCATGTAGAATCTCCAAGAGTAGCAACATTCCATGTAGAATCTCCAATGGTGTCTATTTTACTGTCATAGTAATGCTTGAATGTTTTCACTTATATACACTGTCAGCTAGCACATTTGCTTATTTCCGATCTGACGAAGAAGGGCAACCTTCGAAAGCTAATCAAGAAATGTATTAAGTTATGTCCAATAAAAAAGGTATCATCTTATTTTCTTTTCCATGTTTTATTTTGTTTGATTTCTATTGATATCCTGTTAACTATAAACCACATTGAACTGAAACTTGTTTTTGGATAATTGTGGGATATAAGAATGAATGAATGAATAAATAAAGGTGCCCCCTTTAGCTATAAGGGCTATTGTAGTGGTGTACAGTTGGGGGTAGTGGGTTTTGGAGGGCTCAGCAGACAAGATAAAGGAGCAACAGTGAGATATGTGCCTGGGAGCATTTATTTAAAGTCCACAGCAGTGCCCCATTGCTTTCCTGCGACGTCTGTGTGGCCTGTCTACTAAGAATGCAGGCTCCTCCTACATTCCAGTGGCTTGACTTTGTGCGTTTTTTACTTTTTTTTTTTTTTTTTTCGAAAATGGACCAAAAAGATAAACGCACAGAGCACAAAAACATTTAGCAAATAGTCATTAAAAAAAAAAAAAAGAAGATATTTTTCTGTTTTGAAAATGGCTGTATTCCCCACTTGAATTTTGAAAGTTTTTAGCAAAACTTCCAAACTTGGATTTAGACTTCATGTCGAAAATGCCCCTCCAGTTCTCATTTTGCACTGTTTTGTCAGTGTTCGCTGAGGTGTAAGCCGTGCTATCACGTGAATAGATGTGTTGTGTCACCTGCTGTTCTTTTCTTACTCTCTTGCACAGTGGACTTTGGTGTCAGTGCTCAGTTAGATCGAACGGTGGGCAGAAGAAACACGTTCATTGGAACGCCCTATTGGATGGCTCCTGAGGTCATTGCCTGTGATGAAAATCCCGATGCTACCTATGACTTCAAGGTACGTAATTATGTAGCAAGTTCTGGGGTAGCTGGGAAGGCTGCAGTACAGTGTGGGGTGTGAGCAAAATCTTCAACCCTAAGGCACAACTTGGGAAGAGGAAAGCTAACTCTCGAGGGCCTTCCTCTTGTGGGATTGCTGACTCTGAGGGCACCAAGCTTTTCACCCCTCAAGCACTTTACAAAGTTAAGGCCAGTGTCTGAATAAAGACGCATTGTATTTATGTGATTTCTTGAAAGCAAAAGGCCCACAAGCAAGCATGGACAGAACCAAAACAAAACATTTTCAGTGAAACCACTGTCGGAGTTCTCTCAGCTCTTCTCCTTTCTCTTCGCTGTCTTCAGTGACCATCCCGTTCTTTGTCATTTCCATTTTATTGGTTCTTTGTTTTTCTTTTGTATCATTCTTCTCATTGTTTCCCTCTTAAGCTCTACAGGCTATCTGTGGTTTTCCTGTCCTCTGTTCCAGGCACAGCTGTTCCAATGATCCCTCACCGTGGGGTCCAGGCACCATCTTTTGGCCCTAGTTCTCTGCCAGTAGGGTGAGATTCCTTGCAGCATTTCTCTCTCTTGTGCCAGGTATCCTCCTGCCTAGCGACCCCTTATTTGCAGGGTCCAGTTTCTCCTCCCTGAGCCCATACTGTGCTTCAGTAGGGAAGAGAGAGAGAGAGAGAGAAACCCCTAACCTCCCTCCCCTCCCCCCCCCCCCAACTAGGCATTAGATACTATTCCATTCCATTACTCCGTTCACTAGGCAAATCTCTTCTATTTGCACCCTTCTCCTCCATCGCTAACTCCAGACTCCATTCCTTTTATCTCGCCGCACCTTATGCCTGGAATAGACTTCCTGAGCCATTACGTCAAGCTCCATCCCTGGCTGCTCCATCCCTGGCTGCCTTCAAATCCGGGCTAAAGGCCTACCTGTTTGATGCTGCTTTTGACTCCTAACTTGTCACTTGCTCGTAACCTTTATCTTGTCTTCCTCTCTTCAATAATCTCCTTTTCCCTATGTGTCCTATCTGTCTGTCCTACCCTTTCCCTTATTTGTCTTGTCTGTCTGTCCTGATTTAGATCGTAAACTCTTTTGGGCAGGGACTGTCTTTTCTTCATGTTCAATTGTGAAGCGCTGCGTACGACTGGTAGCGCTGTAGAAATGATTTGTAGTAGTAGTAGTATCTTAAATGGGACACGTCCCCTTGGTCTTGTCACACAGCATACTCTTCTCAGCATGTAGGTACTATATGTGGTCAGCTGCCACTCAAAGGATGCGGGCAGATGTTTTCCTTTAAGGATACAAACTGCCATCTACACTTAAGCCCCCCCCCCCCTTAATTTTATAATATGCGTACATTTTCACACTCTAAGTACATAAGTAATGCCATACTGGGAAAAGACCAAGGGTCCATCGAGCCCAGCATCCTGTCCACGACAGCGGCCAATCCAGGCCAAGGGCACCTGGCAAGCTTCCCAAACGTACAAACATTCTATACATGTTATTCCTGGAATTTTGGATTTTTCCAAGTCCGTTTAGTAGCGGTTTATGGACTTGTCCTTTAGGAATCCGTCCAACCCCTTTTTAAACTCTGCTAAGCTAACCGCCTTCACCACTTTCTCCGGCAACGAATTCCAGAGTTTAATTACACGTTGGGTGAAGAAAAATTTTCTCCGATTTGTTTTAAATTTACTACACTGTAGTTTCATCGCATGCCCCCTAGTCCTAGTATTTTGGAAAGCGTGAACAGACGCTTCACTTCCACCTGTTCCACTCCACTCATTATTTTATATACCTCTATCATGTCTCCCCTCAGCCGTCTCTTCTCCAAGCTGTATAGCCCTAGCCTCCTTAGTCTTTCTTCATAGGGAAGTCGTCCCATCCCCGCTATCATTCTAGTCGCCCTTCGCTGCACCTTTTCCAGTTCTACTATATCTTTCTTGAGATGCGGCGACCACTCTGGCGCAAACTTTTCTCATGCAGGTTGTAAATGATTGCTGTTACGCACATAACGTAATTGATAAATGAGGCGCTAATTGGCTATAATTGAAATTGATGATAATTTGCACTAATTTGCAGTTTCGTGCATAACTGCTCTTAGTCATAATTCTATAACCTTAGCGCATAATTCCTTTAGGGGTTCTTTTACAAAGCTGCGGTAAAAGGGGGGCCTGCGCTAGTGTCAGCAAATGTTTTTGACGTGCGCTGAAGACCCCTTTTACCACAGCGGATAAAAGGCTGTCCATTTTTGACAAAAAGTAATGGCCGCGCAGTAAGTGAAGTATAGTACAGACAGAGAGGGTAATACAGTATACAATCGGAGAAACAAAAAGAAAAAAGCAACACTGGGCCTTCAAGATTGGGACAACAGGAGTACTTTATTTAACCAAAAACCCGACACGGGCCGTGTTTCGGCGCCAAAAAGGCGCCTGCCTCAGGGGTCTATCAATAAAAACATATAAATACATCAATAAAAAGTATGTAGATACATCAATAAAAATCATCAATAAAAAGAAGAATTTAGAAAAATGGATAATGACAGCATCGTATTCACTTCGAACAGAAAAATATAAAAATATAATAATATATACATAAATAATACAACATAGATATTACATAAAATTATATTGATTTAGGAGTTTAAAAACTTTTAGCAACCATATGATAATCATAGAGATAAATTCAATAAATTATGTTTTGAAATATAAGCTGGCATGATGTCAACCAATTTTAAGATATGGGCAGACATGTAGTAATATTTTAAAAATATTTTAAAAAAGGAGGAGTTGTATTTTTTTAAAAAAATTTTTGTGTGATGGTGATGAACATATATAATCATGTATGTACACATATAGATACATAGATATATATACACAAATGTACTTCCAAAACTATAAAAATTGATAATGTTTTTTGTTAAAAACGTGTATCATATAGTGGTTCTATTGGATAAGATGATGTGGATTGTCCGATCTTATTATGTGCAATGGCTGCAACGTCATCAGTATGGTTAACAATATATATGTGTAAAGAAAATCTCTCTTACCAAATTTGTAAATATAGCAATTGTTCGGAATTGAGGTTGTCAGTGCCTACAAAATGAATAAACAGGAGTTGAGGGATTATATATTTGTTTAAAGGGGAACTGGCAAGTGCTCATAGTCCCCTCAAGAAAAGGTGTCTAATATATAACATGCAGAGGTAACAGTGCCTTTCCTAATGATTAATGGGGCGCTCCTTAGTGTTTAAAGGGGAGTTCCGATATTTGGTTAACTTATTACAGATACTATGCTGTAGACATATATAAGAAATGAGAGAGAGAAAAAAAGAAAAAAAGAAAGAAAGAAAAAAAGAAACGCCAAAGATGAAAAAACCGCCGATTGGGCTAATTAATAAAATCTTCTTACCTTTAAAAAAAGCCTGAGTAACTTGCATTGATTTCGCTATAGCGCGAAGAAAGTGGGCTCCAACGAGGGAACCTTCTCCTGCTTAGTCCAAAGAGATAAATGGGTATTTGGTGTCTGGTCCTTTCTATATAAACTGGCGAAAAAGGCGGCAAAAAGAAAACGCCAAGGAAAAGACGTTTGTGAAGAGTTGCGTGAGCGTCATAAAGACGTTAACGTGATGACGTCATATTTTCTAATACGGAAGTGAATTGTAAAAGAGACAGAGCACCATTTGTGGAGCTGTCAAGCATGGCGTTTGCAAATGTAATGATTATCAGTACAGCATATGGTTATGTTTTAACATGAACAGCTATAGTGCAATTGTGAAACAGTTGTAACCATAAACATAGTTTTCTATTGATTTAGGTTGCTGAACATCAATGAAAATAAAGTCAATTAGATAATATAGCATGAATAGATGTAATGAAACATATCATAATGAATATAAATAATGGGAAAGATTTTTGGTTTAGTAAAGATCAAAGTATTGATCAAACGTATTATATGAAGAATGAGTTATAGAGAAGATTTCAGTCATGATATATATATAGAACAATAATCAAAAGTCATATATTAATACATAAGTGATTGCATACGATGCTTCATGGAATGATGATGAAATAAGGGATAAGTGGTATTTTTGTAAAGTAATTATAGATGAGTCTATTAATCTGATATTCCTCATTGAAACAAGGGGGAAGAAAGGATGCGGAAAAAAAGGATAATAGTTATGGAAAAATGATAATAAGTAAAAAATATATATATATAAATAAATTTTATCAAGAGAAAACTGTTAGATCCAATTCTGCATTGAGTCCTACTGGATATAATGTATTTAGCTGGAAAATGGTTTTTTGCTCTTGTTTTAGTAGCATTGAGTCTAAGTTTCCACCTCTCCATGGTTTTGATATGACTTTAAAGACACAAAAACGGAGATCAGCGAAGCTGTGGGATTGTTCCAGACAGTGGTTTACCAATGGTGCAGAGGTGTCCATACGCCTGATGTTACTTCTATGTTCTATCATTCTGGTTTTCACTTTTTGAATTGTTTTCCCTATATAGATCAGGTTGCAAGGACATAAGATTAAGTAGATTACACCCTCTGTATTACAATCTGATGAGTGATTCAATGGATAATGCTTCATTGTGACAGGGTGTATAAAAGTACTGATGTTCATAGAGGATGCACATACCGAACATGATCCACATGATTTGTGTCCAGTTGGGGGATTAGTTATTGATCTTGTGATGGGCAAGGCAGAGGGAGCTACATGGCCGTTTAGTTGGGGAGTCCTTACTGCTACCCATTGAGATGGCAGTAAGGGTTCCTGTGCTAACCTGGTGGTAACCGGGCAGAACATGGCGCTTCCCGATTACCGCCGGTTAAGTTCCAACGCTATAAAAATTGAAAAAAAATTCTTGTAACGCAAGAAATGGGCCCCTTAGTGCACAACTTCTAGGGAGGGGTGAATGTGGGAGGGCCATGGGCGGGTTGGGGCATGCCCAGCACTTACATGCTAAGGTTATAGAATACTGTTAGCTACACCTGAGCATTTATACCAGCCTTTGACGTGGCGTAAGTACTCATTAGGCGCTCAGAACATGGCAGCGAGACTCATCTTCGGAAAAATGCGATTTGAAAGCACAAAACCCCTCCGCGTAAAACTACACTGGCTCCCAATCAAAGACCGCATTGCTTTCAAAATCTGCACTGTGGTTCATAAAATTATCTACGGTGAAGCACCGGGATACATGACAGACTTGATCGACCTACCAGCCAGAAACACATCCGATCAACGCGAACATACCTAAATCTACACTACCCAAACTGCAAAGGACTCAAATACAAATCGACTTACGCCTCCAGTTTTTCCTACATCAGCACACAACTGTGGAATGCACTACCAAAAGCCTTGAAAACTAAGTACAACCACTTACACTTCAGAAAATCACTGAACACTCACCTGTTTAAAAAAGGCATACCCTACCGATCCAACATAAATGCCTGATCTATGCAACACAACAACACTAAAGTTCGTAATAGACGTTACACGACTCTTCCATTGCTCGATTCCTTTTGTGGTCCTACTACATGAACCTTATCCTACCACAACATCACCTTGTATTTATTTACTCCGGAGTCTGCAAACACCTCTCTGGCACTATGTAAACCACATTGGGGATACAAATGTAACAAAAAAATAAATAAAAATAAAATGTTAACCAACACTAATATTCCATATTGGCAATTAAGTGCATAATTCTCAGTATAGAATTTGCTCTTAGTGCCCAGCATTTTAGCTCTTAAGTGTGGATAATTTCTATAGAATTAACCCCAAGGACTTCAGTTAATATACCCAGTGCCGTAGCGAGGGCAGCTGACACCCAGGGCGGGTCGCCGCTGCGCACCCCCCCCCCCCCCCGGAGCGCATTCTTACTACCATAGGAAAGCGGGCGGGAGGGCCGATCCGCCCCGACTGCACGTCGCTGGGAGCTCCGTCGGCTCCGCTGGTTCCCTTCTCTCTCTGCCCCAGAACAGGAAGTAACCCCCCCCCTTCCTACGCCACTGAATATACCACAGATTTAACTATTGTGGGGGAGGGGGGTATCAGATATTGAAGCTAATGATTATAAGATTCATTGATTTGCAGTTTAAAGTATTACTTATTTATTTGAATTTGCTCACACCTTTTTTTCAGTAGTAGCTCAAGGTGAGTTTAGTTAACTTAGATCATCTAATTATAAGTTTGTGGGAGCTTAACAGGTGCCGCTAAATCAGTTTCACATTTTCATAATCATCGGTGATTAAAATTTGACCAAGAAGTGTGGGAATGGCACCTTTCCTAGCCTTCCTGTAAGTCTGGACTTGTAATCTATAGGGTATTGGGGTTTTATTAATACTGCAGGGCATGGGTCAGAAGCATCAGTCCATTTATGATGAATTAGCTCTGCCTCTGCAACCCTGAACCAACCATGTTTTTCACTGTAGACGTCATTGTCAGGCTAAGGACCTGTGTTCTTTACAAAAGCCACTCTATAGAAACTCATCTTTTATGACTTTGTAGGTGACTCATGTTTTCACACCCGCACGCTCCAGTTTTATATCAAATGCGTTGAATGTGAGTTTGATGAAAGCCTGCTGCAAAATGACTCTTCCCTACCTTGTAAATGAATTCTTTCTGTGCTGATAAAGAAAACAAACTTTTTATGGAACTTTATAACTAATGTTCGAGTTACTATGCAAATTAGCTCCAGCTTTGCTTAGAGAGGTGTAGCCTCGATTGAGAATAATTTGTAAGAGATTTTGCTACCTCTGGGAGGTTGCTGATATATAGGGGTTTGCCAAGACTGAGGTTTACCAAACTGCAGCTCTACCCAGAAGGCATCGTAGTACCAGTTACATCTTTTGCACGATTTCATGCTTGTATTCCTGATTTTTGTTTTCCCCTTTTAAGGTCTCCTTCCACATTCCCACTTTAGGTCGCTATTGAGTTGTAGGGCAGGTCATGCTACGCTTGCTCTTCTGTTTTGTTCTAAATTAGGAAGGAGTAGAGGCTGGGTAATAGACACTCCACCACAGGAACTGATTCTTGAAGGATTCTTTATTCAATACTAAAATAGTAGGACCTGATATGGTCCGTGTTTCGGTGTGATGAAACGCCTATTTCAGGGGTCACAATGATATTCAACCAAATCTAAATGATTCAGGAGTACAATCAATGGTACTAAGCCATTTAGATTACTGCAACGGCATCTATGCAGGCTGCAAAGATCAACTAATCAAGAAACTTCAGACCGCACAGAATACAGCAGCGAGACTGATCCTTGGAAAATCTAAATTCGAATCTGCCAAGCCCCTTCGAGAAAAATTACATTGGCTTCCCATCAAGGAACGTATTGCCTTTAAGATTTGCACCTTGATTCACAGGATCATTTATGGTGATATTCCAGGATACATGCTAAACCTAATAGATCTACCACCCAGATAGTTCCAGTCTTTCCCGATCCTATTTGATGTTACATTATCCAGATTGCAATGGCGTCAAATACAAATCTACCTACGCATCAAGCTTCACCTTCATAGGAATTCAGCTATGGAATGCACTGCCTAAATTCATAAAATCAACTCAGAATCACTTAATCTTCAGGAAATTATTGAAGACCACCCTGTCCAAGAAGGCGTACCATCCAGACGTTACTTAGTTTCTTTCTTATTTGTTCAGCAAAATTTATGGACCCTTAATGTTTTTCCGTTATCTTTTATTATCTTTGTTGTTTTAGACGTTACGTTTACAATTAATTTTTTTTTACTACGACAGTGTTTAATGATATTATATTGAACTATAGCCTACCCATGTTATTGTATAAGCCACATTGAGCCTGCAACTAGTGGGAAAATGGGTATAAATGTGTTAAATAAATAAATAAATAAATAAAGCAGCAAGCACAGTCTGAGAGCATCGGGTCCTACTGTATTAGTATTGAATAAAGTATCCTTCAAAAATCAGTTCTTGTGGTGGAGTGTCTATTACCGAGCCTCTACTCCTTCCTGGTTGGACTATTTTCGTGGAGGCTGTTTCCTGTTTGTTTTGAGGTTCTTGTTCTAAATTACACATTCCAAGATAACAAAAAGCTTTTTGCTGTGGTGAACGAAGCCAAATCTTTGTGTCTGTAGATGTGACGTTCAAATCTTATTCTACTTTGTCCCACATTTCCTTTCAACTTCTTTCTGTTTTGGTGACTAGAGCAAGAAGCATGTTCCACTTTAGTGCTGTGCTCCAGCTGATCAGAACATGTTTGTATTGGAGGGATCCTAGCTTCTCAATTTCATTCATTCATTCATTTATTTACTTGGATTCTGCTCACACCTTTTTTCAGTAGTAGCTCAAGGTGAGTTACATTTAGGTTCACTTTGTATAGTTTTTATGCACATATAGAACTGATCTTACAAGCACAGAGACAGTTTCCCCAGATTCTATAAACGGCGACTAAAGTTATGCTCGCAAATCTGCACGTGTAGCCGATTTATGCACGTAACTTGATTGTTTAAAAAGCTAATCAGCACCGATAATTGACCAGTAGCGAGCAATTATCGGCACTACTTAGCCCTAATTAGAATTTACGCGCACAACTTTCTAAGTGTATTCTGTAAAGTGGTGCGTGTAAATTCTAAAGTACAGATCACAAAAGGGGGCGTGGCCATGGGAGAGACATGGGTGTGTCGTGGGTGTTTGTAAAATTTACACGCAACATTAACAGAATATGCCCGATCCACACCTAAATAAGACGTGGGCATTTACACCAGGTTTTAGTTGACGTAAATGGCTGCGCCTAAATTTTAGTCGCAAGGACGGCCACTACGCAAATTCTATTAAATGTGTCTAACATTAGGCAAATTTTTATAGAATACCACTAAGCGCTTTTTTTCGGCACCAAATTTTTTTTGTGTCACATGTGCATTTCACATCCAGCTTTGAGCAAGAGCATTTACGTCTGGTGTAAATGCTTGTGCCCGACTAATGGCAGTTAGGTGCACAAATGCAGATATTCTATAACACTGCCCTTATTTTTCTGGGAATTCCTCTAACCCGCCCAAGCCCCTCCCCTGGCCACACCCCCTTTGGAGCTGCACACTATGAAATTTAGACATGCACATTATAGAAGACGGTGTAGGGCAGATCCGTGCATTAATGTTAGGCAAGGTTTATAGAAGAGCGCTAAGCGTGATTTTTGTGCAGTGCCAATTTTTTTGGCACCATATATACAATCTGGCCCTTTGTGTGCAATTAATGCATGTATGCATAGGAGCCGACTCTGTGGGTGCTGTGGGTGCTTGAGCACCCCCAATATTGAGAAAATTCCTTGTATGTGTCCAGGGAGGGGTTATTTCCATTGGGTTAGCACCCCCAATAATTTTGAAAAGTTGGCTCCTATGCATGTATGCAATTTAAGTAATGCAATAAAAAAATTGGAGGAAAAACTGCAAACACTCCCCTGAAGTACCATAATTGGTGCTTTTATACCACTCCATCAGCTAGCCAGAAATGCTCCAGGATCTCTTCCATTCCTTCTGCACCAAACTAAGGGAACCTTTTACTAAAGCTTAGCATGCACTAAGTGGCACATGACCCATAGGTATAAAATAGGATTCACAACATTTTTCATGCATTAATGTCTGGTTTTTTTTTTAGTTTAATTTATTAAATTTACTATATAATCACAAGCAAAAAATCTACTTGTTTCAGAAAAGTAAATTGGTTTACAATCCATACATATTAGGAAAGGAAACAAACTGTTTCTAATGTCAGACCTTTTTTAAACCAACTAATACTCAAGTCCTCATATCGGGATTCAAGATATACAGATAGGGATATTAACAAATATAAGAACAATAACTTTTATCAGGAATTCATTGTAGCTGAGTACCATAATGATACCGGAAAAAACATTACTACTGAAGAGTAATTATCTTTCTCCAGTCGCAATTCCTTTAGATGTTAAAAAGGTTGAGAGCTGAATGGGATCGAAGAAAACATATTTATTTGATTGATGTTTAATAACGCATTTGCCGGGGGTATCTAAGGAAAAAGGTTGCCCCCATTTGGGTTACCCCGGGCCTCATCATTAAGAACCTTTGTCGTCTCTTCTGCGTATCTTTGGTAACGTCAGGAAACGCACATCCTCAATCCTAGGAAATTCTTCTCTCTGTTCTGGAAAAAACAATCTCAATAACCAGTTTTTATCCGGTGTTAAAGCCACCGTTGCAAGCAAAGTTGATGGCGTTACCAATTCGCTGTCTGAGGCTTCTAGAATCTCTGAAATGTCAAGTGGATTATTGGGAGGAGTTTGTAATTTTGAAGGCAAGTAGTATATTTGAGAAAAAGGAGGAATTGCCTCTTCAGTTACTCCCAAATTTTCCTTGATAGTTGGGGATATCAAAGTCTGTTTGGGAGCATTAATGTCTGTTAATGCACGCTAAGGTTTAGTAAAAGGGCCCCTAATAGTTTTTCTGTTCAACTGATCACAATCTGAGACTTTAATTACATTAAACACCCAGTGAAAAAAAATGATTTTACAGGATTTTGATTTTCTTTTTTAAATCTTTTGTTTTGGCCTGACTAGCCAGTATTTTACCAGCTGAAACCATGCAGAATGTTTCTTACAGTATATACTGTTAGTTTCTGCCCCTTTGCCTATCTTATTCTTCAGTTTACCAAAGTTGGACATCCAGTGCTTGTGAAATCTCTTATCACAAAAGTGATTTTTTATAGTGCAGTCAGGTACTGGATGTTTGAGTCAGACCTTTGTTACCTGCCTCGGAGCTATCATCTGCTTCTTTTGAAGCTTCTTTTGTTTCATATCCAGGAGCTGTTGAGAGCCTGTTTTCCCAAGTGCCTCTTATAAAATTAGGCATTTTCCTTGCACGCTTACAAACTCAGCTTTCTCAATATTTGCAGGAATGCGCTTTCATTTGATTAAGTATGAAAGCTATTCAGTAAACAGTTTTTCTTAGGTACAGAAAGGGTAAAAGTTATTTTTGAAAAGGACCTTATGAGGAAAGGCTAAAGCGGTTTTAGGGCTCTTCAGCTTGGAGAAAAGGCGACTGAGGGGAGATATGATAGAGGTCTATAAAATAATGAGTGGAGTTGAACGGGTAGATGTGAAGCGTCTGTTCACGCTTTCCAAAAATATTAGGACTAGGGGGCATGCGATGAAGCTACCATGTAGTAAATTTAAAACGAATCGGAGAAAACTTTTCTTCACTCAATGTGTAATTAAACTCTGGACTTCATTGCCAGAGTGTGGTAAAGGCGGTTAGCTTAGCGGAGTTTAAAAAAGGTTTGGACGGCTTCCTAAAGGAAAAGTCCATAGACCGTGATTAAATGGACTTGGGGGAAATCCACTATTTCTGGGATAAGCAGTATAAAATGTTTTGTACGTTTTGAGGATCTTGCCAGGTATTTGTGACCTGGATTGGCCACTGTTGGAAACAGGATGCTGGGCTCGATGGACCTTTGGTCTTTCCCAGTATGGCAATACTTACGTACTTATGTAATCTTAAAGAGGATAGGCTTCGTACTCCATTTGGTCAACCTGCTACTTTTTCTTAAAAATGCAAAAAAGTTAAAGTTTATATTTTGTGAGATCTGGGTAGCATTGTTAATAAGACTATGGAAGTCATTGTTTGTATTCTGTCAACCTGCATCAATGATAAATGATGATTCATAACTGAATCAATCACCATGAGGATGAGGATTAAAGGTCACTTGATTTAAGTGGAGAATAACCTTTTGTATTAATAAAAAAAAAAGAAATATTACACCAGCGTGATTTTTCTCTACACCTTACTGCAAAGGCCAGACTAAGTAGATAGAGAGTGGGAAGGCAGGTTGCAAAAACTGGACCACCTGAGTGGTTAAGGTATTTATTTATTGCACTTGTATCCCACATTATCCCACCTCTTTGCAGGCGCAATGTGGCTTACAAAACATCATGGATAATGGCAATGATAAGAGAATAGACATTTTGGTGTTACAGAAGCATGTTGGATTGCATGGTAATGGAATGCATGCTAGTAATATAATAGAAGGCATTATTAACATTTCTGGATATATGTATTGAGTTTCACATGATTTGATCTTTGTGGTATATCTTGTCGAAGAGATGGGTCTTTAGTAGTTTATGGAAGTTGGTCAGTTCATAGGTCGCCTTTAGGTAATGTTGAACTTCATATGTACTGAGGAAAAGAGAGATGCTTTACTCAAGCTCAAATCTCTGCCAGGCTAGGGGTCGGAGGGCTCCCTCAAACAGACGCTAAGAACCAGATTCTATATATGGTGCCGTAAAAATTGGCGCCGAAAAGAAATACACCTAGCCGTACTCTATAAACTATGCCTAAAGGTAGGCACAGTTTAAAGAATATGCCTAGCACCTGTCCACACAACTAAAATGCTAGGTTTCACGTTAGGAGTCACGGACCAAGAAAGGGATCTAGGTGTCGTCGTTGATGATACGTTGAAACCTTCTGCTCAGTGTGCTGCTGCTGCGGCCAAGAAAGCAAATAGAACTTTAGGTATTAATAGGAAAGGAACGGAAAACAAAAATGAGGATGTTATAATGCCTTTGTATCGCTCCATAGTGCGACCGCACCTCGAATATTGTGTTCAATTCTGGTCGCCGCATCTCAAAAAAGATATAGTGGAATTAGAAAAGGTGCAGAGAAGGGCGACGAAAATGATAAAGGGGCTGGGACGACTTCCCTATGAGGAAAGGCTAAAACGGCTAGGGCTCTTCAGCTTGGAGAAAAGGCGGCTGAGGGGAGGTCTATAAAATGAGTGGAGTTGAACGGGTGGATGTGAAGCGTCTGTTCATGCTTTCCAAAAATACTAGGACTAGGGGGCATGCGATGAAGCTACAATGTAGTAAATTTAAAATGAATCGGAGAACATGTTTCTTCACTCAACGTGTAGTTAAACTCTGGAATTCGTTGCCAGAGAATGTGGTAAAGGCGGTTAGCTTAGCGGAGTTTTAAAAAGGTTTGGACGGTTTCCTAAAAGAAAAGACCATAGACCGTTATTAAATGGACTTGGGGAAAATCCACTATTTCTGGGAAAAGCAGTATAAAATGTTTTGTACATTTTTGGAATCTTGCCGGGTATTTGTGACCTGGATTGGCCACTGTTGGAAACAGGATGCTGGGCTCGATGGACCTTTGGTCTTTCCCAGTATGGCAATACTTATGTACTTATGTAAATTTAGTCACAGGTATTTACGCCAAGTAAAACTTGGTGTACGTGCCGGTAACTAAGTTAGGCGCGGAGCGGGTGTATTCTGTATCAGCGTGCATAGATTTTAGAAATGCCTATGACCCGCCCATTCCGCTCCCATGGCTATGCCCCCTTTTCGGTTCTTTGTCTTAGAATTTACACGCAGAGCTTTACAGATTGTGCTTAGCAAGTTCTGTGCGTAAATTCTAATTAATGCCAATTAGTATCAGTAATTGCTGTGAAGTTGCAATTGTCAGCACTAATTGGCTTGTTAAGATAAGTTGTGCACGCAAATCAGAATACGACCTGATTTGCTTACACAATTCTGGTTACTTTATATAGAATCTGGGGGTAAACTGTCTCCTGTGTTCTCTTGTTAGTACAGCTAGTACTGGATTATTAATTGATACCTAGTTCTACTAGTATGGAGTTGAGCTCTACTAGAGTGGAAGAGTAGTCTAGTGGTTAGTGCAGTGGCCTGAGAACTAAGGGAACCGGGTTCGATTCCTACTGCAGCTTCTTCTGACTCTGGGCAAGTCACTTAACCCTCTATTGTCGCTTTACGGGGCCGTGATTAGAGATAGGGGGCCTTATAGATGGGTGCCCCCGTTCGATTATGTCCCTCTTTATCAGCTATTTCTTTTGAAAATAAACCTTGGTCATCCTGGACATTTTGGTTGGCTATTTCCACTTCTTTCGTTTTGATTTGTGAGATGTGTGGAACTCTGGGCAAGTCACTTAACCCTCTATTGTCCCAGGTACAAAATAAGTACCTGTATATAATATGTAAACTGCTTTGACTGTAACCACAAAAAGGTGGTACATCAAATCCCATCCCCTTTCCCCAGTCTCCCGTGTGATGGGTTCTGTAAGAAGTCAGTTGTACATATGGACACTTGAAGACACTTTTTTTTTTCTCTTTCACACCGATGGTAGCTGAAAGAATCCTTTCAGTATTTAAAACAGCATTCCATCATGGCACTGCAAACTTAAAACGTCCACCCAAGGTATTTCTCACTTCTGCTTTATAGTGATGAATTGGAATAAGGCTGATTGGTACCTATGTGCTCATGATGATATGTCGGGAGGAATATATTATGACTGTGCACACTGATCAACATATTTAAAGGGATGCTCCATGGATGCAGAGCATCAGCCAAATTTACGCACTGCTTGTTCCGTGGGTAACACACTGCCGAAATGCGCTTTCCTGTGCAGTGGCATAAACATTTTGGGCTGATGCTCCAGAGAGATGTCAAGCAAATCTGAATTTGTACTTATAAACATTTTTTATTGAACCAAATGAAAAAATGAACAGACAGGTAAACAAATGTCCTTACTGTTCAACATTTTCCCAAGTAAAGGTATGCCCCGCATCAGTGGCGTTCCTAGGGGGGCTGACACCCGGGGCGGATCGCCGATGCGCCCCGCCCCCGGGTGCAGCACCCCCCCCCCCCCCCCCGGAACAACGCGACGCCCCTCCCCCCCAGCGAAAGAACCACCGATCCCCCGGCGAAAGAACCCCCCTCGTGTGCATGCCGCTGGGGGGGGGGGGGGGTTCTTCGTTTCATGCTCCCTCTGCCCCGGAACAGGAAGTAACCTGTTCTGGGGCAAAGGGAGCATGAAAACGATGAGCCGACAGGCGCGCGGCACCCCCCCCCCCCCCCAGCGGCATGCACCCGGGGCGGACTGCCCCCACCGCCCCCCCCCCCTTGGTACGCCACTGCCCCGCATCCTTCCTTCCTTCCCTTTCCTTATATTAGCTTTCATAGTTCTGAACATGTAAAATCCAATACCAATAAAGAGCTATGATGATAAATCCCCCCTCCCTTCACCCTCACCCCCCCCAAACCCTCCTAACAGAGATAATGGAAACTATGAATCTACTGTCACCATCAACCTGGTTTCTTATGGTATCTGGGAATAGTGATAGAGGAGCAAAAGGTACCAGTAAATATAAGGGGAATGAAATCAAAATGTGAGGGGCTACTAGATCCCTGATCCAATTAGGTTATAAAGAATTCAAAACTAGACTTCTCCCTTTGGTGTCATATGTTGAATAAAGCTATTCCAAATCATTAAAAAAAAACACACATACACATTTGTTTCCTTCTGGGAAAGTCACCAAATCTGACTTTTTGGAGGGAAGCATAAAACTGAGTTCAGGGAGGAGCCCGTGTCTTCATCTCCTAGAGGGGCCTACAACTAGGGCCAAGTAGAGCTACAGTAGATTGGTTATCTTACTTTAGGGCCCACATGAGCCTTGGCTAAGGAGAAAGAACGCTCAGGGGGTTGCCAGTCTGATCCACAGCTGTCCCCCCGAGGCACAAAGCGCAAGAGGGAAGAGGAAGAAGAGCATCAGGGAGATCTGACCCTGATCCTCTGAAGTTGCTAGTGGCCTACAGCCCTTGTTGGGAAAGGATGTGGATGCTGGGAGTAGTGGAGTTGGTGAGTGCCGAGACCTTAAGAGAGAGAGAGGAGGTAGGGCTCAACTCTTGGGTGCTGCTTGACCTCCCTGATTTAAGAGAAGGGTTGTGTCATTGGGGCCTTATTGGGTATGTGGTGGATCCAAGCACAGGGCTTAATAGGAGAATGGGAGGTGATAAGGGACAACAACCTCTCATTCGATTAACAATATTTTTCACATGGAACCCTAGCCGTAGCTATATAGTGGCAGGGACTGATGTTTCCATGGTGTATAATCTACCAGAACGCATGGATAAACTGGAGAGACGGACCACGCAATATTAGGTTGTGCAACTCCTAATGATTCCAAGGGTAGAGGGAGTTCAGTGGGGAGTGGGAGGGTGGGGAAGGGAATAATTACAATGAATGTTGAATAGCAGGCACATGGAGAATTCTCAGTTACATACATTTTGGTTGGGGGATAGATAAGATGAGGGTAGGGGGGGGAAGAAGTCAGGTGGGGGGGGAGAAGGAGGGCTGATTGGGGATAAAAATGAAAAACTAATTGACGTTTGCTGCAGTGACAGTTGTTGGTTTTACTGTTATTGTTCTTTTGTTGCAACAATCTGCGTGTATTTTCTGTGCTTTAAGTCAATAAACAGATTTAAACATAAGAGAAGGGTTGTGCTGGGCAATACAGAGCCACAAGAGAGAGAGAAAGTGGAGAGAAGAATGGTTGAGGCACAGGAGACCCGTTAGCTTACTAAAAGAGTGAGAGGAGTGACGTACAGGGCTTAACCTATGATCAGGAGTTAAACAGCAGAGAGAGACTACAGGCAGGATTACTAAAGGCACAGTACTGAGGAGTTAAGGACTTTACCAAGTGTTCAATCTGCAAAGAGGTGTGAAAGATGTAGGATCTACTCAGAGAAGACCATTAAAACTTTGATACCTTTATTTTATGTATTTATTGGGATTTATTAACCACCTTTATGAAAAGATTCACCCAAGGTGGTGTACAGCTTAAACTTACAATTTGTTAACAACATAACGATAGCAAAAATGACCAGAGGTAAACTTGAGAACAACAAATTAAAACCTAATAATAAGACTACTATGAAATAATATTAAAAAAATGTACACATTTAACAGCACTGAAGTTCAAATAACAGAGATATAATGCGATGTCAGCATAATACTAATGAAACATTTAATAAGCATGTATTAGAACGTATTGAGGGAATACAGTATTTCTAGGATGAGCAGGACAAATTGCTTGTTCTTTTGGCCGCCTTTGGTGACAGGGTGCTGGGTTCGATGGATCCTTGGTCTGTCCCAGCATGGTGATGCTTATGTACTTATGTACTTCCTAAAGGAAAAGTCCATATACCATTATCAAAATGGACGGGGAAAATCCACTTCTTATTTCTAGGATAAGCAGCATAAAATGTACTTTTTTGGGATCTTGTCAGGTACTTGTGACCTGGATTGGCCACTGTTGGAAACAAGATGCTGGGCTTGATGGACCTTTGATCTGTCCCAGTATGGCAATACTTATGTACTTACATACACACAACTCACAAATCAAAACCAAAGAAGTGGAAATAGCCAATCAAAATGTCCAGGATGACCAAGGTTTATTTTCAAAAGAAATAGCTGATTAAATGACCCAACACGGGCTGTGTTTCGACCAATACAGTCTTTGTCAGGGGTATTTTGAAAAGAAACAAACCTGCAAAAATTAAATAAATAAAATCAAATCACACAGTTGCAAATAGAGTGATAGTCCAACAGACTTGAAAATAAAATCTTCCACAAATCTTTCACATAAGCATGTGTGTACAAAGAATAAGACGACTGGCAACCCCCCCCCCCTCCCCCCCCCAATATATATACCTTCAAAGACTGGTGTAAATGCTGACGCCCAGTTGACAGTTGCCCTCTCCTCAAGTCACTTCACTGGCTTCCTATCTGTTTCCACATACAGCTCAAACTCCTCTTATTGACCTATAAATACATTCACTCTGCAGCTCCTCAGTACCTCTCCACTCTCATCTCTCCCTACATTCCTCCCCGGGAACTCTGTTCACTGGGTAAATCTCTCTCTCTTATCTGCACCCTTCTCCTCCACTGCTAACTCCAGACTCCGTTCCTTTTATCTTGCTGCACCATATGCCTGGAGTAGACTTCCTGAGCCGGTACGTCAAGCTCCATCTCTGACCGTCTTCAAATCTAAGCTAAAAGCCCACCTTTTTGATGCTGCTTTTAACTCCTAACCCTTATTCACTTATTCAGAACCCTTATGTTATCATCCTCACTTTAATATTCCCTTATCTCTTGTTTGTCCTGTTTATCTGTCCTAATTAGATTGTAAGCTCTGTTGAGCAGGGACTGTCTCTTCATGTTCAAGTGTACAGCGCTGCGTACGTCTAGTAGCGCTATAGAAATGATAAGTAGTAGTAGAAGACTAGAACCAAGACTAATAGTTTCTACATAGGTACAAACCCAAATGCTTCTGTTCTGTACATGAAAATGGTACTTAACAATTTCTACTAATTACTTTTATCTTTTTTTCTTTATATATATATATATATATATATTTTAAAGAGAGCCCTCAGCAAAAAACACTTTTTTCAGGCAATACATTTCTTTGCCAAGTGGTATAGCACCTCTTTCATCGGGCTGCTCTTAATTTTGTGTATGTGCTATTACCTATTTCAATAGTGCTCCAATTCCACATAAAGAAATCAAAACGTGAACTTATGTTTAAAACGTTTTTTTGAATTTTGCTTCACTCTCCATAAGATCGCTATCTTTGACCAATTAATTGGCTTCCCCTAGAAACGCCCGACACCGCGGGTTTCAAAAAGTCTTTCCTCAGGGACTTGGGTTAAGACCATCTACAAACTTGGTGTGAAGCCTCTTCTCTCGACCACAAAGGGTTTTTTTCGATGTTCCTTCTTGGCACTCCTGCAGCTTTTGAAGGCGCCCCTCTCGTGGTATAAACCGGAAGTGATGCTCTTGACGTCACTGCAAGATAACCGGGGTTATTAATCATTGATTGAAATGTTATTCAGCCAGTATTAACCGAATACTTCAAGAGACATCCACCTCATGTCAATTCCTGTTGTTTAAAAATGCCTGAGCAACGGGTCTATAAAGTACTGAAACATTAAACTAATTATCGAACTACTTAAATGATGCCCATTTAAACATGTTCAATTCAAATGATTGTGTTCCATTCGATATTTTCGTTCAGACCTAAGGGGACTGATGGTTTTCAGCTTGTATATCCAGTAGATAGCAGTGAGTTACGTAAATCCAGGTATTCTTTTAACATTGTGCCTAATTTCTGGGAACTCCCCGACCCACCCATGCCTCTCCTATAAACACATCCCCTTTGGAATTGCGCTCTTTGAAATTTGGGCACGCACGTTATAGAATATGGCGAAGGGCAGATTTGCACATAACTCCAGTTATTGTTAGCATTAATTAGTTTACATGCGGATCTGTGGCCAAATTTGGACAACCTATACAGAATCCGGGGGAAAGTTGGGGTTCACTCATAAGTTTTGCAAAATGCAATATACAGCTGGCAGATGAAGAGCAGCTGCAAATATACCTGTGAGCCTGGAGCACTTGGTTTCACATATAAACTGTCACAACACATATTGTGTCTCGAGCTATTCCATTTCGTGAAGCAAAAGAAAGAGCTCTGTGGGCAGAAATGTGAAACTGCGTTCTGGAAGGAAATTTATTTGTATGGAAAGTAGTGCAGCAGAGAGAACAGATATCTCACGTCAGGGTCAGGCACGGTTGTGAGTCACAGTTGGGTGAATCCATTGGAGGGTTTAATACTGACGTCCCAGTCTGAAAAATGTTTAAGCTTCTTTTGCAAAGTTTTCACTTTGTATTTTTATTGACACGGCGGTTTTTGCCTTCTCCTTTGGGTTTCTTTCACTTAGATTCTTGGGCTGCGTGCTATGAACCTTGATCAGTCCTGAATTATGAGGTACATAAATGGTAGGACAGATGCAATCGGCATGACTAGGTGTATTGTAATTGGAAGAATATATTCTTTTAAAATAATGGTTTCGCTTGTTCTTGCATGTGGTTAGAGACTTCTTATAAGCATTCAGCTGTTGAATCTGGCAGATCTCAGCCATCAGTAATGAGCTGACTGAATGAAGCCCTTTCTCTCGCAAGATGCTGAATTGGCAGCCCAGGGCTGTCTTGTGTTTTTGTCATCCCTTCCACCTAACACAGTGGCATTACTTGTCCAGAGACAACAGACTGTGGCTCCATCTGAAACTTGGGATGTATGCATCCTAAGCCTGGTCAGTGGGCAGGGTTGGACTGACCATAAGTACATAAGTATTGCCATATTGGGAAAGACCAAAGGTCCATCATGCCCAGCATCCTGTTTCCAACAGTGGCCAATCCAGGTCACAAATACCTGGCAAAATCCCCAAAAAGTACAAAACATTCTATACTTCTAATCCCAGAAATAGTGGATTCTCCCCAAATCCATTTAATAACGGTCTATGGACTTTTTTTGTAAGAAGCCGTCCAAACCTTTTTTTAAACTCCGCACGTTCTCTGGCAACGAATTCCAGAATTTAATTACACGTTGAGTGAAGAAATATTTTCTCCAATTCGTTTTAAATTTACTTCATTCGGGCAACTGGGCAGTGCCCAAGGGCACAGAGGCTCTAGGGTGCCCAGAGTCTCTGCCCGGTTTCCTGCTGCTGCACCCTACAGCCCCTCCGGGGCCCTGGTGGCCTAGTGGCCACTACCGCTATTCTCCCTGGTGGCACTGCTGTGTTTTAAAAATGGCTACGAGACTCCCGCAGTAGAGTCTCACTGCGGGAAGTCTTGGCAGCCATTTTCTAAACATGGCGCCATGCTGGGTAGACAAAGTAGCGGCAGCGGGTGGGCAGGAAAGAGGGGATTTCTTTCCTGCCCTCAAAGAAGCCACAGCCACTAGACCACCAGGGCACTTCAAAGTAGGTGGAAGACGGTGGCAACATGGTGGTGGGGGCACTGGTGTCGGCTGCAGCAGCAGCATGGCAGCAGCACAGTGGGGTGGGGGGGCCAGAGTACTCTCGGTGCCCGGGAGTCCAGAGTACTCTCAGTCCACCCCTGCCAGTGGGTATCACCACCACACAATAACTGTAACTCCTTCCATTCTTCTCGGCGTCGTTCATGATATGTTGAAATTCTCTGCTCAGTGTGCTGTGGCGGCTAAGAATGCAAATGGAATTTTAGGTATTATTAGGAAAGGAATGGAAAACAAAAGTAAAGACGTTATAAGGCCTTTCTATCGGTCCATGGTGCGACCGCACCTTGAATATTGTGTTCAGTTCTGGTCAACGCATCTCAAAAAAGATATAGTGGAATTAGAAAAGGTACAGAAAAGGGCGACGAAAATGATAAAGGGGATGGGGCGACTTCCCTATGAGGAAAGGCTGAAGCATCTAGGGCTCTTCAGCTTGGAGAAGAGACAGCTAAGCTTAGCGGAGATATAACGAACCACCGTACCCTGAAGCAGGTCTTTCGAAACGACGGCCATCGTAGGTCGGGGTTCGACCAGATTAGCAGTAGATACGAACGATCGACTCTGCTCAAAGCTAAGTAGCTAATTAGAAAAGTATTGGTGCTAGTTCTTGTAACTATAAGAAGAAACGATAGTCTAAAGAACTATAAAAGAATAAAACGAATTAAAAGAGGTTTTTTGAAAGCCAATGATGACGAAGCCCAGCTCTCCGAAGTAAAATACAAAATTGAAATTATGAAAGTATTTACTGGAGGCTTCTAGAGGCTTTTTCCTCTGAATAAGCACTTTATCTTTATAAATGATAAGATTGAAGAATAGTGCTGTTTTGTGACGCCATATATAATACTTATGTACTTCCATGGCTTTCCTAGCGCCAACTGCCCAGGGTACAGAAACTGGCTGCTCCATATGGCAACTTACAACACTCTTGTTCAGTCAATAATACATTTTTAAATCAAATTAAAGGCACTTGCATACTACGCATGTATGAAAAACATTGTTACCTTTATGTTTTTTTTATTTTTTTGGCTTGGAAATGCAATGTAGGCGGCTATGTTGAAGTGCCGTCTTTGTATGTTTAAATGGTCTTTCTGAGTATCTGGGGGGGGGGGGGGGGGGGGGGGGGGGTTGCCAGGTTTTCTGTGCCTACCAGAAATCCTGTAAGAGTGAACAGCTACCTGATAGGATCTGTTGGGGGGTCAGGAGGAGGGGTTAGAAAGCCAATCAGGATGAAAACAGATGTTCAAGTACTTTTTTGCTGCTGGTGGGCAGTGTTATGTTTTAGCATTCCACCCACAGATTGCATTTCAACCCAGCTGATGCAGAGTCAGTTAAACTGAAATGACTGTTGTGTAACTTCCAAAAAGAGAAGCTTCAGAAGCGTGAGCTTTTCGACTGCCAACCAAGTTTATTTAATGGTAGAGGATAGTTGTTAGAACATGTTTATTTCATGTCCTCGGTCTTTGATTGGCCTAATCCTTTGGTTGCAAAGTTACACTGCAGGAACGTTCTGCAAATATTATTCAGCTTGCCAACAAACCAATCTTGGCCAGAGTGTGAAAGTGTTTTGCAGTGATTATGTACTTGCCTCAGAATGCAAGAATGTACACATCCTGGCACAGTAAATTGCTACTGTTGTTGGAACTTCTCAACAGGGCTGTCCTTCGCCTAGCAAACAATTTACTGGTCTTTATTTAGAAATTTCTAAAGATATTTCAGAATAATTATAACCCAGTGATTGTGATTAACTTTCTGATACTGAGCTAATAATCATCTATCCTTAGATTCTTGACACTTTCCACACAAGAATACAGACATTGCCTGGTGGAGATAGTCCTGACTCGTTATGCGAATAAATGGTAGGAACAGGAGCAACTAGAATGACTAGGTTATATTATAGTTTGAAGAATTGATTTAAAGTACTGGTTTCTCTTGTTCTTCCATGTGGTTAGAATCTTATAATCCGTCAGCTGTTGAATTTGGCAGATCTCAGCCATGAGTAATGAGCTATAACTGAATGAAGCCCATTCTCTCTCAAGACGGTGATTGGGTCAGTCCTTGACTAGATGGTCATCTGTTTTTCCATGTTTGGATTTGGAATTTGCGGTAATTTCATTTTTGGCGCATGTCTGATAACGCGCATACGAAGAAAATAATTTTTATTTTCGGACGTGCATATCGGATGCGTGCCAAGTGGCATTTGATGCGCGTAGGTCATTACCTCCCGGTTACTGCACGAGACTTTACTGTTACGTCAATGGCTGGCGGTAAGGTCTCAGGCCCAAAACGGATGCGTGTCGATTTTGATTTTGTCGCACCTCCATTTTTGGCAAACATTTTTTTAAAAAATGCATTTTTTTTTTTTTTTTGCAGGCGTGCTGAAAAATGGATCTGCTCGTGCCCGAAACACACGCCTACACTACCGCAGGCCATTTTTCAGCACACCTTAGTGAAAGGACCCTTCAATACTTTCCAGTTTGGAGACAGAAAAACTATGAAGAGTATTTTCAGAGCTATCTCCGTGGGTAAAGCAACATTTTTACACGTGGAAATGGACTGTTTGAAAGTCGCCCACATCATGAGATTTGAATTACATACATTGTTCTACAACATACATTGTGTGGGGGCATTCACAAACATAGCGTCAACAACACTTATAAGTCTGCATAGGAGGGTCCTTCTACCAAAGGACTTTAAGCACTTAACATGTGGTTAACGCCCAGAAACAGGCTACTGTGTGAGCACATTAAGGGGATTTGCAGTAGTTTGCCTCTCTCCATGTCTTACAACGTGCATTGCTGAATTTTTCTGTCAGGGTGTGGTACGGACAGAGAATGGATATGGAAGTGTTAGCTGGCTGGCATGTTTTACTAAGCATGACCTGCAATAAAAACAATAGTGAGACTGTCTTTTCTTAGATTCAGTTCTTTTTATTGCTATTTAAAACAGTTTAACAACTCACATAACTTGCCCCTTCTCGATGCAACTGCTAATTTTGGGTTTTCCACTTGTTAAAATCCTGCATTCTGCCAAATCCTGCATTCTACCACATTAAGCCCAAAACATAATGGGTTTTTTTTGGTCCCTACGTCTGGTGTTTTGGTTGTAAAAACTACCCATAGAAGAAAAAAGCATGAATCTCTGTGGACAGCGTTCCAGGCCCAATAATCAGAGCAAACTGCTAGCAGCCTATCTTATATAATAAAACTCACCCTCAATGTTCTGAAGACACTGACATCACTTCCATCACTTCCTTCAAGACGGGTTCGAAGGGTTCGTGGTGGTGAAGCCACCGAAATTGCCAAGTCTCGGGGTCCTGCCCTTGCGTCAAACGTGATGACATTGAGGGCGGAGCAATGGCGTCACACACCGAGGGCGGAGCAATGGCGTACGGTGCGTTCAGGAGGTGCGGAGCAATGGCGTCAGAATGACAAAGGGGTCGGGCATATGGTGCGTTCAGGAGGTGCAGAGCAATGGTGTCAGAATGACGAAGGGGTCGGTAGGTAGGTAGGGAGGGAGGGAGAAGGGGGGGGGTGTTGGGGAGGAAAACCTTGCTAGCGCCCGTTTCATTTGCTCCAGAAACGGGCCTCTTTTACTAGTATTTTATAAAGTACTTGCAGAATCTGCACCAGTGCTAGAACATATTTATTTATTTATTTTTATTTTTGTTACATTTGTACCCCGCGCTTTCCCACTGATGGCAGGCTCAATGTATGCATTTAATCTATTTTTCTTGCATTATATTTTGAGTTTAAAGCATTGAACAGTAGTTTATATGTTTCTCTTGATTTTATGTTTTGTTATATATTAGGTTATTGCGTGGTTTTTATTTTGTTGATTGACTCAGTTGTAATTAGACTTTCAACTCACTGGGAGAAGACGAGGGTATAATAAATATAAAAATGATGATGATGATGACTACGCCCAGTATGTTTAACCACAAGCAGTCAGTCCCCCGAGAGCACTGGCTGTGGCAAGACTAATGAATTTCTGTTCTTGTTTTCCAGAGTGACTTGTGGTCGTTGGGAATAACAGCCATCGAAATGGCAGAAGGTGCTCCCCGTAAGTGGAATTTTGCACTGGTTTGAAATGTTGTATTTGCATTGCAACTAATACAGAAAGGCTGCCAAGAGCATCCAGTTGATATGTTGAAAGTCCTGTCTGAGATGTTTAGGAATGCTGGTAAACTTTTCTCAGTTCCTTGAGTCAATTTTATCCCCTAGTTCTCCTTTGCCTTTATTTTCTCCTCTTTAAAATGTATGTTTTTATTGAATGACATAATATTGCAGAGTAAGGTTATGTGCATTTTACTGCGATCAAGGAATTGGGCTTTGAACATAATTGCCTACTTGCCTAATCAGTTAAAGGGGCCCTTTTACTAAGCCACGTAGCCACCTGTGCGCTTCCTACACACGTCAGTTTTGAACTACTGCCTGGCTACCACATGGCCTGGGTGGTAATTTCATTTTTTACGCGCGTCCACTAACGGGCATTTTCAAAAGAGAAGGGTGCCCATCTTCCGACACAAATTGGGAGATGTGCGTCCTTTTCTCAGGGTCACCCAAATCGGCATAATCGAAAGCCGATTTTGGGCGTCCTCAACTGCAGTCCGTCGCAGGGACGACCAAAGTTCACGGGGGCGTGGCGGAAGCATAACGAAAGCGGGACTGGGGCATGCTTAAGAGATGGGCGTCCTTGGCCGATAATGGAAAAAAGAAGGGCGTCCCTGACAAGCATTTGGTCGACTTAACTTGGTCCATTTTTTTTTCACGACCAAGCCTCAAAAAGGTGCCTAAACTGACCAGATGACCACCGGAGGGAATCGGGGATGACCTCCCCTTACTCCCCCAGTGGTCATCAACCCCCTCCCACCCTAAAAATAAAAATTTAATTTTTTTTTTTGCCAGCCTCAAATGTCATACCCAGCTCCGTGACAGCAGTATGCAGGTCCCTGGAGCAGTTTTAGTGGGTGCAGTGCACTTCAGGCAGGCAGACCCAGGCCCATCCCCTCCCTACCTGTTACTCTTGTGGTGGTAAATGTGAGCCCTTCAAAACCCACCACAAACCCACTGTACCCACATGTAGGTGCTCCCCTTCACCCCTTAGGGCTATGGTAGTTGTGTACAGTTGTGGGTAGTGGGGTTTTTTTTGGGGGGGGGGTTGGGGGGCTCAGCACCGAAGGTAAGGGAGCTATGCACCTGGGAGCAATTTGTGAAGTCCACTGCAGTGCCCCCTAGGGTGCCCGGTTGGTGTCCTGGCTTGTGAGGGGGACCAGTGCACTACGAATGCTGGCTCCTCCCACGACCAGATGGCTTGGATTTGGTCGTTTTTGAGATGGGCATCCTCTGTTTCCATTATCACCGAAAACCGGGGACAACCATCTCTAAGGTCGCCCATCTCAACATTTAGGTCGACCATCTCTAAGGTCAACCTAAATGTTGAGATTTGGGCGTCCCCGACCGTATTATCGAAATGAAAGATGGACGCCCATCTTGTTTCGATAATAGCGGTTTCCCCGCCCCTTTGCCGGGACGTCCTTAGAGATGGGCGCCCTTAGAGTTGATCGTCCCCGTTCGATTATGCCCCTCCACATGCACCGAAATGGCATTGTCGCATGAAGACCATTACCACCTGAACAATGTGTGAGACCTTACCAATAGGTCAATGGGTGGCGGTAAGGTCTTGAGGCCAAAATGGACGCGCACCAATTTTTATTTTGCTGCACATCCATTTTTGGCCCCCCCAAAAAAGGCCTTTTTTGCAGATATGCTGAAAAATGGACCTGCGCGTGTCCAATACACGCGTCTACACCAGCGCAGGCCACTTTTCGGCGCACCTTAGTAAAAGGACCCCCTAAGGGTTTTTTTTTCCCTATGCTGATTATCAGGATAATACTAACAAAGTTTCTGATAGGACACCAGCTGGTTGCTGAAATCAATAGTTGATGAAAGGAGACCAGTGAATGAGATTGCAAAAAAAAAAAAAAAAATTCAAACATCCAGTTCTTTTTTTTCACAAATGCTGCATTGCTATACATATTCCGCTAGATTCTATAAATAGCGTGCAAATTTACGTGCCAAAATTGCATTCTGCCCTGAGATGAGTATGCAACTAAATTGGCTAATGAGCCAATTAGCGCAAATAATTGGCAACAATTTGGATTTGTGCTCCTTTTGCTATGTGCTATTCTATAAAGATCTGCGCGTAGATCTTATAGCGTGCAACTCAAAAGGGGGTGTGGCCATGGGCAGGTCAGGGGCATCCACTAAAGATGCACGTAGTGTTACTGAATACTAGAGATCTGCACCTGACATGCATTCCAGGATTTGCACCAGGATTCAGTTGGTGTAAATCCTTGCACCCAAAGTTTGGTGCGGAAATTGGCTCTAAGCGCTGTTCTATTCACTGCGTGCAGCTTGGCATTTATAGAATAGCGCTCCGCCCAGATTTCGCCATTTACTGAATCTTGTCCATTTTGTTGTGATTTGTTACATATTTGGATTTTATGTATGTTTTAATTGTGAGCTGTTTAGGTGTAAACTGTATAATTAAATAAATACATGTCTTAAAAAAGTAGGTCTGCCAAAAATATTGCAACTGGATGAACACATGCAAAAAATTCTTTGGGGTTAATAGATTGGTCCATTAATAGCAATAAACCCCCCCAAAAAAGAAGATGAAATGATACCTTTTCTTTGGTTTTTTTTGTTTTGTTTACTAGTGTTTTTTGTTTAGCTTTTGAAGTCAGTACCTTAATGAACAAAAGATGTCAAATAGCAGAATATACCTTCCACTAGCACAAAATTCTTTCAAGGAGCTGACATATAATTCAAACCATAATGATCTCCTACTAAAGATAATTTTACCGCTAACCTCAGTGGTGACACTCACCAATTCTTATCTTAATATAGTGAGAATTACACACCCACCTCTTCATCGGGAAACGGTAAATTCTTTAATTATCAAATTATGAGTGTTTTAATTATCTTTTTTATATACTTTATCTCAACATTATTGCTATTTATTTCGAACAAATTTGACTTAAAATCTTAATACTCATCTTTTTAACTGCTCATATCAGCTGGGTTTTTTTTTTTTTGCCGACATAGGCTATGTTTCGGATTCCAGCTGCATCAAGGCATACCCCTTAAAAATGACGAAAGTATGGATCAATATAAAACCATACCCGTGTCTATCCTTTATAAGTACATAAGTAATGCCGTACTGGGAAAAGACCAAGGGTCCATCGAGCCCAGCATCTTGTCCACGACAGTGGCCAATCCAGGCCAAGGGCACCTGGCAAGCTTCCCAAACGTACAAGCATTCTATACATGTTATTCCTGGAATTGTGGATTTTTCCCATCCATTTAGTAGTGGTTTATGGCCTTGTTATTTAGGAAACCGTCTAACCCCTTTTTAAACTCTGCTAAGCTAACCGCCTTCACCACGTTCTCCAGCAAAGAATTCCAGAGTTTAATTATGCGTTGGATGAAGAAACATTTTCTCCAATTTGTTTTAAACTTACTACACTGTAGTTTCATCGCATGCCCCCTAGTCCTAGTATTTTTGGAAAGTGTAAACAGACGCTTCACATCCACCTGTTCCACTCCACTCATTATTTTATATACCTCTATCATCTCTCCCCTCAGCCGTCTCTTCTCCAAGCTGAATAGCCCTAGCCTCCTTAGTCTTTCTTCATAGGGAAGTCGTCCCATCCCCGCTATCATTTTAGTCGCCCTTCGCTGCACCTTTTCCAATTCTACTATATCTTTCTTGAGATGCGGCGACCAGAATTGAACACAATACTCAAGGTGCGGTCGCACCATGGAGCGATACAACGGCATTATAACATCCTCACACCTGTTTTCCATACCTTTCCTAATAATACCCAACATTCTATTCGCTTTCCTAGCCGCAGCAGCACACTGAGCAGAAGGTTTCAGTGTATTATCGACGACACCCAGATCCCTTTCTTGGTCCATAACTCCTAACGTGGAACAATATTATCTAAATCAATACCTGCTAAGAATGATGCCAGCATTTGTCACACCCAGCTTCAAAATGGCGACGGCGGCTTTCTTACCCTGTCTTAAATAAAGCTCAAATGGATCACCTGATGTGAGGGAGCCAATCGCAAGACCCAAAATTACAACAGTGTCATCCACTCAATTCCCAGATTTAATCCCCTCTGAGACACCGATTGTAATTTAGATATCCAGCTCTGTTCCCAATAATTTAACCTTTTCTCTATGTTGCCACCCTCCCACCCTACATAAAGCTGATCTAGCACACGCCATCTAATATCCAGTTCTGTATGTTGTTTATCTACCCAATGCTGGACCAAGGGTGCTTGCAAAGATCTTGTATGGCAGAGCCGGTGGGGGGAGGCGGGGCTGGTGGTTGGGGGGTGGGCCTTGTTCTGGGCAGACTTCTACTGTCTGTGCCCTGAAAATGGCAGAAACAAATCAAGGTCCGGTATACACATAAAGTAGCACGTATGAGTTTAAATTGTTGGGCAGACTAGATGGACCGTGCAGGTCTTTTTCTGCCGTCATCTACTATGTTACTATGTATGGATATGCGATTTGTGTTCATTAAGCCTGACCTTCACTGGACAGCTACTTCTGCCTATATATAAAAGGTCACACGGACAAATAATGGCATAAATCACAATCCTGCTATCACAAGTTGTCCTGTTCTTTGATTGGTCCCCGGTGGTGTCCAGTGGGAACCCACAATCGTATATTGACACCATTTACTTTTCCTACATATTACCATTCATAATTTGATAAATACCAGACTATGTCATCTTTTGTTCATTTCTGTTCTTAAGAAGAAAGTATTAACTTCGAAAGCTAGTCAAAAGATGTGTTAAGTTAGTCCAGTAAAAAAAGGTATCATCTTATTTTCTTTTTTGGTTTTGCTTTATTTCTGTTTGTTACCTTAAGAGTGGACTAACACAGCTACCTTGCCATTTTAACCAGACTGGTCCTCAAGCCTTTTTAAGCAGTCAGGCCACTTGATGACAAAAATTCAGCATGTTCTATGCAGAATCCACACAAGTGGGCAGATTTCCCCAGAGCCATCATAAGGGGATGGATAGAAATGCTTACTGCCCTGGGGTGCCAAATTAGGGGTGGGGGTGAGGGGAGGGGCATTACCATCCGGGTCTTGAGTCAGTCAACCCCCTCCCTGCCCATCTTCAAATCCTTGCTCAAAGCCCACCTCTTCAATGTCGCTTTCGGCACCTAACCATTGTACCTGTATCCAGGAAATCTAGACTGCCCCCAATTTGATTGACTGCACTTTTTTGTCCTTTAGATTGTAAGCTCCTTTGAGCAGGGACTGTCCTTCTTTGTTAGATTGTACAGCGCTGCGTAACCCTGGTAGCGCTTTAGAAATGTTAAATAGTAGTAGTAGTCAGGGGGAGCTCACCCTAAGCAGCCATACCCAGGATGCTGTTTTCTCCAGTGACTGCCCTGGATGTCCCTTAAATCCACAGCAAAAATGAAACATTAAAAAAACAACAACAACAAAGAACAAAATTAAATGAAATAAAAAGAGATCTTGGCGAAATCTGTTAGCTTGCCAGTCTTGTACCAATCTGAAGTCTGCCTTTGTTGGCGTATTATGCCTTAAGTAACGTGACGAAAGGATCTGCTCTGAATAAAACAGAATCTACAGAGATCTTTTAAAGGGATGTAGCTTTTTCTGATTTTTCTTTTTTCTTGCAAGGTACCAGTTGTTTTCTGATTCCTAATGCTTTTTCTGTCACATTCTAGCTCTCTGTGACATGCATCCTATGAGAGCCCTGTTTCTTATCCCCCGGAACCCAGCTCCTAGGCTAAAATCAAAGAAATGGTAAGTCATTGCGAAACACTGATTTTTTTTTTTTCAACGCCATAAAGAATCAAATTACTTTTTATGACGGACACCAAGAAAAATAAAAGAAGCCCTCAAACCTTTGACCCTTTTCAGCTATCGTCTTTCCTCTGGAAGGAAAAGAAATTCCCCTAATTTGTCATT
This sequence comes from Microcaecilia unicolor, assembly GCF_901765095.1. NCBI lineage: Eukaryota > Metazoa > Chordata > Amphibia > Gymnophiona > Siphonopidae > Microcaecilia > Microcaecilia unicolor. The sequence goes on along the minus strand of NC_044040.1, from coordinate 197,143,839 downwards.
TCTCTTTTTAAGAGTTGACTTTTTGAAGGATGTTTACCTAGCCTGCAGCTAGCTCTCTGAAACTTAGCTTGGCACCTACTCCCTGTATAATGAAATGTTTTCTTTCAGTGGAAACACTGAAGTCATTCTAGCAAAGGACAGTTTGTCTTCTCAGATCAGGAATCTAGGGGGAGGAGGGGGGGGGGGGGGACTTCAGCTCAGTTCCTGATTCGGTAAAACTTTTACATTTTTCAATAACAGATACAATGCGCGCTGATGAAAACCAGAGCACTCCTAGATGGTGCAAAATCTTTTTAAATCAGCTGTTCTGTGCTGATGTCAGCTGGCATCTTTAGTCATAAACTGGGTTATTTAATTCCAAAAGATATAGCTGTTATAAATTAGTATCTCAGTACACCCAAAGTGGGAGGAGTAAGAAGGCTGGTGAAAAACGTAGGACGTTGACACACAGAAGTGCTGTACTGGGGTGCTCTCTCCAGGATGTAATGAGGTAAATATAAAAACTGTTTTACTAGCTTGAGATTAGTTTTGAGGCTGTGTTTCTAGGCTTAGAGCTTTCAAAAAGTTTGTGACCTTCTGGTTTGCCAGTTGGAGAGAGGGGAAATACACAACTGATTACACAACAATGACTTGTTAATGCAAATTACAAGCTAGAGTTACTAATGTATCCCATAGCGTTAGCACGCACCAACTCTTTTGACACACATTAATTACCATAGGTCTTATTTTATGCAATGAAATGTATTTGTTAATAATGAGGGTCATTACATAAACCATTTTCACAAGTAAAATAGTGATTTACACAAGCAAATGGGCTCTTATAAAACTAGGTCATGTCTAAAAGTGTGTGTGATACACTTGCAGGCTTATTTTCGAAAGAGAAGGGCGCCCATCTTTCGAAACAAATGGTAAGATGGAGGGGAATAATCGAATGGCGCCAGCGAAATTGATGGCCGGCGGACCCAGGCCCATCCCCCCCTACCTGTTACACTTGTGGTGGAAAATGTGAGCCCTTCAAAACCCACCACAAACCCACTGTACCCACATGTAGGTGCCCCCCTTCACCCATAAGGGCTATGGTAGTTGTGTACAGTTGTGGGGAGTGGGTTGGGGGGGAGGGTTGGGGGGCTCAGCACACAAGGTAAGGGAGCTATGCACCTGGGAGCAATTTCTGAAGTCCACTTCAGTGCCCTCTAGGGTGCCCAATTGGTGTCTTGGCATGTCAGGGGGGACCAGTGCACTACGAATGCTGGCTCCTCCCACGACCAAAGGGCTTGCATTTGGTCGTTGTCTGAGATGGGCGTCCTCAGTTTCCATTAGCGCCGAAAATCGGGGACGACCATCTCTAAGGTTGACCTAAATTTCGCGATTTGGGCTTCCCCAACCTTATTATCGAAATGAAAGATGGACACCCATCTTGTTTCGATAATACGGGCTGCCCCGCCCCTTCGCTGGGACGTCCTGCGAGGACGTCCTCAGGAAAACTTGGGCGCCCCTTTCGATTATGCCCCTCTTGGTGTGCTCGGGGGTGGTGTTTGGGCAGTGTCAAAATTTATATTTGGATTTTATAAATATACACATAGATTTATACCTGTTCTTCAGCAGGTGCACTGTTCATGTAATCAATCTAGGCATGATTTCTACTGGATTTGTGTTAGTATTTTATAAAGACACATAGGGGCATAGTTTTCAACCTGGGCTACTGTTAAGTCGTGCTGTTTTAGTGAAAATTCATGCTGTTTGTAGCACAGGCCCCATTTTATGCAATCAGTCCTAGTTACTAATAACTGGGGTTAACAGTAAAGTAACATGTCTTAATCTAGCCCATGTTGATAACTTTCCTCCTTAATTAAATAGAAAAGAAATGTCTCTAAAATTTGAAATCACTGCTATCCTATATAATAATTCTCACCTCCAACATTCTCGCGTGTTTCCCTACTCCTCCCACTGCCTCGGAATCATCTGTCACCCCCCCCGCGCCACGGCCCCCTCGACCGCCCCCTTCCGCGAACCTGTCAACCCCCCCCCCCCCCCCCGGACCGCCGACAGCTGAAGTGTTGTTGTGCCCTTTGCGTTCCTTCCTCATCTTCTATGGAAGTTCCTCTGCATGCGTCTGACTGCGTGCGTCTGACGTCAGACGCACGCAGAGGAACTTCCAGAGAAGATGAGGAAGGAACGCGAAGGGCACTACAACACTTCGGCTGTCGGGGGTTTGGGTCCCCTGTCAGCACAGGTAGTACACAACAGCGGTGGGGGGCGGTTTTCGGCGGTCCGGGGGAGGGCGAGGGGGCCGTAGCGCGGGGGGGGGGGGGGGAGGAGAAATTGCCTGCCTTGGGCCCGTTTCCTTGCCTTCAGAAACGGGCCTTTTTTACTAGTATGTAATAAAAAGTGAGCCAAGTATAGGACAATCGAGCCATTGTGACATCACTGATGAGGTTGGCTCTTAGGCATTTGTGGAATGAGGCCTTATGACATCACAATATCAGCTCTGGTTACCAGAGACTGGAACTCTTCACACTAAGGGGGAAGTTATCAATGTGGACTACCGTTAAGACAAGTTATTTTACCACTAACGTGCTGTTTTTACCACAGGTCCCATTTTATGCAATGAGACCTAGTTACTAATAACTACACTACTACGTCGGATACTACACTGGCTCCCAGTTATGAACCTTATAACCTTCAAGCTTTGGTCCACAAAATAATCTATGGTGAAGCCCCGGATTATATGATTGACTTACTTGATCTTCCGGCGAGGAACAGAAACAGATCGTCTCGTAATTACATGAATCTTCATTATCCCAGTTGCATTGGTCTTAAATACAAAACCACCTACGCGTCTAATTTCTCCTCCTTAGGAACGCAGATGTGGAATGTGTTGGATTATTTGTAGTAAATAATTAGCAGATTTTAGTACACACAGCTTCAGCTTTAGAAATGTTAATTTCTTTCTTCATCTCTCTCATATACCCCAGAATAATTCACTGCTGAGTCACTTTAAAGTTGAAGTAACAAAACATCTGTTTACTCACAGTTTGTAGTTAGATTATAATCAGACAGGCTTATATATACATAATACTATACATTTGTATTATCAGCTCCTTCCATGTGCTTAGATGGTAATGGATGCTCACACCACCATAGATCCTCTCAGGTTAGGAGAGAACATGAGCTCCATGTGCTGTGTCTAACCCCCACAGGAAGTTGCATAGCTGTGACCTCTCTAAGTAATTCACATCAGAGGTCACAGAGTAATCACAGAGAAATAATAGGTGACAGGCAATGCATGTAAAATACAATAAATTCCAACAAACCCCTTCTCATGCATAACTGTCATGCAATTATTTATTCATACAAAGTCCAAGCTTTATACGCAGATTCACAAAGTGTTCTCTGGGTAACGGTTTGGTCATGATGTCAGCTGTCATCTCACTGGTGTGACAATAGTGTAGACTGATGACCCCTTCTTTCGCCAACTCTCGAACATTGTGGTATTTCGTTGCGATGTGCTTGGTGCGTGACTGAACCTTGTCATTCTGTGACAGTCGGATGCAGCTCTGATTATCTTCCATTATCTGGATTGGTCTCTGTTCAGCTATTCCAAAATCCAGCAAAAGTTTTTCAATCCACATCAGTTCTCTGCACGCTTCCGATACGGCCACATATTCAGCTTCTGTAGAAGACAAACTCACAATACTTTGTTTATGACTGGCCCATGAAATGTGTACATTTCCATACATAAACACATATCCACTTGTGGATTTATAATCAGAATGATCCCCTGCCCAATCTGAATCACAGTAACATATTAGTTTTGGATTACTATTGGCTGAAATCTTTAATTTACAATCAATGGTACCCTTTAAATACCTTACCATCCTTTTAACTGCAGTCCAATCTGATTTGGTAGGTGAGCTGACCCTTCTGCTCAAAATTCCTACTGCATTTGCTATATCAGCCCTGTATGTGGTAGTCAGATATAAAAGCTTACCTATGGCTGATCTATATTGGATGTTATCTGGTAAAGGTTCTCTTACTGTTTCATCCTTCAGAAAATCAGTGATCATGGGAGTGCTTACAACTTGGGCATCTTGCATACCTAAACTTTCAATAAGCTCATTTATTTTCTGCTTCTGGCTTAGAAGATAAGAACCATCATTTTGTTTCTCAATTTCTATACCAAGATAGTATGACACATTACCAAGTTCTTTTATCTCAACATTCAGGTTTAAATATTTTACAATGTCCTTGTACTCTTGCTCACTTTTGCTTGCAATGAGCAGATCATCCACAAAAGCTAAAATGTATGCATATTGTCCATTTCTGCACCTAGTGTACAAGCATTTATCTGCTTCACCTTGCTTAAATCCTAAATTTGTCAATATTTCATGCAATTTGTCATTCCAACATTTTGCACTTTGCTTTAATCCATAAAGACCTTTGTTTAATTTACACACTAGCTGTCTTTGTTTTGTATTTATGAAACCTGTTGGCTGTTCCATGTACAAGTCTTCAGTTATATCTCCATGAAGAAATGCTGTTTTCACATCAATGTGGTTGACTTGCATGCCTTTTGAGACTGCAATGCTCAGAAGTGTTCTAATTGTCGTGTGTTTCACTACAGGTGCAAACACTTCATCAAAATCTTCTCCATATTTTTGAAGATATCCCTTTGCGACTAATCTGGCTTTATACCTTTCCACTTTTCCTTGTGCATTCCTTTTTAACTTGAATACCCATTTGCATCCTATAGCTTTTTTGCCAGGAGGTAATTTTGTCAGAATCCAAGTATTATTTTTATCCAATGCATCAATTTCTTCTTGTGCAGCTTTACGCCATTCAGCAGCTTCTTCTGCTGGCATTTTCTCAATCTCATCCCATGTTAAGGGCTCTTGAGCTTCTGCTGACTTTGTTAGGTAAGACAGTCTTGGGGGTGGAACACCTTTGTTTTCCCTGGATGAGCGTCTGACAACAGGTTGGTCTGACCTTTCCGCATCCTCTAAATCTGAGAGTCCTTCTCCAATTGATTCCCCTTCTCCAACTGTACTGTCTCCTGCAATGATCCTTTCTGTGTCTGCTTCCTCTGCCTGTTCCTCGTTAGATACAGGTGAGTTGCTTTCAGACATCTGCCTTGGTATGGCATTTATATACACTGGCATGTCTATTATGGTTCTAGTTTCATATTCTGGATGATAAGGCTCATCTGGGATAATCCAGCCTTTATCAACCCTCTTGTTTTCATCAAAATATGTAACATGTCTTATGCCAACAATGCCAGTTTTCAGATTCAAAATTCTATATCCTTTGTGTCCTGGAGCATAGCCAACTAAAATGCCCCTTTCTGTTGTGGAATCCAGCTTATGCCTTCTTTGCTTTGGTACATGAGCATATGCTGTACTTCCAAATGTTCTTATGTGTGACAGGTTTGGCTTCCTACCATGCCATGTCTCATGTGGTGTGCGCTCAGCGCCTTTAGTTGGCATTCTGTTTTGTAGGTACACTGCTGTGAGAATGGCTTCCCCCCATAGTCTTTTAGGGAGATTGCTATCTGACAGCATACATCTGGTCATTTCCACAAGTGACCTAAATTTTTTCTCTGCAACAGAATTTTGCTCTGGTGTATAAGCTACTGTTGTGATATGCTGAATGCCTTCTTGTTCTAGAAATGTGCGCATGCTTTGTGAAGTGAACTCACCACCATTGTCGGTCTGAAGAACCTTTGGTTTTCTTTCAAATTTATTGCTCACCATGGCTACGTATTTCTTCAGCATGTCTGTGACTTGACTTTTTTCTTTCAGCAAATAGGCCACACAGTATCTAGAGAAATCATCCAAGAATATTAGCACAAATCTGTTATTTCCCAATGATGGGATATTAAACGGTCCACATAAGTCACTGTGTATTAAGTCCAGTACTTTATTACTCCTACTTCCTGTGTATGCAGGAAATGAGGGTCTCGCACCTTTTTGAGTAACACAGTCTATGCATTTCTCCATTTTACCAGTATCTGCACTTATTTCAATGCCTGTAGCAAGTTGCTTACTGTAAAGATCCTGGATCACCTTAAAATCACGATGTCCCAGGCGGCGGTGCCAGATTTCCAGACTACATTTACCATCATTCTTCCTTACTTGCGCCATATGTGAGGCTTCACCTGAAATGCTCAGTTTATAAACATCATTATGCATAAAAGCTTCAGCATACACTTCATCATTTTTTGAGATTGTGCACTTACTGTTTTCAAAATGAATCACAAATCCCTTCTTATCTAATGTAGATACACTAAGCATATTGCAAACTGCTTGGGGAATATACAAGACATCACTTACAGGAATTTCTTTAACTTCATTAGACACTTTGCATTTTAAGAATCCAATGCCTTTTGCTTGGATCTGAGCAGTCCCTGCGTTTGCAGTATTAAGAATACCTTCTTCTGGACTCATTTCCTGAAAGAAATCCTTACAATTGGTTAAATGGCATGTGCTCCCCGAATCCAAAATCCAAGTACTTTCATTTGAATTATTATTTACCATAGTCAAAGATTTTTCTGCCATTAGAAAGCCCTTGTGTTTATCATTGTCTTTCATACATTTTCTGCTAGGAAAATTCTTTTGTTCCATTGGCTTAGGTGAGCTAGAGGGAGTGTTTTGTGTTTCCTTACACCATTTAGATACATGTCCCTCCTTTCCACATAAATAGCAAATCAGCTTGCCCTTGGGTGGAGTTTTCCCATAGCTCCGCCTTCCTCTGTTCTTTGCCAAGAAATTTGTTTCATTTCTCTCTGACTTGCTTTGAGAACACATCTCCTCAGAATCATTTATTATGCATTCCTGCCTTAGTTTTGATGTTGCCTGTTCAAAAGATTGCCCTTCAATGGCTTCATTTACAGACCTAAAAACATCAAACTTCTTTGATAGTGAGGTAAAAAGAAATGCTCTTTTCAATGCATCACACATGGGAATTCCAGAAAGTTCTAACTTTTGAAATGAAGACATAAGATGCATAATGTGATCATTACATTTACTTTTATCCCTTAATTTGGTTTCATTCAACTCTGCTAACCAAATTGGTTGCTGCTTTGCATATGTAGTTGCATACATAGTTCTCAGTTTATATAAAATGTCCTTTGGTGTATCTTTTCCCTCCACTAATATGGCTTGTTTCTCTGAGAGAGCTTCCAAAAACATGCACTTCACATAATAGTTTGCATTGTCCCATTCAGCCATATTTTCAGCTGTTCTGTTTTGGTCTAAGCATATATTTAATCTTTTTGCTCGAAGGAGACATATGAATCTTAGTTCCCACTGCTGATAATTAAATTCAGTTAATTTAGGCACCTTGAGAGAGTAGAAAAATGGTGAATTTCCTCCCTCAGCCATTTTCTTAGCCTTCTGTCTGCTGTGTGGGGGGGAGAGAGAGACAGACTGAATCTTTCTGTTAAAACTTAAGAGAAAAATGTGGCTTTTTTACTGCCTGGTAATATTTCTCTTCTTTTTCAATTCCTGAGCCTGGGCCCATAACCCTTTTGTTGGATTATTTGTAGTAAATAATTAGCAGATTTTAGTACACACAGCTTCAGCTTTAGAAATGTTAATTTCTTTCTTCATCTCTCTCATATACCCCAGAATAATTCACTGCTGAGTCACTTTAAAGTTGAAGTAACAAAACATCTGTTTACTCACAGTTTGTAGTTAGATTATAATCAGACAGGCTTATATATACATAATACTATACATTTGTATTATCAGCTCCTTCCATGTGCTTAGATGGTAATGGATGCTCACACCACCATAGATCCTCTCAGGTTAGGAGAGAACATGAGCTCCATGTGCTGTGTCTAACCCCCACAGGAAGTTGCATAGCTGTGACCTCTCTAAGTAATTCACATCAGAGGTCACAGAGTAATCACAGAGAAATAATAGGTGACAGGCAATGCATGTAAAATACAATAAATTCCAACAGAATGCATTACCGAACTGTGTGAAAACGCTGCATGATCATCAAGACTTAGGCGCTCTTTAAAGACCTATCTGTTTTGTAAGGCCTACCCTACTGATGCTACTCAATAGACTCTACATTATATTGCCTCAAAGGACCATTTTATTCCTTATTATTTTGTACCTTATTTTACACATGTACCCCCACCCTTACTTGACCCTATTTCTTATTGACTTGTAAGCCACATGGAGCCTGCTTGTGTGGGGGAAAAATGTGGGATACAAATGTTGCAAATAAATAAATAAATAACTGGGGTTAAAATGACACGTCTCAGAGGAAGCCCACATTGATAACTTCCCCGCGTAGGCGCCTGCTCTATATACTTATGCACCCTGTTACAGAATTACAACATAAGAAGATAATTTTATATTAATGCACCTATATTTAGGTGCCCAGAAGGCGCACCTATGTGATATGAATTCTATAAAGGAAAGTCAACATCTACTTTCCCTTCTTGAACACTAGAAACACCAGTGCATATGCAGTTGGACGCTCGCACTTACGCCATCCATAAAGCTGGTGCAAGTGTTCGCGCCTAAATGTTGGAGATATGTATAGAATTTATAGAATTCTATAAGCTACATGTGTGAGTCCCACCCATGCTCCACCCAGATTCCACCTATGTATATACCTACCTGAAAAATACACGCTATGTAAGATATATTTGCAGAATAGCGCTTAGGTAGATATTTGGCATTTAAACACTTGTGTTCACATTTGTTCATATATGCCATTATTCTAAATCCTTGTATACATAATCATTGACTGTATTTTTGCTTATAACATTTTACAAAATTTTATGTTACTGTACCAGCCGTACACCGCTTTGAGTGAATCTCTTCATAAAAGTGGTTAATAAATCTCTTAAGGCCAGATTCAATATATGGTGCCTAAAAAGTCCGTGCGGAAAACATTTCCGCCTAAGTGTATTCTATAGGCGCACCTAGATTTAGGCGCGGTATATAGAATACGCTTAAGTTGATATCCTATCACCTAAAACTACACGCATCCATTTAGGCCAATGAAAATGTGGCCTAAATCCATGCGCGTAGATTTATGCGCACTGGGCCATATTCTATAACTATGCGAGTAAATTTTGGAACGCCCGCTAAACACCCATTTCCCCGCCCATAGCCACGCCCCTTTTGAACAGCGGACATTATAATTTAGGCACAGTGCATTACAGAATACGTTTAGGGGTTATACATGTAAATTCTAATTATTGCCAATTAGTGCTCATTATTGCTTGTTAAGTGCTGCTATCAACGGTGATTAGCTTGTTAAGCCAATTAAGTTATGCGTGTAGTTACAGAATATGCTTAGATTTCGGTGCGGTAAGTGTAGCCCTGTGTTCTTGCTCTTGGCTGGAGCCAGTAGAAGAAAATTATAGGCAGCTCCCAAGTTCATGGGGGGGGGGGGGGGGGGAATAGGATTTGATATACCTCCTTTCTGTTACAATCAAAGCTGTTTACTTGTGGTTCCAAATGGCCTGACACTTATTTACGCTGAAAAATGTAGACACAGTCTGATTGTGCCCAGTTCTGGGGGCTTTTCCGTGCTCAGCAAGTGGCTCAACCTCATAAATCAAATCTTTCACATCACTCCCTTTTCTAGATAAAGTTCTCAGGGAAAGCTTAGAGCTGTCATGTGATATCAAATCTTACAGGTCACGCTCTAATGCAGTTTTCTTTCTACTAATGGTTTTGACATTGAGTTTTAGAGTTACAGTTTATAATTCTATATTAAAACCACTGGTACATACTCCTACCTCATTTATACAACTCAGTATAATGCTGTGGCACTGTAAAGGCCCTGGCTTCTCCCCATCTTACTCAAGGAATCGTTCAGGGCTGGTGTTGCGGAGGTGCAAGCAGGGCGGTTTCCCTGGGCCCTAATGGGCTCATTTTCGAAAGAGAAGGACCCCCATCTTTTGGCATAAATCGGAAGATGGGCGTCCTTCTCACAGGGTCGTCTAAATCGGTATAATCGAAAGCCGATTTTGGACGTCCCCAACTGCTCTCCGTCGCAGGGACGGCCAAAGTTCAAGGGGGCGTATCGGAGGCGTAGCGAAGGCGGGACTTGGGCGTGCCTAACACTAGGACGTCCTCGACCCATAATTGAAACAAACAAGGACGTCCCTGACGAACACTTGAACGACTTTACCTGGTCGCGTTTTTCTTACGACCAAGGCACAAAAAAGTGCCCGAATTGATCAGATGACCACCGGAGAGAATCGGGTTTGACCTCCCCTTACTCCCCTAGTGGTCACTAACCCCCTCCCACCCTCAAAAAACATCTTTCAAAATATTTTTTGCCAGCCTCAAATGTCATACTCAGGTCCATCACAGCAGTATGCAGGTACATGGAGCAGTTTTAGTGGGTGCAGTGCACTTCAGGCAAGCGGACCCAGGCCCATCCCCCCCTACCTGTTACGTTTTTGTGGCGGAAACAGCGAGCCCTCCAAAACCCACCACAAACCCACTGTACCCACATCTAGGTGTCCACGTTCACCAGTAAGGGCTATTGTAGTGGTGTACAGTTGTGGGTAGTGGGTTTTGGGGGGATCAGCACACAAGGTAAGGGAGCAATTTCTGAAGTCCACTGCAGTGCCCCCTAGGGAGCCTGGTTGGTGTCCTGGCATGTTAGGGGGACCAGTGCACTATGAATGCTGGCTCCTCTCACGACCAAAGGGCTTGCATTTGGTCGTTTCTGAGATGGGCGTCCTTGGTTTCCATTATCACCGAAAATCAGAAACGACCAAGTCTAGGGACGACCATCTCTAAGGACGACCAAATTTCAGGATTTGGGCGTCCCCGACCGTATTATCAACACAAAAGATGGACGTCCATCTTGTTTTGAAAATACAGGTTTCCCCGCCCCTGGATGGGGACGTTTTGCGACGACGTCCCTTTCGATTATGCCCCTCTGGAACTGAAGAAGATGCAGCCTGCTGGTGGATTCTGCGCTCCTCTGTTAAATTTCTGCCCTGGGCCATGGCTCTGGACTTGTTCAGTAGAGAACATTTGCCTTTTAAGCAGGTTCTCTGTGAATCTTTTCTGTTCTAGCAGTACCATAAAATAGGGTCTAGTGCTTCTCATTTTAGGCCTTGGGGTACACCCAGCCAGTCAAGTTTTCAGGATAACCACAATGCAGATGCATGAGATAGGTTTGTTTGCATGTACAGCCTCCATTGTATTCAAATCTATCTCATGCATATTCATTATGACTATCCTGAAACCCTGATCGGTTGGGTGTGCCCCGAGGACCTTGTTGAGAACCACTGATCTAGTGTATTCAGTGGCGATCCTAGGTCGACTGCCACCCAGGGTGGATCGCCGCTGCGCACCCCCCCCCCCCCCCCCCAAGTGTAGCAGCATCCGTCCCCCCAGGGTGCAGCATGACACCCCTCTCCCCGGCGCATCAAGCCCCCCCCCCCCCCCCCCCCGGTGCATTCTTGGCTGCTGGAGGGTGCAGAGAGCAGCCTGTCGGCTCCACTGGCTCCCTGCTCCCTCTGCCCCGGAACAAGAAGTTCCGGGGCAGAAGGAGCAGGGAACCACCCTCCAGCAGCGTGCACCCGGGGGAGGACCACCCCCACCGCCCCGCCCTTGCTACGCCACTGAGTGTATTCCTTTGTGTGCGATGTGAGGGTTTCCTGTTTTTCTAATTGTGCCTGCTCCTGACTGACCTCAGCCTCCCATGAGTTTCGGGCTTTCTCTGGGAGGTTAGGTTCCATGGTGCTATATCATCTGCTCCAGAAGTCTCTCTGTCCCAGTTAAAGTACTCCTCACACCAAACTCAGATTCAGTCTCACTGAACACATTCTCTCTGGAGCACAGTCGCCGCATTACTGGGATGTGGCATGTGGCAAAGGTGCGACAATAATTTAACTCGAAGGGTATATTGGATCGTGCTCTGAAAACCAGTGGAATATCGCCTTTACTGCACGAGGGATCGGATTCCCAGAAAGTGAGTGGAAAGTAGAAACTGTTTGACCTTTGAAGGTATATCTGAGGTGCTGGCCCTTTATGCAGTGGTTGATGTGTTTGGAGTAGCCCTGAATTACGAGCTGTGAATTCCAGGTTCACGTTACAGCTGCCTTCTTGCTGCAGGACCTTGAGCTCTGGGAACCAAGTGAAAGGTTTGTGTTCATTAAATAGCCCGCAAACGAAACGGTGGAAGTTTTCCCTGGTGTTTTGGAATTGTTTGGGGTTTGGGTGGTGCCTGCTTTTTGCTGGTTATGATTTTGTAAGAAATTAGCTGGTTGTAATTAATGTTGCCCTTCAGTTAACCCTTTCTTACCTCAAGTTACTGAACAGAGAAGAGAGGGTTTAAAGGCATAACCAGAGAAGGAATGACAAAAAAAAAAAAACCCAGTACATTTTTATTTAAACAAACTGCGGTGTCCGTTTTGTAACCCCATTACATTTGAAGGTAAATGTTTCTTGAAGAAAGCAATTTTCAGTGATTTCTGGAAGTAAAATGCATATGATCCACATAAACGGGCAGTCTGAAAATTGTCTACCCTGTGTGCAAATAAAATCGAGTATGTATTTCCAGAAACCAACTATCAGCCTTATTTTTGAAAGAGAAAGATGCCCATATTTCAACCCAAATCGGGAGATGGGCGTCTTTCTCCCGTGGGCGCCCAAATCGGTATAATCGAAAGCCGATTTGGGGCGTCTTAAACTGCAATCTGTCGCGGAAACGGCCAAAGTTGACGGGGGCGTGTCAGGCATGGTGAAGGCGGGACTGGGGATTGTTTATCAGCCGAATCGAAAAAAGAAAGGCGTTTTTAGCGTGAATTTGGGTCACTTTTTTGGGACCCTTTTTTTTCACGAACAAGTCCCAAAAAAGTGCCTTAAATGACCAGATGACCACCGTAGGGAATCGGGGATGACCACCCCTGACTCCCCCAAACAAAAAACAACTTTAACAACTTTTTTTTCCAGCCTGTATGCCAGCCTCAAATGCCAGACCCAGCTCCATCACAGCAGTATGCAGGTCCCTGGAGCAGTTGTTAGTGGGTGCAGTGGAGTTCAGGCAGGTGGACCCAGGCCCATCCCCCCCCCCCCCACCTGTTACACTTGTGGTGGTAAATGGGAGCCCTCCAAACCACCCCCAATACCCACTGCACCCACATCTAGGTGCCCCCCTTCAGCCATAAGTGCTATGGTAATGGTGTAGAGTTGTGGGGAGTGGATTTGGGGGGCTCAGCACCCAAGGGAAGGGAGCTATGGACTTCAGAGGTAGTTAACGTATGTTTTTTAATTGTTACAAGTGCCCCCAAGGGTGCCCGGTTGGTGTCCTGGCATGTGAGGGGGGACCAGTGCACTACGAATCCTGGCCCCTCCCACGACCCAATGCCTTGGATTTGTCGTTTTTGAGCTGGGCGCCTTCGGTTTTCATTATCGCTGAAAAACGATACCGCCCAGCTCAAATCCGCACAAATCCGATGCATTTGCCCGGCACAAACCGTATTATCGGAAAAAAGATGGACGCCCATTTTTTTTTCGAAAATACGGTTTGTCCCCCGCCCCTTCACGTACCCGTTCTCAGAGATAGACGCCCATGGAGATAGGCATTCGTGTTCGATTATGCCCCTCCACCTCTGCCTGCAAATGGGGGATGGAAGGGGCATTCCCAGGAACATGATTGGGGCAAGGACGGCAGTAATATATGTGCTTTTCAGTTTTTAAAAGTTTGCATGCCATTTTATTTAAAATAAGAACAAAATTATCCACATAAAAATGAAATGCAAGTGTGTGTGTGGGGGGGGGGGGGGGGAATTTTCTGTTAAGGCAGTTTTTAAAAAGCGAAAGTAGTACATGTGTAATTTCACATTTGGGTCAATATTCATATGGACCCATATGTTTAGCAGTTTCCACTAAGACACAACTCCAGCCATTTGAAATTAGGGCACCTGGTGGAGCCTAATCTATAAAGGATCATAGATGCCAACATTCGAGCTGGGTGTATATGCGTGCCTGCGTGCCTTTAGGCGCAAGCACTTATGCCAACTAGAGAATTGTTAACGCCTAAGTGCCGCAGACACCTGTGCAACCTAGAATATTCTGTAAGTTACGCACAAATTTTGAGCCCGCCCTTGCTCCACCCATGTGTATACTCCCTTGGAAATATACACTATCCTCCCCCAATTTTATATACGGTGCTTTAAGTTGTGAGTGCTAATTTGGCTGCATGGCCAAATTGCGTGCACAACGTAATTGATTAACAAGACAATCAGCGCCAATAATTAGTACTTAACAACCAATTAGCAGCACTAACTGGCTTTAATTAGAATTAATGCGCACAGTTTTCTAGGTGTATTCTACAACGCGGTGCATGTAAATTCTAATGCACGCAGTCAAAAAGGGAGCGTGGCCATGAGCGTGGAATGGGCCAGGTTGTGGGTGTTCCACAAAACTATGCGCACTATTATAGACGACCCCGATCTGTGCCTAACTTCGGCGCAGGTATTTAGGCCTGGTTTTAGGTGGCCTAAATGGTTGCGCAAGAAAGGCTTGCAAGCATTTCTCTATATAAAACGCACCGCCAACGTTCTATGAGGCAAAGTTACCCAGCATTCCAAGTTAAGGTGTCATGGTCCAGATCAGTTTTCCACCATGAGTGCTTGCCCCGTCCTCGTGTCTCAACGTGATGACGTACAGGGCGGGGCTATGACACTCAACGAATCCACAGTTCCACCGCCCTCCGACGCTCCACCCCCCCCCCACGCACACCGACAAACAGCGACCTACGCAGACCCTCCACCCCCCCCCCCCAACGAAGTGCCGTCCGAAACACCTGATCCGCCGCGATAACCATGGAGGGTAAGTCCACCAACAAGGGGAGGGGGATGGTAAGAAAAGCGCCTTGCTAGCGCCCGTTTCATTGACCTCAGAAACGGGCCTTTCTTACTAGTATGCTATAAACTACACGTAACATTAGGCGTAGTTTATAGAGTCATGCAACAACATGTTTTTTTCGGCGCCGATTTTTAAGGCACCATTTATAGAATTCCCCCTGTGTAAGTTAAGTGGGTATTTTTGTGTAGTTCTTTTCCTTTTCGTTATTGTTCTGAATTGTAAACTGCTCTGATAGCTCTCTCTTGAGCGGGATATTAAATGCGAAATAAACTTGAAACTTGAATAGCATTTAGGCAGAATTTTAAGTTATGCATTTATGTGCGTGGACACGCACAAATGCCATTTTTGTAAACATTTACGCTTGTAGTGGGTGCATAAGTGGTACCACGTATGTTATGGAGTTGCTTCGTAAAAGTGTAGGTTTCCTGTCTAGATTTTCAGCCTCACTATCCTGGGGTTCCAGTCAGGTTTTCAGGATATCCACAATGAATATGCGTGAAAAATGAGCAGATGTATGCAGGTTTACTGCTTGTGTATTTAGTGTAGGCATCTTGACAACCTAACTGGCTGTGGGGCCCATAGGACATGCATGGCAAGTCCTGTCCTAGAGAGAATCGGCCTGGCAGCTGTCTCAAGTGCTCATGACCTCACGGAACAGCTGTTCTATATGTAAATCATAACGCTGAACGGAGTCCTGTTGTGCAGTTACCTTAATATCTAAAGGACATTTTTTTTGCAGCTATAAAGAGGCAAATTTCAAATAGTCTACGTAGTTGCAAAGTATTTGGGTTCTTTTACCCTGCTTACTTATGGCTAATTTTCAAAAAAGAAAAAGCTACCCACATACAGTTTGTCTCTGCAAAATAGCTGAAAACCATCATTTTACTTTGTACTGGCTAGGGTGGGGTAGATTAGCAGCCTCACTACTGAACAGTGGTTTGCTACGTGGGGCCACGGGGGCCTGGCCCCCCCCCAAATTTGCTCTGGGCCCTTGGTTTGGCTGGCGGGGGTCCCAGCCCCCGCCAGCTGAAGCCTTCGTCCATTGCTGGTCTCCAGCGCCGCCACATTGCCTGCCGCTCTTTCTTCCCCTCAGGTCCGGCACGCTCCTTTTAGTGAAATTGAGCATGCTCAATTTCACTAAAAGGAGCCTGCCAGACGTGAAGGGAAAAGAGAGCAACGCAGGCAATGCAGCGGTGCCGGAGACCAATGCTGGATGAAGGCTTCAGGTGGCGGGGGATGGGGACCAGCCAAGGTATTTGTTTTGGCAGTGCTTCAGCTGGTGGGAATTGGGGACCTCCACCAGCCAAGATGTGTTAACAGCAGCGGCAGTGGGTGGGGAGGAGCAGGGCGGCGAGGTGTCAGAGGGGGGCGGCTGGGCGGTGGACCAAAATGCCCCCCCCCCCACACCTCGGGCTCTGGCCCCCTCCCACCTCGAGGTCTGACTGTGCCCCTGCTGTATATTCTTTCTCTTTCTATATCTCAACACTCCCATCCAGGCATATATCTTTCCAGCCCACCTAAAAGTACACACAGTGTGGAAGCCTGTATGTGCTTTTAGCTGGACAGAGGAGGGCAATTTTCAGCCAGGTCAGTTTGCGCAAATAAATGGCTTTGAAATTGTTCTTCCACTTGTATAAATGTTGATGTTGCATTGCTAACAGTTGTATATCATTTTGCCATAACCCATGAAAAGCGGTATATTAAACCTAATAAACCATAACCATAAAAGTTACCCAAGAGAAAAGGTGGGTGCCCCTATTCTGGGGTGCTTTTTTCTGAACTTGTCACTTGGGGCCCTTAAATTGGAACTTAACTATGTACAAGATAACTTGCCTGGGGTCAAAAGTAAACACATGAGAAATATTTTTACATCTTGACCACAGGCATGATATCTTGTATATACCTAAGGTCCAATTGAAGGGCCCCAAGTGACAAATTCAGAAAGGGGCATCCACCTCAGGAAAAGCAGAGAAATATCTGGTTAGCAATAACTCAAGAGCTTGTATTATCTTAATAACAGTATAAAACAACAGCCCGATGGAAAGTGAACCACACAGTCACGACTAATTTATGTGCCCCCGAAGCTTGTATTAACGCTAGCTGGATTATGAGAGATTATCAGGCTCATTTTCAAAGCACTTAGCCTCCCAAAGTTCCATAGAAACCTATGGAACTTAGCCTCCCAAAGTGCTTTGAAAATATGCCTCTATATGGCTCACTTCCCTTTAATCAGTTTTGTTTTATGCAATAAAAGCTCTTGGGTTGTTGCTAATCTGTCGTTCCCCCACTGAGGGCTGCTTTTTGCCTCGCCTGCTTGTGATATTATATGCTATCAGGTCGTATCCTTTGCACAGAATACATAAATTAAGATGACTTCATCTGAAAATTCACTTTGGTTCAGGTCTAAAAAATTCCAGTCTTTCATTGAGAGCTGCCTGGTGAAGAATCACAGTCAGAGACCTACCACAGAACAGCTGATGAAGCATCCGTTTATACGAGACCAGCCCAACGAACGTCAGGTTCGCATCCAGCTGAAGGATCACATCGACCGGACGAAGAAAAAACGTGGTGAGAAAGGTGAGTGGAGCTCTGGTGTCTTTCTGGAAGTGTAACTAATGAAAACGTTCACCCACCATTCAGGTGATCTGAGATCATGGTTGACAATAACACTCTGTATTAGTATTGGCATTATGTCGGCTTTCCAGATTCCACTTTGAGTAAGTGTAATATTTCCTCTGGATTGTCTATAGGTCGCCCAAAGTTGAGTGCGCAATTAGCTAATTAGGTGATAACAGTCCATTATTGGCATTAACAAGCACTTAATAGGCAGTAATTAAGAGTTATGCATGGATCTGCCCTACCCCCTATCTTATAATGTGCGTGCCTACATTTTATAGCGTGCAGCTCCAATGGGGGTGTGGCCAGGGGAGGAGCATGGGCGGGTTAGAGGAATTCCCAGAAATTAAGTGCAGTGTTATAGAATATCTGCATTTGTGCTCCTAACTAGGGCTCTTCAGCTTGGAGAAAATATGAGTGAGGGGACATATGATAGAGGTCTATAAAATAACGAGTGGGGTTGAACGGGTAGACGTGAAGCATCTGTTTACTCTTTCTAAAAATACTAGGACTAGGGGGCATTCAATGAAGCTACAAAGTAGTAAAATTAAAACGAATCGGAGAAAGTTTTTCTTTACTCAACGTGTAATTAAACTCTGGAATTCGTTGCCAGAGAATGTGGTAAAGGCGGTTAGCTTAGCGGAGTTTTAAAAAGGTTTGGACGGCTTCCTAAAGGAAAAGTCCATAGACCGTTATTAAATGGACTTGGGGAAAATCCACTATTTCTGGGATAAGCAGTATAAAATGTTTTGTACATTTTGGGGATCTTGCCGGGTATCTGTGACCTGAATTGGCCACTGTTGGAAACAGGATGCTGGGCTCGATGGACCTTTGGTCTGTCCCAGTATGGCAATACTTACGTACTTATGTAATTGCCCTCAGAAATGCTGGTGCTCAAAGTTAGGTGCAAATTGCACACTAAAGGCCAGAATCTATATATGATACTGAACAAAAATGCGCTTAGTGGTAGTCTATAAACATTTGCCTAAAGGTAGACGCATTTGATAGAATATGCGTAATGGCCGTCCTGCGACTAAAATTTTGGATGCAGCCATTTACTCCAACTAAAAGTTTGTATAACTGCTTACGCCTTATTTAGGCATATTCTGTAACAGTGCTCTTAATTTTCAGGGATGCCCCCCCATAGCCATGCCACTTTTTGTAATCTGTACATTAGAATTTGTGCAGACCACCTTACAGAACACACTTAAAAAGTTGCATGCGTAAATTCTAATTAGTGCCAGTTAGCGCTGATAATTGCTTGTTGGCCAATTATCAGCACTGATTAACTTGTTAAACAATTAAGTTGTGCGTGCAAATCGGCTATGCGTGCAGATTTGCACGCACAACTTTAGTCGCTGTTCGAAGAATCCGGGGGGGGGGGGGGGGGGGGTAAGCTAATATTCTGCAAAGGTCGATCCACACAAAACACCCTTCACAGAATAGTATACTAGCTTAGTGCGCAATATTTTGGTGCTTATTTTTGGGCACAGAATGTAGCCCTTGGCCTTTAGTTTGAGAGTGTTGAAAGGTATGCGGGATTTTATTAGATTGAAATCCTTCAGATATGTACTGACAGTCTCTTGTGAGTTCAAAAAATACCATCTCGACATTCCTTCCATTTATTTATGTTTGGAGTATCAATAGAAATCAAACAAAATAAAACATGGAAAAGAAAATAAGATGATACCTTTTTTATTGGACATAACTTAATACATTTCTTGATTAGCTTTCGAAGGTTGCCCTTCTTCCTCAGATCGGAAATAAGCAAATGTGCTAGCTGACAGTGTATATAAGTGAAAACATTCAAGCATTACTATGACAGTCATACAGGGTGGGAGGATGGGGATGGGTAGAAGGTATGCATGGGGACATCAAAGCATATCATTGATATTCTAACAGGATGGGTGTGGATAGGTGAGGGGAGGGTGATCAACAGAGACATACAGCTTTATGGTTTATAATGGGCTAGGAACCCTAGATCCTTGTTAAGTCCTTTCTGTTGGGTGTTAAAATATTCAATCATTCTGACTTCAAAGGTCTTACGATCTTGTATGGTTTTAAAGTTACCTTTCAGGATTCTCACTGTGAAGTCACTGGTACAGTGTCCTGGTCCTGTAAAATGTTGACCAACAGGCGTGGGAACCCTGCTGGCACCAGTGTTGTTCATGTGATGTCTATGTAAATTGAATCTTGTCTTAAGCATCTGGCCTGTTTCTCCAATATAGCATCCTTCGTTACATTTTTTACACTGAATGATATATACCACGTTTGGAGTATGAAATGGTAGATATTAGAATATATGTCTTTGTGTTTAAACATTTTTTTATTGCGGCCAGATAAAGAAAACTGTTTACAATAACAAAGTCATCATTTTGTAAATATAAACGATGTTCCCCTGGTGCGCTTCCTCCTCCTGATCAAACAGTTGTTGTAGCTTAGCATCTAAGGCCGCCACCGCCGCCACTTTCACCACCGCCATTATCTCGGCCGTCCAGGCTGAGCTAAGGGAGGGACTCTGTGGATTACCTTGGTAAGCCATCTTAGTTTCTCCCGTCGCAGCCTATCCCACTGTCTCCTGAGCTGTTTTGAGGCCATTGCACCCAGCCGCTGAGAGCCGCGACCTACGTGTGCATTCCGTATAAAATCTGGAGCAATTTATTACTATATGGTAATAAATTATTACTATAATTTATTCTTCCTTAACATATATATGCACATGATATATATCTATACCATGATCTGTTCACGCATGTTATGTTACATGTATGTTACCATGAGGCATATTTTCAAAGCACTTAGCCTTCCAAAGTTCCATAGAAACCTATGGAACTTTGGAAGGCTAAGTGCTTTGAAAATATGCCTCACGTATGTATGCAACTTAACACATTACCATTTGTAATTCTGTTACCCGGAAATGGCAACTGCCATTACGGCAAATGTAAGCCACATTTAGCCTGCAAATTGTTGGAAAAATGTGGGATACAACTGCTACAAATAAAATAAAATAAATAAATAAAATAAATAAATAGGCAAAGTAAAATACGCAGATAATATGCCGATTAGTCAAGGGAGATGCAGGAGCTCAGCATTCTATCTGCTGCTCCCTGGCATGGCGATCACTTGATCCAAATATACACATTTATATGTGATGAGTTGGACAAATTTTCTGCTCGATAAGCTGCTGAAAGACTCAAATTTAAAGTCTACAATACATTTTTACCTTTTACATAGTGTAGGCAGCATATCACCTTTCTGCAGTCGCCAGTGAAGGTAAAGCTGTATGTCTCTGTTGATCACCCCACCCCTCACCTATCCACACCCATCCTGTTAGAATATCAATGATATGCTTTGATGTCCCCATGCATACCTCCTACCCACCCCCATCCTCCCACCCTGTCAGACTGTCATAGTAATGCTTGAATGTTTTCACTTATATACACTGTCAGCTAGCGCATTTGCTTATTTCCGATCTGACAAAGAAGGGCAACCTTCGAAAGCTAATCAAGAAATGTATTAAGTTATGTCCAATAAAAAAGGTATCATCTTATTTTCTTTTCCATGTTTTATTTTGTTTGATTTCTATTGATAACCAGTGAAGGTCAGAAATGGCTTTTAAAATTATCTTACCTATGTGTTTGTTGCTGGTGAGGTCAGACTCGATGTTACTTTTGCATCTTCAAGTCAAAACAGTTGATTGTCATCACATTGTGGTTATCAAATCCTCGAGGCCCCCTTATACTGAAAATGTGTTAGTTGTTAACATGGCAATTGAGGAGTGCCAACAGTTATCCCAAGCGTTTGGCTGATAGTTAACATGGTGCTTTAGCAGTGGTCTGTGTTCATTTCTGCATGTAACATGGAAGGGGGTATGTAATGTGCAGGGAATGGACTGGGACTTCAGCTCACAGTTAATGTGGAGATTTTGCAGTCACTGTGCATTTTTGGTAATTTCACTATGAAGTAACTGCAAAACCTTACTGTAGATTAGTAAATATTTTTTATTTTTATTTATTTATTTAGATTTTGCTCACACCTTTTTCAGTAGTAGCTCAAGGTGAGTTACATTCAGGTACTCTGGATATTTCTCTGTCCCAGGAGGGCTCACAATCTAAGTATGTACCTGAGGCAATGGAGGGTTAAGTGAGTTGCCCAAGAACACAAGGAGCAGCAGTGGGATTTGAACCGGCCACCTCTGGATTGCAAGACTGGTGCTCACTAGGCCACTCCTCCACCCCCAAAGAATCTTGTTACATCTTGTTACTCTTTGGGGTTCTACATGGAATGTTGCTTCACTTTGAAATTCTGCATGGAATCTTGTTATTCTTTAGAATTCTAGAATCTTTATTTATTTATTTAGATTTTGTTCACACCTTTTTCAGTAGTAGCTCAAGGTGAGTTACATTCAGGTACTCTGGATATTTCTCTGTCCCAGGAGGGCTCACAATCTAAGTTTGTACCTGAGGCAATGGAGGGTTAAGTGACTTGCCCAAGATCACAAGGAGCAGCAGTGGGATTTGAACCGGCCACCTCTGGATTGGAAGACCAATGCTCTAACCACTAGGCCACTCCTCCACTCATAGGCTACTCTTATAGCACAAAATTCCAATAAAAAATGCGTTCAGTACAGGGGAACTTTTAAATAGCTTGTATCATTTACAGTGTACGCAGGCACCTTTAGTTCTTGTGTATTCCATAGGTTTTTAAAGACATATCAGATCTGTGTGTGAAGTGCAAAAAGTATGTCTACTTGAAGCCTATTTTGTAAAGGTAACACAGGTGCCTCTATGCAATTTATAAAACAGCTCCTAGCTCCAGCCCCAATAGCACAGAAATGCTGACACACACATTTACATCTTCTGTGAGGCATGTACATCGCAATTCTTCACCCAAGTGGGTCAGTTGCAAGGCCCACAGAAGTGGAGAACACCAGATTCTTACATATTATTATTATTTATTTATATTTTGTTCACACCTTTTTCAGTAGTAGCTCAAGGTGAGTTACATTCAGGTACTCTGGATATTTCTCTGTCCCAGGAGGGCTCACAATCTAAGTTTGTACCTGAGGGCAATGGAGGGTTTCAGTGACTTGCCCAAGATCACAAGGGGCAGAAGTGGGATTTCAACCAGCCACCTCTGGATTGCAAGACCGGTGCTCTAACCACTAGGCCACTCCTCTACTAGCAACATTCTGTGTAGAATCTCAAATAGTAGCAACAGAATCTAAAATAGTACCAACATTCCATCTAGAATCTCCAATAGTAGCAACATTCCATGCAGAATTTCAAATATTTACTTAGATTTTGCTCACCCCTTTTTCAGTAGTAGCTCAAGGTGAGTTACATCCAGGTACACTGGATATTTCTCTGTCCCAGGAGGCCTCACAATCTAAGTTTGTACCTGAGGCAATGGAGGGTTAAGTGACTTGCCCAAGATCACAGGGAGCAGCAGTGGGATTTGAACCGGCCACCTCTGGATTGCAAGACCGGTGCTCTAACCACTAGGCCACTCCTCCACATAAAACGCAAAGCAAGGAGAGAATGGGAAACGGATGTTGGCTCCTCTTGAATGGACCATGAAACATCAAGATATTACACAAACCCTCTTTATTGATGACTCAACATGGCACCATGTTTCGGCTAAATGTGCCTTCCTCGGGAGTCTCATGTTGGTGTGTTTGTATAAGTAATATGTGCTGAATGGGGCATTAATCATGAGTGCTTCTCTGGAAATCCAAACCGATGTGCTGTCAGCAACTGTTAGCCCCAAACAAGTGATTTAACTACTACTACTAATAATCATTTCTATAGCGCTACTAGATGTATGCAGCGCTGTACACTTTTTTATATGCAGGCACTTTCTCTGTCCCTAGAGGGCTCACAATCTATATTTTTGTACCTGGAGCAATGGAGGGTTAAGTGACTTGCCCAGAGTCACAAGGAGCTGCAGAGGGAATTGAACCCATTTCCCCAGGTTCTCAGGCCGCTGAACTAACCACTAGGCTACTCTTAGTGCCATTTCTGACCAGTTAAGTCACTTTGCATTTGAACATTTCAACTTAATTGACAATTTAATTTAGCAGACATCTCCTCCCTCCTATTAGTCCGTATTTTGGATTGCTAACAATGAAATATTTAGCAATGTTTTCTCCTACGTAGATGACACACCTCCAAAGACTAGGACCTTCCATATTATAGTGGTATAGGGGAGAGGGACCTAGGATTTGAAAATTCCCTTGATGGTTTACCAGACATCTTGCCAAAAAGGTTGTACCCTAGAGCAGTTGAACAAGACATGGTCCAGTGTTCTTTGCGTAGACCATGACAGGAATGAATCTCACTCTTATGATCTCAGTCTCTCAAATTTATTGCTAACACTCATTGTGAAAGTTGCATCGGTGGCGTAGCTATGGGTGGGCCTGGGTGGCACAGGCCCACCTTGTCTGCCCTTCCAACATACTTCCGGGGTAGCCACCTGACTCCCCTCGCTTCTTCTCTTCCTTCCCCGGATCCATCTGTGGCCCAGCAACGCCCTCCGTACCTATCTTATTTGCGAGCGACAACAACAACAACGCACATCTGCTGCCTGCTCTGGTCTCTGCAGGCTTCCCGCTGATGTGTCCCACCCTCGCTAACATCACTTCCTGTCTCCTCTGGCAGGACTCAGCAGAGGGAAGTCTGCAAAGACCAGCGCAGGCAGCGAATGTGTGCTGCTGCCCGCGAACGTGGTGAGGTGCACTGGGGAAGAGGAGTTGCCAGGTCATAGGCGGAGGCAAATACCAGATCCGGGGACAGAGGAGAGAGATGCAGGATAAAGGGGGGGGGGTTGAAGGCCCACCCAAAATAACTGTGGGTCCACCCAAATAACCAGTCTGGCTACGCCCTTGAGTTGCATCATGCCAGTGGAAACTCTTATGTTCTTAAGTACTCACCATCTTATTGGTGCACACACTGTACTTATAAATGTATTTACCATTGCACAGTTTCATAAAAGACCTTTTCTGTATATAAACTAAAATGACCCTCCTCATATGCACTGTTCCCCTTTTAAAATTAGGAGATGGGAAGCACATGCAGTAAAAGTTCCACAGACTTTACACCAGCTGCTTGTGCAGGTAGCCAAGAGGGATTCCAAGTTTGATTAAAATTTGATATATTACACATGAGTCGGTGTACAATTAAAAATTATAATAAAAAGTAAGAAAGGAACTACAGTGTCAATAGATCAGTTGAAAGCATTGGAATAATTGTAGGAGAGAAAATAAGTCAAGGGAACGAAGAGGAAGGTTGGTGCATATACATTTTTGAAGATATTTTTATTTATTTATTTGTTACATTTGTATCCATCAAAAAGGGAAAAAAAACACCGCTACACTTATGGTAATACAGCAAAAAAATAGCGGGTAGAGTCAAACAAAATGCATGACAATGGAAAAAATAAAGGAAGGGGGGGAAGAGCGACCTCAGACTGGCGACATGCAGCCAAATGAATGGGATTACTCGTGCGAAAATGCAAATATGCACATATGCACCATCACCATGTTTAATCACTGGTCCTCGACCCACCACCTCCCTAGATGTTAAACAATATTTGTTTTTGTAATCATATTCATACAAAACGTGCTACATAGTAACATAGTAAATGACGGCAGAAAAAGACCTGCACAGTCCATCCAGTCTGCCCAACAAGATAAACTCATATGTGCTACTTTTTGTGTATACCCTACTTTGATTTGTACCTGTGCTCCTCAGGGCACAGACTGTATAAGTCTGCCCAGCACCATCCCCGCCTCCCACCACTGGCTCTGGCACAGACCGTATAAGTCTGCCCAGCACCATCTCCGTCTCCTGCCACCGGCTTTGCCACCCAATCTCGGCTAAGCTCCTTAGGATCCATTCCTTCTGAGCAGAATTCCTTTATGTTTATCCCACGCATGTTTGAATTCCGTTACCGTTTTCGTTTCCACCACCTCCCGCGGGAGGGCATTCCAAGCATCCACTACTCTCGCTGTGAAAAATACTTCCTGACATTTTTCTTGAGTCTGCCCCCCTTCAATCTCATTTTCATGTCCTCTCGTTCTACCGCCTTCCCATCTCCGGAAAGGTTCGTTTGCGGATTAATACTTTTCAAACGTGCTACATATACCCTCTCAGGACATAAAAAGCAGACATAATAACTTACCTTATGGCAGCTTCAAAATCGTAATAGTGCTCCCTTCTGAGCGGACAGCAGGACAAGTAGTTTGACGCTGCTGTTTATTCTTTGAGCAGTGTTCTTCATTAGGGCGTCCTTCTCCTGACAAAGCCTGTGATTGTCGAAACGGACCACTGGCCCCACGTAGCTAAGCCACTGGCGGCAAGTGAAGCATTTGCGTGGCCATTTCGGGGGAGGGAAGCACTTACCGTCACCCATTGAGCGCGTGGCGCTGCCCGATTACCGCCGGGTACACGCCAGCGCTGCAAAAATAAACATATTTTTGTAGTGCAGGATGTGACACATGCTGAGGGTGGGAACTACCGCTGGGCTGCTGCGGTAGCCCGGCAGTACTTCCCTTTTTTGCGAGCGGTAAGTCCGCGTTGAGCTTTCCAACGCTTTGATGCCCTAAATATCATTGTACAAAGTACTCGTTTTGTTTCCCTGACATAAATGCGCCCGAAATAGTGACTTTTTTTGTAGCAGTGTTAAAAGCACATGCACCATACAAGTCTGCATATATTTATAGCTCAGCTTTTGTACCTGGGTAAATGGCTGTGAAAATTATCTTCCCGGCGTACAGCAAATAAACGCAAGGTCTTATCTCTGGAAAACACTGCTAATACAGCTGAATTAGGCCATTTTGTAGACTTGGTTCAAGATAAATCTGTCCAAGGCATTATATATCGGTGCTGGCTCGGATTATTTGTAGGGAAAGAGTTCTTGCTTTTTGTATGAAAACATGACATTTGTAATGGAATTTCTTGCCTCTCTGTACTGGTTAACAGTAATATGTCTCATTCCGCTGTTCGAGTACATTTTAATTCATTTTGACAATGCAGAAGCAATTAAAGCGGATTTTGAAAAGGGGTCAGGTATTCAGGCTTAGATTGCAAAGTACATAGAAGCCTCTGTATCATCCCACTGCTGCTGCTTATTACTTGGAACATGTTACATTTATCAGAACAGAATTGTAATATGCAGGATGGTACCTCTAAATGCTTTAGTAAGACACTTATTAATTTATTTATTTATATTTATTTATGTGTTGCATTTGTACCCCACATTTTCCCACCTATTTGCAGGCTCAGTGTGGCTTACATAGTACCGTAAAGGCGTTCGCCAAGTTGGTTGATAACAAATACAAGGTTATATTGTGGACAAATGATGTGGGCGGGTGTCAGGCTCCATGAGGGTCAAGGAACGAAGGTTGTAGATTGTCCGGTACGATCACTGGTTATGCTGTGTTGCTGGTGTGTGGGGATTGACGTTGGATCGGTGGGGTAAGCCTTTTTGAAGAGAGTGGTTTTCAGTGATTTCCTGAAGGTTAGGTGGTTATGGATTGTTTTCACAGCTTTTGGGAGTCCATTCCATAGTTGTGCGCTTATGTGGGAGAAGCTGGATGTGTAGGTTGTTTTGTATTTAAGTCCTTTGCAATTTGGGTAGTGTAGATTTAAGTATGATCGTGATGATCCGATTCCGTTTCTGGTTGGTAGATCTTTGAGGTCTGTCATGTATCCTACTACTACTACTATTTCAGATTTCTAAAGCGCTACCAGGGTTGCGCAGCGCTGTACAATTAACAAAGGAGGACAGTCCCTGCTCAAAGGAGCTTACAATCTGAAGGGACTATGCCGTAGATAATTTTGTGGACCAAGGTGCAGATTTTGAAGCTGATCCGTTCTTTGATTGGGAGCCAGTGCAGCTTTTCTCGGAGGGGTTTAGCACTATCGAATCGGGTTTTACCAAATATCAACCTGGCTGCTGTGTTTTGGGCAGTCTGGAGTTTTTTTTGTGAGTTGTTCTTTACATCCCGCATAAATTCCGTTGCAGTAATGTGCATGGCTTAGTACCATTGATTGTATTAGGTTTCGAAAAATTCCCCTCGGGAAGAAAGGTTTTACTCGTTTAAGTTTCCACATTGAATAGAACATTTTCTTCATTACATTTTCTTTATTTCTTTATCTTGCCTACAGTATATTAACGGGAGAATTCTATATATGGCGCCTCTTGCGTGCCAGATTTTCAGTGTGGAAAAGCGTTCTAACCAGGGGCGAACTGAGAGTGATCTGGGCCTCCCCGCCCAGCCGCTGCCAGACACCCGACTACCGCCGCAATGCTGCTCCCCCTAGCGCTGCAGCTGATACCTCTGCTGCCCCAGTCCTACCTGAAGAGCCCCGGTAGTCTAGTGGTCTCTGCAGGGGGGGGAGCATGTTCTTTACTGCCCTCTGCCTGCCGCTATTCCTCCCCCCCCCCCCACCTGCCGGTTCCACCGTTCTTTCAAATGGCCGGCCCGAAACTTCCTGCGGTAGTCTCGTGGGGTCTCGACAGTCTCGCGAGACTTCTGCAGGGAGTCTCGGCCGCCATTTTAAATACGGCGGTGCCAGGCTTGGGGAATAGTGGCATCACAGGTGGGCAGGAAAGAACATGTCCCCCCCCCCCCTGCAGAGACCCTAAATCACCAATGGCGTACCATTTGAGGTAGGACCAGGTAGGGCTGTAGAGTTCGGCGGGCATCCGGGCAGAGCCTCTGGGCCCTCGGGCACTGCCCGATTGTCCAAATGGTCAAGTCCACCCTGGTTCTAACAGATGTAAGGTGCCAAAACGGGGCAGAAAAGCAGATCCCCGCAACCACACACACACCCATTTATAGAATGGTGCCTCAGTGTTCCGTGCGGATCGGCACATGGCCATGGGAGGGCATGAGTGGGCCAGGGGCTTTCTTATAAAGCTCCAAATCTTAAATCTTAAAATGCCAGTGGACTACACTGTCATTTGGATGATGGCATCATACAGTGTGTTTTGCTCGGTGGTTTTCATATAATTAACAGTATGGGACACTGTGTTCATGCTTCAGAGGCTGGGGGGTGGGGTGGCATAGTTAGTCTCCTGAAAATTGTAATGCAATTATAAAACCACTTACGCAGTACATTGTGAGGAAAGGGGCGAGAGTTCTTGCAATGCTTGAGCAATAGTCTCTGTTTTGCCTCAGATTGCGAAAACTGCGAAATGTACCTGCTCTGCCCATTTTTCCTACTAGCATTTTATTGAGCTCTCCTAAAGATTTTGCCCTATGTCCTCCATGCATCTAGCACTATTTTTGTGGAGAAGTCCTACAGAGGAATGTTCGTTCGGTTCATTAGTGCATGATAAATCGATTAAAAGCACAATAATCTGCAAATTAAAATACCCTGCCATGTGTTTGACAAATGTCTAGTAAAACAATGTGAACCTACTCTATGTAATTATGTCATCTCTGTGATACATTGTTTCCATACCTGTATTATCTCCGTGATACTTTGTACCATACTTTGTAAGCTGCACTGAACCTGCTATCGAGCGGGGTATAAATGCCATAAATAAATAAATAAATACACCAGTAAATGAGACAAATTTGGGGGGAAAAAAACTCCCAAAAGCAAACCACATCTTTGGATCTGTGTACATCCCCTAACATCTACCCACCTTCCAATCTCATTTCTACAGCGTGTTCTGGGACATTCTTCTTGTACTAATCCTGAGTTTTGCTTACAGATGAGACAGAGTATGAATACAGCGGGAGCGAGGAAGAAGAAGAAGATAATGACTCCGGGGAGCCCAGGTAAAACTCGAAACCTTTACCCCTCTGCCCTCGCAGCCTATAAAACGATTTTGTTCTCCTGGCAATGGGGCATTCTGCTCATAATACGCACCAGCAGGGTATACTTGTACATGTAAATTCGTTTGTAGCATGGCTGGCATCTGGCTAGCCATCAAGTGGTCCTTCTCCATCGGGGAGGGGTGGGGGTCAGAGAATGTTTCATCAACTCCAGGCAGTTTTGTCCAGGGCACATCAACCACTTACCTGTATATTCAAACCCTAACCTCTAATCTAGCAATTGCCAGCCTCCCACCATGAAGGTTTTGCAGAGTCTGGGGTTGCTGTTCTAAAAGACCTGACTGCAGAAGCGACTATCATCTGATATGCATGAATTTGTGTATTGTAGTCACATCTCCCTTTCAAAGGAAGCTACTGTCTCAGTAGGCTCTTTTCCAGTTAAACAATGGCTATGTAAAGTATCCCCTTATTTTGCTGAGATAATCTAATAATAAATGCCATTAAGAGATTTGTGATTCATTCTGTCTGTTCTCCTGCATTCTCTGCCACCTCCTTTTTCATAGTAAAACAGATGAGACTGTACTTATGCAAACTCTGTCTAATGGATATTTAACTGCCCACGATGAAAGAGTATTTCAATAAACAATTCTGCCCCGTTTTCTAAAGCTAAATGTGTCCAATTAGCCACCGTTAAATTTGTAGCGCATGCAAATAGAACGATATTTAATAATGATTTTTTTTTTTTGCGGGGTGGGTGGGGGAGGTAAATCCAAACTCCTTTGAGCCAACAAGATACATTGTATTGAACTGAGATCATTAAGGTCTCATAAAATGCTGCACATAAATTACATTCCCTGTGGCCTTGGAAAACGCTTTCCAAGAAAGGAGCATTTGTGTTTCCTGTCCTTTTATTTATGTATTTGGATTTAGGTCACACCTTTTACAGGCAAAGTCAAGCTGAGTTACATTCAGGTACACCAGAACCCTCATCCACACTCTTATCACCTCTCGCTTAGACTATTGCAACTTGCTTCTCACAGGTCTCCCACTTAGCCATCTCTCTCCTCTTCAATCTGTTCAAAATTCTGCTGCACGGGACTGATATTCCGCCAGTGTCGTTATGCTCATAATAGCCCTCTCCTCAAGTCACTTCACTGGCTTCCTATCCATTTCCGCATGCAGTTCAAACTCCTCTTATTGACCTATAAGTGCATTCACTCTGCAGCTCCTCAGTACCTCTCCACTCTCATCTCTCCCTACATTCCTCCCTGGGAACTATGTTCACTAGGTAAATCTCTCTTATCTGCACCCTTCTCCTCTGCCGCTAACTCCAGACTCCGTTCCTTTTATCTTGCTGCACCATATGCCTGGAATAGACTTCCTGAGCCGGTACGTCAAGCTCCATCTCTGACTGTCTTCAAATCTAAGCTAAAAGCCACCTTTTGATGCAGCTTTAACTCCTAACCCATGTTCACTTGTTCACTTTAATATTCCCTTATCTCTTGTTTGTCCTGTTTGTCTGTCCTAATTAGATTGTAAGCTCTGTCGAGCAGGGACCGTGTCTTCATGTTCAAGGGTACAGCGTTGCGTACGTGTAGTAGCGCTATAGAAATGATAACTAGTAGTAGTAGTAGTAGTGATGTACATTCAGGTACAGCAGCAATCTGAACCTAGGCATCCCAGGTTGTCAGTTCGCAGTGTTCTAATTACTAGGCTACTCCACTCCATGGGGAAATGAAGCCCCCATTCTCCTTAACCCAGTGAAAAGTGAATTTTGCCCCTGCCAAGAGGAATCCCATGTCATTCCTGCCGGAAGAGAAAGTGATTCACTTTCCCTTCTTATGCTCTTTTGGAAGGAGAGGGATAGATTACAAAATATTGAGCAACCATAGCAGCATAGTAAATGACGGCAGATAAAAGACCTGTACTGTCCATCCAGTCTGCCCAACAAGATAAACTCATTTTACATGGTATGTGATACTTTATATGTATACCCGAGTTTGATTTGTCCTTGCCTTTCTCAGGACACAGACCGTAGAAGTCTACCCAGCACTGTTCTTGTACTAAGTTCTGGAGCTAACGTCGAAACCCCTTAAAATTTACACTCCAGCCCATCCCTATCTATTCAGTCACAATCAGGGCGTAGACCGTACAAGTCTGCCCAGCTCCCATTTTGTTTCCCAATTACCGACATCGCCACCCAATCTCCGCTAAGATTCCGCGGAACTATTCCTTCTAAACAGGATTCCTTTGTGTTTATGGAGCGGAGGAGTAACCTAGTGGTTAGTGCAGGGACTTTGATCCTGGGGAACTGAGTTCAATTCCCACCTGCAGCTCCTTGTAATGTGACTCTGGGCAAGTCACTTAATCCTCCATTGCCCCTGGTGCAAAATAAGTACCTGAATATAAGTAAACTACTTTGAATGTAGTTGCAAAAACCTCAGAAAGGCGGTATATCAAGTCCCATTTCCCTTTCCCTCTTCCCCCTATGACATCACAATATCAGAAGTGAGCCAAGCCATTGTGACATCACTGATGAGGTTGGCTCTTATTGGTGGAATGAGTGGAGGAGTAGCCTAGTGGTTAGTGTAGTGGACTTTGATCCTAGGGAACTGAGTTCCATTCCCACTGCAGCTCCTTGTGACTCTGGGCAAGTCACTTAACCCTCCATTGCCCCTGGTGCAAAATAAGTACCTGAATATAAGTAAACCACTTTGAATGTAGTTGCAAAAACCTCAGAAAGGCAGTATATCAAGTCCCATTTCCCTTCCCTTTATCCCACGCATGTTTGAATTCCATTACTGTTTTCATCTCCACCACCTCCCTCTTTTGTCTCTTAGAGGAGGCAAGAAGACACCACTTTGCAGTTGCTTTATAAAGACACAAGGCAGAAAATCAGGCCTAAAATGAATTCGTGAACATTTCCATGTGCTTGGAAGCAGGTGTAAATGTTTGTGGAAACTGTGACTCTCCCTTTGCTTTGCCCAAACTCCATCCCAGAACATGCCCACACTAAGGTCGCATATGGATATGCATGTTCTGTCATCCCGTGGGCTTGTGTGCAAGGGATAGTTGTATAAGAGGCATTCCATGCATGCGTTCTGACAATCGTCGTGCAAAAATGCTTTTATAATTATCTTTTTAGGGCGTAATTGGATGTAGAACAGTAAAGTTCTTACAAAATTTCCTGGGGTATAATTGCATACAAAGTAAATGCAGAGATGCGCACAGCACCTAGTTAATGTGATATCGGGGCAGTTCTATAATCCACCGTGTAAATGTCTAGAATACTAGTCCTTAAACACGTATGTGCACACGTTTAGCATGGCACCTAAGTGCTTTTCTGCAAGTTCCCACAAACTTATGCAGTGGCGTAGCTATGTGGGGCCTGGGCCCCCGTAGATTTGGCCCTGGACCCCCCCTACCGACGACCCTTTCGACCCTCCCCCTCCCGCCGCCAACCTGCCACCGTTGTCGGCTACCTTTGCTGGCGGGGGACCCCAATCCCCGCCAGCCAAGGTCCTCTTCTTCCAGCGCAAGCCTTGCGTTGGAAGAAGAGGACCTCAGCTGGCGGGGGTTGGGGTCTCCCACCAGCAAAGGTAGCCAACGGCGGGGGAGGGTCGGTGGCGGGAGGGGGATCAAGAGGGTCGTCGGCGGGGGGAGGGGTTCAAAGTTGGTGGTTGTGGCGCTGGGGGGGGGGGGGGAGCTAAAATGTGGCCCCTCACCTCCGGCTGTGGCCCCTCCTCCCTCAGACTCGGAAGCTTATGCTGCATTCGGGCAGTTTTAGCGCTTCTTACTCTGAGTCCTGTCCAGATCGGTTTATTCCATAGAGCACTTTCGATTGGATTATCTGTATTTGCCAATTGAAGACCCCAGAAGAAGGCCTTTCGGGCCGAACACGGACCGTGTAGGGTCCCAATAAATTATTTTTAGCTGTTAACATCTGTGACTTCAGTCTGGTCCTTCTGGATATCTTCCGCTTGACTTGTTGTTTCCTTGTGTGTTTTTGCGGGAGATTTGGACTCTCTTTGTTGTTTTTCGGATACAAATGTAACAAATAAATATAGAATTTATGCTTAGCCCACATCATCCTGGCGCCTAGCTTAACGCAACGTTTTGAGAATTACCCCCCTAACTAGGGAATTCTATGTATGGTGCCGAGCATTATTTATTTATTTCTCAAATTTATAAACTGCACAGTCTACTATTCTAGGTTCTAAAAGCATTATAATAGAAGCAAGATGCCGAAACGGCCCCAAAACAGCAGATCTGCGTGGAACTACACCTACCCGCCCAGTTGTAGAATGATGCCTACGTGTTTCCACGTGGATCTGAAAAGGAGGCATAAGGATGGGAAGAACATGGACAGCTTCCCTTAAAATGCGCAGTGTTATAGAATTTGGGGGATCCGCATCCAACATGTGTCGAGATTTACATCTGGTTTCAGTTGGTGTAAATGCTCATGCCCAAAGCTGAGTGCAGATTCTGGCACTACGTGCTATCATATAAAAGGTGTCCATCCCAGAGCACACTTTATAGAATATCGTTCATCGACGATTATTTTTGCTGCCATTTACTGAACCAAGCCATAAATGTGTAGATGTTCTTGAAGGTGAACAGAAGGTGGAATGAGGGTGGAATTGGCACCTACATGGATCTATTATAATATGTTCCTTATATGCATGTTTTCTTACCAGCACATAATTGCACATAATTACACCTGCCTCAGAGCAGAAATAAACTTCTGTGCCTACTTTCCCTGGGATGATGACACGTAAGTACATAAGTTGCTTTTATCGAAGAGGCACAGCATATGCACTTATGTTACATGATAGTCTGGGCACATATTATTAAATTAACCTCACATAAGGATATTAAGTTATCAGAATATCAGATGTAAACATCAAGAGATGTCAGCAGATGTGCTTTAGCTTATGGAGAGGTTGAGGACAGACCAAGGAAGTTTGATTGACAGGAGACAGCATCACATGACAAGACTGAAGCCATCTACACCCAAGGAAGTTTAATTGTTTCCCTACACAACCGCCGCCATCTTGATACACTCAAAATAAATTACTTTGTAATGCGGCAAGCTCCGCCTACTGACTTCAGGCCAGGTAATGGGCCAAGCACACTCCCACTGTCTCCTGTCAATTAAACCTCCTTGGGACTGACTAACGCAATAGCTTAGGTTGAACTTCTGTATTTTACTTGGAAACTGATTACTAACACGTCCTTCTGTAGCTCCATTCTGAATCTACCTGGAGAATCAACACTGCGGCGTGACTTTTTGAGGCTTCAGCTAGCAAATAAAGAGCGCTCGGAAGCACTGCGACGACAACAGTTGGAACAGCAGCAACGAGAAAATGAAGAGCACAAACGACAGTTACTGGCTGAGAGGCAGAAACGCATCGAAGAACAGAAGGAGCAAAGACGCCGACTGGAAGAGGTAACGTAACGATTGCACGGTCAGAGCAAGAAAATAAAACCTTTAGGTTGCCAATTATGTAATTAAGTCCTGGATAGAAGCTGTGAATTGTTTAGTTGGAAGATTTTTTTTATATATTTTTTTTTATTTTTGAACGTTACAATAAGAAATATAACAAAGTACCCAATTGGATAAAGTACAAACACTAAATTGCAAAAGGATGTTAGTTACTTTCTCATTCCACTCCCCCCCCATCCCCCCCCCCCCCCCCCCCCCAACATTAAGCAATATCCTTTAGTTTCACAGCTACACTGATAACACAGAAGGGCCGGGACCAGAAGACCATTGCACATAAGGGTCCCAAACCTGATAATATGGCATTAAGTTTCCAGTTCGTAAAGCTGTTAGTTTAGGGGGGAGATGAGCCTGGGTCCGCCTGCCTGAAGTGCACTGCACCCACTAAAACTTGCTCCAGGTACCTGCATGCTGCTGTGATGGACCTGAGTATGACATTTAAGGCTGGCAAAAAATATTTTTAAAGATCTTTTTGAGGGTGGGCGGGGGTTAGTGACCACTGGGGGAGTAAGGGGAGGTCATCCCCGATTCTCTCCGGTGGTCATCTGGTCAGTTCGGGCACCTTTTTGTGCCTTGGTCGTAAGAAAAACAGGACCAGGTAAAGTCGTCTAAATGCTCATCAGGGACGCCCTTTTTTTTTCCATTATGGGTCGAAGACGTCCATGTGTTAGGCATGGCCAAGTCCCGCCTCCGCTACGCTTCCTACTACTACTACTACTATTTAGCATTTCTATAGCGCTACAAGGCATACGCAGCGCCATCATATCTATATATATATAAAAGGCAACCCCAACGTTCTGAAGCCTCCACGGAAGTTGAGGCGCCCGAGATATCTGGTGTGCCCTGGAGTGTCTGCACCGCCCTCGCGTCAAAACGTCATGACGCGTCAAAATGTCATGACGTCGAGGGCGGAGCTATTGACACTCGAGGGCCGAAACGGCCCACAGCAAACAAGTAGCTTCGAGGGATGGAGGGAGGGAGCCCCTTGCTAGCGCCCGTTTCATTCCGCTCAGAAACGGGCATTTTTTCCTAGTTTTTATGAAAACAGACTTCAGTTTTGAACCTCTGTAAAACCATACTGAAGAAACAGTGGAAACTTTTAAAAATAGCACCATTCAATTTCTGAGCTTTTAGTCTCTAAGTTGGCACAGCAGTGTGAGACTCACTGCGGAGTTTCTGTAGAGGAGAAGTGATGCTCAACCGCCATAAACAAATCAGAGCTGAATGAATGAGTCAGCTGGAAACTGGCAAAATGTCAAAGGAGAAGCGAGTCAGTATGACTTGTTAAGATGCTATATTTAGGGTCAAAAAAATAGCAATGATTTTGTATAAGTTTTAACAACTATACACTGAAATCTGGGAAGAAGAACGTCAATGGAGTCTAGGAGGGGGATAATCGAACGGGGATGACCATCTCTAAGGGTGCCCATCTCTGAGAACGTCCCTGCAAAGGGGCGGGGCATCCCTTATTATCGAAACAAGATGGACGTCCGTCTTTCTTTTCGATAATACGGTCGGGGACGTCCAAATCTCAACATTTAGGTTGACCTAAGAGATGGTCGACCTCGGTTTTCGCCGATAATGGAAACCAAGGACGCCCATCCCAAAAATGACTAAATCCAAGCCATTTGGTCGTGAGAGGAGCCAGCATTCGAAGTGCACTGGTCCCCTTCACATGCCAGGACACCAGCCAGGCACCCTAGGGGGCACTGCAGTGGACTTCAGAAAAAGGTCCCCAGGTGCATAGCTCCCTTACCTTGTGTGCTGAGCCCCCCAACCCAAAACCTACAACTGTACACGACTACCATAGCCCTTAGGGATGAAGGGGGTCACCTACATGTGGGTACAGTGGATTTGTGGTGGGTTTTGGAGGGCTCACATTTACCACCACAAGTGTAACAGGTAGGGGGGATGGGCCTGGGTCCGCCTGCCTGAAGTACACTGCACCCACTACAACTGCTCCAGGTACCTGCATACTGCTGCGATGGACCTGAGTATGGCATTTGAGGCTGGCATAGAGGCTGGCAAAAAAGTATTTTTAAAGATTTTTTTTAGGGTGGGAGGGGGTTGGTGACCACTGGGGGAGTAAGGGGAGGTCATCCCCGATTCCCTCCGGTGGTCATCTGGTCAGTTTGGGCACCTGTTTGATGCTTGGTCATGAAAAAAAATGGACCAAGTAAAGTCGGCCAAGTGTTCGTCAGGGATGCCCTTCTTTTTTCCATTATCGGCCGAGGATGCCCATCTCCTAAGCACGCCCCATTCCCGCCTTCGCTACACTGCCGACACGCCCCCGTGAACTTGGTCGTCCCCGCAACGGAAAGCAGTTGAGGGCGCCCAAAATCGGCTTTCGATTATGCCGATTTGGGCGACCTTGCGAGAAGGACGCCCATCTTCCGATTTGTGTCGGAAGACGGGCGCCCTTCTCTTTCGAAAATTCACCTGATAATCTGTTCCAGTTCCGACTCTGTCTCCTGTGTGCGTTTCAAGCCTCAGTCTGGAGTTCCGTAGCTTCTCTCATTCCAGCTTTCATTCTGGGGCTCCAATAGGAGGGAAGTTTGTTGGTGAGTGATGTCATCATCATCATAACCTATCTTTTTCATTGTGCTTTTAATACCAATTAAAACTAGGACTGGGATGAGTGTATTCTATAAACAGAAGAAGGTTACCTAAGAGTTCTGTGTAGGTACCTTCTTCTTTTATAGAATATGCTTCAATAAGCAAATGGTTATAGAACTGGCATCCATGAGGCTAATTTTATAACTGTAGGTGCTTGTATTAAAACTATTTTATATAGAAAAGTTGTCTATTTTTTTCTTTACAGAATATTAGAGCAAATAGCAGAAAATGGAGTGGCCTAGTGGTTAGGGTGGTGGACTTTGGTCCTGGGGAACTGAGGAACTGAGTTCGATTCCCACTTCAGGCACAGGCAGCTCCTTGTGACTCTGGGCAAGTCACTTAACCCTCCATTGCCACAGGTACAAATAAGTACCTGTATACAATATGTAAGCCGCATTGAGCCTGCCATGAGTGGGAAAGCGCAGGGTACAAATGTAACAACAACATGGAATGTTGCTACTATTGGAGATTCTAGATGGAATGTTAATGTTGCTATTCCACTAGCAACATTCCATGTAGAAGCCTGCCCTTGCAGAGCAGCAACGCGGCCGCGCAGGCTTCTGTTTCTGTGAGTCTGACGTCCTGCATCAGACTCACAGAAACAGAAGCCTGCGCGGCCACATTGAGTGGCCTAGTGGTTAGAGTGGTGGACTTTGGTCCTGGGGAACTGGGTTCAATTCCCATTGCAGGCACAGGCAGCTGCTTGTGACTCTGGGCAAGTCACTTAACCCTCCATTGCCCCATGTAAGCCGCATTGAGCCTGCCATGAGTGGGAAGACGCAGAGTACAAATGTAACAAAAATAAAATAGATAATATTGGAGATTCTACATGGAATGTTGCTACTATTGGAGATTCTACATGGAATGTTGCTATTCCACTAGCAACATTCCATGTAGAAGGCTGCGCAGGCTTCTGTTTCTGTGAGTCTGATGTCCTGCACATACGTGCAGGACATCAGACTCACAGAAGCAGAAGCCTGCGCGGCCACATTGGTGATCTGCAAGGGCCGACTTTTACATGGAATGTTGCTAGTGGAATAGCAACATTCCATGTAGAATCTCAAATAGTAGCAACAGTGGAGGAGTGGCCTAGTGGTTAGGGTGGTGGACTTTGGTCCTGAGGAACTGAGGAACTGAGTTCGATTCCCAGCACAGGCAGCTCCTTGTGACTCTGGGCAAGTCACTTAACCCTCCATTGCCCCATGTAAGCCGCATTGAGCCTGCCATGAGTGGGAAAAGCGCGGGGTACAAATGTAA
Source organism: Microcaecilia unicolor (assembly GCF_901765095.1). Lineage (NCBI taxonomy): Eukaryota > Metazoa > Chordata > Amphibia > Gymnophiona > Siphonopidae > Microcaecilia > Microcaecilia unicolor. The sequence continues at coordinate 197,105,192 of NC_044040.1, read as the reverse complement.
CAACAACAAAAAACATATATCTATGCGCCAGCCCTATTGCTGGTGTAAATGCCTGCACCTAGATCAGGGATTCTCAACCCAGTCCTCAGGACACATCAAGCCAGTCTGGCTTTCAAGATATCTGTAATGAATATGCATGAGGTACATTTGCATGCACTGCCTTCATTCTATGCAGATCTGTCTCATGCATATTCATTTTGGCTATCCTGTAAACCTGACTGGCTAGGTGTGTCCCGAAGACAGGGTTGAGAACTTCTGCCCTAGATATATGCTTGAAAGCAGAGGCTGAAACTCCGCCCATGTGCACACCCACCGGCAAAGTGCGTACCGTCAAAACGCGGCATGCAGTTTTCCAGTAGTCAGCATTACATGCATAAATACCCACTTAACACATGAAAATTCCTAGAATGCCACTATTCACACGCCTTCTTTCTGTCTAAAACTGGGCAGCTCATTATGGAATTACTGTCTTAAGGACCTGTTTTGGTCGGAAGTGGTTTAGAAAGCTGAAATAAATAATAATTTTAATCATATCGTGGCTCTTTTTGCGAAACTGATTTGTCAGAGCTAGTGAAATCTGCTCAAAACCAGTTTAATTCTGGATGGTTCCGTTCTGTTTGCAATCTTTTGAAGAATTGCTGTTTGAAAAGTAAAATTTTTAGATAATCCTGGTAATTTATTGCAAACCTGTAGAAAAACGAAATGTTAATTGCACAAGCTTTTCATCCTAAAACACACAAAAAGCTGTTCTTGTCGACTTGTAAATAATCTCTTAGTTACGCACTACTGCTCTCTAGTGGCCAGTTCTACCAATTCCCATAAGCCCGACGCTCTAATATTCAGATATTACATGCACTTAACCTGCACCTACTTGACTGCTTTTCTCTCTGTCTTTTTCTTTCTTTCTTTCTTTCTGTTTTTTCTTGTAAGTCTGGGCATGGAAAACCTAAAGAGAAACTTTTCTGTGCCCATGTGGCTTCTTCTGAAAGTGTCTCCTAAGAGAGTGCCAACCATTCCGCTTCAGTCTAGTTTTCTGACGATGAGGGCTAGTAAAATTTGCAAGATTTCACTTTCGGGCTCATTTTCGAAAGAGAAGGACGTCCATCTTTCTACACAAATCGGAAGATGGACGTCCTTCTCACAAGGTCGTCCAAATCGGTATAATCGAAAGCCGGTTTTGGACGTCCCCAACTGCTTTCCGTCGCAGGGGCGGTCAAAGTTCAAGGGGGCGTGTCGGAGGCCAGGACTTGGGCGTCACTAACACATGGAAGTCCTCGACCCATAATGGAAAAAAAAAGGGCGTCCCTGATGAGCACTTGGACAACTTTTCCTAGTTGTGTTTTTCTCACGACCAAGGCACAAAAAGGTGCCCGAAAATAACCAGATGACCACCGGAGAGAATCAGGAATGACCTCCCCTTACTCCCCCAGTGGTTACTAACCCCCTCCCACCCTCAAAAAATACCTTTCAAAATATTTTTTGCCAGCCTCAGATGTCATACTCAGGTCCGTGACACAGTATGCAGGTACCTGGAGCAGTTTTAGTGGGTGCAGTGCACTTCAGACACGCAGACCCAGGTCCATCTCTCCCCTACCTGTTACGTTTGTGGAGGAAACAGCGAGCCCTCCAAAACCCACCAGAAACCCACTGTCCCCCTTCACCTGTAAAGGCTATGGTAGTGGTGTACAGTTGTGGGTAGTGGGTTTTGGGGTGGGGGGTTTGGGAGGCTTAGCACACAAGGTAAGGGAGCTGTGTACCTGGGAGTAATTTCTGAAGTCCACTGCAGTGCCCCCTAGGGTGCCCGATTGGTGTCCTGGCTTGTCAGGGCACCCTAGGGGGCACTGCAGTGGACTTCAGAAATTACTCCCAGGTACACAGCTCCCTTACCTTGTGTGCTAAGCCTCCCAACCCCCCACCCCAAAACCCACTACCCACAACTGTACACCACTACCATAGCCTTTACAGGTGAAGGGGGACAGTGGGTTTCTGGTGGATTAATGCTTGAAAATGGGTGGCGTTAGTACATGGGAAAGATGCTGGACATAGGGGAAGGATAGAGACACAGAGGCCAAATGCTGAACATGGGGAGGGGGGGAAGATAGGGATACGGGACAGGGACACGGCGGGAGATGCTGAACAGAATGGACAGGGGTGCAGAGGGAAGATGGATGGTATATACTGAGAGATAAGAAATGCCAAATGGACCAGATATCCTGAAATGTAGTTTAGTAAAAAAAAAAGAGAGAAAAGCAGAAAAGAGACACTGGGACCAAAGCAAATGGAAAATATACAGTGCTCTGATAACAAAGGTAGAAAAAGATATTTTATTTGGAATTTTGTCAGTTTTTGGAAATGTGCATCTCATATCTTGCATTTATTCTCTATCGCAGTTGAGATTTTTTGCTTTCACATCACCGTCATTGGTCTGTGGTCCCTTGTTTCATATTTGTTGAGAGTCTCTGTTTATTATGAGACCAAAATGCAACATTCTGCTACTATGTAGTTTTTGTGTGGATATTTTGTAGCAGTCTTGTTTGTTCTGTTTTCTCACTAGGTGGTGCGCTGGTATTTACAGCGCTTCTTTTTCACAAAAAGGTTGTCGCTCTGGTGCTGTTTAGGTGTGGTAAGGTCCACCAGGTCCAGTTTTTAGCTGTGTCAGCTTCTTTTTAAACTATTAGAATAATCATAGATTACATTCTCCAGTGTCTTCTGAGCAGTCTGTTTAAATTGAACTTCCACATTCTCGGTATCTTCCATCTCCTCTGGGTCCCCAGTGGGATCCTCTTGATCTTTTCTGGATCCTGGTCTTTATTCTGCATTAACTGGTATGAGACGTGGTTCATAGAACCAGTATACCATTTGACCTTGAACTTCCTTTGTCAAAGTATAGCAGTGACTTTCCTTTGTGGTATGTGTTGTATAAATCAATAAACATTTTTGAAAAGTACACTTACCACATATAGAACTTGGTTTATACGAATTCTACATTCATGAAAAACTTAGCCTGTTTCTGTTATGTAAAGTTTGTAACAATATTCATAGAACGTTTGGTGACGTTTTTCTTCTGAGATGGCAACCCTAGTGCAGAAAGTTGATTGTGGGTGTCGGAGTGGGGACCTGGGAAGGGGCACGGCAGGTGTCAGGTTTTTCTCTGTCAAAAAGTTGGTAACCCTGGTTACCGCAGGGCCCAAGATGCAGACTCAGACTCCTCCTTCATCTCCTCTAATGCTCCAAGGTCACGCTGTTCTGGATATGTACTACTACTACTACTACTTTAAATCACTTGTATAGCGCTACCAGTCCTACGCAGCGCTTTACAATTGAACATGAAGAAGAAAGACAGTCCCTGCTCAAAAGAGCTTACAATCTAAATCAGCACAAACAGACAGGACCAAAAAGGAGAAGGGAAGGACAGACAGAAGGACACATAAGGATAAGATAAAAGTTACAAGTCAGGAGTCAAAAGCAGCATCAAACAGGTAGGCCTTTAGCCTGAATTTGGAGCTAGACATAATGTAACCAAACCCTCCCTCTGAAGCCAGACTCCTCTTGTCTCACTGTAGACGTGAATAACACCTGCTAGGAACTCATGAGGTGATGTCCAGCTCACCTCCTCCTCCTCTTACTGATGCAAACCCCCATTTAACTCTGATTCCACATGCCCCCTATTTTTGAAAAGAGAATGTACATAAAAGGTGCTACTCCATTGGAGAAACCTATTGCTATCAAATTGTATCTGTAAATGGCAAATTACCAGTGTCCTCAGATGGGTGAAGCACCTGACTGGACCTCCTTATGTAACATGTAAACAAATATATGCAAACGTACAATTGAATTGCCACAGAATTTTCTAAATCTTGCTACAGAAATGTCAGAGACATGCGTCATGAAAAAGGGGGCTTGCATGTAGTTCTACAATTAAATGGATTTGTGGTTGGAGAAAGAACATTAAAAACATCTTTTCCCCCCTCCCCTTTTTAGTATTTAGTCTGCCTGAATTCTACATCTACCACAGAAAGGATCATTATTGCAAGGGTCGGACCTTCTGCTCAGATGTTACTTCGTACTTTGCCCTAGGACCTGTGGGGCTAAATGAAAATGTATCTTTTCTCCTGCGCAAAAATCAATAAACCTGTGCAGAAAGAGGTTTTGAGTGACAAGCAATTAAAAATCAGTATTGATTTCTGTAAAAGAGGTCTGAAATGGTAAAAACCTTTGTAAGGAAAAAATTAGAGTTTGAAGGGAGTTGAGTTGGTAGGCTTTAGTATTCACTGGGATTAAGGTCATCTGGAAAAGGTAATTAGCTACCTGACACACTGAAAAAGACGAATGGATGATAAGAATTGTCTTCAAAAAGATATTTTTGATGGGCAACTTCAACAATTGTTGATTTTACTCCTGCTGGAGTGTATCAGCTCTTTCCCATTGTTTTTGTTATATGGTTGTTTATAAACATAAGACTATAAGAATAGCCATACTGGGTCAGACCAATGGTCCATCTAGCCCAATATCCTGCTTCCAGTAGAAGCTAATCTAGGTCACAAGTACCTGGCAGAAACCTAAACAATAGCAACATTCCATGTAGAACCCCAAAGAGTAGCAACATTCCATTCAGAATCTCAAATAGTAGCAACATTCCATGTAGAACCCCAAAGAGTAGCAACATTCCATTCAGAATCTCAAATAGTAGCAACATTCCATGTAGAACCCCAAAGAGTAGCAACATTCCATTCAGAATCTCAAATAGTAGCAGCATTCCATTCAGAATCTCAAATAGTAGCAGCATTCCATGCTACCAATCCCAGGACAAGCAGTGGCTTCCCCCATGTCCATCTCAATAACAAACTATGGACTTTTCCTCCAGGAACTACCTGCAACCCTTAGAAGAATTCAGGGTTGTTTAAGAGACTGCTCAAGCAGCATTTGTTAGGACAGGTTGAATAGTGAACTACGCAGTTGATGAACAAAATATGGCAATCAATTTATTTGTTTTATCTTTATTGATTTTGTATTGGTTTTGATGTGTTTTGAAACATTTTATTATGTGTTTTGATTTGTACAGCGCTGTGGACGAGGGTGGTATATAAATGGGAATAAGTGAAATGACATGAAACCTTTTTTAATCCCAGATACGCTAACCCAGTGGTTCCCAAACCTGGTCCTGGAGGCACCCCATCCAGTCAGTTTTTTTAATGATATCCAGAATGAATATTCATAAGAGAGATTTGCATGCACTGCCTCCTTGGTATGCAAATCTTTCTGATCATAGGAGCCAACTTTTCCAAATTATTGGGGGTGCTAAGCCCAATGGAAATAACCCCTCCCTGGACACATAAAAGGAATTGTCTCAATATTGGGGGTGCTCAAGCACCCACAGAGTTGGCTCCAATATTTCTCATGAATATTCATTGTGGATATTATAAAAACCTGACTGGCTGGGGTGCCTCCAGGACCAGGTTTGGGAACCACTGTTCTAACAAGTTCCGGAGCTTAACTATTCTTCGAATGAAAAAATATTTCCTCCTATTTGTTTTAAAAGTAGCACTATGGAATTTCATTGAGTGTCCCCTGACCTTTGTACTTTTTGACTGAGTGGAAAATCGATTTACCTGCTCCACACCACTCAGGATTTTGTAGACCTCAATCATATCCCCCCTCAGCCGTCTCTTTTCCAAGCTGAAGAGCTTGGAAAAGAGACAACATATCAGTCATCATACATTCTCAATATAGAAAACATACTTTCAGTAATAATTCTACAGTTTCATGGGCATAACTGCAAAAAAAAACAATTATCTATATAAAGAGAGATTCCCATGCACTAAAACATAGAACAATGGCATTCTTTTGCAATCATGATTTTATATGATTGCACGTCGCTTTGACCTGGTTTGTAAAAGCAGTACATCAAAGACCACAAAACCAATAATGTGAAGGCTGGTAGATTTTCAGACCAATGCATTATTTAAAACAAAATCTCCTATTATGCCTTACTGTCCATATTAGCTGATCACAGCTTTAAGATGCACCTTCATGCCAAGTTGCTCGTATTTGTTGAAATGGAAGCTGTAGGGTCACAGACAAATTTTCAACTTTATTTCCGGATGGATATGTTATATATGTTTGTCTCCATAGCAACAACGAAGAGAGAAGGAGATGAGGAAGCAGCAGGAGAGAGACCAGCGACGGCACTATGAAGAGCAAATACGTCGAGAGGAGGAAAGGAGGCGGGCCGAACACGAGAAGGTAACCTGCAAGAGGTTTCTTAAAAATACACCAAAGTCTGTTTGCTTGGGAATTCTTGATTTCCTTTAACTGAGGACCTGGGCAAACCACTGCACACAGGAAGGGCTGTGCTTGCTCAGAACTGTACACTAAAATTCTAAGATCTGGGAGTCCCTCGCCAGCAAAGGTAGGCGATGGCGGCAGCGGGGGAAGGTTGGCAGCGGGAGGGGGGATCGAGAGGGTCATCGGCAGGGGGGGGCAAAGTTGTTGGTGGCGGTGACGGTGGGGGGGGGGGTCGGCTGGCAATGGTGGGGGGGTTTGGCAATGGCGGGGGGGTCGTCGGCGCCGGGGGGGGGGGCTAAAATGTGCCCCCTCACCTGGGCTCTGGACCCCCCTCCCACTGAAGTCTGGCTACGCCCCTGCTAAGCACGATTCTGTAAAGGACGTGGATCGTTTATACAATTGTGCTCGGCACCTATCTTGGTGCTATCAAATGACATGATCTGTTTGTATGACTTATCAATCCTGTTCTTCCTCATCTGTAACAGGTGCTTTCTGTAAGTTTTAGCAACCATGTCATTAGCATGTGAGAGCAACCGTTGTCCTTTGATAGTGGCATAGCTGCCTTCCCCCAAATGCCAGAGTACTGTAATTACTGTGGAAGTTTTGCATCTACTGTAGAAACGACATATTTTCAAAGCACTTAGCCTTCCAAAGTTCCATAGGTTTCTATGGAACTTTGGAAGGCTAAGTGCTTTGGAAATGAGCCAATGTCTCCCTTAACAACAGTATATGCATCCAGCTTCTCCTTTATAAGCACGCAACTATGGAACACACTACCAAACACCTTGAAAACAACGCACGACCTATCGAACTTTCGGAAATCACTAAAAACGTACTTATTCAAAAAGGCATACCCTGATGACCCAACTTAAATGCCTCGATCCCACAACACAACGAAACTAAGACTTGAACTGATCACAACTCAACCCTTCCTCCTTATTCCCTGATATGTTTATCCTACACGAACCTTCTACATTGTCACTCTGTATCTGCTATACCGGAACTGGCGATCGCCATCACGGTTACTATGTAAGCCACATTGAGCCTGCAAATAGGTGGGAAAATGTGGGATACAAATGCAATAAATAAATAAATAAATAAATATTACAAAACATTTGGAGAATAATTCTAGAACACCAAGTACACGTATAAATAGCCAGAATACTGGCATATATGCACATATGTGCCCATGTGTGTATGTAAATAACAGTATTTCAACTATGTTTTGTTCACTCGCACTTGTATACCATTTTCCTGATCAAAATAGATCATTCAAAATGGTTCACAAGAATATAAAACAGTAACAGTCCAGAACAAAGAGATAAAAGGTACAGAAAATAAATAATAAAAACAAAATAATAAAATTACCAGCCATAATCAACCCACTTCAGTCTAACTTTCTAAGAGACAAATTATCTGGGGAACAAAAATATTTTCAGCTTCCTTCTAAATAACGTAAGATTCCTCTCTAATCTCAAATCTAAGGGAAGATTGATCTACAATTCTGGCCTAATAACCCGGAAAGCTTATGAAAGCCATTGTACTCTCCTCATAACATATATACCAGGAATAGAAAGCAAATTTCCTTGTTCATGTACTCTACATTTGAACATGTATACCTGCTCCCAAGCAGGCAAAAATGTCCATGGCTTCACAATAGGCATGATTCCTGCCACTGTGGCCACCTCAAGAGGTGATGTTAAGTGCAGTTATGGCAAAACCCATCCAATCCTCTCGTTAATAGCATTCCTCCAACTAGAAGCTCCTCTGATCAGGATCCCCCGTAGCCAGCCCCATGTCTCTGTTCAGAACCCTTCTCCAATCAAGACTGCCCCAGCACAAGACCCTGAAGATTAACTCATTACAAAGGTTATTGAAAGTTCACTAAAGCCTACTCTTAATTGTCATGAAAGGCTTAGAAGCAGCTACAAGGGCATGAACAGAATCATATTTTAGCATATCTAATTTACGTTTGGTTTCATGTGGCTTCTAAATGCAGTGGTGCATAGTAATCAGTTTGATGCCGTCTTTATTCAGCTCTATGGCTGGTGAAGGGCTTATGCCTTAAATATAGATTATATTTGCTCTAGTATGCTAGTATTCTATTAAGAAAAGCAGATGTATACTTTTCTTTATAGAATAGGCACAAGTAGATGCCTTCTTGGTGCCTAAAATTATCTACGGCGAAGCCCCTGGATACATGATAGACCTCATAGACCTGCCAACCAGAAACACAACAAGATCAGCTCGAACATACTTGAATCTCCACTACCCAAACACCAAAGGACTCAAATACAAATCAACATATGCATCCAGCTTCTCCTATTTAAGCGCACAACTATGGAACACACTGCCAAAAATAGTAAAAACAACGTACGACTACCGGAAACAACTAAAAACGAACCTGTTCCAAAAGGCTTACCCCACCGACCCAACATAAGAGTACCTGCTACACAACCACACCAAGAATGAAACAAACTCACCCCAACTCTACCTCTTCCTACCTTATGTTCCCCCAATGTATCTACCCTATATGACCCCCATTCTACCACAACCACACCTTGTCCTTACGTACACTTTGTATTTGTTCAGACCGGAACCGGCGAACACCGCTACGGTACCATGTAAGCCACATTGAGCCTCCAAATAGGTGGGGAAAATGTGGGATACAAATGTAACAAACAAATAAATAAAAATGTCTGCACTGTCATAGAATTACCTTCTTGGTGAGTTAAGCACACGCCCCCGGTTTGTATATATGGTGCCCAGATTTGCATGCAACTTGAGTAACATGCCCTTAACGGTAAATAATTCTGTGCTAACAACCAATTATTGAATTTAATTGGCACTCATTAACATTTGTGTGCACTTCTTGCTGTGCACTATTTTATAAGGCATGGTGCCTAACTCTTAGTGCATAACTCAGAAGGGAGCGTGGGGGTGTCAGGGGCGTTCTGAAAAGTTGCACGTTTAGCTATAGAATATGGCCTAGCCTGGGCACTTGCAGTTACACCGGTTCTCAGCACGCATAAATACTGGCACCGTTAAACATGGGAATCAGCATGAAGCACCAGGGGCATAGCTACATGAGGCCACGGGGGCCTGGGTCCCCGTAGATTTGGTCCTGGACCCCCCTGCCGATGACCCTCTCGACCTCCCCCTCCTGCCGCCAACCCACCGTCGCCGTGGGCTACCTTTGCTGGCGGGGGACCCCAACCCCCGCCAATCGAGATCCTCTTGCTTCCTGCAGAAGGCTTCGTTCTGTTTCTGACGTCCTTCGTTCTGTTTCAGTGAGTCTGACGTCCTGCACGGATTTTGCCAGTCCGCCCGTTTGTCCGGATTTCTGGACAAATGGGTGGGCGGGCGGCGGGCCTATCCTAGCCTCCCCTTCCCTTACTTACTATCTACTGCCCTGGTGGTCTAGTGACCTCTTCAGGGCAGGAAATAGCCCCCTCTTTCCTGCCCGGAGCGCTGCCCTTGCCCTGCATCCTGTTGCTGTGACGGTCTCGGGATTCAAAATGGCCGCCGAGAGTTGACACGGCCTTGCAAGAGTTCAACTCTCGGCGGCCATTTTGAATCCCAAGACTGTCACAGCAACAGGATGCAGGGCAAGGACAGAGCTCCGAAAAGGTCACTAGACCACCAGGGCAGTAGATAGTAAGGGGAGGTGACGGGGGGTGCAGGGGAGGGGAATATGTGGCAGGGGGCGGGGTGAGGATGTGAAAGGGGTGGAGCGTGGGCAGGGCAGGGGGCGGGACATGTGTCCTCTTTGTGAGAGGACAAAATATGGTAACCCTAGCTGTAACTTACCTGCATCCTGTAGGGTGGGAGTTGCTAGTACATAAATACAGGGAAATGAAAAGAAATGCAATAAAAAAAAGTGTTCAAAAGAAAAAGCTACGTATGACTCAGATCTCATGAGAAGCTTTGTAAATTTGCTTAAAATGTTAAACTCGTTCTAACTGGAGCCTGGTCGGCCTCCTTGGGTGACAGTTCTGCCTTCATCATGCCTTGTGTCTCTGTTTCTCTTTTCAATTGTTCTCTCTCTCTTTTTTTTTTTTAAATCTTCTTCTCTCTTTCTGATTACTGCTGCCCATGTCTCCAGGAATACATCCGGCGACAGTTAGAGGAGGAGCAGAGGCAATTAGAGATTCTGCAGCAGCAGTTACTGCAGGAGCAGGCTCTGCTTCTGGTAATGAGGAGGCCGGCTCCCGCTTGTCCTGCCGTGTTATACTAGTGTGTCTGGCTGCATGCATGCTCTCTCTGGTTGACCAATCGAGTGAGTCACTTCAGGACAGAGCAAGTGTGTCTTGTCTTCTGTCCAGTAGACCCCCAAACATGTCTGGCTTTTAGGACATGCTCAAAGAATACGCATGAAATATTTACATAAATTTGGTGTAAGCAGTGGGTTAATTCAAGTGACCTTGAAACCTCTGACCTGTTTTTTTTTTTGGGGGGGGGGTCACAAGATCCAGGGCTGCAAATTACTAATTTCAAGGGCTTGTATGACACCCAGTAGTCATCTTCCATCATAATGACTTTTTTTTTTATAAAGCTCATGAAACCCACATCCTCAATTATCAACTAGCTGTTGGCCAAGAAACCTAACCCTCCATTGCCTCAGGGGTCCTTTTACGAAACTGCAGTAAAAAGTGGCCTTAGCATGCCTGTATGTAGGTCTTTCCTGTGTGTTAAGACCATTTTTATCACAGTGGGGGAAAAGGCCGATTTTCTAATTTTTGAATTAATTGCCATGCTCTAATTTTGACGTTAGCATGCAGCCATTAAAATATATTAATGCATGAGCACTGACCTCTACCTATTTTATTGGTGGTAAGGGCTCATGTGCTGATCTGTTAGCACGTGGTAATGTGGATGCACTAAGGTGCGCTAGAAAATGGCCTGCGCTGCTGTAGGTGTATGTATTGGGTGCGCACAAGTCCATTTTTCAGTGCACTTGCAAAAAAAAACCTTTTTTGCCAAAAATGGACATGCAGCAAAATAAAAATCAGTGTGTGTCCATTTTGGGCCTGAGACCTAACCGCCACCCATTGACGTAGCGATAAGGTCTCACGCATTAACGGGGGGGGGGGGGGGCCGTAATCGTCCCGCTTGTACACTGCTGATTACCACCCAGTTAGCGCTATGTGGTAGAAAATAGAAATTATTTTTTGGCGCGCGTTTTGAACCTGCTGCAAAATTAGAATTACCACCCAGGGCATGCGGTAGCCGGGCGGTAGTTGTAATTTCACGTGCATTGTACGTTCGTAGGCGCCTATGCATCTTAGTGAAAGGCCCCTAACTGATTAGCACAGAAACAAACACTCTCCCCTTAGACGCCCCTATGCGCTAAAAAATAAAATATTATTTAGCGTGTGGTTTGCATGTGCACAGCACGCCAGAGCACGTCCCACGGTAAGCAATTTTAAGCTTTGATAATCACATGCTAGCGCTTCCATAGCATAGTAAAATGACCCTTTAGATCGTAAGCCCTTCAGTAACAGGGAAATACCTAGGGGCTTTTTTACTAAGCCACGTAGGCGCCTACGTGTGCCCAATGCGTTCTAGTTCAGAACTACCGCCCGTCTACCGCATGAACCGGGCGGTAATTTCATTTTTTACATGTGTCCACTGTAGGGGGTGGAAAATATATTTTATTTTATGGTGTGCGGTGTGGTACATCGGCATTGTACATGCGCTGAAAATTACCGCCCGGTTAATGCGTGAGACCTTACCGCTAAGTGAATGGGTGGTGGTAAGGTCTCAGGCTCAAAATGGATGCGCGCCAATTTTCATTTTGCCACATATCCATTTTCGGCAAAAAAAAGGCCTTTTTTTGCAGGTGCGCTGAAAAATGGACCTCTGCGCGTCCAATACACGTGTCTACACCAGCGCAGGCCACTTTTCGGAGCACCTTAGTAAAAGGACCCCCTGGTGTATCTGAATGTAATTCATCTTGAAATTCAACTGGAAAAAGTGGTGATCTAAATCCAAATTCCCTTCCCCTTTCCTATAGAAACAGCATTTCGTGGCAATTAATATTCTGGTGGAAAGAGCTGGGGGCTCATAATGTGCCCTGATGGTCAAGACATTGTAATGGTAGGACATGTACAACCCTGGAAGTTATTATTACGACTATTAGCCTCCCACCAGAAATCTCTATATATAAAAGGCACCACCAACGTTCTAAATGAAGCCTCCAGCCGGAAGTGTGAAGGGGGAGAGATATCCGGTTTCCCCATGAGTGTCTGCCCCGCCCTCGCTCTCTCTGTAACACAAACAGTGAAGGAAAACACAGCAAAGCACGAAATCAAATCGCTCTCTCTGTAACAGTGAAGGACTCAGAGGGGGGAGGGGAGAGAGGGCAGAAGCCCTCACTATCTCTGGAACACAGCACAGCAGGAAACAACACTGAAGGACTCGACTCCGAGGGGGAAGGGGACAGACAGCACAGGGGAAGGGAGAGAGGGCAGGGACACACACACTCCCACATGCACACAGAAGAAAACCTTGCTAGCCCCCGTTTCATTTGCATCAGAATCGGAGCTTTTTTACTAGTTTTACTTAAAAGCTTAAGTAAATAATTTTAATGTAAAATCTGTCTTTGAATTGTTCTGCTCTGCTTCAGTAGTTATCACTGAAATAGTAGTTCGCTGGATATGAACCACAGGTTTATGTGACAATGTATGCCCCTAGGGCTCCATTGAATGCTCAGTGTTTGTACCACGGCTTCATAAATACCAATGAGCTTGATGCTGTAACTGTTTTTTTTTTTTTTTAATTTATTTATTAATGTTCTCCTCTGTTTGACCTTTACCAGTTGGTATCTGGCTGTTGCTTTTCTTCTGCTTGTTTTCTGTATTGTTTTAAAGGGTGGATATAAATCACATTATTTGCAGTTTGATACCATTTTTATGTAGCTGGTTCACTGCAATCAAAGCAGCAACGCCTCCTGTTCACAACACTCAGATTTGCAATGAGCGGATGCTTATTCTGAAATGGTCCCCTTTTAGCAAACAAAACCAAACAAGAAAAGACAAGTCCCGTTACATAAAGTTGGGAAAAAGAGTTACCAAGAACCTGACAGGGCCCTCTGCTTGTTTACTTCATGACCCGGACTACCAATTAGAAACACATTCAGAAGCATCCCATTGGTGTTCCTGGGCAATATGAAAGGAAGAGAGCGAGAGTGGGACAGCAGGCTTGGCAGATGGATTTTAAGTTGGTTCTCAAAGGACAACATTAAAATATCAACCTAGTAGATAGTTTATACTTTATTCAGAATTTGCTATACTGCCTTAACTAGCTATTAGATCTAGGCGGTTTGCAATCTAAACCTAATAGGAAGCTAATCTAATATGAACCTAATATCAATCTAATATGAGCCTCAACATGTATACCCTGGAAGAGAGGAGGGAGAGAGGAGATCTGATAGAGATGTTTAAATATCTCAAGGACATTAATGTACAGGAAGTGAGCCTTTTTCAACTGAAGGAAAGCTCTGGAATGAAGGGGCATATGATGAAGTTAAGAGGGAATAGGCTTAGGAGTAATCTAAGAAAGTATTATTCCACAGAAAGGCTGGTGGAAGCGTGGAATGGCCTCCCGGTGGAGGTTGTGGAGTCGAGGACTGTGTAAGGCACGGGATAGGCATGTGGGATCACTTAGGAAAAGGAAGAGTTAGGGGTTACAGAGGATGGACAGACTGGATGGGCCATTTGGCCTTTATCTGCCGTCATGTTTCTATGTTTTGAAAATCAGAAAATTCCAAAAAGGAGGAAAAGAACTGCATAATATGAACAGAAAAGGGCATAACATTTACTCAAGAACAGTCACAAAACTTAGTTAAGGAGTGGAGGGTCAAACAGGTAGGGAGAGTGTGGGGAAGATGGAATTGAGAGGTAGACAAAGAGAGTAGGTAATGGAACAACAGTAGGAAATAGCAGCAACAGTCCTACGTGGTATTATTATATGCTTGGTGAAAAAGCCAGATTTGGAAAGGGAGGGCATTCCAGTAGGAAGGGACTGCGAAGTAGCGTGGTGTCTAGTAGATTCCAGCTGGACCAGTTTGGGACTAGGAAGAACTGAACAGTGATCATTAATAGAGTGAAGGAGATGGATTGGAGAGTACGGAATAGTAAGATTTGCTAAATAATGTGGAAGGCCAATCCTGTAGGCCTTAAAAGTAAGTGGCAGTAGTTTGAATATTTTCCATTCTGTAGGGAGTCAGTGGTTTTTTTGAAGTAGGGGAGACGTGATCAAATCTTTGTCGTAACTCAGGAACCTATTAGCTGTTTTCTGTAAGTATTGCAATTTTTATTAGATTAGAGCAAGAGCAGCCTAGCTAGACTATTACAATAGTCTAGCCTAGTGACCAGTAGGGATAAAATCAGTGAGTGAAAAGTGTCATGATCAAAGTATCTTCTGGTCAGATGCAGTTGCCGAAGAATGAAAAACCTGTTTTACATAGAGAGGAGCTCTGTGAAGAAAAAGAGCGTTGTGAATCAAAGGTGATTCCCAAATAGTGGAAAGAATCAACAGGTAGAATAGAATTACCAAAAGGATTTAGGGGGATAAAAGGGACCACCAGTGAACCAGCAGGCCACTGTTTTCTGTTTGTTTACAGCCAGTCTATGCTCAGAAAGCCAGTTGGAGACCAGCTTTAGGCAGTCCTGAAGGGGACCAATGGACAGGGAAAACGTATTAGTAGGGAAAGGGAAATGGAACTTGATATACCGCCTTTCTGAGGCTTTTGCAACTACATTCAAAGCGGTTTACATATATTCCGGTATTATTTTGTACCAGGGGCAATGGAGGGTTTAGTGACTTGCCCAGAGTCACAAGGAGCTGCAGTGGGAATTGAACTCAGTTCCCCAGGATCAAAGTCCACTGCACTAACCACTAGGCTACTCCTCCACTAGCAACAGTCCATGTAGAAGCCTGCCCTTGCTGATCAATCCACTAGCAACAGTCCATGTAGAAGCCTGCCCTTGCAGATCTGCTGATCAGCAAGGGCAGGCTTCTACATGGACTGTTGCTAGTGGAATAGCAGCATTAACATTCCATGTAGAATCTCAAATAGTAGCAACAGAATCTCAATAGTAGCAACATTCCATCTAGAATCTCCAATACTAGCAACATTCCATGTAGAATCTCAAAATAGGGAAAGGGAAATGGGACTTGATATACCGCCTTTCTGAGGTTTTTGCAACTACATTCAAAGCGGTTTACATATATTCAGGTACTTATTTTGTACCAGGTGCAATGGAGGGTTAAGTGACTTGCCCAGAGTCACAAGGAGCTGCAGTAGGAATCGAACTCAGTTCCCCAGGATCAAAGTCCACTGCACTAACCAAGAACAATATTGTGTTTATGAGGATGAAAACAGATCTTGCTGAGTAATTCAGTGAGAACTGTGCTATAATGCGCTCTAAAACCAGATTGTTTGAGGTGGAGGGCAAGTGATGTTTTGACAAATAGTAGCACAGCCGAATGTAGACTACTTTTTCCAATAATTTTGAGAGAAAGCATAAGTTTGATACTGGGACTATAGTTAGCTGGGATTTTGAGGATCCAAAGAGAGTTTCTTTAGAATAGGGTGCACAGTAGCAGATTTCTAAGAAGCTGGAACCCATCCAGAGAAAAGGATATTGTTGATAATAATAAGGATATTGTTGGTAATAATTGCAATTCAGGGATTTTCAACCAAAGAGATGGAAAAGTATCAAGTGAACAAGACAGAGGTCTCAATGTTGAGAGTGTCTTGGAAAGTGAGTAGAGGGTCTGTAGTTGAAAAGAGTACGATGGGAAACGTGCTTTAATTAATTTCCCAGAAAGTTGAGACTTGCAAGGAAATAGAGGAGACAGTACTAAGTAGAGTTTTCAAGGTCTTGACTCTTCATAAAGAAATATTGGGAGAGGACATCAGCGGACAGGCAGGAGATATTATTTAGGTTGCTGTTCTGGTTGCTAGAAGGAGAAAATCAATCAACAATAGTCTCGTGATTATCTAAGTTCCTTAATGTGATCTTGCTACTGCTTATCGATTAATGGAGGAATAGCCTTAACAGACTCCTTGTTGAATGGCTCAATAGCCTTCAACTACCTGGAGCACTAGCTGTCATCATTGGCACAAAAACCTCCGTAAGTCTGTTTATACTAAAAGAAGTGTTAAAAACTTTCTATAACATTAAACATATTCAAAATGTAATGACTTATCTTGCTGTAGCACAGTCTCCTTCTCTTCCCACGCCAACAATGGCCAAGGTTTCGATTCCTTCCTCAGAGGCCGTGGTACTCGTGACTGTCTAGGAGAGAACAACATAAGCTTCAGAAAATAGTTCGCTCTAGCAAGTCACAATAAATACAGAACTTATCTCTGTGCCTCACTTCACTACTGCAGTCCGGTATTGTGTTGTTTCAGATTTGATTATAGTTGTTAGGAGGGGAAGTCAGGTTGTGAAAGATTAGAAAAGTTATTTGGCCAGATTCGGATCCTTTTTCATATGGTTAGTAAAGTAGCTTGACTTGGCTTTCCTGCGATAGAAATTGTCATCTCTAAGGGGGTCTTTTACTAGAGCTTAGCTTGAGTTATCAGCAGCAGGGGCCATTTTATTCCTGTGGGCCCTACTGCAGATGACGAGCTAAGCTTTAGTAAAAGACCCCCTAAGTTTACATTTATAAAATAGTATGTTGGTCTGTGTCTTCATTTTCTTCCATTTGACCTCAGCTTTATGGAATTGTCTTTTTTTGCAGTCATAGACCACTGTGATACCAAGGTTTTTCTTGTGAGAAAGAGAAGAATCAGAAGGTTTTACGGAGGCAATATGATCCAAGGCGGTAGAAAATACAGAATTCAGACAGGAGGCCTGGTCATCGGGGCTCAGGACCTCAAAGTCTGGGGGGAAAGAAAAAAGAGATAGGTATAGGCTATGGTGGATCAAGTAAAAAAAAAATATCTACTCCATTTTGTGGAAGTTGGTGCAATAGATAAGGGTAAGGAAAGCGAGATAGAGAAGTGAATAATTGAGTGGTTGGACCAGGGAATCTGAGCATGGAAAAAGGTAGATGGTAGAATTGTATAGAGTCTGCGTAGGTGAGAATAAGATTTAGGTTGTGGTCACCTTGATGAATTGAAACGGAGACGAGGTCTGACAGAAACAATAAAAAATGGCTAGTACAGGGAAGGTGTGGGAGATCAATGTGTGTACTGAAATCCCCCAAGGATTATGATATTTGGATAGTGAATAGTTGCATCAGCAATTTTTTTTGGAAAAGCAGGAGTACAAGAGGAGCAGGGGTGCATATTCGGACAAAAAGAGCTTCGGGTTATGGGAAAGAGGGAGAGAGCTCAATAACATGTAGTTTGATGGAAAAGAAAATGGCAAGACCACCACCATTTCTGGAGGGCCTGGATAGAAAGGCAGTTGAACAGGTACTTTTCTTCACCATTCCTAATCTGTGTTTTTGTGAGACACAAGATTTCAGAGCCAGCAGACTCGTTGAGATCATGTATTAAGGTAGTTTTGGAAAGCAGAGATCTACAGGTAAGTAAATTGACTGGAATAGTTTTCTCAACTTGGGGAGTTTCTAATAGAGGCAAAATTGAAGAACTGAAATGTACCTGAGGGGTTGGGCGTTATGTGGAAGAGAACTCTGGGTGGTTACCGGTAATCACAGGAATCGGAAACTCTTGTGGGAGATAAGCGTAGATTTGTGTGTGCGGAGAAGCACCTGGTAACAGACGAATATGAATAATGTGGAACACAAGACTATTACGGCGGAAGCCATAATTCCTGATAAACTCAAAGATTATCCTTAAGACCAAAAAAACATGCCAAAGCCGCTGCTGAAAGCCATGAGGGCTGTAGAGATAATTCAGAAGTCAGGACTTCCAATGTCTGAGTGCTTATGTCAGCGCCAGTCACATGATCAGAAGGGCTTGGGGCATAGGGCTCCCGTAGAGATCTATGGCTATTTTCCGCTAAACCAACACAGTTCCTGGAAAAGAGAGCAACACAGCCATAACAAGCATTCAGTGAGAAGCACAATGTAGATCTTCTCCCATGTTGTAGTAAGGTCCCGGGGTAGATACCCCTAATACAGCAAAATAACATGAGTGGAAGATGTTGCTGCTGCATAAACCTTTGGATGCCATTTTCATTTGGAAATAAAATTCATCTATCTACAGTACAGGGCCCACACGTAGAGACAGTTTGGCTTTGTGGAAATGCTGAAGCATGATAACTACTTTCTGGTGTGACTGTTTTTTAGTTAAGAGCTTCTCTCTTCCATTATGTCAGCGCATGCCCTGCGACTCATGCTGATGATCTCTGTCACTGAAAATCATAGGCATAGTTTGTGGTGTACGCCCCCCCCCCCCCCCCCCCCCCAAAAAAAAGAAGTTGCAGGTGTTAATGCTGAATTGGTCCCTCTCCTCCCACGGTCAGTAGGACTTCCTTACTCTTTGTCTCCTCCCCCACCAAAGTAAGCATACAAAACTACACCTGTGCTGGGAACCTTCAAAAGTCAAGTAAGGGTGCCCCAGTGAACGTTCACCTTTCAACCCAGCATGCAAATTCAGTGTTGAGATCTTATCCTACTTACTCTGGAACCCGTTGTTTTGTGATTTTTCCAAAGTTTGCAATGATTTCCTGGTTCTCTCATTGCCCCTGTAATAGGAGTATAAACGGAAGCAGTTAGAAGAACAGAGACAAGCTGAGCGACTACAGAGACAGCTCCAGCAAGAGAGGGACTACCTGGTTTCCCTTCAGCAGCAACAGCAGCAGCAACAGCAACAGCAAGAACAGAGGACAGCGGAAAAGAAGCCACTCTACCATTATAAAGAATCTCTGAATCCTTCTGAGAAACCAGCTTGGGCCAAAGAGGTAGGGAAGTTATCATTTCCCCGGCACTGGGAATGAGTCAGATCAAAAGTGTATGGAAGGTATGTTACAGTAGTGCTCAATAGCACCTAACGTGTGTATGCTGAAGCTCATTAAAATATGTAGCATATTTTAAAATGTGTGTAAAAATTTTAATTTATGTGGGGTATAGAAAAACAGGATTTTTTCCACGTCTTTCGGAAAGCTTTGTAGAGCACGTGAGGATATGCAATCACATGCGAGCACTATTCTACAAAAGGCGTTCCGAGTTGGTGTCATTTATAGAATAGCGCTTAGTGCCTGGATCTGCGCCTAATTTTGGGCACGAGTAACTTTGCTCGCAAATTCTAGTAATGCCCCGTCTTGCCCGTGCCTTCACATTCGAGCCACGCTTCGAAATTTACGTACGCATCTTTGTAGAATACTGACGATAAATTCAAATTGGTGCCAATTAGCATCAATAACTGATAACGTTCAATTATTGGCACTAATTGGCTTGATATTCAGTTACATTGTGTGTCCAAATTGGGCATGCGCCCAAATTTGCCTGCCCAATTTTGAGCACCATATAGAAAAATTTGGAGATAGTGCGTGGGCACCTTTGTAAATACTTTCTAAGTGATGGTTATAATAACAAAACTAGTTAGGATGCAAATGTTCCCCTTAGAATGTTGTCCTTTTTCAGTGTTTATTTCTTGTAGTATGTCTGTGTTGTAATAGTTTAATTTTGTGATCCCACTCCCAGGTACAGCAGCGGTCCCCTAGTAATTCGCCTGTTCCTCCAGCTAAGCAGCATCGTTCTTCTGTTATCCAACAGCAGGTGCCGTTGGTAACCAAAGATGCATCAACAAAACAGTCATCCATGTATATCCCTTCCCCCAGCCCTTGCAGTTCGCCAAATTCACAGAAACGCCAAGCTTCAGGTCTTTTGAACGTGAACAATTTAATTGCAAAAATAATGCAACCAGATATTCCGATTTCTAAGCCACAAACCTACCTGATAAAACAAACACAGATGGATACACAATCTACTTTGCCAGATGCTGATGTCCAATCCTTGCAAGAAAACGAACGAAGAAGAAAACCTGGCATGTTACTGAAAGGGTCCTTCTCACGAGGAAATAGCCCAGCAAGAGAATCTGAATTGTCCAAAATTAGCACTTCTCCTAATTTTCCACAAGTATTAGGATGTCATTCACCTCGTCGAAGAATAGAGATAGACTCTAATGAGATGAACAGTGGAAGAAGTTCTGATGATAAGGCACACTTGCGTGCAAGTGGCCCAGCATTGAAAGAGATGGCATTTTCAGGTGGCATAGATCTAGGATCTTCAAACCCAGAAAATATGTTAAGAAAATTGCACATTCTTAATCAGAGGAAAAAGGAAAATAAAAACAAGAGTGTCCATCATCTCTCTTGGCTGGCTCTTTACCCATCAAGCTCTTACTTGAATATATCTCCTTTTTTCCCTTTGTCTTCTAGCTCTAGTTCTCCATGTCTTCTTTCAAGTCCTTTCAGTTCTGATCGAGCTAGATCGCCTACTGCTTTACCTGTTTGCACTCCTTTATCTTCAAAGTCTAGATCAACATTACTCATTAATCCTCTTTCTTCTGGCCAGACTCCTTGTCCTGACGATCTCATTTTATATCCCCGTTCTCACCATGCACCAAATAATAATCCCCTTACACATTTGAAGAGACGCATATCATCAAGTAATCCTGACTTGAGATCCTTTGAACATGACTGGTCTGAGTTACCTCCAATGGGTGAAGTCTTCCAAAATGTTAGCACTTTTCGTAGTTTCATAAGAATTGGGCTTTCACTGGGCTTATAGGCAGTGTGATAAAATGTATGGCAACAAGCGGAGGAATTTTGAAAAGTTCAAGAACAATCTTGTTCAATAGTAAGCCAAAACTTAAAATGTGGTGGATATCTACTGACACGTTGTTGTTGTACTGACCAACTGAAGTTCTGTTTGTAAAATGAAGTCTTAAAATGGAATTATATCATAGCACTGTTCACATGGAGGAATTATAGGGGGTCTTCCACTAAGGCACGCTCACGATTTTAGCGCGCGCTAAACATTAGAGACGCCAGTGCATTTCTATGGATGTCTCTAACGTTTAGCGCGCCCACAGTTTTAGTGTGTGCTAAAAATTTGAGCGCGCCTTAGTAAAAAAAACGCCCATAGTGATATCAATACATGGATATTCTAGTTTAGCAAACCTTCAGAAGTGTTCAGAATTGCTTCCACTTTATAACTGGCAGTTTATAATTGGTTTACTGTCTTGGTATATGTTTCCATGACGTGACCAAACAGGAAAAAGTAGAGGCTGATCAAAAGACGAATCCAATGGAAAACTACTTTATTAGTGCAGATATTGAAGGAGAACTGCGATACAGCTGGGCTGGTTGAGAGTCATACACTGTGATGATATCCAAAATAACGCAGAGTTCGGCATGTATAAACAATGCAACTAAACCATCACTGACAAACTCTGCAGGGTCTGCTCGGTTTGCTATTTGCAGCATTTGAACATATTCTCTCGGATGAATTATTCATTTTGACCCCTGATGTAGGCGGTGTGATACGCCGAAACACGGACCTTGTCGGGTCCTTCTATATCTGCATTAATAAAGTAGTTTTCCATTACATCTCCAGTGTTGGATTCGTCCTTTGATCAGCCTCTACTTTTTCCTGTTTGAGCTTTCCGGCCTAGAGGTTCTCCCTGTTTGTGCTTTTCTGACTCCATGATGTGACCTGCATATGTCCTTCTATCCCATTGTTTTTATCATTTAGAGGGGAAGTTATCAACATGGCCCACATTGATAACTTTTGGAGGCATGTGAAGCTAGACCACATTTTAAGACTTCAGACTAGCAGAACTGACCATTTTTTGCATATTGTATTGTCCGTGTCACTGTAGTTATGTCTGCCCACTTACAACGTTTAGTATTTGAATTAACCTAGCAGGCTTCCTGTTTTCCCTGGACCTAAAAATGAAAAAGGATTACTACCCTTCTATATAAATTTCCGTTTTCACTGAAAACAAAATAAATAGCAGTCGCCACCAACCCTCATGCACATCAGGAAAATTGCTATTTTGGATGTGTTGACTATAAACCTTAACTCTCTGTTCTGCTGTTCTGTAACATACTTGTAATTAAAGACGGTTGCAACAGTGGTGAGGGTATATTCCTTTCATCATCTTATTTTTGGCTTATTTGCAACTGTACAATGTGTGCAGACACATTGATACCTTTATCGTTTAAACACTTGCAACATTTGATTTTTTGATATTTGTAAAGTATGTACAGTGTTTTGGACACTTTCAAATCCATTTTCATTTCTGCACCTGGAATTTATTTTATAACCTCATGGCTAATAACGTTCAACTACTGCACCCATAAAAAAAAAACTTGTCTTGTTGCCATGTTCATTGCTTGTTCATTCTGCCTGCAGCAAGAGTGTTCAACTCCTCTTTGGACAACTAGGCTTCATCGTTTGTGGAGAATAATTTTATTTGTGCATGAATGTTTCACTTCTTATCTATTGGAAATCTTCTGTCAGCTACTTGGGTATTCTCTTGGTTTCCTCTCTAAATTCTATACTATAAGATTTCTTGGGGAAGTTCTTAAATGCCTGATCATATGTGCGATTCTTAACTGGGTCCTGGTGACCAGGTGTCCTGTCATATTTCTAGGATGTCCACAAAGAATATGTGTGAAATATATGTTTGTGCTGACTCCATTGTGTGCAAAGATGTCTCATGCTTATTCGTTTTGAATATCCTAAAGTTCATCAGCCAGATAGGTCCCCAGGACCCTTGTTGAGAGCCACAGCTTTGATTAAAAATACGAAGATAACGAATCACCCTATAGATGAAGGAAATGGGGTTTGATTTGCATGGCTTGCAGGTGAATTGTCTGGCAGCATCATTGGAACTTTCTCGTCTTTCCGTGGTTGCTTTTTTAGAGCTGAAAATGTCTTACTAACCATACGTTGTGGTCCCTCAGATTTAGCTAAGTCAATTGTTTGCTGTTTTTGGAAAAATCGAAGGGGTACATTTTCAGCAAAGCACCTTGTTGGTGCTCTAGGTCGGTACTTCTCAACCTTCTCCTGGAAGCACACCTACTAGTCATGAGACTCGTATGCAGATATATCTCATGCATATTCACTGTGAATAAGACCAGAAATACTGTAATGCCTTTGTATCACTCCGTGGTGCGTCTGCACCTTGAGTATTACGTTCAGTTCTGGTCGCTGTAGCTCAAAAAACATATAGCGGAATTAGAAGAAGTTCAAAGAGGAGCGATCAAAATGATAAAGGGGATGGGAACTCCTCTCGCATGAGGAAAGGCTAAAGGGGTTGGGGCTCTTCAGCTTGGAAAAGAGACAGATGAGGGGAGATATGATTGAGGTCTACAAAATCCTGAGTGGTGTAGAACGAGTAGAAGTAAATCGATTTTTTTACGCTTTCCAAAAGTGCAAAGCCTAGGGGACACTCAAGGAAGTTACATGGAAATATTTTTAAAACTGGAGGAAATATTTTTTCACTCGACGAATAGTTAAGCTCTGGAACTCTTTTCCGGAGAATGTGGTAACAGCGGTTAGCTTATATGGGTTTAAAAAAAAGGTTTGGACAAATTCCTGGAGGAAAAGTCCTTAGTCTGTTATTGAGACAGACATGGAAAGCAACTGCTTGCCCTGGGAGTTTTGTAGTATGGAGTGTTGCCATGATTTGGGTTTCTGCCAGGTACTTGTGACCCAGGGGCGTATCTGCGTGGGACCACAGGGGCCTGGGCCCCTGCAGATTTCGCCCTGGACCCCCCTACTGCCGTTAACTCTCCCCCACCTACCGCCAACCCTTTCCCCGCCTACCGCCGTCACCTACCCCGTACAACGTGCTGCGACGTCAAACTCCGTCCAACTGGAAGGATGCATCATGCAGCTTTAACAGCACGAGGATGAAGAAGTTAAAGAAGACCTCGGCTGGGCTGGCGGGGGTTGGGGTCCCCCGCCAGCTGAAGTAATAGTTTAAAAAGCCGGCAGGAGCGGACCTCGGGGTAGGTGACAGTGGTAGACGGGGAAAGGGTTGGCGGTAGGCGGGGGAGAGTTAACGGCGGTAGGGGGGAGGGTTGACGACGGCGGTGGCGGTAGGGGGGGGGGTTATAATGTGCCCCCTCACTCTACCCCCTACCGCCGAACCTCAGATACGCCCCTGTTGTGACCTGGCTTGGCCACTGTTTGGAATACAGGATACTGGGTTAGATAGACCATTGGTCTGACCCAGTATGGCTACTCTTATGTTCTTATGTAATCCTGAAAACTCGACAGGCTAGGTGTGCCTCCAGGAGAGAGGACTGAGACGTACAGCTCTGGGGTCCTCTTTAGTAACAGAGATTCAACCAATTTTCAAGCACAAGATACCTTCATATCTATTGGAGCAAAAAGCACATACATATAATTAACCCATATAAAACTAATATGTAAAGTATGTGCCTTAGTCTAATTGTGTACATTTGTTAGATTTTAAATGTACATGTGTGATTTTGTTCTCCAACCTACTTATGCGCTCCCCCCCGGCTATGCCTCTTTTTCTGTTTTATGTGAAAGTGTACGATTCAGCCATTCTGCCCACATATTCCCTAATTATAAATGCATTGTTCCCAACTAAACATTTGAAAATTTACCCCTACAATTTTATCCTAAAATTTCTTTGGAGTTTTGAAAATTTAAGGAAATAACAGGGTTTGGGAAAGCAAATAAAACCCTTTCTCTCTAGACTTTGATGTGTTTTAGGTATTCGAATCAGTCCCTTGCCATTTCATATGATATCACTTGAGGCTGGACCAGAATGTAAAATATGCTGTCAGCCTTTGGAAGGGGGATCGTCATTCCAGGGGATCAAGCTATGAAAAGCCTTTCTTGGATCTGTGCCCCACATTTGACCAGATTCAATTGTACCCTCTTTAGTAATTTAAAGAAACTGGCGCAGGCAGTGTAAGAACTGCTGCGCATTTCTTTTCTCGTTTTGTTCAGTCATGCCAAGGAAGTTTAATTCAGAAAATGGACAAGCTGGATTTGAATATAGTCACTATGTACAATGATTAATTGGCTTTATCTATGGAATAGGGGACTGATTGGAAAGGAATGAGATAACTATACAAATTATAGGAGGCAACACACGATACAGTTATTTCTTTTTTCTGTTTGTTGATTTATTTTTGTTTGCTCAGGTAGAGGAGCGTTCTAGACTCAACCGCCAGAGTTCTCCAGCAATGCCACACAAGGTGGCCAATAGGATATCAGATCCTAATTTGCCTCCTCGATCAGAATCCTTCAGTATCACTGGTGTGCAGCCCGCTCGGACACCTCCAATGCATAGACCGGGGGATCCACAGGTACTGAAGCCACATACTCAAGCAGGATTCATTATTGTGAATTAGTTGGACACTGACTATGGGACCATTTCTTTTATGATGCTGGGATATAGAGCTTCATTTTGACTAGTTATGGTAATAAAGAGGGTTAAAAGAAAAGTAATGCTTCCGCCTCCATAACTGATCAACAGAGAGTAGCACTTCCACTCTACACATGTTCGCTTGTTGTTTGAAATCTCTTTCTTCACCTCTGATGGCGAGAAGTGTCTTTGTGAAGAGGCTTTTTAGCTATTGCTTATGAAATAGTAGCATCCAGGTAGCGCTTGTTGCAATTTAAGCAACATGATGTGATAGAATTTCTGACTGTTGAAGCAGTCCTTCCCATTGAAATTCACCATCTCATGCAGGTTGTTTATGGTGATGACTGTACTGATGTAAGTACTGTGCATTGGTGGGCTAAAAATTGTAAATATAGTGAACTAGGAAGGGCTGATTAGTATGATCAAAATTGAAGTGGAAGACCTGTGACAGCAACAGATGAGTCTCACACGAGCAAGGTTGACAAACTCGTAAAAGGTAATCGAAGGGTCACTCAAAGCGTTGCACTGCAACCCTAAAAAGTTTGAAAGAATGATTGAGAAGTGTTTGGAAGCACAAGAAAGAAATTTTGGTGCAACATGACAGCGCTAGTCCTTACACAGCACAAAACACCATAGAGGAAATTGAGAAGATGAATCTTACAGTCTTACCCTATCTAGTCTTTTGCATTGAGTGTCACGTATATGATTATCTCCCAGTTGGTGAGAGGTTGTATGTGTGTGCTTGATGCAAAGAGCTCCTCCCTCTCAGAAAATGAGGCTGTTCTCTTGAGGCTAGAGTAGCAGACTTGGAGGAGCTGAGGGAGAATGAAAGGTACATAGAGGAGGCCTACAGGGATGTTGTAGAGTAGTCCCAACTCCAGTCTGAGAGCCACTGTGCTGCCTTGGAGGAGGGAGGTCTCCTAAAAAGAGAGTATCACCCTGGTGAAGTAGAAAGTAATCCTGTGCCAAGATGTGCCCACCAGGGGATGCAATTTTCTCTCGCATTGAGGGTAGGTCTCCAAGAGCTTCTGGCCAGGAGGGAAGGATTAGGACAGCTGTTGTAGTTGGTGATTCAGTCAATAGGCATGTAGATAGTTGGATTTGACTGGTGGATATGAGGATCACCTGGTCAATTGCCTTCTTGGTACAAAGGTGCTGGACCTCACGCATCACCTAGATAGGATTTTAGATATTCCTGGGGAGGAGCCAACTATGTTGGTACATATGGGTACCAGTGACATAGGAAAATGTGGGCGGGAGGTTCTGGAAGCCAAATTTAGGCTTATAGGTGGAAAGCTGAAATCCAGATCCTCCAAGGTAGCATTTTCAGAAATGCTCCCCATTCCACACGCAGGCCAGCAGAGTTCCACAGTCTCAATTCATAGTTGAGACAATGGTGCAGGGATGAGAGATTTAGATTTGTTAGGAACTGGGCAACATTCTGGGAAAGGGTGAGCCTGTTCTGAAAGGATGGACTCCACCTTAACCGGGATGGAACCAGGCTGCCGGCGCTAATGTTTGAAAAAGAGAGAGAGCAGCTTTTAAACTAAAATAGGGGGCAGGGAGCTGACTGTCACCCAGGAGCGCATGGTTCCGTGTGGAGTATCCTTTTGAAGGGTACTATTGAAACAGGATCATTAGAGAATCCCAATAGAGAGGTTTCAGTAACGGTGAAAGAAAGCCAGGAGTGTTTAATGGGAGGATGCATTTGATCCCCGTCAACTTCAAAGCAGCTTGTAGCTGCCAGGAAAAAACACAATTTGAAGTCTAAAAAATACATAGCACACACAGAGACATTTCCAGAGTAGGGTCAGACAAGGGCGTGCACTTATATGCATACTTCTGGACTTCAAAAAGCATGTGCTTATATATTTCACCCCCCCCCCCCCCCCAAAAAAAAAAAATAAAAATAAATAAACTAGAGCAAATTGTGCCAAGTAGCTTAGGTGGGCTAATTTTCCAAGGCAAAAATACATGAGATCTTTTCTTTTGAAAACTAGTGTAAAGCACATGGATAATGTCTCTCAAATCTATGCAGCCTTTTGAAAAATCCTCCCCATTTCACTTATTCACTACCTGAATTGAGGGTAATGACTAAATGTGGAGAAACACTTTCCAGCTAACGTTTGCAAAGATCAAGTGACTAAGGGGAAATTCTGTAAGAGGGTGCCTCAATTAGGATGCCCAATGCTCCATGGGAAGCACCGATTCTGTAACGGCATCTGCCCCCCCCCCCCCTCGGTTCCTTTAGTCAGTGGCAGGCATAAACAGGTACAAGTGTGAAAAGCAATTCATATAACTGATAGTATTCTGTAAGTTGCATGCATAAGTTGAAGATACGCCTATGTTCCATCCATTTTTATGTCCCCTTGCACTTGTGTGCTATAGTTGACATTGCCGAAGGGTTAGAAGGTAAAGTTTGCCTATTTGCGGATGATACTAAGAGCTGTAACAGAGTGGACACCCGGGAGGGAGTGGAAAGCATGAAAAAGGATCTAAGGAAGCTAGCAGAATGGTCTAAGGTTTGGCAATTAAAATTCAATGCAAAGAAATGCAAAGTGATGCACTTAGAGAATAGAAATCCACGGGAGACGTATGTGTTAGGCGGTGAGAGTCTGATAGGTACGGACGGGGAGAGGGATCTTGGGGTGATAGTATCTGAGGATCTGAAGGCGACGAAACAGTGTGACAAGGCGGTGGCCGTAGCTAGAAGGTTGCTAGGTTGTATAGAGAGAGGTGTGACCAGCAGAAGAAAAGAAGTTTTAATGCCCCTGTATAAGTCATTGGTGAGGCCCCACCTGGAGTATTGTGTTCAGTTTTGGAGGCCATATCTTGCTAAGGATGTAAAAAGAATTGAAGCGGTGCAAAGAAAAGCTACGAGAATGGTATGGGATTTGCGTTACAAGACGTATGAGGAGAGACTTGCTGACCTGAACATGTATACCCTGGAGGAAAGGAGAAACAGGGGTGATATGATACAGACGTTCAAATATTTGAAAGGTATTAATCCGCAAACGAACCTTTTCCGGAGATGGGAAGGCGGTACAACTAGAGGACATGAAATGAAATTGAAGGGGGGCAGACTCAAGAAAAATGTCAGGAAGTATTTTTTCACGGAGAGAGTGGTGGATGCTTGGAATGCCCTCCCGTGGGAGGTGGTGGAGATGAAAACGGTAACTGAATTCAAACATGGTGGGATAAACATAAAGGAATCCTGTTCAAAAGGAATGGATCCTCAGAAGCTTAGCGGAGATTGGATGGCAGAGCTGGTGGTTGGGAGGCGGGGCTAGTGTTGGGCAGATTTATAAGGTCTGTGCCCTGAAAAAGACAGATACAAATCAAGGGGCTGGTGGTTGGGAGGCGGGGCTAGTGCTGGGCAGACTTCTACGGTCTGTGCCCTAAAAAAGACAGATACAAATGAAGGTAAGGTATACACAAAAAGTAGCACATATGAGTTATCTTGTTGGGCAGACTGGATGGACCGTGCAGGTCTTTTTCTGCCGTCATCTACTATGTTACTATGAGATCACAGCTGCATTACTTGCAATTGCATTACACACACACACACACAAAAAAAAAAAAAGATTGCGAAGATAACCCCCCCCCCCCCCCCCCAAGACTACCTTACAATCCCTTATGGTCTAATAGTGTAGTCAGGGCAGGCGTGATTCCCGGTTGCTCTTGCCCATGTCAGCTGTACTCTCAAAACAGCTGCTGTGTGACCGCTTGCAGCAGTTTCATAAGATTGCCACTAGATGTCATGGCAGCCATTTTGAGAGCAGAGCCAGCATGGGCAGGATATTGCTGAATTTTGGCAGAACCCTGGAAATTTCTAGATATGCCTTAATTCACCTGTGGGCCACCCCACACTACCCGGACAGTGCTATGTTGGTCAGACATGATTTTCAGCAGCATTATCCAGATAATACTTTTGAAAATCACTGGCTAGTGCTCATTGGGTCCAGTTATCAAGGTGGCAGATGCTACCACTTGCATATTGAAAGATTTCAATATTGGGTCCATAATTTTCTTAGTGAGTCATAGCCAGGTATTGTGGGCTGGATCTCTTTTAAAGGTTGCATAGACCTTGAAGTAACGCTCATGGCGTGATAAATTATGGTGATCTCATCTGCCAGCCTTTCTTCTTTTATGAAGGTGTGGAAGTGTGATACTCTTTGGGGCAATCTTCAAATAGCCCACGTATCCTGCAGGTACACAGACCCTTTTACCATGTGTACTGGGAGCTAGTTTTCCAAAAGGAAATACTCTGGTGGGTTTCTTTATGCAGATTATCTAGAACAAAGCCTGTGCACAGAATACACCTTGTGTGTCTGCTATATGTGAGGGTCACCAAGAGGTGAAATAGTGCATATATATCATTTCAAAATCTCATGAATGTGCAGTTTTGTTTCCCTGGCCTCAGTACACCACAAGGAATTTTTCTTTTTAGCCTGACCCTCTGGAAGTTGATGCATACTTTTAGCCAGGTACAGGAGGGCAGTTTATCTAGTTACCGTAGATACTCGCATATAGGTCAGCTTCTCATGTAAGTCACATCCTGACTTTCACCCCCATCTGATGACTCACATACAGATCACAAAGCCAGCATCTCCCCTTCCCTTCCCCTCCCTCTCACCCAGGGGTCCAGCATCTCATCTCCCGTGGTCTCCACCAATCCTGTGAGCAGCAGCATCCAGAATGTTCTCCCCTTCCCATGCAGCTGTTTTCCTTCATATCTCTACCTGTCCCTCGGCACTGGTATGGGGATTTCCTGTACAGGTCCACACTCCAGCTTGCTGTTGGGTCCCTTCCTCTGCCCAACAGGAAATGCATCACAGAAGCTGCCATGAGAACTGTTCTCTCTGCCAAGCTATAGGTAGCAAATAGTAGCTGCAGTCAAAATGAAATAGTGGGTCCTGCCAAGCACCCATGCTTTTATCTAAAGAGTTGACGGGAAATTTTCAAATAGCACATTTATCTGGGTAAATTACTTTTGGAAATTGCCTTCATTGTGTAGCTACATATGGAAAAAAATGTTATTAAGTTGGGTTGTTTTACCACAGATCGGGTTATTTTAGCACAGGGTCCTATTTTTGTAAGTGATATTGCTGAAGGGCTGTCTGGTAAGGTTTGCCTCTTTGCAGATGATACCAAAATCTGCAATAGGGTAGACACCCCTGATGGTGTGGATAACATGATAAAGGACTTAGGGGTGCCGGGTGGAAGACGAGGGTCGTCTGCTCGTCGATCATGGAGCTGATTCCAAGATGGCGCTGTGAATAGACGCACCTGTGTTTGCTCCTGGAGGCTGCTGTGTTTGTGAGTTTCTCTCGGTGCCTCTGTAGCCTCGTTAACCATGGGGAAGCGGAGGGGGAAGGTAAAGGAATTTCCCTCGGTTCCTGTGACCTCCTTGACGATGAAACAAACAACCCTGCAATTTCCCAGGCAGCAACTGGGTCCTCAGGGAACTTCGACCCCCACTGCAGCTCTCGGCCCTTCGGAGTCGATTGAGAGTGGAAACGGGGCTTCCTTGAGCCCTGTGGAGCGAATTGCACCTCCCCAACCTGGAAGAGAATTGCTGGCTGTTCAAACAGAGACAGATGCCGAAGTGGCTCAGCTGGTCCTGTCTGAGGGTGTGACTGCAGCAACGGAGATAGATTCTCAACTTCGGGAAACATTACTATAACAGGCTTCAAAGGTATTGCCTCAAGCTATTGTTTCCAAGTTAGCTCGTGCTGATAGTCTATCTCAATCTCCTCCTGTGGCTAGTGGAGTGATTAGACCAGCAATTGTGATGCTGGAGTCACTATGGGACATGGTTTACAGTATCCAAACCTCTATGCAAACTACTTTAAAGCAGAATTCTTCTGATATTGAAGTTCTTTCTGAGGCTGCCCCGCTTCAAGCACAAGTGACTGCACAGCAAACCCAGAAATTGGAACGTGTGGATATCAAAATTCAAGAAATGGGATCTATAGAAACAGCTTTGGTTAAAGACAATAATTTCCTACATAAACGACTTGAATACCTTGAAAATCAGACTAAAAGGCTTAACCTTAGGTTTCTTAATTTTCCCAAATCGCCATTAATTTCTCCTTTGGAGATGGTTAAAAAATATTTGGTGGACATCCTGGGAATGGATAAGGACTCACTCCCTCCCATTACATGGGCTTATTACATCGGGAGTACTGGAGTGGTGGTGGGAAATCCCCCCGTAATAGGGGAGGGAATGAATCTTACCTCATTCCCAGAAAGCTCATTAGAAACAGTTACTCAGAGGTTAACTCTGCTTGCCACTTTCGCGTTGGAGCCTGATAGGAATGCCGTACTACGGCTTTCGTTGAGACACTTAGAAAATCTGTTTTTGGGCTCAAAGGTCCGTATCTTTCCAGATCTCTCACGGCCTACACAGATGAGACGAAGGGCCTTTTTGGAACTTCGCCCCAGGGTGGTGGCATTGGGAGCAAATTTTGTTTTGCGATTTCCTTGTTTTTGTAATGTGGTGCTTGAGGGTAAACATTTTCAGTTTGTAGATCCAAAACAGTTGAAAGAGTTTATTGATGCAAGAGTTGATGTGAATATAGTAAACCTTCCCTAATTTAGCAGGCTGGGGTCTGAACCAGAGGAAGCATCTATTGATTATTAATTTTTGTATTTCTTTTTCTTTTTTTAATTTCCTTAATCTTGGAATCAAATTTCTTTAACTTGTGGACAAATGGGCTGTAAAGATATATACTTATCATTTTTGTTTCCTAATGTTAAATAATGCCGATTGCATGTTCACTTTATGTGGTGATATATTGGAAAATTTAAATAATTTAAAAAAAACAAAAAACCATAAAGGACTTAGGGCCAGATGCACTAACCTTAACAAGCCAGCAACGTGTTTTTTAAACTAGTTCTAGCTAATTACTGTTATAGTGTGCATGCAATGTGATGCACTACCGTTTCCGACCCCATGCACAAAAGCTGTCCCTACCTTTACTGTGGAAATTTTAACGGGAGGTTTAGACCTGCCGGTTCTTCATTATCGCAAGTAGAAGGGGAGAAACAAGGCAGGGAAGATGGAGCACAAAAAAAAAAATACACCGGCTTACACGCAGTTTCTTTGCATGTATGAAAGCCATGTATGAAACCCGTGCCATGATTATTTTCTCAAATGACATTTTACTGGCAAGAAATGGGGGGTGGTGGGGGGTGGTGGGGGGGGGGGACAGTAAATGTAAAGCATAAAAGTAATGGTGACTTATCAAAAATGCAAGGAAGACAAGGATCAAACTGCCTCTGCTGGGAAACAGCATCCCCCATGCTTAGAAGCACAACAGAAAAAAGAAAAGCTACGAGAATGGTATGGGATTTGCGTTACAAGACGTATGAGGAGAGACTTGTGGACCTGAACATGTATACCCTGGAGGAAAGGAGAAACAGGGGTGATATGATACAGACGTTCAAATATTTGAAAGGTATTAATCCGCAAACGAACCTTTTCCGGAGATGGGAGGGCGATAGAACAAGAGGTCATGATATGAGAGTGAAGGGGGGGACAGACTCAAGAAAAATGTCAGGAAGTATTTTTTCACGGAGAGAGTGATAGATACTTGGAATGCCCTCCCGCGGGAGGTGGTGGAGATGAAAACGGTAACTGAATTCAAGTATGCGTGGGATAAACATAAAGGAATCCTGTGCAGAAGGAATGGATCCTCAGAAGCTTAGCCGAGATTGGGAGGCGGGGCTGGTGTTTGGGTGGTGGGGCTAGTTCTGGGCAAGACTTCTACGGTCTGTGTCCTGAAAATGGGGCTAGTTCTGGGCAAGACTTCTACGGTCTGTGTCCTGAAAATGGCAGATACAAATCAAGGTAAGGTATACACAAGCAGAAGCACATATGAGTTTATCTTGTTGGGCAGACTAGATGGACCGTGCAGGTCTTTTTCTGCCGTCATCTACTATGTTACTATGTTACTATGATGTGCTTCCTATTGGGCAGAGGGTGGAACGAGTTAGGGTGCTTGAGCACGGGCTGTCCAAGAAGGCCCTCGCCAGCACAGAAACAGCTTCGAAGTGCCGGGAAGAGGTATGGAGGAAAATGGCCATATGGGGAAGGGAGGAGGTGAATGTGCTGGTGGCTGGTGCTCACAGGACTGGGGGAAACCACAGGAGAATGAGATGCTGGAGCCCAGGGGGATAGGGAGGGGAAGAAGAGATACTGGATCCGATTTGGATGGATAGGGAAGGGAAGAGAAATGCTGGACCCATTGGTAGGGCTCATGTACAGGTCTCCCCAACCTCTCAAGTTTTGACTAAAATTGGTCACAAATGTTTCAACCTATATGCAAGTTATAGAGTAAATTGCTTTGGAAATTGCTTTCTGTAAGAATAAGACTAATCTTAGTGGAAACCATTTTTTAGGATGAAAGTGCCTTGTATTAACGATACATATGAAAGGGAAGAGAGAAATGTAAGGTGAAGCGAGATTTCTTCTAACTACACTCACTTTTGACTTAATAAGGAAAGGTTTTCATGCCTCTCTGCCATTGCTGTCAAGCTGTTGTGATTTTACTTAGTGTTTCTACAGCATGGGAAAATCCTTGATTGTTTTGCTTATACTAGCCTTTTTCTAGATTCCAGTTCTAGTAACCGTGAAATCCCAAGGAACCACCCTGTCAGGTTCTCAGTCGCTCCATGAGCAGTCAGCGAAGGGTGTGTCTGGATTTCAAGAGGGTATAGTATCTCATCGCCCTGAGATGCCACGTCAGAACTCAGATCCAACATCAGAAAATCCTCCTTTGCCTCCTCGCATTGAAAAATTTGATCGAAGTTCATGGTTACGACCAGAAGACGACATTCCACCAAAGGTAGAATCTAAATCTGGGCTCGAAGGGTGGTGGTTTGATGACTTCTTGTTCTGGAAACAGTGGAGACCCATCATGTTAAAAAGATGACATAGTTGGTTTTAGTGGTGAAGGTGATGGCCCTAACCCAGTGGCGTAGCTACGTGGGGCCACGGGGCCTGGGCCGCCCCCCCCCCCCCAATTTCCTGTGGGCCCCTGGTTTTAGCCTTGTCCAGCGTCGGTCTCCGGCACTGCCGATTTGCCTGCCGTGCACTCTCTTCCCCCTCACGTCCTGCATGCTTCTTTTAGTGAAATTGAGCATGCTCAGTTTCACTAAAAGGAGCTTGCAGGATGTGAAGGGGAAGAGAGAGCAGGGCAGGCAATGTGGTGGTGCTGGAGACTGGACTGGAGAAGGCTTCAGTTGAAGGGGGTTGGGGACCCCCCACTAGCCAAGGTATTTGTTGCAGCAGTGGGTGGGGAGGGAGCGGCAGGGCAGTGGGGGGGGGCAGTGGCAGAGCAGCAGACCAAAAAGTGCCCCCCCACCTCGGGCTCTGGCCCCCTGCCAGCGCGAGGCCTTACTACGCCCCCGCCCAAAACAATACAGTTATTCCCAATCCAGATATGGTACAATCCTCTCCCCCCTCCCGATATTCAAAACCATTTAACCGGCCAGGAATGGTACCTGGCCAGTTAAATGGTACTTGGCCGGCCATCTGGCAATATTCAGCAGGAGATAGCCGGCTTTCTCCTGCTGAATAACGCTGGATAGCGGCTAGCAGCATGTGTAGGCCATGTGTAGGCACCGGACTTACACTTGCTGAAACCTGGTGTAAATGCTGACGTCCAAGTTAGGCGCTCTGAGGCAGTACAGTGATACCTCGGTTTTCGTCGATAATCTGTCCGAAAACAATCGGCGAAATCCGAAACCGACGAAAACCGAGGCAATTATTTCTGAGCAGGAGAACGCGTGGGTCGCCCTTCGTTTTCGCAAAATTAGCAGCAAAGTCACGTGGGCACGCCGACGAAATCCAAGACTAATTTTTCATGAAAAAAATCGACGAAAACCGAAACCAACGATAACCAAAGTCAACGAAAACCGGGGTATTACTGTATTCTATGACTATGTAAGCAACATTTTGGAGCGCTTCTGACACGCCCATGGCCTCACCCCCTTTTGAGTTACACGCTAATAGTTAGACACCATGCCATATAGAATAGCGCACAGCCAGATGTGAGTGCAAATTTTAATGAGTGCCAATTAACGTCAATAATTGTTAGCACCCAATTGTTGATGATAGTTGCTCAATTAATTTGCACGTGAATTTTGGGTACGTAAATCTGGGCACTGAATACAGAATCCGGGGGGGGGGGGGATAATGTGCTATAAGGAACTTTTCGATGTGGAAACTTCAGAGGAAATGCTGGGGACACCCTGAGCATTTACTGCATATTTTTAATTAATTTTTTTAATGTTAAAGTGTGGTAATGGCAGAAACGTACCACATTTTAGTAATAGGGACTGAATATTGTTTTGTAAAATAGTCTCCTATTAGCATGACCCCCCCCCCCCCCCCCATTAGCACACAAATAATTTTGCAAAAATGTACACCTGCTCCAAAGAAAGTGTAAATGTATGCAAGATCCCTGTGGTTGTATTATATAAAACACATGCATAGGTTTCAACTCTGCCCTCATTGTGCACAAACGTCATTCCCAGGAACACCTTTGTACTGGCTGTGCTATGCTTTTTAATTTATATTTATTCTTCCATGCAAGTTTCAAGTTTATTCAAAACTTTCTATCCCGCCTACAGGAAAATCCATCGAGGTGGCTTGCAATCTAATTTAAAAGGGGAAATTATACAAAAGACAAGGCAAAATACAACAGGAAGAGGGTAGAACTACAATATAGATAGGAAAGAGGGAAGTGTTAAACAAAAAAGGGATAATACACTTGTATTTAGAGTCAGTGGAGCCACAGGGATCCCCCCCTCCAAAAAAAATGGAGAAAGTGTCTATGACAAAACAGTGGGTTTGTCAGCCTGTAAACTGTATTATTTCATGAAGTGTATTTCTCTAGTTTGGCCAGCAGGTGGTGCATGTTTTACGTTTAAAGCCCTTAAAGAGAAATTACTGTTCCTTGTTTAGTTTAACACAAAGAGGAAGTAACCTGCAGTGATGTGGCCAGCTACTTTAAAAAATAAATGTTGTTCTGGGATCTGATTGGCCCAAAAGCTCAAATTCAGTCTGGAAATAATGGATTTTTCTCCAGTCTCAGTTTGGAAGTAGAGAGAAAGACCTTTTTACTGAGACCCTGTGAACAATTATATTCTGTAGCCTGTGAGCAGCTATATTTCCTGTACTTCCCAGGCACTATCCAAGTAGTGATAAAATGTTTACATAGTTTTGTAATTGATCCTTATTCAGTTACCTGTTATTTTTCATCTGTTTTTATAGTTCACAGTTCAGTTTTTTTTTTTGTGACTATAAACCTTCTTTAGTTTATTGACTCTGCTTGTCTAGACTGACATTGGAAAAACAGGTTTTGAATACTAGTAGTAAAAGTTTGCAAGTTAGACGATGTGTAATTGGAAGACAATGGGCATTTACTACTACTGCTTATCATTTCTAAAGCGCTACTAGACTTAAGCAGCGTTGTGCAATTGAACATGAAGAGACAGTCCCTGCTTGACAGAGCTTACAATCTAATTATGACAGACAAGCAGGACAAACAAGAGATAAGGGAATATTAAAGTGAGGATGATAAAATAAGGGTTCTGAACAAGTGAATAAGGGTTAGGAGTTAAAAGCAGCATCAAAAAGGTGGGCTTTTAGCTTAGATTTGAAGACGGCCAGAGATGGAGCTTGACGTACCGGCTCAGGAAGTCTATTCCAGGCATATGCTGCAGCAAGATAAAAGGAACGGAGTCTGGAGTTAGCGGTGGAGGAGAAAGGTGCAGATAAGAGAGATTTACCCTGTGAACGGAGTTCCCGGGGAGGAATGTAGGGAGAGATGAGAGTGGAGCGGTACTGAGGAGCTGCAGAGTGAGTGCACTTATAGGTCAATAAGAGGAGTTTGAATTGTATGCGGAAACGGATAGGAAGCCAGTGAAGTGACTTGAGGAGAGGGCTAATAACTTACTTGATAAATAACATTTATCAAGTAACTAGTAAAAAAGCCCCGTTTCTGATGCAAATGAAACGGGGGCTAGCAAGGTTTTCTTCAGAGTGTGCATGTGGGAGTGTCCCTGCCCTCTGCCCTCTCTCCCTCTCCCTCCCCCCTCTGAGTCCAGTCCTTCAGTGTTTCCTGCTGTGCTGTGTTTGTGTTACAGAGAGAGTGAGGGCATCTCTCTCCTCCCCCCTCTGAGTCCTTCACTGATACAGAGAGAGGGATTTCGTGCTGTGCTGTTTTCATTCACTCATGGGGAAACCGGATATCTCTGGTGCTTCACACTTCTGGCTGGAGGCTTCATAGAACGTTGGGGTTGCCTTTTATATATATAGAAGATTTGTAACAGGGTCAAATTGTTTTAATCCGTTAATGATCTAGATAGCAGTACTTTGATCAAGTTGTAAACGCAGATGTGGAGGAGAAGCCTAGTGGTTAGTGCAGCTGACTTTGACCCTGGGGAACTGGTTTTGATTTCCACTGCAGCTCCTTGTGACTCTGGGCAAGTCACTTAACCCTCCGTTGCCACAGGTACAAATAAGTGTCTGTATATACTATGTAAACCGCTTTGAATGTAGTTGCAGAAAGGCGTATATCAAGTCCCAATTCCTATTCCCTTTCCCTTAAGCCCGTATGTAAAGAGTTACAATAATCTAATTGACTTATAACCAAAGAATGCATGAGAATGCTCAATGCAGAGGGATAAATCAAAGACTGGACAGATCTGATAAGTCTAAGCCATTTCCCATATGTAAACATGTTATACATCTGGATCATGCTTCATAAAATTACCCCCACCCCCGCCTCATTTACCTTTCAGTCTCCTAGAGCCCATTCTCCTGAACGTTTGATATTTAAACTCAACATATCATAATCGGCACCACCATCCCTGCCAGAATGATGCTGCAATAATGTAGAATTGAATATCATAATTTAAATATTTAACTTTGTGTCATATCTGTATTCATGTTGGGGTAGCTCTATAACGTTTTTTCCGCATTAAAGTCTATTTTACCTGCAAAAGTGCTTGTATAAAATTGTGCACATTCATGCAGAAAAGAGTACGCTTGCTTTTCCTCGACCTGCACGTAGGCGTTTCCAGGGTATAGGTGGGGTGGAAGTGGCATTCCACTGTCCGCGTGTTTTTTATAAACTATGTGGGTACACATGCACATCTGCACACTTTAACACCTTTTTTTTTTTCAGAGCAGGTGTAAAATCGTGCCTGGGCGTGTACGTGGCAGGTGTACCCGCCTAGGTCTAGTTCTATATTTGGCACGTAGAATCTAGGTGCATGTGATAGCGATGTCTAGGCATATTCTGTTAGACGTGTGTAAATTCATGCGCAATACATAGAATGCTCTTGGGCCGGGCAGACACGCCTAAATCTAGGTGTGTCCATTGTTGTAAATGCCCGCACCTACATCTACACACAGTGGTACAAATTTTGTAACAGCGCGCGTAGATGTGTCTGATAGGCCTGGCGCGCCCACAGCCCACTTCATAACTGCACTCCCATTTTGGCTGTGCGCGAGGGGATTTCAACTGTGTGCATCGGAATTTCCGCCTGTCGCTTTGCAGAATACGCCTAGCAAATGACGTGCGTGAATTCCTATTAAGGCCTATTATTGTTAATAATTGGTCCTTATCGGCCAATTAACAGCACTAAGTGGCGAGTAAAACAATTAAGGCGCCCGTCCATGCGCCATATACAGAATCCAGGGGATCGTTTATAAAATACATGCGTACACGTACATGTGGCCTTTATAAAAGAGGATTGAAATTGGTTCCCTGCTTTAAAATTACCCCCAATGAGAGTAATTTCCAAATGACATTTATCTCTTTGAAAATATGCCCACCCTCCCTGCAGATAAACGTATATGCTAATGGTTCTTTGAGTTTCGGTGGCTATAGTGTTGCTTTGTAGCTGCTATTTACGTCGACCGATTGCTCTGCCCTATCCAGTTAAAATGGCTCTGTCCCAGTGCAGCGTGCAAAGTTGTAGTTGATCAAACATAATCGTGCAACCTCCGTAACTATGTGCTTTGTATTTTTGAAAAATTTTTTGTTAGGTGCCTCAACGTACGACTTCCATATCACCTGCGCTGGTGAGAAAGAACTCTCCTGGAAATGGCAGTACACTGGGGAGCAGACTGGGAACGCAGCCGATAAGAGCCAGGTAGAAGAGATGGAACTGCAGAGCAATAGGAGAAATGGTCTCACAGTTTGCCTTTTCAGTCCAATATTCACCTCCAAACCAAGGGCCTGCTCAGGGGCACTAATTTTGTAACATTCCACCAGACATATAAGTTACACCAGTTTTCACTGAAACTTCACACACCCTGATATTTACCATGCAGAGTTTTGGGAAAATTCAAATGTAGAGTCATCAGTTCGAACCCTACTATGCATGGACTCCCAGGGCCGCCGAGAGTTAGAGCCAGGCCCGAGGCAAGGCTGCCGCCGTTCCTCAACTTGGGACGCACCCGGGGCACCCGTCCCCCTTGGGACGCAACTGCCACCCCCTCCCACTCGGGACGCAGCCGCCAGGTCCCCTCATCAGGACGCAGCTGATGGGCCCCCCCCCCACATCATGATGTAGCCGATGCCCCCCCACAGTTAGGATACAGCCACCGAGCCTAACCTGGAATACAGCCGCTGCTGCTGCTATGAGAGATCCCAACGCCAGGCCCCCCCCTTTGAGGCTGGGAGGAGCTGACGCACTGACGTGAGGAGCCCCGCCCCCTACGTTGGTGCATCTGCTCCTTCCCAGCCTCCAAGGGGGGCCCGGCACTGCAGCCTGTCTCTCACCTGCTCCAGTGTACCGGGACCAGTTCCCGATAGGAGCAGGAGAGAGACAGACCCCCGGTGCCGGGCCCAGGGAATTTTGCCCCTCCCCCGGCCCTCCTTTCGGTGGCCCTGTGGACTCCTAGGGGCCCTTTCACTAAGCTGTGTAAGCATCTATGCATGCCAAAATGGAGTTATTTCCCGGCTACCGCGTGGCTCTTGCGATAAGTTCATTTTTGGCGCGCGTCTGATACGTGCATCCAAAAAATAATTTTTATTTTGGAATGCTTGTATTGGGCGCGTGCCAAGTGGCATTTGTCGCGCTTAGGTCATTACCGCCCGCTTACCGCGTGAGACTTTACCACTAGGCCAATGGCTGGTGGTAAGGTCTCAGACCCAAAATGGACGCATGGCAATTTTCATTTTGCCGCACATCCATTTTATGCAAAAATTTTAAAAAGGCATTTTTTGCAGGTGTGCTGAAAAATGATTCTGCGTGCGCCCAAAACAGGTATCAACACTACTGCAGGCCATTTTTCAGTGCATCTTAGTAAAAAGACCCCCTAAAAAGGGGTGGATTTTGGGCTGTGTGGTACTGTAGGTGCCTGGGTTGCTTAGGATCCCTTTTACTGAAGCGTAGCCCACACCAACAGAATTAGAGCAGGGGGCTTCTTAGAATTTAGCGTAAAAGGACCCCCTTAGGCACCTAAATCTAGGAAAACAAATTGCAGGCCTGAACATAGGATCTTAAAATGTTGGTATGTAATGAAAGGCACTGAGCATTTTTTGGAACTTTATCCCCAAGGGTATGATACGAACTGAACAGGAAAAGATTCCAAATGTTTGACAAACAGTCTGCCATAATGATGATGAACTGTACAGCAGTCGCACCTTGGATTTACTGACTTAGACCACATTGTGGAGTTCTGTTCGTACTAGGACTCTTGTCATAAACCCTGAAAAACCTCTCCAAATCTGTCTCTCTTCTCCCCGTAGTAACCCTGACCTGCGCAGATCTGAACCTGTCGGAGAAAGCCCCATACAGAGGACCAGCAGCGGCAGCTCGTCCAGCTCCAGCACCCCTAGCTCTCAGCCCAGCTCCCAGGCCGGCTCCCAGCCTGGATCTCATGCTGGCTCTAGCGAACGCAATAGAGTTCAAGGTGAGAGGTTTAACTCTTCCATCTGCAAGATATTCCTGTGGAAAACATTTCCAGGAATGAAGGCTTCTAGTTCTTTGTGCTGTGTTCTTCTATTCATTAATCCACCCACGTACACTGACTCAAAGAGAATTTTTGTGTGTAGGAGGAATGTTTTTTTTTTTTTTTGCGACCTTTTCTACCTCGTAGGTATGCCGCTAGTGCACCAGGATGTGTCAGAATGAATTGGACAATAAAATCTTCTCCTCACATACACACGACATTGTCTGCCTATGCTTTAAGATCTCCAGCTGCCCCGAAAGACTTTTCTTAATCAGTTGAATCATTGCACATATTATATCAGGTCGGATGAACCTCCTGCAACCTCTTTCAAATCCCCGGTTCAGCTTGCAGATGTGCAACATAAATTTTCTCTGACATTCAGCGTCTGCTTTCATCTTGTTCAAACTTCATTCTGATTCTGAAAAATAAAAAGAATCAGGATTTACTCATACAGCATTCAATCTGTGTCTAAGCTGTCTGTGGGTCCACCGCCTACATTCTAACTGTGAGGTGGGCTGCAGCCTGCCCAGCTGTGTAGAAATGTTAATTCTGATGTTTGCAAAAGTTTTCAACTGGTGGCACACATCTGCAGTTCTTCCCATCCAGACCGGAGCAGACAGAGAGCTGAGTTGAGCTGTGAAATGGTGTAGATAAATTGTAAACACAAGCTGTGAACAGCCCTCACCCAGAGTGAGATTTGAGGCCTGTCCCATTTTCACTCTGATTGCCCAAACTCCCCTCCTTTGTTTATGCTGGGCTTGCATTTTGTGTGCAGAAGTTCAGATATCCATAATCTGCCATCAGAGTGTGACCCTATGCAATATCGCAGGGTACTTCTGTGTCAGAGCTGTAACAGAGTCAAAACTCACAGGTCTTATAGCATGTGTAGGCAGGGCCGCCGAGAGAGGGGGGGCAGGGGGGACGAAATTCCCCGGGCCTCCAAGGGGGGCCCGGTGCTGCAGTCCCACCCACCCTCCATCGTTGACCATCTGCCACCGGGCCGGGCCCCCTGCATTGAAATCACAGCGCCTCTCACCTCCATGTGAAAGCGCTGCAGGCAGCAGGGTAGCAGATCACTTCCCTTCGGGCCTCCTTCCCTCCCTGTGTCCGGCCCTCGCGGAATTTACGTCAGTAGAGGGCGGGACACAGGGAGGGAAGGAGGCCCAAAGGGAGGCGATCTGCTGCCTGCAGCGCTTTCACACGGAGCTGAGAGGCACTGTGATTTCAATGCAGGGGGCCCGGCCCGGTGGCGGACAGAGGGGGGCGGGTGCAGGGAGGAGCGGCGACCTCGGGGGGGGGGGGGGGGGGGGGGGGGTGGGGGGGGGGGCTTGCCCCGGCCCCGGCCCCGGCCCCGGCCCAGTCTCTCGGCGGCCCTGTGTAGAGGTACAGAATGTCAGGATTTAGGTCTGGAAATGCTTCTTTATTTGTAACTTAGAAACTGGGATGCTTCTAGTTCTGTAGCATTAATAACGATTGGCTCCTCAGGCATCCGGCAGCATAACCCACCATAAATTGTTTGTTTGCTCTAAAAATTCTATTGATTACAGCAGTAATGGCATGTTAGTTCGGCTGTCGTTTAAGACATTCTCTAAGAAATCAGATTTTAATGATGTTCAGTATAACAGAATCATTAAAACATCCCCCTAATTCTGTAATCTTATGGCCCGATATTCAGACCACGGGGGACAGCACACACAAATGCCGCGATCGGTGCTAACCAAAGAAAGGACTGCTATTTAGATGGCCCAGTTTGGCTGCTAAACTTAACCAGCCAGATCACGGGATATAGCCGGTTAGCCGCTATGCGCTAACTGTGAAAATTTAGCGGAGTTAACCTGCTGTCACACGCTGAATATTAGTGGTTAGCCGGCTAAATGCTATTTAACCAGCCAGGAACCGGTTAGCGCTTAAATATAAGCGCCGTTTGTCTGCTATGATTCTAGAATACTAGCTATGCTTATGAATGTAGCAATCACATCAGTAAGTTCTGGTTGGGTTCTAAGAACTATAGGCGTGTTCGGTAAACTGCGCCTAGATTTAGGCACGGTTTATAGAATTCACCGAGCCAGTTTACAGAATGCAGCTAGCGGCCATGCCTGCGTCTAACCCCAGGCGCGTCCGTGTACGCCAAGTAAAACCTGGTGTAAATACCGGCAGCTAAGTTAGGCATGGAGCAGGTGTATTCTGTAACCATCCATGTAGATTTTCGGAGTACCGATGGTCCAACCATTCCACACCCATGGCCACGCCCCCTTTTTTTAAAACCATGGGCATTAGAATTTACGTGCACCGCTGTACAGAGAATTTTTTTTTTGTTACATTTGTACCCCGCGCTTTCCCACTCATGGCAGGCTCAATGCGGCTTACATGGGGCAATGGAGGGTTAAGTGACTTGCCCAGAGTCACAAGGAGCTGCCTGTGCCTGAAGTGGGAATCGAACTCAGTTCCCCAGGACCAGAGTCCACCACCCTAACCACTAGGCCACTCCTCCACTGTTGCTACTATTTGAGATTCTACATGGAATGTTGCTATTCCACTAGCAACATTCCATGTAGAAGTCGGCCCTTGCAGATCACCAATGTGGCCGTGCAGGCTTCTGCTTCTGTGAGTCTGACGTCCTGCACGTATGTGCAGGACATCAGACTCACAGAAACAGAAGCCTGCGCAGCCTTCTACATGGAATGTTGCTAGTGGAATAGCAACATTCCATGTAGAATCTCCAATAGTAGCAACATTCCATGTAGAATCTCCAATAGTATCTATTTTATTTTTGTTACATTTGTACTCTGCGCTTTCCCACTCATGGCAGGCTCAATGCGGCTTACATGGGGCAATGGAGGGTTAAGTGACTTGCCCAGAGTCACAAGGAGCTGCCTGTGCCTGAAGTGGGAATCGAACTCAGTTCCTCAGTTCCCCAGGAGCAAAGTCCACCACCCTAACCACTAGGCCACTCCTCCACATAGAATATGCCTGGCAAGTTGTAATTCATGCCAATTAGTATCAATAATTGTTTGTTAAATGGCAATTATCAGTGCT
Source organism: Microcaecilia unicolor (assembly GCF_901765095.1). Lineage (NCBI taxonomy): Eukaryota > Metazoa > Chordata > Amphibia > Gymnophiona > Siphonopidae > Microcaecilia > Microcaecilia unicolor. Next base: position 197,060,541 of record NC_044040.1, on the reverse strand, counting down.
GATGGGCTTGTTAAGTACTTCAATTGCACGTGCAAGTCCAGAATACGACGGGATTTTCGCAGATGCAACTTTGGTTGTGCTGAATAGAATCCGGGGGTAAGTGCTATTCTGCAAGCTTAACATGCAACCTGCATAGCACGCAACTGCGAGGGGGTGGAGCATGAGTGGGTAACTTATACGATACTATACTCTTATCAGCCTGATTCTCTGAATGATGCACAAATTTACGTGCACAAAATTGCACGCTATTCTGAGATGTGTGCACAACTATTAGTGCCAATGATGGCACGCCAACAATTATTGGCGTTAATTGACAACAGTTTGGATTTACGTGCCTATCTTTCTGCAGTGACGCCGAGAGACTGGGCCGGGCCCGCGCTGCCCCCCCCCCAGGTCGTGGTTGTCGCCGCCCCACTCCGTCCACCACCAGGCGGGGGCCCCCCTGAATTAAAATCATAGCGCCTCACCTCGACCTCGCTCCGTGTGAAAGAAGCGCAGCAGCGGCAGTCTGCAGATCGCCTCCCTTTGGGCCTTCCCTCCCTGTGTCCCGCCCTCCTTTACCTTAGTGTGCTGCCCTGGTGGTCTAGTGACCTCTTCGGGGCGGGAAAGAGCCCCCTCTTTCCTGCCCGGCACATCTGCAGACTGCCAGTGCCTCTTCAAAATGGCTGCAAGGTCACTGCTTGAATTCTCGGCAGCCATTTTGAATCGGCGCCGGGAGCAAGGGAGGGTCTACAGCTGTGCTGGGTAGGAAAGAGGGGTCTCTTTCCTGCCCAGAAGAGGCCACTAGACCACCAGGGCACTATAATAAGGTGCAGGAGGGGAGGGCTAGTGAATGGACTCGTGGGTGGAGGGAGGCTAGAAAATTGGGGAAGGGACATACATGGGGGGAGAGAGAGGGAATCTGGCTTTATTTGGGGGGGGGGGTCAAAGTGACAAGGGCAGGGTGTGTTGGATTATTTGTAGTAAATAATTAGCAGATTTTAGTACACACAGCTTCAGCTTTAGAAATGTTAATTTCTTTCTTCATCTCTCTCTCATTCACCCCTGAATAATTCACTGCTGAGTCACTTTAAAGTTGAAGTAACAAAACATCTGTTTACTCACAGTTTGTAGTTAGATTATAATCAGACAGGCTTATATATACATATTACTATACATTTGTATTATCAGCTCCTTCCATGTGCTTAGATGGTAATGGATGCTCACACCACCATAGATCCTCTCAGGTTAGGAGAGATCATGAGCTCCATGTGCTCCATGTGCTGCATGTGCAGTGTCTGAACCCCCACAGGAAGTTGCATAGCTATGTGACCTCTCTAAGTAATTCACATCAGAGGTCACAGAGTAATCACAGAGAAATAATAGGTGACAGGCAATGCATGTAAAATACAATTACATTCCAACAAACCCCTTCTCATGCATAACTGTCATGCAATTATTTATTCATACAAAGTCCAAGCTTTATACGCAGATTCACAAAATGTTCTCTGGGTAACGGTTTGGTCATGATGTCAGCTGTCATCTCACTGGTGTGACAATAGTGTAGACTGATGACCCCTTCTTTCACCAACTCTCGCACGTTGTGGTATTTCGTTGCGATGTGCTTGGTGCGTGACTGAACCTTGTCATTCTGTGACAGTCGGATGCAGCTCTGATTATCTTCCATTATCTGGATTGGTCTTTTTTCAGCTATTCCAAAATCCAGCAAAAGTTTTTCAATCCACATCAGTTCTCTGCACGCTTCCGATACGGCCACGTATTCAGCTTCTGTAGAAGACAAACTCACAATACTTTGTTTATGACTGGCCCATGAAATTTGTACATTTCCATACATAAACACATATCCACTTGTGGATTTATAATCAGAATGATCCCCTGCCCAATCTGAATCACAGTAACATATTAGTTTTGGATTACTATTGGCTGAAATCTTTAATTTACAATCAATGGTACCCTTTAAATACCTTACCATCCTTTTAACTGCAGTCCAATCTGATTTGGTAGGTGAGCTGACCCTTCTGCTCAAAATTCCTACTGCATTTGCTATATCAGCCCTGTATGTGGTAGCTAGATATAAAAGCTTACCTATGGCTGATCTATATTGGATGTTATCTGGTAAAGGTTCTCTTACTGTTTCATCCTTCAGAAAATCAGTGATCATGGGAGTGCTTACAACTTGGGCATCTTTCATACCTAAACTTTCAATAAGCTCATTTATTTTCTGCTTCTGGCTTAGAAGATAAGAACCATCATTTTGTTTCTCAATTTCTATACCAAGATAGTATGACACATTACCAAGTTCTTTTATCTCAACATTCTGATTTAAACACTTTACAATGTCCTTGTACTCTTGCTCACTTTTGCTTGCAATGAGCAGATCATCAACAAAAGCTAAAATGTATGCATATTGTCCATTTGTGCACCTAGTGTACAAACATTTATCTGCTTCACCTTGTTTAAATCCTAAATTTGTCAATATTTCATGCAATTTTTCATTCCAACATTTTGCACTTTGCTTTAATCCGTAAAGACCTTTGTTTAATTTACACACTAGCTGTCTTTGTTTTGTATTTATGAAACCTGTTGGTTGTTCCATGTACAAGTCTTCAGTTATTTCTCCATGAAGAAATGCTGTTTTCACATCAATGTGTTTGACTTGCATGCCTTTTGAGACTGCAATGCTCAGAAGTGTTCTTATTGTCGTGTGTTTCACTACAGGTGCAAACACTTCATCAAAATCTTCTCCATATTTTTGAAGATATCCCTTTGCCACTAATCTGGCTTTATACCTTTCCACTTTTCCTTGTGCATTCCTTTTTAACTTGAATACCCATTTGCATCCTATAGCTTTCTTGCCAGGAGGTAATTTTGTAAGAATCCAAGTATTATTTTTATCCAATGCATCAATTTCTTCTTGTGCAGCTTTATGCCATTCAGCAGCTTCTTCTGCTGGCATTTTCTCAATCTCATCCCATGTTAAGGGCTCTTGAGCTTCTGCTGACTTTGTTAGGTAAGACAGTCTTGGGGGTGGAACACCTTTGTTTTCCCTGGATGAGCGTCTGACAACAGGTTGGTCTGACCTTTCTGCATCCTCTATATCTGAGAGTCCTTCTCCAATTGATTCCCCTTCTCCAACTGTACTGTCTTCTTCAATGATCCTTTCTGTGTCTGCTTCCTCTGCCTGTTCCTCGTTAGATACAGATGAGTTGCTTTCAGACATCTGCCTTGGTATGGCATTTATATACACTGGCATGTCTATTATGGTTCTAGTTTCATATTCTGGATGATAAGGCTCATCTGGGATAATCCAGCCTTTATCAACCCTTTTGTTTTCATCAAAACATGTAACATGTCTTATGCCAACAATGCCAGTTTTCAGATTCAAAATTCTATATCCTTTGTGTCCTGGAGCATAGCCAACTAAAATGCCCCTTTCTGTTGTGGAATCCAGCTTATGCCTTCTTTGCTTTGGTACATGAGCATATGCTGTACTTCCAAATGTTCTTATGTGTGACAGGTTTGGCTTCCTACCATGCCATGTCTCATGTGGTGTGCGCTCAGCGCCTTTAGTTGGCATTCTGTTTTGTAGGTACACTGCTGTGAGAATGGCTTCCCCCCATAGTCTTTTAGGGAGATTGCTATCTGACAGCATACATCTGGTCATTTCCACAAGTGACCTAAATTTTCTCTCTGCAACAGAATTTTGCTCTGGTGTATAAGCTACTGTTGTGATATGCTGAATGCCTTCTTGTTCTAGAAATGTGCGCATGCTTTGTGAAGTGAACTCACCACCATTGTCGGTCTGAAGAACCTTTGGTTTTCTTTCAAATTTATTGCTCACCATGGCTACGTATTTCTTCAGCATGTCTGTGACTTGACTTTTCTCTTTCAGCAAATAGGCCACACAATATCTAGAGAAATCATCCAAGAATATTAGCACAAATCTGTTATTTCCCAATGATGGGATATTAAACGGTCCACATAAGTCACTGTGTATTAAGTCCAGCACTTTATTACTCCTATTTCCTGTGTATGCAGGAAATGAGGGTCTCACACCTTTTTGAGTAACACAGTCTATGCATTTCTCCATTTTACCAGCATCTGCACTTATCTGAATGCCGGTGGCCAGTTGCTTACTGTAAAGATCCTGGATCACCTTAGAATCACGATGTCCCAGGCGGCGGTGCCAGATTTCCAGACTACATTTACCATCATTCTTCCTTACTTGCGCCATATGTGAGGCTTCACCTGAAATGTTCAGCTTATAAACATCATTATGCATAAAAGCTTCAGCATACACTTCATCATTTTTAGAGATTGTGCACTTACTGTTTTCAAAATGAATCACAAATCCCTTCTTATCTAATGTAGATACACTAAGCATATTGCAAACTGCTTGGGGAATATACAAGACATCACTTACAGGAATTTCTTTAACTTCATTAGACACTTTGCATTTTAAGAATCCAATACCTTTTGCTTGGATCTTAGCAGTCCCTGCGTTTGCAGTTTTAAGAATACCTTCCTCTGGACACATTTCCTGAAAGAAATCCTTACAATTGGTTAAATGGCATGTGCTCCCTGAATCCAAAATCCAAGTACTTTCATTTGAATTATTATTTACCATAGTCAAAGATTTTTCTGTCATTAGAAAGCCCTTGTGTTTATCTTTGTCCTTCATACATTTCCTGGTTTGAAAATTCTTTAGTTCCATTGGCTTAGGTGAGCTAGAGGGAGTGTTTTGTGTTTCCTTACACCATTTAGATACATGTCCCTCCTTTCCACATGAGTAGCAAATCAGCTTGCCCTTGGGTGGAGTTTTCCCATAGCTCCGCCTTCCTCTGTTCTTTGCCAAGAAATTTGTTTCATTTCTCTCTGACTTGCTTTGAGAACACATCTCCTCAGAATCATTTATTATGCATTCCTGCCTTAGTTTTGATGTTGTCTGTTCAAAAGATTGCCCTTCAATGGCCTCATTTACAGACCTAAAAACATCAAACTTCTTTGATAGTGAGGTAAAAAGAAATGCTCTTTTCAATGCATCACACATGGGAATTCCAGAAAGTTCTAGCTTTTGAAATGAAGACATAAGATGCATAATGTGATCATTACATTTACTTTTATCCCTTAATTTGGTTTCATTCAACTCTGCCAGCCAAATTGGTTGCTGCTTTGCATATGTAGTTGCATACATAGTTCTCAGTTTATATAAAATGTCCTTTGGTGTATCTTTTCCCTCCACTAATATGGCTTGTTTCTCTGAGAGAGCTTCCAAAAGCATGCACTTCACATAATAGTTTGCATTGTCCCATTCAGCCATATTTTCAGCTGTTCTGTCTTGGTCTAAGCATATATTTAATCCTTTTGCTCGAAGGAGACATATGAATCTTAATTCCCACTGCTGATAATTAAACTCAGTTAATTTTGGCACCTTGAGAGAATAGAAAAATGGTGAATTTCCTCCCTCAGCCATTTTCTTAGCCTTCTGTCTGCTGTGTGGGGGGAGAGAGAGACAGACTGAATCTTTCCTTTAAAACTTAAGAGAAAAATGTGGCCTTTTTTTCTGCCTGGTAATATTTCTCTTCTTTTTCAATTCCTGGCCCCTGGGCCCATAACCCTTTTGTTGGATTATTTGTAGTAAATAATTAGCAGATTTTAGTACACACAGCTTCAGCTTTAGAAATGTTAATTTCTTTCTTCATCTCTCTCTCATTCACCCCTGAATAATTCACTGCTGAGTCACTTTAAAGTTGAAGTAACAAAACCTCTGTTTACTCACAGTTTGTAGTTAGATTATAATCAGACAGGCTTATATATACATATTACTATACATTTGTATTATCAGCTCCTTCCATGTGCTTAGATGGTAATGGATGCTCACACCACCATAGATCCTCTCAGGTTAGGAGAGATCATGAGCTCCATGTGCTCCATGTGCTGCATGTGCAGTGTCTGAACCCCCACAGGAAGTTGCATAGCTATGTGACCTCTCTAAGTAATTCACATCAGAGGTCACAGAGTAATCACAGAGAAATAATAGGTGACAGGCAATGCATGTAAAATACAATTACATTCCAACAGGGTGGGGGTATTCAGGGCCACCGAGAGGGAGGGCAGGGGGGACAAAATTCCCCGGGGGCCCGGCGCTGGGGTCAGGCCGCCGGCGCTGCAGTCCCCGGTCTCACCTGCCTGCCTCCTCGGCTCCGGGCCCACTGCATTCGAAGTGGCAGTCACAGATCGCCTCCCTTCGGGCCTTCCCTCCCTATGTCCCGCCCTCGCGGAAACCGGAAGTTACATCAGATGAGGGCGGGACACGGAGGGAAGGCTAGAAAAGAGGCAATCTACGACTGCCGCTTTGAATGCAGGGGGCCCGGAGCCGTGAAGGCAGGCAGGTGAGACTGGGGACTGCAGCGGCGGGGGGGAGCGACGGGGCGGCAGGGGGTGGAGGCGGGGCACCCTTGCCCCAGGCCCAGCCTAGTCTCTTCGCGGCCCTGGGGGTATGACATGAGGTGGGGTGAGACACAGGGCTGGGTACGTGTCCTCTTTTTCCTTAGGGCAAATATGATAACCCCAGTTAAGCACTACTTTGAATACTATATGTTTGCGCATATCTGAGTGTGTTCATTTCTACCTGGTTATACTAGTATTCTGTAAAGGAAAGTGGATTCCTTTTATAAAATCCAATTCCACCTACCACATGTACAGGCTGCCGAAATAGTGAAAGAAACAGCTTTGTTCTGACTCTGATTCTCATTGTTACATCTACCAACAGGACTCACGAAACCCGAAGGCTCGCCCGTCCTATCTCATGAGATTTCCAAGGTCAAACAGGAAGACAGCAGAGACATGTCACGGTCCAGTCGACCTGCTGTGAGTCTAAAGTGTCCTGTTCAAAGCCATCATTTGTTCGGCAGCTGTGAACTTAGTCAAATAAATAAAAAAAATGCCACATTTAGCTAGAGAATAAGGGAAATACAGTGAACCCTGGCTGTGGAGCTCCCTGGAGAAACATTTGCTGTAATTACGCCTGCAGCTTTGAAACTTCTGTAGAAGGGAATGATCTACTGAGACCGTGTATGCACTGCAATCTGCGTCTCTTGACAATTTTAAGCTCCCTGTTGAAATTACACTGCATTTTTGATGTAGTCCTGGTGCACTGAAGTCACCGCCAGGATGTTGATTTAAAAATGCTTTGCCATTTGCACATCCGGGGTTAGACGTGAAAGCCAGGAGCAGTTTTACGGTGAAGATATGCCGTTCTTACAAAATTCTAGATAGTGGGGAGATCCCAATGATTAAGCACGAGTACGTCTGAATTTTAGAGGAAAGGCCTCGAGGAGCCCCTAGCTTAACTCAGCTTCAGGGGCTGGACTTCTTCATCATTGGCCTGAAAACCTCCATTGGATCTAAACAGTATTGTGTATTAAAGCACTTTACCTTGCTCAGCTTAAATAGTTAGATCAACTTCCCTTGAAAACAACTAAACTCACACCAGAATATACTTAGCTTTGTCTGGTGACTTATAGGGTCTGTGCCAGAGCCGGTGGTGGGAGGAGGGGCTGGTGGTTGGGAGGCGGGGATAGTGCTGGGCAGACTTATACGGTCTGTGCCAGAGCCAGTGGTGGGAAGCGGGACTGGTGGTTGAGAGGCGGGGATAGTGCTGGGCAGACTTATACGGTCTGTGCCAGAGCCGGTGGAGGGAGGCGGGACTGGTGGTTGGGAGATGGAGATGGTGCTGGGCAGACTTATACGGTCTGTGCCAGAGCCGGTGGTGGGAGGCGGGACTGGTGGTTGGGAGGCGGGGATAGTGCTGGGCAGACTTGTACGGTCTGTTCCCTGAAAAGGACAGGTACAAATCAAGGTCAGGTATACACAAAAAGTAGCACATATGAGTTTATTTTGTTGGGCAGACTGGATGGACCGCGCAGGTCTTTTTTTGCCGTCATCTACTATGTTACTATGTTACAATGTGTGGTTTAACTTGCGAATTCTTTATACACGTGGCCTACGTGTTTAGTCGTTTTCAAGAGAAGTTTATCTAACTATTTAAGCTGAGCAAAGTGCTTTACTGTTTAGATCCAGTGGAGGTTTTCAGGCCAATGATGAAGAAGTCCAGCCCCTGAAGCTTGAGTTAAGCTCGGGGCTCCTCAAGGCCTTTCCTCTAAAATTCAGACGTACTCATGCTTAATCATTGGGATCTCCCCCACTGTCTAGAATTTTGTTTGCATCAATAGGGAGACCACCTCCAGTTCCATTTAGTAGATATGCCGTTCTTAGACATTGTCTCAACGGCGGCCGCATGCATGGAGAATGGGATTTGCAGAACCTTTTTTAAATGTGTTTCGGTGGCCTGTGCCCAAGGATAATTCTGCTACAGGCTTTCTCTTTAATTTGTTTGATATTTACAGCTTATAAAACTGCACAGGATGTCGGGATCAGCGTGATAATTTAAATGCGCGCTCTCTCTTGTATGGACTGAAAAAAAGAATTGCAAGCATTGAACTAACCATTTCAATTCTTTTTTTTTTCCCTTTTACCCCGCTTGCTCTTCCTCCTGGCTTTTTCCTGTCCTGAACTGTTTCCTCCTCTGGTGCTGACTAATCTTCCCTCACACACAGAGTTATAAGAAAGCTGTAGATGAGGTTAGTGTGATCATTTCTCAAGTGGCCATGCCTTTCCTAGATTGACTAGCCAGTGGCGTTCCTAGGGGGGCTGGCACCCGGGGCTGATCGCCGATTCGCCCCGCCCCCCGGGTGCAGCGCCCCCCCCCCCCCCCCCGATGCAGCTCGGACCCCCCCCGGCGAAAGGACACCCCCGCAAAGGAACCCCGGCGGCCGGGGGGGGGGGGGGTGCCGCGCGCGCCTGTCCTCCGTTGTTCCATGCTTCTTCTCTACCCCGGAACAGGAATTAACCGCCCCCACCTAGGAACGCCACTGTGACTAGCTATAATCAAACATATAAACGGCGAGTGACCGTACTCACTCGCAAATGTGCAGTAGAGACTTCCCTGTCTGTCCCGCCCCCGCGTCAATACGTGATGATGGGGGGGGCGGGACAGAGAGGGAAACTGCGCGAAGGGGGCGAACCGCCGAGGTCACCACCGCTAACCCCCCCCCCCGAGGTCGCTGCCACTGGTACCCCCCCCCCCCCCCCCCCCCGGAGTCGCTGCTGCCGCCACCCCTCCACCCGGCCGTCTCTTCGCTATTCAACTTACATCTCCGCAGCAGGCAGATCAGCTGAGCTGCCGTTGGCCTTCCTTCCCTGCCTGTGTCCCGCCCTCGCTGACGTTACGTCACACGAGGGCGAGACACAGGCAGAGAAGGAAGGCCGACGGGAGCTCAGCTGATCTCTGCCTGCTGCGGAGATGTAAGTTGAATAGCGAAGAGACGGGCCGGGTGGAGGGGCGGGGGGGATGGGGGGCGGCGACCCACTAGCCCGTTTTAACGGGCTCAACGGCTAGTTTAATATTAATCCACACATTGTTGGTCTCAGAGCTGATAGTGCTCTGCACACTGGAGATCTGTAAAGAATTCTTATGTCGGCTGACTGACTTCAAAGAATCCACTTTGAATGCATCTGCACAAAATTGATGGAAGAGCCAGTGTTTGCTCATCTTTGTAACAAATAGTCTTATTGGTGTTCTAGTACTGAGAGGCAGACACAATGATTCAGAATTTAACTGGAGCGTGGACCAGTAGGTTACAGTAGCTGCCTCGGATTTGCTGCATTGTTTTATTAAGTTACATAGTTTCTTGGTAATATTACTCACTAGAGTCTTGTCTTCCTCCAGGCCAGGGATGGTAAACTGTTGTGGCCGTTATCACAGACAGCTCTGGGTGTTAGGAGAGCCAACCTCTGCAAATTAGCCTGTGTCGCCAATCAAACGTCCGGGGTCTAATTTTATAATGCATTTTCTGCACGGAAAGAAGCATATTTTGCACACTGAAAATGACTTTTATAAAATCATGCAAGCGAATGCGTGCATTAAAAGGTGTATGCACGGAAAGGGTGTGCATATTTTTATGCGATCTGTTCACAGGCATTCATGAAGGCTTCGTTTCGGCGGAGGTGGAGTTGCAAAGAATGCGTCTATTTTAAACAAAGTAGTACCCAAAAGTGAACTATAAGTGATCTGTTTACTCACTTCAAACAGAAGGAAAAAGACCTCATACATCGCAAAGAAATCCAACCGGCACTGTCGATGACAGGTCCGAATAATCAGCTTTTAGCAAATGTTGTAGTCATGGGTCAAAAAAATCTCCTCCCTCAACCAAAGTCTTTTAACACATTTATTATTCTTGCTGTCTTCAGTGCAAAACTTCTAACTTTGCATTCACTTTATGCGAAAATGATTCAAAATCCTTGACGTTCATAGTTTCTCCTTAAAATAACAGCAGCACCGGCATTGCAAAAAAGAGACACTTGTCTTCAAACTGAGACCCCCAACAGGTACCCATTTCGCCATTGCTTGTTGGGGGGATCCACAAAGAGTCACTTCCAGTACTTGCTCTGACATCCTCACTCCGCTGCCGATACAATACATTTACATACCTGTGAAGGTTAGTTCTGTAATCCTGGTGCCCACATTTATTGACGCATTGCACGCATAAATGTATAGAATATACTAGTTCTTGTGTGCAAAAATATACAGTTACCTGTGCTTAGGTCCCTTGCCCTCACCCTCTTCCTTACCCGCTTAACCTATATAGCACACATTTGCAAGGGAGCATATACATGGGCAAAGTTACCAGTCTATTTATTTATTTATTAATCATCATCACATGATCTTTGCCACAATATCACTCTATTTGTCATACCAGAATTGACGATCGCCATCACGGTACTATGTAAGCCACATTGAGCCTGCAAATAGGTGGAAAAATGTGGGATACAAATGCAACAAAATAAATAAAGTGGGTTCAATGCATCAGTGCCGTAGCGAGGGCTAATGGCACCCGGGGCGGGTCGCTGCTGCGCACCCCCCACCCCGGGTGCAGCACGGCGCGACCCCCCCTTCTGCGGCGCACCCCCCCCCCCCCCCCCGGACCGCATTCTTACCTGCGGGAGGGCCGATCCGCCCCGAGTGCATGTCACTCGGAGCTGCGTCGGCCCCGCTGGTTCCCTGCTCTCTCTGCCCCGGAACAGGAAGTAACCTGTTCCGGGCCAGAGGGAGCAGGGAACCAGCGGGGCCGGCACCCCCCGAGCGCGTGCACCCAGGGCGGACCGCCCCTCCCGCCCCCCCCTTCCTACGCCACTGCAATGCGTACAAGACCAGAGCACAACGTGAAACAAACAGCACGAATGTTGAACCCGCAGTATATAACAATATTCACCCTCCCAAGCCATCCACATCCTCCCTCTCTCCCCCTCGTAGGCTCTATGTGAACAGACCAAACCAAAATAAGTCAGTCATTAAGGAGCCTAGAGGCCTGAGTGAGGACCAAAAAGGCTCCCACACACAACAGAGCCTCTTGCCAGCCACCAAGGCCATATCGGAGAACTTTTGACGCTCCAAAGACACTTCCTGAATCATCAAAGATCTCCACTGTGAGAGTGTAGGCAGACCCGCTGATAGCCAGTGTAGCAATATACATTTCTTGCCTACTAAAAGACCTCACTTTACAAAACCCACATATCCCTTTGGGGCAGGACGAGAGCAGTCCAGCAGATCAAATAACATGAGACCCGCTGCCCGGCCACCGCCCACCAAAAATCCTGCACTTTTGGGCAAGCCCAAAACATATGACCCAGGGTAGCTGGACGCTGATCACACTTAAGACACACATCATCCACCCAAAGAGTGGCCAGCAATGCACAATGAGGGGATATGCATAAGCACAAAAGAAATTTATACTTTATTTTAAAAACTTATAACCTGCTTTAGACCTAAGCGGCTACCATAAAAACATACATAAAAGATACCAAACAATCTTTAATACAGGTCCATCAAATGCGCTGCTACAATCTTTCACTGTTATTCAGGGCCGCCGAGAGACTAGGCTGGGCCCGGGGCAAGGGCGCCCCACCTCCGCCCCCTCGCCACTGCCGCTCCCCCGTCGCTCTCCCCGCCACTGACACCCTCTGTCGCTCCCCCCACCGCTGCAGTCCCCGGTCTCACCTGCCCGCCTCCTCAGCTCCGGGCCCCCTGCATTCAAAGCGGCAGTCGCAGATCTCCTCTCTTCTGGCCTTCCCTCCCTGTGTCCCGCCCTTGTCTGATGTAACTTCCAGTTTCCGCAAGGGCGGGACGCAGGGAGGAAAGGCCAGAAGAGAGGAGATCTGCGACTGCCGCTTCGAATGCAGGGGGCCCGGAGCTGAGGAGGCAGGCAGGTGAGACCGGGGACTGCAGCGCTGGCGGCCTGACCCCGGCGCCGGGCCCCCCTTGGAGGCCCAGACCCGGAGAATTTTGTCCCCCCTGCCCCCTCCTCTCGGCAGCCCTGCTGTTATTACTCTGGTGCCACCATCAAGCAGTGAAAAATGCCTGAACAGAAAGCTGGGTTTTCAGTCATTTATTAAATTGCAAAACACTGGAGCATAAACGCAGGTAATCTGGCAAAGCCTTCCACATCACAGGCCCCGCTATCGAAAATGCAGATGCCCTCGTTGTATCGTAACGTGTGGTCACCACCAAATGCAAGGCCAACTGCATCGCAGAGTCGGATCTTAAACCTCAGTAGAAAAAAAAGCTTAACAGCCTGCAAATACCACGGTACCCTACCATACACAGACTGATGGAGAATGCACAAGATTGTATACTGTATTCTGAATCTTATAGGCAGCCGATGCAGCTGTTTTAAAACCAGAGTAATGTGTTCCCACTTCGAAACTGCAGCGCCTTAACCCTAGCAGTCGATATACCTAAATAAAGAGAATTACAATAATCCACTTTTGATAGCACCATACTTTGCAGAGCACTCCGACAATCTGTCAAAGTCAACTTCGGCTTCAATTGATTTAACAGGCACAACTTATGTAAGTTATTTAAGTGTTGCCATACTGGGACAGACCGAAGGTCCATCAAGCCCAGTATCCTGTTTCCTGCAGTGGCCAATGCAGGTCACAAGTACCTGGCAAGATCCCAAAACAGTAAAAACAGTTTTTATGCTGCGTATCCTTGAAATAAGCAGTGGAGTTTCCCAAGACCATCCTAATAATGGCTTATGGACTTTTAGGAAATTATCCAAACCTTTTTTTAAACCCTGCTAAGCTAACTCAATCTGAAGGTTTTAGTGTCCTTTGCTTTGCAAATCACTGTACCTTCTAAATTAAAAAAAGCACACTATGAAGCAGTATGGACAGGGATAGTAACATAACGGGTGGATATGAGATTCTTCTAAACAAGCTAGTCTCCATAACAACAATGAATCAAAATACCTGTCAGGCTGATCTTGGTAAAAAGGAAACTTGAATCTGAAGGTTTTAGTGTCCTTTGCTGTGCCTTCTAAATTAAAAAAAAAAAAAAGCAGTCTGGACAGCGATAGTAGCGTGCATAGAATTGAACAGTACCGCATAAATATCGATATGATTAAGAAAATGCGATATTAAAGCGCTCATTACACCTGTTATAGAATACCGTTCAGCGTAGGGTTACCATATGTCCGGTTTTACCCAGACATGTCCTCTTCTTGAGAACACGGCCGGGCATCCAGGTGGGTTTTGCCGGCCTGTCCAGTCGTCCGGTTGGCAAGCGGGCGTCCTATCATCCCCTTCCCTCCTTTACCTTAGTGTGGTGCCCTGGTGGTCTAGTCACCTCTTTCCTGCCTGGCGCGTCTGCAGAGGATGGGTTGTGTTATAGTTTAGTATTGTGAACCTGAAAGTGAAAATATTGCTGTGAGCTGCACCAAAGTAAATAAGTTCAAAGGGTCTTAATGTTTTTTTCCCCATAGACACAGAATGGGAGGAAAAGCCTCAGTGAATCAGACCCTAAAGCCAGTTGTACCAATCAGATGTCGGTGCAAACCAGCTTAGGCCACAATGGACTTGAGAATCTGGCCAAAATAGTCAACGCAGGGAAATGAAAGCTTGTGCAAGGAGGAATTTATCTGACTCTGTTCCTATCACTGCATAATCACTCTCCAAGATAGGGAACACCGGCTGCTGTTCACGCCGCAAATAACAGCAGTACTTGAGCATTGCAGAGCACATGCCAAAAGGCTGACGGGTGATCTACAACTGCCCTTTGCTCATATTACCCAACTGTTTTCCATAGAAAACCTAAGGGAAAACACCTTAAGCTATGCCCGTGCCAAACCTGTTTAAGGAATTATTATATTGCTGGGTTAAGCAATAGAAATGGATCTTGTTACACTGTGCAAGAGGGACACTTTTCTCTAGCAGTCCTTACAGATGGTATTAAAAATGCATGCAGGAAGCCAAATGTAGGTAAAATGACTTCTTAAAGCAACAAAGACAACGTGTTGTTCTGAGTTTGCAGATTGGAAGGAGTTTGAGAAGAGCTGGGAGGCCAATGCTTCGAGAGGCTGCCAACTCATTGCACTTAGCCCTTCTTGTTAAGGCCCCTACTGACCTGCGTTGATTCAAACTAGTGGTGTAGCTACGTGGGCCCCCGTAGATTTGGCCCTGGACCCCCCTGCGGACGACCCTCTCGACCCCACCTCCCGCCGCCAACACGCCGCTGCCGTCACCGTCACCGTCACCTACCTATGCTGGCGGGGGACCCCAACCCCCGCCAACCGAGGTCCTCTTCTTCCGGCGCAAGGCTTCGTTCTGTTTCTGTGAGTCTGATGTCCTGTGAGTATCAACTTGGGCTCTGGACCCCCCTCCCGCCGAAGTCTGGCTACGCCCCTGGTTCAAACTGGAGACTTAGAAGTGAAAGGACTTGAACTCTTCAGATTGTTTCCTTGAGCTGGGCTGAAACCCAGAAATTACCCTCAGTCTTAAACTGGGCACCACAGTGTTGGCACCTCGATACTGCGAGCTGAGCTCTAATTCTTTAATACATGGAGGCATATTTTCAAAGCATTTAGACTTAGAAAGTTACATAGAGGTGTATTTTCAAAGCGCTTAGACTTAGTCTAAGTGCTTTGAAAATACGCCTCATAGTAACCTATGGAACTTTGTAAGTCTAAGTGCTTTGAAAATGAGCCCCATAGTCCCATAATAGATGACGACAGATAAAAACCTGTACGATCCATCCAGTCTGCCCAACAAGATATACCTATAGCATAAGGTATGATGTGATACTATATATATATATGTGATCTTGATTTGTCCTTGCCATTTTCAGCTACAGAACGTAGACGTCTGCCCGGCACTGGCCTTGTACTCCAACTTCTTAGTTGTCATCGAAGTCCCACTCGAACCCATCCAAATCTATCCAGCCACAATCAGGGCACAGACCATAGAAGTCTGACCGGCACTTGCCTTGTTCTCCAGCTACCAAAGCCAAATCTGTCCAGTTATGAACAGGGCACACACCGCAGGTCTGCCTGCCACTGGCCTTGTTCTCCAGCTACAGAAGCTGAAATCTGTCCAGTCACGATCAGGGCACTGACTGAAGAAGTTGCTTCCCAGTTACTGGTGTTAATGGCATCTGGGCGCCAAAACTCTATTATAAAATACTAGGATAAGGTGTCATCATGGCATAGCTACATTTTGGTTCCCCCACGTACGCCATGTCAATGGCAAGCATAAACAGGTGAGCCGAAGTGCATAACTTGTAGTATTATATGAATTGCGTGTGTAAGTTGAAGACACGCCCATCCCCCTCCCATGCTGCATCTATATGTACACCCCCTTGCAGTTACATGCTAAGGCACTTATGTGCTCTATTATAAACGCTAAAAGATCATCCCGAACCTTCCTCAACCTCCACTTCCCTAATTGCAAGGGCTTGAAATACAAGACGCTACACGCATCAACCTTTTCTCACATGAGCGCGCAACTTAAGAACGATCTACTAGCAAGCTTCCTTCCACAAATTATTGAAGACCCATCTTTTTGAAAAAATTTACGGAAAGAGCCAAAACACATAAAGTCCACACTCTCTGTTCATAAATGCATCATACATCCACTTCTGAACTCTCATCCCCCGTAATCTCACATCACTCATACCTTTACTCACAGAAATATGTATACCATATGTCTTCGTGTCTTAATATTGCCCTTTAAGCTTCCCATTGTCTCCTTCCAATGTTTCAAGGTTTGTGTTCCATTGTTATATTCCTCAACGATACTTCGATTGTCTCGCATAACTCTGCACAATGTAATCCATAACCAAGTTGTATCAAATTGTATTTCCATTATTCATATCACATTGTAAGCCACACTGAGCCCGCAAAAAGGTGGGAAAATGTGGGATACAAATGCAATAAATAAATAAATAACAACTGAACTTGCCCAGTTGCATCTATCCCACTAGCAGTCAAACTGATGGAGAGCATCGTGACCAAACAGAGTACTGACTACATGAATGAGTTCTCACTACTACATGAATCACAATCGGGATTTCGCCCCCTCCATCGTACCGAAACTGTGCTAGTCACTCTCCTGGCCAAATTCAAGCAGGAAATAGCTACAGGCAAAAGCATACTTCTCCTCCAATTCGATATGTCGAGCGCATTCAATATGGTAAACCACTACATATTACTAAGACTCTTAGATTACTTCTGGATTGGTGGAAATATACTTAGCTGGATCGAGGGTTTTCTAACCACCAGAACATACCAAGTGAAATCAAACTCAAACATATCACCACCTTGGAAAGCAGACTGTGGAGTACCCCAAGGATCACCACTATCACCAATACTTTTCAACATAACGATGATCCCACTGGCCAACTCCTTATCAAAGCAAGGCCTTAATCCGTTCATCTGTGCAGACGATGTCACAATATTCATTCCCTTTAGACATGATGTAACAGAAATTACCAACGAAATCAAACTCGGTTTGAACACCATGGACTCATGGGCAAACTCTCATCCCAACACAATAGGTACAAACTCACAACCTTAATCACCCCAAATCACACCCTTCCTATCTCAGACAGCCTGAAAATACTCAGGCTATAATAAAAAGGGTCCCTAAGTCTTTCTCTTTAACCTCCTATCCCTGTCCAAATGCATTGATGGCTACATTGGTTACTAATGTAGGGAGAGATGGTAACATGGATGCATGCGGTGTTGTGTATGTCATGTGCATGCTGTGTGCAGTAGGCCGATCTAACCCATTCTACTCTCCTGCTTTTTCCCTCTCTGCTTTCCCCCGCACTGTTGTAAGAGCATGTACCAATAAGCAGACGGTTCTGCCCCACACTTTGTTTATACATTAAATTGTGCCATTTTATGAATCAAATATTTCACCAAAATCATGGTAAACGTAATATTGTCTGTTAGAGCCCTGAGGTGAGGGTTGAGTCATCTCACATTCAAGCATAATAGATAGGTAATTAAGCATACAATATCTCCTTAATTTCTGTTTTCTCTGCCTCTGAGGTAAGGGTGTAAAAAGGGTGCAAAGAAGGGGTCTCTCTGTTTTGCGAAAAATTGTCATGAGAAATCAGGTTTTTTTTTTTGCTTTTACCCCGGGTTTTATTTCACTGAGCAATAAAGATGTGTTTGTTTCTTCAGAAATGGCCATTGAACAATATGAGCAAGCTGGAAACATTTTGAAGGCTCTTGGAGCTTTCCGGAGAAATCCGAAGCAGAGTGAAAGCTGTTTTTTTAGGTTTTTGAAAAATTCAGATTGAGTTGCGTCTAATTGCAGACCCTCCGTGCATTTCTAGGAGTCTACTTTGAATTTTTTTTTTTTTTCAAATTTCTTTTGGGTTTTCCTACACCTCACTGCCCCCAAATCTGCCACTAAAAATCTGGCTTGGTTCAAAGTTGACTTTGAAGCATTTAAACAACTCTGCACTGCAGCAGGCCACATATCCCTAGCCTGTCTGACTTCCGCCCAGCAGAATTCAAAAATCAACTTGAGTAATATCACAACTGTAGACCTAGATTAAGGGCCCTGTTTACTAAGGTGCGTTAGTGTTTTTAGTGCGCCTAAACTTAGCATGCGTGCTAACCATATAGGCGCCTATAGGGCTATTGTAGGCACATACATGGCTAACGAGCGTACATGGTTTACACGCGTTAAAAACATTAGCACGCCTATAACACTGCTTAGTAAACAGGGCCCTAAAAGTCATACATGCATTTGTGTATTGGTGTAAATGAGCACACACAAATACATGAAAGCAGTGGCGATCCTAGGTCGGCTGCCACCCGGGGCGGATCGCTGCTGCGCACCCCCCCCCCCCCCCCCCCGGGGTGCAGCGGCGTCCGTCCCCCCCAGGATGCAGCACGACACACACACACAAACCCTCAGCGCATCAAGCCTCCCACCCCCTCCCCCCGGCTGCACGCTGCTGGAGGGTGCAAAGAGCAGCCGCGCGCCTGTCGGCTCCACTGGCTCCCTGCTCCCTCTGCCCCGGAACAGCAGGGAGCCTGTTGCAGGGCTGAGGGAGCAGAGAACCAGCGGAGCTGACAGGCGCGCGGCTGCTCTCTGCACCCTCCAGCAGCGTGCACCCGGGGCGGACCGCCCCCACCGCCCCGCCCTTGCTGCGCCACTGCATGAGAGACAGATGTGTTAGTGCTACAGCTCGTACTGCCCTATGATATTCCTACAGCTATTGTGAATCCAGCACCAATGGCAGCGTGTAGGACTTCACAGATATCACATGAACAAAATTCATCAATATAAAAATCAAAAAAAGTATTTTGTTCTGAGCATTGAAGGAGGAGGCTTCAACCTATAAAGAATTTAAACAAGTGAAACCTCAACTGCCTCTGAAGGTCTACATGGATGACCGTTCATAAATCGCTATAATCACTGGTTTCAATCAAAGCATCAAAAAAAAAGTAACAGTAAAAAACCACTCCTAGAATATGGAGAAAAAACACTGTTGGATGCTGGCGTGAAATATTTTCATCCTAAGCTAAGTGATATGGTTTTTTTTTCCTATCCACAGAGCAGTGGCGTTCCTAGGGGGGGCGGACACCCGGGGCGGCGCCCCGCCCCCCCCCCCCTGATGCAGAGCGGACCCCCCCCCCGGCGAAAGACAACCCCCCCCCGGGTGCATGCTGCTGGGGGGGGGGGGTGCCACAGCCCGCGCCTGCCGTGAGTTTACTAACTTTGCTCATTCGCTGCAGCTCCCTCTGCCCCCCAGAACAGGAAGTAACCTGTTCCGGGGCAGAGGGAGCTGCAGCGAACGAGAGAAGTTAGCGAACGCTCGCAGCAGGCGCGCACCGCGGCACACCCCCAGCGGCGTGCATCCGGGGCGGACCACCCCCCCCCCCCCCCCCTTGGTACGCCACTGCCACAGAGGACTCATAGAGTTGTACTTTTTTTTAGCTTGAAATGAACATTGATAGTGAAGAGACCGGTATTGTTCGTATAATTTAATGGCATCTTTTTTTTGTAACACTGTTTTTTCTCCGTGTTCTAGGAGTGGTTTTTTACTTACTTTTTTGATGCTTTGATTGAAACCAATGATTATAGCCGGTTATGAACAGTCATCTACGTAGACCTTCTGAGGCACTTGAGGTTTCACTTGTTTAAATTCTTTATAGATTGGCGTCTCCTCCTTCAAAGCTCAGAACAAAATACGTTTTTTGATTTTATTGTGTAGGACTTGCCACACTTAGCTCACAGCCTTGGTGAGAGGTTTAGAAAAGAGAGTAAAAAAAAAAACAACAACAAAAGAACAAAACTGTCTTTGTTTTCACCCTGCTGTTTTTATGGAATCTTAGCCACTGGACCAGAAAGTTATGAATCCCAACATGAGAAGGTGGAGAAGGCTTGAGAGAAAAACCAAGTTCTCAGGATGATCATCAATGGCAAAACAAATACTTTATTTCTTCTGCTTGCGTTAAACATGTAATGCCCGACATGGCACCGTGTTTCGGCACTAAGTGCCTGCCTCAGGGGTCATGAAATACTGATGTGCCCAATAAAATGTCTTGAGTAGGGTACTGGGAAATCACTTCGATAATTATGAAATTGGTCTAATGGCGATGCACTCATGGCGAACTGCACTGTAGTCTTTATTGCTCCTTCAGGCAGGGTTCATTTACAATCCAAATGTTTATAATAATGAGTGGAGTGGAACGGGTAGACTTGAAGCGTCTGTTTACGCTTTCCAAAAATACTAGGACTAGGGGGCATGCGATGAAGCTAGAAAGTAGTAAATTTAAAACGAATCAGAGAAACCTTTTCTTCACTCAACGTGCAATTCAACTCTTGCATTCGTTGCCAGAAAATGTGGTATAGGCGGTTTGCTTAGCAGAGTTTAAAAAAGGTTTCGACGGCCTCATAAAGGAAAAGTCCAAAGACCATTAAATTGGACTTGGGGAAAATATTTCTGAGATAAGCAGCATAAAATGTTTTGTACTTTTTGGGGGATCTTGCCAGGTATTTGTGACCTGGATTGGCCACTGTTGGAAACAGGATGCTGGGCTTGATGGACCTTTGGTCTGTCCCAGTATGGCAATACTTATGTACTTACAAACCAATGACAACACAATCAAACTGAGTGAATAAAAGGTACCAAAGAAACCAATCAAAATTCTACCAAGTATGGTGAGGGAGTTGACTGTACCATGTCTTTCATTCTCTCAGCTAGTGCAGATGCGTATTGTGGGTCTTAAACATAAACCTTGCTGCTGTTTCAGAAGTATGGAAAAACATTTTTCTTAGTTGTTTTTTATATTATAAAGAAAATAAAAATTCTTTCTATAGCCACATGGTTTTCCAGTTTACAATGAGTTGACCAAATGCTATTATTTCAACAGAGTAAACTGTCGTATATTTGTTGGAAACACTCAGGTTGCCCATTGATTTAAAACAAGCTTATGTCTGAAGTTTATGCTTTATATTAATTGTTACTTTTGCAAAAAAAAAACATTCTTATATTTGTTTTAACAACTGTGTATTAACACCCTGCAGGACTTTCCTTGTTACTTGTGCTACGACATGAGTTTAAAGGAAAGAAATGAAATCAAAGTATGTAAGACGTTTTTTAAAATTTGAAATATGATTCAAATAGGCATTCAATGATTTTCTTAGGACCTGACGGCTTTAGCTAAAGAATTGAGGGAGTTACGCATTGAGGAAACGAATCGCCCGATGAAGAAGGTAACAGATTACTCCTCCTCCAGTGAAGAATCGGAGAGCAGCGAAGAGGAGGAGGACGGGGAAAGCGAGACGCATGATGGAACCGTGCCTGTCAGTGACATCCCTAGACTCATGTAAGAAATGTTTTTCCAAAAGCTTACGGTGTGAAAGTGGTTTGGACATGACTGAAGTCAGTGATGGGGGTCATCTTTTACCATGCAGAGCTGACTTACTGTATTCCGGTTATAGAAATTATATTACCTGCCGATTTGGTCTTGCGTTAGAAGCACGGTTTTGTATCTGTCTTGCAAGCGTCTATGATTGATGGTTTACATTGTATTGGCAGACCAACAGCAATTTCTGCAAACAACGAGCCATACAGTCTAGGAATGGTAACGAGCCATGGACTTGAAACATCTCAGGCGGACACCTTCAACAGCATTTCAAGAGAAGGCACATTAGTGATGAGGGAGGTAAGTCTGGCTTCTGAATTTCTGCTGAAAATGTAGAATGACTGAGCTCAAGATGGAAGGACCACCTAAATCAAGAATGGTTCACAAAATTGTAGGGATATGTGCAAGGCACATTTTAGTTTATTTTTGGGTTTTTTTTAGACTTTTCCATGATTTTCAGGCTATTTCAGTTTGTTTCAGTTTCATTTAATAAACATTTTTTTAATGCATGTTAGAACTTCTTAACACATACTAATTGACTTCACATGTTAATTTGTAAACATAGAAAAATATAGGGCGTCTTTTACTAAGGCACGCTCACGTTTTTAGCGCGTACTAAAATTGTGGGCACGCTAAACGTTAGAGACGCCCATAGGAATGCATTGGCGTCTCTAACGTTTAGCGCACCCACAATTTTAGCGTGCGCCAAAAACGTGAGCGCGCCTTAGTAAAAGACCCTCATAGGCAGGTAAAGACCATATGTGACCTATCCAGTCTGCCCATCCATGCCATCTACTCTCCCTGTCACTCCCTAGACATCCTATGTACTTGTCCCAAGCTCTCTTGAATTCAGATACTGTTTTCGTCTCCACCACTTCCACCAGGAGGCCGATCCACAAATTCACCACCCTTTCTATGAAGAAGTATTTTCTCAGGTTATTTCTGAGTCTGTCCCCTTTCACTTTCATCATATGTCCCCTCCTTCCAGAGCTTTCTTGTAGTTGAAAGAGACTCGCTTCCTGTGCATTTCTGTCGCATATTTATTTAAATGTCTCTATCGTATCTCCCCTCTCCCACCTTATTTCCAAAGTATACATACTGAAATCTTTAAGTGTGTCCCCATGCGCTTTATGACGAAGACCACTGACCATTTTAGTAGCCACCCTCTGGATCAACTCCATCCTGTTTATATATTTTTTCAAGGTGCGGTCTCCAGAATTATACACAATATTCTAAATGAGGGCTCACCAGAGTCTTATACAGGGGCATCACCTCCTTTTTCCTACTGGCCATTTCTCTCCCTGTGCACCCAAGCATTCTTCTAGCTTTTTCCGTCGCCTTTTCTACCTGTTTGACCATCTTAAGTTCATCACATACAATCACAGTCAAGTCCCTGCTCGTCTTCACCCTCTAAACTGTACTGTTCCCTCGGGTTTTTGCAGCCCAAATGTGTGACCCTACATTTTTAGCTTTAAATCTAAACTGCCAAATTCCAGACTATTCCTCCAACTTCACTTAGTCCTTCCTCATGTTATCCACACCATCAGGAGTGTCTACCCTGTTGCAGATTTCGGTATCATCTGCAAAGAGCAAACCTTACCGGATAGCCCTTCAGCAATATTGCGTACAAAAATGTTAAAAAGAACTGGCCCAAGAACCAAACCTTTGCGGCACACTACTGGTAACATCTTTTTCTTCAGACTGAGCTCCACTTACCACTGCCCTCTGCCACCTTCCCTGAACCAGTTCCTAACCCAGTCATTTTAGGGCCCATACAGGGGGCAATCAGCTTGCTTGTTAGTCATGTATGCGGAGCCGTGTTCACCATATCTAGCGCTCTCTCTCGATCCAACTGTGGTCACCCAGTCAGAGAAATTAATCAGATTTGTCTAACAAGACCTGCTTCTAGTGAAATCATGTTGCCTCGGGTCCTGTAATCCATTAGATTCCAAAAACTTTACTATTCTCTGTTTTAAAAGCACTTCCATTAATTTACTTACCACAAGTCAGACATACCAACCCATGTTTCCCAAAACCTCTTCCTTACTTCTACTTTTATGAAGAGGGACCACATCTGCTCTTCTCCAGTCCTCCAGGACCACTCCCAACTCTAGAGAAGCATTGAAAAGGCCAGCCAGCAGAGAACTTCCCTAAGTTACTTCTGTACCTTCAAATGTATGCCGTCTGGCCCCATCACTTTGCTTATCTTTAGTTTAGCCAGCTCAGTGGCGTTCCGAGGGGCACTGACACCCGGGGCGGATCGCCTATGCGCCACGCCCCCCCCCCCCCGGGTTCAGCGCCCCACCCCGTGCAGCGTGACCCCCCGCCTGGGTGCACGCCGCTGGGGGGGTGCCGCGCGCCGGTCAGCGTCGTTGGTTTCCATGCTCCCTCTGCCCCAGAACAGGTTACTTCCTGTTCCGGGGCAGAGGGAGCATGGAAACCAACGACACTGACTGGCACGCGGCACCCCCCCCCCCCCCAGCAGCGTGCACCCAGGGTGGACCGCCCCCACCGCCCCCCCCCCCCCTTGGTACGCCACTGAGCCAGCTCCTCGTGAACACAGTCATCTAAAAATCATTCAGTCATCTAAAAATCATTCAGCTTTTTACTAAAGCTTAGCTTGAGTTATCTGCAGCAGGGCCCATTATATTCCTATGGGTTCTGCTGCAGATAACTCGAGCTAAGCTTTAGTTTAAAAAAAAACCCTCAGGGACTACCACCATCCCTCCATTCCTATTTGTGTTTGTCTTCTGTGGTCCTGCTCCTGGCCCTTCAGCTGTGAACACAGAACAGAAATATTTGGAGGAGTGGCCTAATGGTTAGTGCAGCAGACTTTGATCCTGGCAACCTGGGTTTGATCCCCACTGCAGCTCCCTGTGACCTTGGGCAAGTCACTTAACCCTCCATTGCCCCAGGTACCAAAACTTAGATTGTGAGCCCTCTAGGGACAGAGAAAGTACCCGTATATAATCTGTACAGCGCTGTATACGTCTAGTAGCACTATAGAAATGATTAGTAGTAGCAATGCATTTGTTAAGCAGTTCTACCTTTATCAACATCTACATATCCCTCCCCTTCACCTTTGAGTCTCACAATGCTACTTTTACACTTCCTCCTATCACTAACACATCTAAAAAATGTCTCCCTCTCCCCGCCCCCATTTTACCATATTGGCTATTTTTAATTCCATTTGCATCTTTCCTGACTGCTCTACTGGCTTCTCTTAACTTTTCCAGATATTGTCGCCTGTCTTCCTCTTTCTGTGATCGCTTGTAGTTTATAAAGTACATTGATTTTATAGTACATTAAAAGTACTAGTGAACCAAATGAGTACTACTGAATGCACATCCCTTCTAAATTATTTTACAAGTAGCCAAGGAGTTGAAATGATAATACGAAAAAGTAACAAATGTCTTATTGATCACTGCTGGTCATTTAATGGTTCACCAGTTCTCAAAGCTGTTTTTGTGGAAGACAGAGGGAGGTCTGAAGACAAATACCTCTGGTGTGATGGGCTGCGACCACCAGAATCTGAAGAGTTTAACGGATATCAGCACCACTGGTTAATTTTTCTCTTACCGTATTAACAATTACTAGCCAGACCCAGCTCTGCTTAGTTTCTGAGATCTGACAGGTTCAGGTTTGACCAGGGCTGGTGCAGAGGTGTCGGGTTGCCCTTGGCGAAATGTCAGCCTTACACTTTCATCTCAAAAGTTTGATAATTAAACTCAACAATCATGATGATCCCAACACCACCTCTCCTGCAACAATCCTGTAAAAATGCATACCTGGACCTCATGTAGTAAATCCCTTGCTGTGTGTGTGTGTGTGTCTGCTCCCTCTACAGCCATTAAAGCCAAATAAAAAAGGGGGGGCAAATAAATCGTCCCTTTTACTTCTACGGTAAAAATGGCCTTATTGTGTGAGAAAACCCTTATAACTGCAGCTTAGTAAAGGGACCCCTAAGTAAATTTACTACATACTAGTCATGTTTAAGAGCTGCTGTGACAAAGGTCACAGATCATCTCATATTGTTTCAAGCAGTTGCTTCATTTTGACTCCCGTCCCGTGGTTCACATGTTGTGCAGACAAGGAGAGCCTGAAGGACATGAGCGCAGCACCTGTCAGTGACTCAATTCATGACACTACAGATGGTGAGGGAAACACAACCTAAGCCAGCTCCACTCCCCCAGTGCGTGGTTCGGTTAGGTAAGGCTGAGGCAGGAAGGGCTGGAAGTCTGCTGTTATCGCATTACATCCAGATAGGTCATCAGCCCACTGCCACACTGTGCAGCTGGTACTTGGAATGGCAGGTCACAGGGGAGAGTGGGAGAAGTGAAGGGGAATAACAGATTAGGAAAAAGGCACAGAGACAAACAAGGAGTGATGGGCTGAGATAGAGCACCCCAAAAATGAACAGGCAAAAAAGAGGCTAGAGAAAGGGGGGGGGGAGGAGAGAAAGATGTGAGGTGGGGGAGAAATTAAACTTGGAATAAGAAAAAGAACGAAACGATACACGGAGAAGAGAGACAACCAAATGAAGAAAAAAGACATAATCAACATGCAAAAGTGTTGAAAAAAAGTTGTTCCATTCTTGATTAGAATCAGGGCCATGCTAACATGGTAAGCGAGGTAAGCATGGCAGGAGGGCGCCATCCTCTGGGGGGCGCCCCGCCGCACTATGCTTACCTCGCCCTCTTCTCCCCAGATCCTTTTCCTTTTTTTTTTTGTTTAAATTTACCGCTGTCCGGCGGCAGCGTAGCGTTAGTGAGAAGGAGGCGGCGCTCCCCCGCCCCGACGTGTCAGTCTTCCCTTCGCTCAGTTCTGCCTCCTTCTGACATCAGAAATGACGTCAGAAGAAGGCGGGACACTGAGCGAAGGGAAGACTGACACGTCGGGGCGGGGGAGCGCCGCCTCCTTCTCACTAACGCTACGCTGCCGCCGGACTGAGTTAAATTTAAACAAAAAAGGAAAAGGATCTGGGGAGAAGAGGGCGGGCAGTGTAGCGATCGTTTTCGGGGGGGGGGGGGGGCAACTGCAGAGAGGCGCCGGAGACCCTAGGCACGGCCCTGATTAGAATTGCATGCTGTTCTTTTTAATTAGCTCCAGTACAGTAAGAATTTCTGTCTCCTGTAGGTACAAGCTGTGTGACACTGTTGCAGACTCTAATTTAAGCTTCACAAGCAGAAGCAAAAAAAATTAACGCCATATCAAGCCAGCAGAGGGAGCTTTGTCGCCTTAGAAAGATTACGCTATTCCAACCTGCTATTGTAAAGGAAAATGCTATTGAGAGATCCAGCTCTTTCCTTTGCCAGAAACACGCCTGTGGTTTTGAGGAGTACATGTTATGTGTTCTGTTGTGCTGGAGAGGGGCAGGATGTAAGCACAGGGCCTGTGCGGTCTTTTTGACCTAAACAAATGGATTGAATACTTAGACAGTAAGAAAATGAGTCTTTCACGTCCTTTGGGACCTGTTCTTGGTAGTAGGGTATTCTTTAATAATTTGAGTCGTATCCGGCTCTTAGGCACGTACAGGAAACAACCTTAACACTAGCCCTCTGGTTTACTTTCAAAATGTCTAGCCATCCAGTCTTCCTTCACGTGCAAACCAAGTGCTCTCTCCTACAGTTTAGCTTGGTGATAACTTTTATTGCTGCTCACGTGATCACACGCAGGCAAAGAACTACCCTTCGATGAGTTCAGACTTGGGAATAGTTATGAGATCAGCAGCTGCCAGGGAAATCCCTAAATGTTGCCCTTTCTGAACCCTCATTTCTGGGTAAGATTACTTATTGTTCATTCGCTGTTTTGGAGAAATCAGCAGTGGCTCCCAAGCAGCCTATTCCATCTCCATATGAAAATTATACTGGAATTATAGGCTGACAGACTATCATGCTCATTTTCAAAGCACTTAGCCTCCCAAAGTTCCATAGAAACCTATGGAACTTAGCCTCCCAAAGTGCTTTGAAAATATGCCTCTCTATGTTCCTTGAAACAACAAAACGGGATAAATTCATGACAGACGTTGTTATCTGTACATCCTCTGAAATGAAAGGACATTGACTGGTCCACAGTCAAGGAACTGAAAGTAAGAAAAGGCCCCACGTTATAATTTGGAGAATTTCCCAAGGAAAAGGATGACATCATGGAAAATAGACTTCCTCCCTTGTCTTCACTGCACAACAAAACTGAGTTTGGTAGATTAAAAGTTCAGTGTTGCGTTTCCTCTTAAATGTTGCAAACACATCAGTCTTAGACTTTGTGCTCATAACGTTCTCTGAGCAGGCGCCATGCCACAGTAACTGCTTCTGGCTGGAAATAGTTTGCTATAGTCACAGATTTTGCTGGTCTAGCAGTTTTTGAGCAGACGTACGTTCCAGTTTTCTGTAATTCCTAGGAAAACCTGCATTTTCTGGTTGAATTTTCATCAGCTGAAAATATCTGGAAAGAATGGGGCATAAAGGAGGGTAGTTATCAAGCTGCATTAGGGCAGTAACCCATGTTATTTGCCCCTTAATGCATGTTAAAGGGCTCTAACATTGGTTGTGTTGCCATAAAACAGCGCTATTTAGGTTACCCCGTGTGTTATGTGATAGTGAGGTGCAAATACGTGTAAAGCAGTTCATTTATATAAATACTGTTACACGGTTTGTGTTGAACACCGGGATCACGCTGCAAGCAGGATTCCAGCCAGTGAAATAACCCCAGCAAAAAGCTCAGATTATTTTACTGCTCAGGAGCATTGAGCCCCCAAGCCAGAGCCTGATGCTCCTGAGCTGGATCTTAAAGGAGCCAGTAACCTTAGAGAGTAGTTGTGGCCAGAGTACTTCCCACACAAACTACTACTACTACTGCTTAACATTTCTAGAGCGCTACTAGGGTTACGCAGCGCTGTACAATTTAACAAAGAGAGACAGTCCCTGCTCAAAGAGCTTACAATCTAATAGATATGAGTGAGACAAATATAGGACAATCAAGCCATTGTGACATCACTGATGAGGTTGGCTCTTAGGCATTGGTGGAATGAGGCATTATGACATCACAATCTCAGCTCTGGTTAAATCACTGCTATATGTAATACTACTACTACTACTTAACATTTCTAGAGCGCTACTAGGGTTACGCAGCGCTGTACAATTTAACAAAGAGAGAGACAGTCCCTGCTCAAAGAGCTTACAATCTAATAGACAAGTGAACGGTCGGTCCGATAGGGGCAGTCAAATTGGGGCAGTCTGGATTCACTGAACGGTAAGGGTTAGGTGCCGAACGCAGCATTGAAGAGGTGGGCTTTAAGCAAAGACTTGAAGACGGGCAGGGTGGGGGCTTGGCGTAAGGGCTCAGGAAGGTTGTTCCAAGCATAGGGTGAGGCGAGGCAGGATGAGCGGAGCCTGGAGTTGGCGGTGGTGGAGAAGGGTACTGAGAGGAGGGATTTATCCTGTGAACGGAGGTTACGGGCGGGAACGTAAGGGAAGATGAGGGTAGAAAGATAGTGAGGGGCAGCAGACTGAGTGCATTTGTAGGTAAGAAGGAGAAGCTTGAATGCGGAATCTGATCGGAAGCCAGTGAAGTGACCTGAGGAGAGGGGTGATATGAGTATATCGGTTCTGGCGGAATATGAGACGTGCAGCAGAGTTCTGAACAGATTGAAGGGGGGATAGATGGCTAAGTGGGAGGCCGGTGAGGAGTAAGTTGCAGTAGTCCAGGCGAGAGGTAATGAGAGCGTGGACGAGAGTTCGGGTGGTGTGTTCAGAGAGGAAAGGGCGAATTTTGCTGATGTTAAAGAGGAAGAAGCGACAGGTCTTGGCTTACTTTATTTATTTTTTTGTCTATTAGATTGTAAGCTCTTTGAGCAGGGACTGTCTTTCTTCTATGTTTGTGCAGCGCTGCGTATGCCTTGAAGCGCTATAGAAATGCTAAATAGTAGTAGTAGTAGTATCTGCTGGATATGTGCAAAGAAGGAGAGAGAGGAGTCAAAGATGACTCCGAGGTTGCGGGCAGATGAGACGGGGAGGATGAGGGTGTTATCAACTGAGATAGAAAGTGGAGGAAGAGGAGAAGTGGGTTTTGGTGGAAAGACGATAAGCTCGGTCTTGGACATGTTCAGTTTCAGGTGGCAGTTGGACATCCAGGCAGCAATGTCGGATAAGCAAGCCGTTACCTTTGCTTGGGTCTCCGCGGTGATGTCTGATGTCTAGCAGCCCTCCTCAGATCAAGACTCCCTCCAATCTGAAGTGCCACCCTAGTGCTGAACCTCCGACCTGGAAGTCCCCCCCCCCCCCACCCAAATTAAAAAAACACCTTCCAAGGCCCCTCCCACTCTCCTGAAGCTCCTCCCCCCTTCCCCAGGTCTTATGTTTGAAACTCCCTGGTGTCTAGTGGTCTGGGCAGGAGTGATCACCAGTCACTCATGCCCTCCCTGGAACCAGGATCCAAAATGGTACCAGTGACCCTTAGCAGTAGTGTCACAGCACTACCACTAGTGGTAGTACCATCTGCACTTCTGTAGAAGGGCAAAAAGCCCTTACGTGGAAGCATGACCCCTAGTGGTTGTCCAATCTAGTGTTTCTGTATAAGGACAGCCAGGATTCCACTGTACCAGTGATTTCATAGTAAGAATCCTGAAAGGTAACTATAAAACAATACAGGAACGTAAGACCTTTGAAGTCAGAATGATTGAATATTTTGACACCCAACAGACAGGACTTAACAAGGACCTGGGTTTTTTAGCCCATTATAAACCATAAAGTTGTTTTGCTCTGTTTATCACCCTCCTCTCACCTATCCACCCCCACCCTGTTAGACTGTCACTGAAATGCTTTGATGTTTCACTTATATATACTGTCATCTACCACATTTGCTTATTTCCGATCTGATGAAGAAGGGCAACCTTCGAAAGCTAATCAAGAAATGTTAAGTTATGTCCAATAAAAAAGGTATCATCTTATTTTCTTTTCCATGTTTTATTTTATTTCTATTGATTACCTGCATAAGGACAAAAAGCCCTTATATGGAACCATGATTCCTAGAGGTAGTACAATGAGAGTACTGCTAGAGGTCATTGGCACCATTTTGGATCCCGGAGTTATTCTTTTAACACAGGAGTCAGCCTGCTGAGGTACTGAGATACCACAGATTGGTGACTCCCATGGTAAATCAAGGGTACGTTAAAAGCCCGCCTTACCTGGTTGAAGTGGTATGTTAAAATTACCCTATTCTGACAAACTTAAAACTAACCACAGTGATCCATAGCTCAGCGAGCTTTTAGCCAGGCTGCAAGAGAGCATTTCCGGGGATGTATTTCGGCACTAGGAGGAAATAACATGTGCAAATTTTTCATAAAGCTGCATGCTACCTTTCCTCTCTTGACTTTTAGCCCAAGTGAGCAGATGCAGAGTTAGGGGCGCTTGGCATTAATTTTCAAAGAGAAATTACTTTTCTTGTTTCTCTTTGAAAATTAGTGTAAAGTGTGCGTGATAAGAGTCCATGTCCTTTCCATATTTGCAGTCTAGTTGGAAATTTATTATTCTATTTATTTATGAGGCTCACTTGATAATTCCTCCCCCCCCCCCCCCCCACCCCGTAATCTTACTAAGAAAGGTGGTGAAAGTATTACTTTTAACTGCAGTTCACATGGATTAAATCAAACATGTCTTGTGGATATCGTTACAGTTCTTAGTATCTTTTCATCAAAGCACCCAACACTTCTAAAATGAATTGATGATGATTGATAATGGATTATGATCAAGTTTAACATTTTGTGCTTATTCTTCACAACTGTCTCCTTTTTCTCTCAATATTTCTTTGTTATAATATAAAAAAAATTCTGTACTTATCAGGCTTGCATGCAGATAAGAGGGTTCTAGGTCTCTGCCTGCTTTGGAATGCAGGTTATTTCTTTGGACTGTTCTGTTCCTCATCTTGTGTCTCTGCAGACCTCGGGAGATAAAAAGCGTTCTGGCCATGCAGACAGTAATGGCTTTGCCGGCCACATCAATCTCCCTGATCTGGTCCAGCAAAGTCACTCCCCTGTGGGTACTCCAACTGAGGCTCTAGGGCGTGGTTCGACACAGGCTCAAGATGTGGATTCTGTGGCTGAAGTAGGTGGCGGGTCCTGCATGTTCACTTGCAATGTCTTTTGCTTCAGAATGCTTTGAATTGGAAATCTTAACATCTGCACGCTCGGCATGTTCTTCCTTTTTCTTACTGTTCCATAATTTTTTAATTCCTAATTTCTACAATATTTCCATCACATAGAAAAAAAGATAGATATATAAAGAAGCATTCAGTTAGCAAAGTTTGCATCAGAAATATTACCTACTAGCCCACATCAAGAGGAGGAAATGGCTGTCCGGTAACAGAAATCGAGAAGGGAAATAAGGTAATCAACCCATATTATGGCATCTTAACTATTCTAACGCCAAAGAATTTTCCATAATTCTTAACTCAACTGAATCAGTTTTTGAGAGACCGCTGAGAGCATGTGGTGGGGTTATAGGACTTGGGTGCTTGGAAGGCTGCAGTTCTTCGACACTTTCTCCACTGAGCTCGTAGGAGATAATTCTATATCAGAGGTGCCACAAAAAAGGAGAAACGTTCCCCTATGGAATGATGACGTAGGGGTGGACCAATAGGCATAAAAAAATCAAAGAAAACACAGAGTGTTTCCCCAACCCCCCCCCCCCCCCCCCAAAAAAAAAAACTGCCAAATCAACACCCCTCAGAGTGTTTGTTTGAAAAGGAACTCTTGCCGAGATTGCTTTTATTTTGAGACGTTGATTTGTTGCTTGTAGCTATGCGCAAAATTGTTCAAACATTTGTGACTCCTGATGCAGGCAGTTGCGCCAAAACATGGCACCTTGTCAAGTCCTTCTTCTGAATATTGTTTGAGTTCCTCTCTTGAATAATTTGGGACGTATTGTTGGCCTTTGTAGGCCTTTTCCTGTTTTATTTTTTTTGGGGGGGGGAGGGGGGTGGATAAACGTTGGCTGTTTTTTTTTACACACCCTTGATGTTTTCTTTGATTTGTTTTTTTTTTTAAGCCTCTCCAACAAATGCCTATCGGTCCACCCCTACTTCTTTGTTGCTCTAAAGACGGTACCACAATTAGTTGCCAAGAATACAGATAAATAACCAGAATACTGCCATATATATGTGTTTGTGTACATATAATATGTATCTCTAAATACTCAGCTTCATAGGTAATGTATCAATATCTAAATACGAAGATCTAGTATGTCAGTAGCGTTTTAGCAGGATCGTCAGATCAGCATGCCTGCCTCTATAATGGCTGATGATTGTATGAGCCAAGCAAATATGGAAAACATAAGAAAAATGAGGAATTAAGTAAAAATCAAAAATTAGGATCAATGAGGGTTGCGGCACTGCCTCCTAAATTTGCTTGGCTCATACAAACATCAGCCATTATAGAGGCAGGCACGCTGATCTGACGATCCTGCTAAAACGCTACTGATCTTCGTGGCCTAGTGGTTAGGGTGGTGGACTTTGGTCCTGAGGAACTGAGTTCGATTCCCACTTCAGGCACAGGAAGCTCCTTGTGACTCTGGGCAAGTCACTTAACCCTACATTGCCCCATGTAAGCCGCATTGAGCCTGCCATGAGTGGGAAAGCGCGGGGTACAAATGTAACAAAAATAAAATAGATACTATTGGAGATTCTACATGGAATGTTGCTACTATTGGAGATTCTACATGGAATGTTGCTATTCCACTAGCAACATTCCATGTAGAAGGCTGCGCAGGCTTTTGTTTCTGTGAGTCTGACGTCCTGCACGTACGTGCAGGACGTCAGACTCACAGAAGCAGAAGCCTGTGCGGCCACATTGGTGATCTGCAAGGGCCGACTTCTACATGGAATGTTGCTACTGGAATAGCAACATTCCATGTAGAATCTCAAATAGTAGCAACAGTGGAGGAGTGGCCTTGTGGTTAGGGTGGTGGACTCTGGTCCTGGGGAACTGAGGAACTGAGTTCGATTCCCACTTCAGGCACAGGCAGCTCCTTGTGACTCTGGGCAAGTCACTTAACCCTCCATTGCCCCTTGTAAGCCGCATTGAGCCTGCCATGAGTGGGAAAGTGCGAGGTACAAATGTAACAAAAATAAAATAAATAAAAAAGTTAGATATTGATACGTCACCTATGAAGCTGAGTATTTAGAAATATATACTAACTGTACACTCCCTTCACCATCTATCGTGGAGAGTATCGTGGAGAGCAGCGTTTTTGTTACCATCGGGGAGGTCTTCAGCTGGCAGAGCTTGGGATCCCCACCAGCTACCGCTAAATATGTGCTACTGTTGGGTTGGCCTGAGCCCTAAGTGGGTGGGCTCCGGTCCACCTAGGCCCACCTGTGGCTAGGCCACTGTAACAAGTGTGTACATATAGCTGGTTATACTAGTATTCTATGAAGGGAAGTGGTCGCCTACTTTTCTTTATAGACTAGGCCTCAAGTAGGTGCTTCCTTATAGAATTGCCCTCCACTTGTGCAGCTACACAACACTACGACATCGAAACACTTATTCAAGGAAAGAAGAGTGCTAGTAACTTGACACCAGTGGGTGACAAAGACTTGGTCTCACATTGGAGAACGTCTTGCAGTTGAATTCTGTGAGGTGACCAGTGATGTATGTGGATTTCGTTATGGCCTGCGACAGGTCCATATAAGATTGATAAGTAAACGAGCCAGTTTAGGGATGGGAATAAGAAACGTAAATGGGATGAGAAGTGGGTTAAGCAACAGGACTCAGAGTAGTGGGCGATGGGTGCACTGTAATGGAAAAAAAAGGCGACTAAGATCGTGCTGCAAGGATCTGTTCTAAATTTAATCCACTTCAATGGCCTTATGGGTGATGTGATAGAAGGGAAATAGAGAAAATTTGCAGCAGAACCTCAAGAATAAAAAATGAAAGATGAATTTTAAAAATAGAAGACTAGACAAGCTGATGTTCTGACATGTTGCTGACCTAGAACCTTTTTGAGCAGCGACAAATTGCTTCCTTTTCCCTCCTGGCCTCAACCTAGTCCCTTTTTTGAAATTCTAGAAAATCACACATAGTTGAGGCTGGAGAAATGATGATATATCGGAATAGAAGAGCTGGTGGTTTTCAAACAGGAAAGACATGGCAGTCGTTATCTCTAACGACATGAAAGCAATCAGTCAGTGAGGCAGGATTTTAGGAAAGGTTAATTATGTGCTAATCTGTATAAGGAGAAGTATGTTTAAATCTTTTTTATTATTAAGCCATAACAAAACTTTGCCAGACATGATCCACATACACACATCTCCACTGGTCCATTTAAGTCTGACTAGGAACAATGTACAATTTTCTCCCAACCCCCCTCCCCCCTTTCTTCCCCCTCCCTTTCCCCCCCCCCCCCCCCCAAGAAAGCAGCCCCCCCCCCACTTTACCCCCCCCTTTTCCCTCCCGCAACACAAGATAACACTCAACAGCCTATCCTCCGTTCCTGTGACACTGTCAATTCAAGAGTCTACTGCGTGCTAGTGGTTGCAGTGTGTCCCAAAAGTTCGCCCATGTTTTTTGGAGCGCCTGACCCTCTTTGGAGTCCAGATCCTGCACTCCGCGTCTCTCCAGCCTCAGCAGTTCTATCATTTGTGACCTCCATGCTCCAATGGATGGTCCTCTGTGTTCTCTCCACTGGAGGAGGATGACCCGTTTTCCCATCAGGACCGCTCGCTGTACAAACGAACAAAAACCTGGCAATGTGGGTTTAGTTTGTTTGAATTCTCCAAAGAGAAGTAGAGGTTGTCTCTTGATTGTGCGCCCCCAATATTTCTGCGTCTCACCAAGAATGAGAGTCCACAATTTGGACACATGGCGACAAAACCAAAACATGTGAGCCAGCGAGGCGGGGGCCACCGCACACCATGGGCAGGCATCTGATTGACCAAAGCCTGCCTTGAAGGCCCTCGCTGGGGAGACGTACAGTCTTAAAGCAAATTTATATTGCGTCTCCCAATGTCGAGCAAAGGGAGTTGTTCCAAGTATGGAGGTCAAAAATCTGTTCAGTACTTCTCCTGTGATTTCTACCTGCAGGTCAACCGCCCATTTTCGTGCTCTAGTATGATAGTCTATGTCCTCTGTTGAATCCTGCAGGAATCTATGATGGAATTTTAACGGCACTGGGTTTTGTGCTCCCAGTGTCAGGGCAGTATTTAGGGTATCCTGGACGTCCTCGCTCAAATTGCTCCAACCCAAGGCTGTGATGTAGTGATGAATTTGCAGATAAGCAAACCGGTCACGTTCGGTCAGTCTAAATTCCTGTTGCAGTTCCGCAAATGGTCGTGTCTTGCCCTCCTCCGACACCAACTGATAAATGTATCGTATTCCATTCCTCCGCCATCGGGCAAAGGCAGCTGAGGAAGTCCCCTCCGGGAAGTCCGGATTGTTAAGCAGTGGTAAAAATGGAGTCGCTTTCCAGTCAAAATGGTGCCTCTTGCATAGCCACTGCCACGCTGCTCTGGCTGCTGTCATTAGCGGGTGCGTTCCTAACCCCTCCTCCAATCCCTGTCCTAAAGAGTGTAATCCCCACCCCAGGTGTGCAGTGGGAGCCATGCCCATCTCTAGGAGCGTAGCCGAGAAATCTTGCGTTCCAGTTAGCCAATCTCTGATGTGCCTCATGGCACATGCTATCGTTAGGTGCCGAATGTTGAGCAGTCCCATCCCCCCATGTGATTTCGGTTTCTGTATCACCTGTATTGGCAGTCTGGGTCTCCGCCGGTCCCACAGAAACTGCTGTATCAGATGGTTAAGAGCCCGCTCCTCCCTCGTCCTCAAATACAGGGGCAACATCTGAAACGTATAAAGCCATTTCGGGGCGATCATCATGTTGAAAAGACCCACCCGCCCTGTGAGCGAGAGAGGGCACGCACCCCACATCCGCAACAGTCTCCTAGTTGTCTCTAGTAGGGGGAGGACATTGAGCTCGTACAGTTTTTTCATATCTGCTGGAATGATTACTCCCAGGTATCTAATCTGGCGTTGTGCCCACAGAAGTGGAAACGGGCCTCTCCATGTGTGTTCCACTGCCTCACTAAGTGGTAGGGCCAGGGACTTTGTTCTATTGAGTTTGTAGCCAGAGAGGTGCCCGTAGCTATCTAGGACGGAGAGGAGAGCTGGTAATGAAACCTGTGGGTCGCTCAACAACATCAGCACATCGTCCGCGTACGCGAGCACTTTTATTTCCCTCCCGGACACCTGGATACCTTTTATGTCTTTGTTCCCACGAATCTCAGCCAGCAACGGCTCAAGCGTTAACAGGAAAAGCAATGGGGACAGGGGGCAGCCCTGCCTAGTGCCCCTTTCAATGGCAAAGCTTTCTGTGAGGACCCCATTCACCCTAATCCTAGCCCGCGGATTTGTATACAGTGACCCCACAGCTTGAAGGAACCACCCTGTCAATCCTCTGTCTTTCAGGACTTCAAACAAAAATGGCCATTCCACTCTGTCAAAAGCACGTTCCGCATCCAGGCTTGCAAGCATCTTGTCTGCCTCCGGATGTTCCCCCGAGAGCACGGCTAAAAGTAGTTTCCTGACATTAAGAACAGACTGGCGGCCCCTCACAAACCCTGCTTGTTCCTCGTGCACCAGTTGTGGCATCAGGGGCGCCAGTCTATCCGCCAGGATGCGGGACAATAATATAAGGAGAAGTATAATTATTAGGAAGTGGTCAATATTGTCCCTGTTTAGGTCTCTGGTGACATTCCTACTTTAAATCTTGTGTCTAGTTCTGGAGATCATATCCTACGAAAATAATATCAGGAAGGTGGAGACAGTTCACCAGTGCGTAGCTGATACAGTAAGAAGCTAAAGGACAAGGGGTTGTGATCACTTGAAACTAGATG
Source organism: Microcaecilia unicolor (assembly GCF_901765095.1). Taxonomy (NCBI): domain Eukaryota; kingdom Metazoa; phylum Chordata; class Amphibia; order Gymnophiona; family Siphonopidae; genus Microcaecilia; species Microcaecilia unicolor. The sequence goes on along the minus strand of NC_044040.1, from coordinate 197,023,372 downwards.
GGAGAACGATTCAAAAGAAAGTAAAAAGAAAAATATTTTTTTTCCACTGTATGGGTGATGAACGTCTGGAATGGACTTCTGAGGCAGGTTGTAAGACTCAAAACAGTGATCAAATTTATGCACGATAGACCTCGACACAGTAGGATCCTACTGACAGGGCAAGAGAGGAACCAGATCAAAAATGAAAGAAGATTTTTAGCAGCACACTAGGTCGGTACATTTCAGCAGGATCCAGGTGGTCTTTACATAACAGACGAGGGTCTAAATTTAAAGAAATGTGCACCGTCTCATCGGGCCTTCCCATGCTCTGTTTGTCCCGCCCTCTGCAACTTCCTATTTCTGCAAGGGCGGGACAGACAGAGCGAGAGAAGGCCTGATGAGACGGTGCACATTTCTTTTACGTGCAGACGCAAGGCGCTGCGCCTCGCTTCGGATTCCGATATTTTTTTAAAGGTAGGGAGCTGTTTGGACGGAGGAGAGTGGGCACTGGGGGGGGGGGTTGTCGATGCGCCAAGGGGGGAGGAGCTGGCAGGGAGCACTCCCCCCCCCCGAGCTGACACCCGGGGCGGACCGCCCCTCCCGCCCCCCCCCTTGCTACGCCACTGCAATTAATAGAAAGAGATTTCTGATGAACTCTTAGAAATAGAAAATGTATGGAAAGATGTATCTCATGTATCATTTCTGGAAGTATAAAGAAGCACATTTTGCAAAATAATAACAATGCTTTATTCTAAGAAATGATAAAGCAACACTACCGATACATGTCAACAGAAAGGGGATTTCCTAACGAGACTAGTTGCCTCTAGATAAGGATTTGTTTGGGACTCACCCTGAATGTAACCCTGTAGCCAAAGTACTGTCACCAAACACCGTCTATGATTTATTAAAACTTTGTGACCGTATTGCGTGAAGATGGCATGCTAGGTTTTGTTTTTCCTATAATTCCTTGCAGTAAGTTGGGTCCTTTAGAGTTGGTTTCCTTTGATGCTCTGCGCCTTTTTTAATTGTATAATATATTTCATTAATACTAGTGTAGAAGGGCCATGATCTCAAACCAAAGAATGCTTGAGATGGGAGATGGACGAACCTGATAGAAGACCTGACCAAAAGGAAAATGAACTTTGTTGATCGCTTTCATGGCAAAGTAGCTAACCTGATGGCATGTAAGAGGGCAAATCATATAGAAAAAAGCAGGAAACAGTCTGCAGTAACAATATTAAAAGATGGTCAGGGCTCTGGAGAAATATCTTTCCTGTTTGGATGCTGGAAGGGGGGATTCTGCTGGGTGGTGAGAAGGAGCAGAGGGGATGAGCAACATCCGGGGACCTTTTCTTTTTAAATTTCAGGGCTCGGGGAGGGTAGCTGACCAGACACGTTTTTGAAAATAAATTCATTTAAGCTTGCAATGTGAGCACCTAGATTTGGTCTGTCAGCCTTGAATTTCCTTCTAATCAGCTGATTTCCAGAGCCTGCTCCTGACACAGATTCAGCCCACTTTTTAACCAGCTAAATTATTTGCATACAGTGATTTTGTGCAGAGAGTTTTAGACAGAGGGGTTGGAAGAGAATATTAGGATGGGAAGAGTGGAGGAGTAGGCTAGTGGTTAGTGCAGTGGACTTTGATCCTGGGGAACTGAGTTCCATTCCCACTGCAGCTCCTTGTGACTCTGAGCAAGTCACTTAACCCTCCATTGCCCCTGGTACAAAATAAGTACCTGAATATATGTAAACCGCTTTGAATGTATTTGCAAAAACCCCAGAAAGGCGGTATATCAAGTCCCATTTCCCTTTCCCTATTTGAGATTCTACATGGAATGTTGCTACTATTGGAGATTCTAGATGGAATGCTGCTACTATTGAGATTCTGTTGCTACCATTTGAGATTCTGCATGGAATGTTAATGTTGCTATTCCACTAGCAACATTCCATGTAGAAGCCTGCCCTTGCAGATCAGCAATGCGGCCGCGCAGGCTTCTGTTTCTGTGAGTCTGATGCCCTGCACGTACGTGCAGGACGTCAGACTCACAGAAACAGAATCCTGCGCGGCCGCATTGCTGATCTGCAAGGGCAGGCTTGTACATGGAATGTTGCTAGTGGAGGAGTAGCCTAGTGGTTAGTGCAGTGGACTCTGATTCTGGGGAACCGGGCTCAATTCCCACTGCAGCTCCTTGTGACTCTGGCAAGTCACTTAACCCTCCATTGCCCCTGGTACAAAATAAGTACCTGAATATATGTAAACCACTTTGAATGTAGTTGCAAAAACCCCAGAAAGGCAGTATATCAAGTCCCATTTCCCTTTCCCTTTATGTGGCTAAACACCGAATCGGCCCCAAAGTTCTGGTGCATGCAAAAAAAAAAAAAAGACCCAAAAGAACGCATTTGAAACCATGACTTGCTGGCAAGTGCCGAATAGTAACTGTTGAAATTCTCTGAGATGCTGTTATATTTCTTGTTTTGTAGTTTGGCATGGGAAGCAGTACCAAAGCTTCCTTCACCCCATTCGTTGATCCCCGAGTTTACCAGACATCACCTACCAATGAGGATGATGATGACGATGATGATGAAGAATCATCTGCAACAGGTACAGAGCAGCTGAGCTGATGTTTGCGGGATTTAGCTCTCTTGGTAAATCTCATGGAGTATATGGATTGTTTCAATAGTTGGCTGAATAATGCGTAATACATTTTAGAATGTTATTTTATCCTCCCTTTAAACTTGTGGCTTATGTATTCATGCTAGCTTTTCGATATAAACAACTCCTACAAAAGAGAAAATAAGTTGAAATGCTCCCTGTAAGGGCAACAGTACTGTGGTATTGTGCTGTCCTCACCTAAGTGTTGCCATACTGGGACAGACCGAACATCATTCAAGCCCAGTATCCTGTTTCCAACGGTGTCAATCCAGGTCACAAGTACCTGGCAAGATCCAAGAACAGTAAAACAGATTTTATGTTACTTATCTTGGAAATAAGAAGTAGATTTTCCCGTCCATCTTAACAAGGCTTATGAACTTTTGTTTTAGGAAATTATCCTAACCTTTTTTTAAACCTTGCTAAGCTAACTGCTTTTACTATATTCTTTGGAAACGAATTCCAGAGCTTAATTGCACGTTGAGTGAAGAAATATTTTCTCTGGTTTGTCTTAAATTTACTACTTAGTAGCTTCATTGAGTGCCTCCTAGTCTTGGTATTTTTGGAAAGAGTAAACAAGCAATTCACATCTACCCATTCCACTTCACTCAGTATTTTATAGACCTATTGTATCTTCTCTTAGTCATTTTTTTCTCCAAGCTGAAGAGCCCTAGTAGCCGCAATTTAATTGGGTAGACATGAATTGCTTGTTTACTCTTTCCAAAAATATTAGGACTAGGGGGCATGCAATGAAGCTACTAAGTAGTAAATTTAAAACAAACTGGAGAAACTATTTCTTCACTCAATGTGTAATTAAACTCTGGAATTTGTGGACAGAGAATGTGGGGAAAGCAGTTAGCTTAGCAGGGTTTAAAAAAGGTTTGGATAATTTCCTAAAAGAAAAGTCCATAAGCCATTATTAGGATGGACTTGGGGAAAATCCACTCATTTCTAGGATAAGCAGTATAAAATCTATTTTATTGTTCTGGGATCTTGCCAGGTACTTGTAATCTGGATTGGCCACTGTTGGAAACAGGACGCTGGGCTTGATGGACCTTTGGTCTGTCCCAGTATGGCCATACTTATGTACTTATGCTACTATTTGAGATTCTGAATGGAATCTTGCTACTGTTTGGGGTTCTACATGGAGTGTTGCTACCAGTTGGGTTTGTGCCAGGTGCTTGTGACCTGGATTGGCCACTGTTGGAAACAGGATACTGGGCTTGATGGACCTTCAGTCTGTCCCAATATGGCAATGCTTATGTTCTTATGTAATAATTGGTGCTAACAGCCAAGTATTGACGTTAATTGGCACTCGTTAAAATTTAAACAGGCATCTGGCTGCGCACTACTCTATAAAGCATGACGCATAACTCTACTAGCGTGTAACTCAAAAGGTTTGGCCATTGGCATGTCAGGGGCATTCTGAAAAGTTGCATGTGGAATTATAGGATATGGCCTCAGCCCACCTAACTTGGGTGCCAGCATTTACACCAGGTTTCAGCAGGCGTAAGTCTGAAGCCTAAAGTCAGGCGTAGGAAACGGCGCTAATTGCAATTCTTTAAAGAGCGCACGCCCTTTATAGAATCACGCTTAACTCCAATTTTTCTTGGCGCCCTATTTTGAGCGACATTTACTAAATCTGGTCCTAAATGTCTATTTCAAATTTGAAGTCCTTGTTTGTTTGTTTTTTTTAATTACCACTAGCCCCTTCTTTCTTTAACAGGTCACCTAAATGTAAGCCCATGTGCTTGCTTAAATTTATAGAATACTAGCATTGGCACTCAAAAAGTGGCTGCAATATGGCTTTAGTGACATTCTGTAAAATGGCTTAGTGTGTAATACACAGGGAGGGGTTAGACGGGGCTCACATTTACATGGTTCATTTATAGACTACTGTGATTTAAACACATTTAGGTGGCAACATTTGTGCCAGCCATATGCCTGTCATAAATATAGGTGTATTGATATTAACTTACGCTAGTATTTCTGTAACGGTAATTGCATGCCAAATACTAGCATAATACCTGTTTAATTTTGGCACCTAAGTGTTCATGTCCTGTTACATAATTCCCTCCTATTAGTTTTGCTTCTGTGGGACTGCAGTGAAATTGTTAGCAAGGACCTTTTTTTTTTTTTTTTTTTTAAGCATTTAAGCAACCAAAACAGTGACACAACTGAAATATACTTGGGACCAGGGGCGTAGCCAGACTTCGGCGGGAGGGGGGTCCAGAGCCCGAGGTGAGGGGGCACATTTTAGCCCCCCCCCCTGCCATTGCCGACCCCCCCCCCCCCCTCCGCCACCACCACCAACAACTTTGACCCCCCCCCCCCTGCCGATGACCCTGCTGAGAGTCTCGACCCCCCCTCCTGCTGCCAACCCTCCCCTACCGTCTCCTGCCTTTGCTGGCAGGGGACCCCAACCCCCGCCAGCTGAGGTCCTCTTCTTCCAGCACAAGGACGTCAGAACGAAGCCTTGCAGATCAGCCAGCAACGCGGCCGCCCGCTGATCTGCAAGGCATCGTTCTGTTTCTGTGAGTCTGACATCCTGCACGTTGTATGTGCAGGACGTCAGACTCACAGAAACAGAACGAAGCCTTGCGCCGGAAGAAGAGGACCTCGGCTGGCGGGGGTTGGGGTCCCCCACCAGCAAAGGTAGGCGGCGGCGGTGGGGGAGGGTTGGCAGCGGGAGGGGGGTCGAGAGGGTCGTCAGCAGGGGGGTCCAGGGACAAATCTACGGGGCCCAGGCCCCCGTGGCCCCACGTAGCTACGCCACTGCTTGGGACAGATGAGGAAGGCAGTGGCAGGAAATAACTGGGGATAAGATAGGGTTACAGTGAAACAGCAGACAGACTGGAATGGCCAGAGTGTGTTCATGTCTGTTGACAACTGCTCTGCTAATATTTTATACCAAAATTTTAAGATCATTTACCCTGTTTAATTTGGTTTTGCTGAATAAATGGACGATGTTTCTTTTTTTTTTTTTTTTAGCCCTGTTTACTAATGAACTTCTGCGACAAGAACAAGCCAAACTGAACGAGGCAAGGAAAATCTCTGTGGTAAACGTGAATCCTACTAACATCCGGCCACACAGTGACACTCCGGAGATCCGGAAGTACAAGAAGCGCTTTAATTCTGAAATTCTGTGCGCGGCTCTGTGGGGTAATCTAATGCTATTTAATAATAACCTTGCTTAAAATTAAAGGACAGCTGTTGTAGGTGGGATTTTGTTTTACCGAATTTGTCCGTGATTAAAGCCTTGTTTTCCCTTATTCTAATGTAACTTTAATGGACCACATTAGTGGAAACCTGGTTTTTCATGTTACTCCGGATATGGTACTTTTCTACAGATGAGGCATCACAGCCTCTTGTGGTAATTGATCGCAGTATTTGTTTACAGAAATCTTAAAAATAACTGTGAACATCCTCCTTTAACCCAGCGTGTTGCATTTCCACCTCAAACCTTGAGGAAACGAAAAGACGCATCTTTTCAGTAACTGGACCAAGAGAATGGAACCAACTGCCATTATTTATTGATTTATTTTATTTTTGTTACATTTGTACCCCACGCTTTCCCACTCATGGCAGGCTCAGTGCGGCTTACATGGGGCAATGGAGGGTTAAGTGACTTGCCCAGAGTCACAAGGAGCTGCCTGTGCCTGAAGTGGGAATTGAACTCAGTTCCTCAGTTCCCCAGGACCAAAGTCAACCACCCTAACCACTAGGCCACTCCTCCACTGTTGCTACTATTGGAGATTCTACATGGAATGTTGCTATTCCACTAGCAACATTCCATGTACAAGTCTGCCCTTGCAGATCACCAATGTGGCCGCGCAGGCTTCTGCTTCTGTGAGTCTGACTTCCTGCACATTCCATGTGGAATCTCCAATAGTAGCAACATTCCATGTAGAATCTCCAATAGTATCTATTTTGTTTTTGTTACATTTGTACCCTGCGCTTTCCCACTCATGGCAGGCTCAATGCGGCTTACATGGGGCAATGGAGGGTTAAGTGACTTGCCCAGAGTCACACGGAGCTGGCAGTGCCTGAAGTGGGAATCGAACTCAGTTCCTCAGGACCAAAGTCCACCACCCTAACCACTAGGCCACTCCTCCATTAGTACTTAGGACCCAAAAAGATAACTTTGGTTTTTAAAAAGCGGTTGAAGAGTTATCTATTTCAGTTAGCCTACGGGGCTTCCTGGGTTTCGTTTACAGTGAACAATTTGTGAAAATGACCTGATGAGTGTTTTTATTTGTGTGGTTAATGTTTTGGATGACATTGTTTTATGTGGTACTAGTAAAACATGCCCGTTTCTGAAGATTCCCCCCCCCTCCCTACCCACCCCTTCGGCGTTGTGAAGCCACTGACCGCCATTGCTCCGCACCTCGTCAACGCATGCCACCTTCATCCACTGACGCTATTGCTCCGCCCTCGATCTTTGACGCCATTGCTCCGCCCTCGACGTCATCACGTTTGACGCGAGGGCGGGGCCCAGACACAGTGATTTCGGTGGCTTCACCACCACGAACCCTTCGAACCCGAAGGAAGTGCCCGCAGGAAGTGACACTGACGTCAGTGTCCTCAGAACGTTGAGGGTGAGTTTTATTATATAGGATGTATGTTTATTGTATTTTTAAGATTATATATGTTTCTTCTGCACTTCACTTTGGAAAAAGGCAAATTAAAAATAACAAACTACAATCTGAAGCAGCTTCTGGCTTGATGGTTAATTATAAACAGCATGACTGCTGGTAAAATAATGCACAGAAATGTCCTTTTCTACAATTGCCCCAGAGTATAAGCACATAAGCACCGCCATACTGGGAAAAGACCAAGGGTCCATCAAGCCCAGCATCATCTCCGACAGCAATAATGTTCAATGGACTTTTCCCTCAGGAAGCTGTCCAAACCCCCTTTAAACTCCATAAGGCCAGATGCTGCCACTACATTCTCCGGCAACGAGTTCCAGAATCCAACTACACGCTGAGTAAAGAAAACCTTTCTCCTATTTGTTTTAAATCTACCGTATTCTAGCTTCATCTTGTGTCCCCTGGTTCTATTGTTGTTTGAAAGTGTAAACCAACGCTTCACATCTGTCCACTCAACTCCGCTCATTATCTTGTAGACTTCTATCATATCACCCCTCAGCCGCCTTTTCTCCAAGCTGAAGAGCCCTAACCTTCTTAGCCTTTCCTCATAGGGGAGTCCGTTCCATCCCTTTTATCATTTTCGTCGCCCTTCTCTGCACCTTCTCCAATTCCTTTATATCTTTTTTGAGATGTGGCGACCAGAATTGGACACAATATTCGATGTGCGGTTGCACCATGGAGCGATACAACGGCATTATAACATCCTCGTGTTTGTTTTCCATCCCTTTCCTAATAATACTCAACATTCTGTGCGCTTTCTTAGCCGCCGCAGCACACAGAGCAGAAGTTTTCAACGTCTTATCAACGATGACTCCCAGATCCCTTTCTAGGCCTGTGACTCCTAACGCGGAACCTTACATGACATAGCTGTAATTCGGGTTCCCCTTACCCACATGCATCACTTTGCACTTGTCAACATTGAACTTCATCTGCCACTTGGACGCCCAATCCCCCAGTCTCGCGTGGTCCTCCTGTAATCTTTCACACTCCTCCTGCGACTTGACGACCCTGAATAACTTTGTGTCGTCTGCGAATTTAATTACCTCACTAGTTACTCCCATCTCTAGGTCATTTATAAATATGTTAAAAAGCAGCAGTCCCAGCACAGACCCCTGAGAGACCCCACTAACTACCCTTCTCCATTGAGAATACTGACCATTCAATCCTACTCTCTGCTTCCTGTCTTTCAACCAGGTCTTAATTCTTAGTAATACCCTACCTCCGATCCCATGACTCTCCAGTTTCCTCTGGAGTCTTTCATGAGGCACTTTGTCAAACGCCTTCTGAAAGTCCAGATATACAATGTCCACCGGCTCCCCATTGTCCACATGTTTGTTCACCCCCTCAAAAATATGCAGTAGATTGGTGAGGCAAGACTTCCCTTCACTAAATCCGTGCTGACTTTGTCTCATCAGCCCATGTTTTTGTATGTGCTGTGTAATTTTATTTTTAATAATAGCCTCTACCATATCTGCACTTAAAAATGTGTATACAGCTAGTATAGGTGGCATGGGCCAGGGAGGGTAAGCCCTTGGACCATAGCTGAGTTTACGCTGCCTAGTTAACCTGGAGGCTGGGTAGATCCCAACTGGCGGCAGGTGAGTCACACCCCAGGCTAGAATAAGGGCTGGCCAAGTCTTGAGGATCACCAGGAGAGTAAGGAGTGCTGTCACAGAGGCCAACAGCAGACAAGCTGGTCCATATACCAGCCGTGATACTGAAGAGGCCCAAGAAAGTTCTTTTAGTGAAACTGAGCATGCTCAATTTCACTAAAAGGAGCGTGCCCAATGTGAGGGGAAGAGAGAGCAGGGCAGGCGAGGCGGCGGCGCCGCAGACCAGCACTGGACGAAGTCTTCAGCTGGTGGGTTTTGGGGACCCCTGCCAGCCAACCAGAGACCCAGTCAAATTTGGGGGGCCCAGGCCCCCATGGCCCCACCTAGCTACGCCACTGGGGTAGATGCCTTTGAAAATTGCCTCTGTGATAAATGCTTCTTATGTATAATTTGAATTTTCCATGTCAGACTGGTGCTAGAGTCAGTTCTGGGCATCATCCCTGCAAAGAGATTCTAGTAGGCCGATCATATCACGGCAAGCATCAGTTTTCCGGTACTATGAATTCCTGTCCTGGTGCTGTACATCCTCAGGTTTAGATTTCAACTTTTTTGTTGATGGCAACGCTTAACAAACAGATACTTTCCCAAAAAAGAAAAAGGAAAAAATATTACAGCAAAAGAATATAGAGTATCGTACAGCATCAACCAGTTTTTAACATTGAACCCCCCCCCCTATCTTCCCCCTCCCTTGCAAGCCCTCCCTCCTCCCCCCCCCCCATACATCCTCAGGTTTATACATTAATAAACAGAGCATTTTCCTTTTTGAGAACCTGTAACTGATGAGAATAGAGGGTGAAGTCATTTAAACTAAGCCACTGATTAATTTGAGCCTTTTGTGTGTTCAACAAATAGGTGTAAACCTACTGGTGGGTACAGAGAATGGACTGATGCTATTGGACAGAAGTGGACAAGGAAAAGTTTACAACCTGATCAACAGAAGACGATTTCAGCAGATGGATGTGCTTGAAGGACTTAATGTCCTTGTAACAATTTCAGGTATATTTGTTAAAGTGCTTATATTAAAAGGCTATTCACATTTTAGGCATTCGTAAACCTGGGTCTTCTCTGATGCAATTTCCTGTGGGTGGGATGTAGCAGAGGGAAGACCCAATGCCTGGTTGAAAGCAGGACTTCAGGGAGGAGGGATAAGAGGGAGAGAGAGAAGGATGATGTAGTAATTAATTAGTTCATTTGGAGGGGCTGATTATAGGGACTCCCTGCAGAGAAGGATTTAGATATAAAATCAACTGTTTGAGACTTCTGTAGACGGGGACAGAGTTTGCAGGGGTGGGGACAGGGCGTTGAAGGGGGTGGAGCGGGGACGGGACAGAGTTTGCAAGAATGGGGACAAACTTTGTCCCTGTGTCATTCTGTAACCTAGGAAGTGTGTCAATAAAACCAACTCATTCTACTGCAGTGCAATTACTTGATAAGGAAAATTTGGCCACTGGTTTGAGATCTAATGGCCCTGAAAGAAAAATTCCAGAAGGTTTTATTGGTAATACAGTTGAGCAAATCAAGCTGTTTATGTCAGCCATGAAACTACAGTGTAGTAAATTTAAAACAAGTCAAATAAAATTTTTCTTCACCCAATGCATAATTAAACTCTGGAATTGGTTGCTGGAGAACATGGTGAAGGCGGTTAGCTTGGCAGAGTTTAAAAAGGGGTTAGATGGTTTCCTAAAGGACAAGTCCATAAACCACTACTAAATGGACTTGGGGGAAAAATCCACAATTCCAGGAATAACATGTATAGAATGTTTGTACATTTGGGAAGCTTGCCAGGTGCCCTTGGCCTGGATTGGCCGCTGTCGTGGACAGGATGCTGGGCTCGATGGACCCTTGATCTTTTCCCAGTGTGGTATTACTTATGTACTTATAATGTCAGACTATCATGTCACCCACAGAGCACCCACTGTGGTGGTTTTAAAACAACCTTTTATGATTTATGTTTCAATAGGGAAAAAAAACAAATTACGAGTGTACTACCTTTCATGGCTAAGAAATAGAATATTGCACAATGATCCTGAAGTAGAAAAGAAGCAAGGCTGGATTACTGTTGGTGACTTGGAAGGCTGCGTTCATTACAAAGTTGGTAAGTGATACAAAATATAACTTGGTCTTCAGTGGTTTCTTGAAAGATTAATTTGTTTGAGAAACAAATGAAAGAGTGAAGTTCCACTGCTACAAAGTTAGGAACCAGAGGAAAAGCCTGGTGGAAAAAAGAGAGAAGAGCAAAGAAAAAAAGGTACAAAATCCTTATAACATACTAGTATAAGCATTTACGTACGAGCACTTAAACCCAGGGGCGTAGCTAGGTGGGGGCATGTGTCCCCACAGATTTAGCTCTGGCCCCCATGCTTTCACCCCCCCCCCCCCAACATTCGACCTTCCCCCGCCGCCGTCTGGTAACTTTGCTGGCGGGGGTCCCCAGCCCCCGCCAGCCAAAGTCCTCTTCAGCACCGGTCTCCGAGTCCGGTGCGTTCGCTGATCTGGATTCTGTTTCTATGAGTCCTGACGTCCTGCACGTAGCGTGAGGGGGGGGGGGGGGTCAAAAGGGACAGGGGAGGGGCGGCGGCACCGGGGGGGGGGGGTCAAAAGTGGCGGGGTGGGCAGCAGCGCTGGGGAGGGTCTAAAATGTGCCCCCTCGCCTCAGGCTCTGGACCCCCCTCCCACCGAAGTCTGGCTATGCACCTGCTTAAACCAACTCTATGGCCTAAAATATACACGTCTATATACCTGGTTACTTTCCTTTATGGAATAGGTGCCCTGTTATGTAAGTGCCCTGTTAAAAAAAATTAACCCCTGTCCCCCTGATTCTAGAAAACTCACCAAAATTGCAAGCAAAACTTTAGGCACGTCCCCCCCCCCACCCCCACCTCAATTTACGCGTGCAATTTTATAGAATAACGAGCCAATTAGTGCCAAAATTGGCTTTTTAACAAGCAATTATTGACACTAAGATTTAATTGTGACTGATATGAGTAAATTTAGGCACGGCCCGAAAAAGGGGGTGGGTTCAGAAATGGGAGGGTTATGGGTGTTTTGGGGCGGATCAGGGGGGGTGTGGTTATGATTTACATGCGTAATTACAGAATATGGCTTCTCCATGTGTAAATTTAGGCGCAGGCATTTTGCACCATATTTCCGTTGGTCAAACGGCAGCTCCAGAATTTACACCTGACTTAAGTGTTATTCTATAAACTGTGCCAAACTTTAGAAGTGGCTTATAGAATACCGCTTAAGCGGGGGGGGGGGGGGGGGGGGGGGATTTCAGCGCCAATTTTTTTAGGCACCATTTATAGAATTCACCCCTGTGTGTGCAGCAAAAATCTTTTGTTTCTAACTCAGAAGTAACTGTGGACATGCTGCAACTGAAGAACTGAAAGCGTTGGCAAATGATCTTTGAGGTTAGGGCTCTTCAGCTTGGAAAACAGATGGCTGAGGGGAGGATATGATTGAGGTTTGTAAAATCCTGAGTGGTGTAGCATGGGTAGAAGTGAAACGAATTTTCACTCTTTCAAAAAGTACAAAGACCAGGTGGCACGCAATGAAATTACATGGAAAGACTTTTAAAACAAATAGGAGGAAATATTTTTTCACTCAAAGAATAGTTCAGCTCTGGAACTCGCTGCCGGAGAATGTGGTAACAGCAGTTAGCATATCTGGGTTTAAAAAAAGGTTTGGAAACGTTTCTGGAGGAAAAGTCCATAGTCTGTTATTGAGATGGACATGGGTGAAGCCACTGCTTGCCCTGGGATTGGTAGCATAGAATGTTGCAACTATTTGAGATTCTGAATAGAATGTTGCTACTCTTTGGGGTTCTACATGGAATATTTCTACTATTTGAGATTCTGAATGGAATGCTGCTACTACTTGGGGTTCAACATGGAATGTTGCAACTATTTGAGATTCTGAATAGAATGTTGCTACTCTTTGGGGTTCTACATGGAATGTTGCTACTATTTGAGATTCTAAATGGAATGTTGCTACTATTTGGGTTTCTATATGGAATGTTGCTACTTTTTGGGGTTGTGCCAGGTACTTGTGACCTGGATTGGCCACTGTTGGAAGCTGGATACTGGACTAGATGAACCATTGGTCTGACCCAGTGTGGCTGTTCTTATGTTCTTATGAATGCAGAATGGAAACTTTCAACCTGTGTGCTAACTTGATGTTCAATTTCCATTTTCAGTGAAATATGAAAGAATTAAGTTCTTGGTTATTGCCTTAAAGAACTCTGTAGAGATCTATGCATGGGCTCCCAAGCCATATCACAAGTTTATGGCATTTAAGGTACGTTTCTCTTACTGATGTTTTCTTAGTGGCTGTTGCACAACTCTGTGATTTTACTGTGGTTGTCAAAACTTAAGATCTTTAATTATTTGTGCTCATAATTTAGTCTTTGATTTCTCTGTGCCGTTTGTTCTTCTGGTTAAAGATACAGAAACGTTCTGACGTTTAAATGCTGCAGTTTTTATCATTTTGCACTGGGAATTTCTTTTCCCAATTCATGGGAAGCAGGAAGAGGCTGTAATAGAGAGGGAGGAAATGATAAAACAAGCAGCATGGTGGAGGAGTTATAATCTTTCATCATCGTGCTTGATATACTACAAAATTGAAAATATATCAAAGCAGTTTACAACAGCTCCAAAGGAGAGATTAAACAAAGAGACAAAAATGGGCTACGAGAGGATAAAATTAGATTGTAAGCTCTTTGAGCAGGGACTGTCTTTCTTCTATGTTTGTGCAGCGCTGCGTACGCCTTGTAGCGCTATAGAAATGCTAAATAGTAGTAGTACTAGTAGTAATCTATTCAATAAAGCTGCCGGTAGAGCATTATATTAAGGAAAAGAGGTAGGACAGAATAGGAAGGGTGGGAACCTCAAGACACAAATAGGTGAGAATCAGGACCAGATAGCTGAGCCGAACCACAAGAATAATCATAACTGCAAGGTATTAATCCATATGGAAGGCTTGACTAGAATAATAGGTCTTTCTTTAAGAAACTTGGATTTGATGATTCACTCTTCCACACTGAAGCTTCTGGTACTGGTCTGTCCCAGAGGCCTTCTGGTCTCGGGGCTAGATTTACTAACCTGCATTACCATACGTTATTGGGGCCTACACACTAACAACATGCATTCATCAGGTCTAGTGTTAGACAGGGGCCTAGGACAGAAACTAGTGTGTGGGGGGGGAGGGGTCCTGGAGAGTCAAAGTCTGCCTTCAGGTTATGTCTCCTTCATCTTGAGCCAGGTTTGGGACTGCCTGTGTCATGGGTTCCAAGGCAATTTATCCCGATTGCCACCCCTTAACACACATTAAATGCAAAATAATATAGCCCTAACTGTGGGGCCCTTTTACTAAGCCATGTAAGTGTCTACGCGTGCCAGAATGGAGTTACCACCTGACAACCATGTGGCTCTTGTGGTAATTTCATTTTTGGCGCGTGTCCGATACGTGCACCTATAAAATATTTTTTATTTTTGGGCACGCGTAATGGACGTGCGCCAAATGGTATTTGGCGCCTGTAGGTCATTACCGCCCGAGACTTTACCGCTAGGTCAATGGCTGGCGGTAAGGTCTCAGACCCAAAATGGACGTGCGGCAATTTTCATTTTACCGCACATCCATTTTTGGCAAAAAAAGGCCTTTTTTACAGGCACGCTAATAAATAGATCGGCGCGCACCCAAAACCCGCGCCTACACTACCACAAGCCATTTTTCAGCGCGCCTTTGTAAAAAGAGCTCTGTGTTTCTAGGGCGATAGGAAGTGAAGTGATTTGGCCAAGATCAAAGGAGCATCAGAGGGGGGAAGCAGGATTTGAATCCTAGTTTCCTGGTTCTCTGCCCGCTGCTTCGTAGTTGATACTTATCAAAGTTGCTTACTTAGTTGCCACCTCCCTAAAATTTCTCATTACCCTTAAAAAAAAAAAAAAGGACTATACCACCAAGGTATGATGTATCAAAACCTGCTGTATATGTCAGTGCGTTGTTTTATAACTAGTTTAATTACAGTGAATTTTAAAGTCTTTTGCAGACCTTCAACATAGACCACTGCTGTGCGATCTCACAGTAGAAGAGGGTCAAAGACTGAAGGTTATTTTCGGGTCAAACACTGGATTCCATGTGATTGATGTGGATTCTGGAAACTCCTATGATATTTATATTCCATCTCATGTGAGTATATTAAATAGTGTCTGCATTGGATAGATTTCTTTCTAGTGGTTTAACATTAAATTGGTCTAAATGAAAAGGCCGACTTTCACCTACGCCACAAAGGTAAAAAGATTGCATTTGGGGGAGGAGGCACTTAACAGGATCAAATCGAATGAAAATTAGCATTATCCTCTGCAGGTGCTCTGCTGAGGGCCAAACGGTACAGAGCTAATTTAGCAGTGTTTGCGAACGATCGCTAGTTTAAAAAGGAATCTTGAACGTCTGCGTCTACTGACTGAAAGTGGCCGTGCAGTCTGAAGTAGGCTTGCAGAGATCCATTCCCGTCTTGCGGTGCCTTTAAAAATGCATCCGAATAGAAAGTGACTTGTTAATTCTTCTACTTGATTAAAATTGTAGGGGTCGATATTCAAAGCGATTTATCTAGCCAGAAACAGCTCCAGGCTGGTTAAATCACTTGGGATAAAAAAAGAAGCAAATCGCCAAAAAAAACTTTAATAATAAGATGAATTTTTTCACCACAAAAGTTTAAAACAGTCATGTGCCCGACACGGCTGCAGGCCATTTTTCAGCACACCTTAGTAAAAGGACCCTTTAGGGTCATAGTCATTTACCCCCTTCCCACAGTCTCATCAGGAATACCTCTTCCTACATAGATCCTTATACTATGTTCCCGCCCGTAACCTCCGTTCACAGGATAAATCCCTCCTCTCAGTACCCTTCTCCATCACCGCCAACTCCAGGCTCCGCTCATTCTGCCTCGCCTCACCCTATGCTTGGAACAACCTTCCTGAGCCCTTACGCCAAGCCCCCTCCCTGCCCATCTTCAAGTCTTTGCTTAAAACCCACCTCTTCAATGCTGCGTTCGGCACCTAACCCTTACCGTTCACTAAATCCAGACTGCCCCAATTTGACTGCCCCTATCGGACTGTCCGATCACTTGTCTCTTAGATTGTAAGCTCCTTGAGCAGGGACCGTCCCTCTATGTTAAATTGTACAGCGCTGCGTAACCCTAGTAGCGCTTTAGAAATGTTAAATAGTAGTATGATTAGTAAGACTGAGTGGTTTCATCCACAGGCTGCATTTAGGAAATTCTGAGCTATGAAATGTAACTAGCATTCAAATACCTTCCAGCATCCTTAAATCAACCCTTTCAGGGCAAAAGACAGCTGAGTTTATGGGACTAGATTCAGGAAACGGCGCTGAAAAAAAGACATTAAAAAAATCTGCATGGAACACTATTGTCTGAGCAGCGCTCCAAGTTGGGCACCGTTTATAGAACAGCGCTTAGAGCCGATATCCCTGCCAAATTTGGGGCGCAAGGATTTATACCAGCTGAAACTTTACAGAAGAACCCCCTTGATCGCCATTTAGTTCGCTGTGTCCCTGCCCGCACTCTTCAATCCCTTAATCAAAATCATCTACATACGCCTAGTCATAAATAAATACTTCACGAACATATATCAGAGAATGTATCTTTTCGGTACAAGGCCCGCTTCTGTGGAATTCACTCCCGTCTCATTTGGGTCTCCAGACATCCATAACTCAACTTAAAATAGATTCGAAAACCCATCTTTTTCTAGACGCATATACATAGGGCATTGCCTGTTCAAGTCCTGCAGGGCAGGGGCGTAGCCAGACCTCGGCGGGAGGGGGGTCCAGAGCCCGAGTTGGGGGGGGGCACAGTTTAGCCCGCTTCCCCCAGCTGCCGACCTCCCCGCCACTTTCCACCCCCGCCGCTGCCGACACCCCTCCTCCACTTTTGATCCCCTCCCTCCCACCACCGACCCTCTCCCGTCACCGCCAGGTACCTTTGCTGGTGGGAGTCCCCAACCCCCACCAGCCGAAGTCTTCAGCGCCAGTCTCTGGCGCCTTCGCTGATCTGTTTTTGACTCCTGACGTCCTTCATGCACGTCCTGCATGGGGCTACATACAGGACGTGCAGAAATTTTCGCACCTTTTTGTAGAATCTGGGGGTTGATGGCTTGTAATGTAATGTAATGTTTTTGGATATGTGCAGTTATGGATAGAATAGGCTTACATTTCCAAGTGTATTGTAATTAAAAGGGCCTGTTTGCTAAATTGTGGTAAAGTGTGACACTTACTGCAAAATGGAACATGCAAAAAGTGCAAGGGTTGTACATGCAGGACGTCAGACTCAGAAACAGAACGAAGGAAGAAGAGGACCTCGGCTGGCGGGGGTTCGGGTCCCCCGCCAACAAAGGTAGCAGACAGCCAGTTGGCGGCGGGAGGGGGGGGGTCAAGAGGGTCGTCGGCAGGGGGGTCCAGGGCCAAATCTACGGGGGCCCAGGCACCTGCTTGAGTCTAGAGCATGTTCCGAGATACTAGATAGTGGTATGCAGTATACATCAGAGCTGCTGTCACTGTGTATTTTAAAAAGAGCTGATGCTGATTTTTATTTTCTGTTGTAGATCCAGGGCACCATCGTCCCTCATGCCATTGTTATTTTGCCCAAAACGGATGGCATGGAAATGCTGGTGTGCTATGAGGATGAAGGGGTATATGTGAACACCTACGGCCGAATTACTAAAGATGTTGTTCTTCAGTGGGGGGAAATGCCCACCTCTGTGGGTATGTGAATCCCTTTTTTCTTTTCTTAGCCCAGCAACTTCCGCTGTCTTTTGAGCATTTAACTCTATCCAAAGTTGCCCCTAGTGGGCTATAAGCCATCTGCAGCCACCTGAAACATTTCCCCATATCCTTGTTCTCCACCTCATTTTCCCATTTATATTCCGGTCATCACTTCCGGAGCGAGAGTGGTACAGACTATGGTTCTGTAACTGTATCTATTATATTTATATATATATATATTTTTTTTTTTTTTTTGTTACATTTGTACCCTGCACTTTCCCACTCATGGCAGGCTCAATGCAGCTTACATGGGGCAATGGAGGGTTAAGTGACTTGCCCAGAGTCACAAGGAGCTGCCTGTGCCTGAAGTGGGAATTGAACTCAGTTCCTCAGGACCAAAGTCCACCACCCTAACCACTAGGCCACTCCTCCACTGTTGCTACTATTTGAGATTCTACATGGAATGTTGCTATTCCAACATTCCATGTAGAAGTCAGCCCTTGCAGATCACCAATGTGGCTGCGCAGGCTTCTGCTTCTGTGAGTGTGACGTCCTGCACATACGTGCAGGACGTCAGACTCAGAAGCCTGTGCAGCCTTCTACATGGAATGTTGCTAGTGGAATAGCAACATTCCATGTAGAATCTCCAATAGTAGCAACATTCCATGTAGAATCTCCAATAGTATCTATTTGATTTTTGTTACATTTGTACCCTGCGCTTTCCCACTCATGGCAGGCTCAATGCTGCTTACATGGGGCAATGGAGGGTTAAGTGACTTGCCCAGAGTCACAAGGAGCTGCCTGTGCCTGAAGTGGGAATCGAACTCAGTTCCTCAGTTCCCCAGGACCAAAGTGTTGGATTATTTGTAGTAAATAATTAGCAGATTTTAGTACACACAGCTTCAGCTTTAGAAATGTTAATTTCTTTCTTCATCTCTCTCTCATTCACCCCTGAATAATTCACTGCTGAGTCACTTTAAAGTTGAAGTAACAAAACATCTGTTTACTCACAGTTTGCAGTTTGATTATAATCAGACAGGCTTATATATACATATTACTATACATTTGTCTTATCAGCTCCTTCCATGTGCTTAGATGGTAATGGATGCTCACACCATAGTAGATCCTCTCAGGTTAGGAGAGATCATGAGCTCCATGTGCTCCATGTGCTGCATGTGCTGCATCTGCTGTGTCTAACCCCCACAGGAAGTTGCATAGCTGTGTGACCTCTCTAAGTAATTCACATCAGAGGTCACAGAGTAATCACAGAGAAATAATAGGTGACAGGCAATGCATGTAAAATACAATTACATTCCAACAAACCCCTTCTCATGCATAACTGTCATGCAATTATTTATTCATACAAAGTCCAAGCTTTATACGCAGATTCACAAAACGTTCTCTGGGTAACGGTTTGGTCATGATGTCAGCTGTCATCTCACTGGTGTGACAATAGTGTAGACTGATGACCCCTTCTTTTGCCAACTCTCGCACGTTGTGGTATTTCGTTGCGATGTGCTTGGTGCGTGACTGAACCTTGTCATTCTGTGACAGTCGGATGCAGCTCTGATTATCTTCCATTATCTGGATTGGTCTCTTTTCAGCTATTCCAAAATCCAGCAAAAGTTTTTTCAATCCACATCAGTTCTCTGCACGCTTCCGATACGGCCACGTATTCAGCTTCTGTAGAAGACAAACTCACAATACTTTGTTTATGACTGGCCCATGAAATTTGTACATTTCCATACATAAACACATATCCACTTGTGGATTTATAATCAGAATGATCCCCTGCCCAATCTGAATCACAGTAACATATTAGTTTTGGATTACTATTGGCTGAAATCTTTAATTTACAATCAATGGTACCCTTTAAATACCTTACCATCCTTTTAACTGCAGTCCAATCTGATTTGGTAGGTGAGCTGACCCTTCTGCTCAAAATTCCTACTGCATTTGCTATATCAGCCCTGTATGTGGTAGCTAGATATAAAAGCTTACCTATGGCTGATCTATATTGGATGTTATCTGGTAAAGGTTCTCTTACTGTTTCATCCTTCAGAAAATCAGTGATCATGGGAGTGCTTACAACTTGGGCATCTTGCATACCTAAACTTTCAATAAGCTCATTTATTTTCTGCTTCTGGCTTAGAAGATAAGAACCATCATTTTGTTTCTCAATTTCTATACCAAGATAGTATGACACATTACCAAGTTCTTTTATCTCAACATTGAGGTTTAAACATTTTACAATGTCCTTGTACTCTTGCTCACTTTTGCTTGCAATGAGCAGATCATCAACAAAAGCTAAAATGTATGCATATTGTCCATTTGTGCACCTAGTGTACAAGCATTTATCTGCTTCACCTTGCTTAAATCCTAAATTTGTCAATATTTCATGCAATTTGTCATTCCAACATTTTTCACTTTGCTTTAATCCATAAAGACCTTTGTTTAATTTACACACTAGCTGTCTTTGTTTTGTATTTATGAAACCTGTTGGCTGTTCCATATACAAGTCTTCAGTTATTTCTCCGTGAAGAAACGCTGTTTTCACATCAATGTGGTTGACTTGCATGCCTTTTGAGACTGCAATGCTCAGAAGTGTTCTTATTGTCGTGTGTTTCACTACAAGTGCAAACACTTCATCAAAATCTTCTCCATATTTTTGAAGATATCCCTTTGCCACTAATCTGGCTTTATACCTTTCCACTTTTCCTTGTGCATTCCTTTTTAACTTGAATACCCATTTGCATCCTATAGCTTTCTTGCCAGGAGGTAATTTTGTAAGAATCCAAGTATTATTTTTATCCAATGCATCAATTTCTTCTTGTGCAGCTTTATGCCATTCAGCAGCTTCTTCTGCTGGCATTTTCTCAATCTCATCCCATGTTAAGGGCTCTTGAGCTTCTGCTGACTTTGTTAGGTAAGACAGTCTTGGGGGTGGAACACCTTTGTTTTCCCTGGATGAGCGTCTGACAACAGGTTGGTCTGACCTTTCCGCATCCTCTAAATCTGAGAGTTCTTCTCCAATTGATTCCCCTTCTCCAACTGTACTGTCTTCTTCAATGATCCTTTCTGTGTCTGCTTCCTCTGCCTGTTCCTCGTTAGATACAGGTGAGTTGCTTTCAGACATCTGCCTTGGTATGGCATTTATATACACTGGCATGTCTATTATGGTTCTAGTTTCATATTCTGGATGATAAGGCTCATCTGGGATAATCCAGCCTTTATCAACCCTTTTGTTTTCATCAAAATATGTAACATGTCTTATGCCAACAATGCCAGTTTTCAGATTCAAAATTCTATATCCTTTGTGTCCTGGAGCATAGCCAACTAAAATGCCCCTTTCTGTTGTGGAATCCAGCTTATGCCTTCTTTGCTTTGGTACATGAGCATATGCTGTACTTCCAAATGTTCTTATGTGTGACAGGTTTGGCTTCCTACCATGCCATGTCTCATGTGGTGTGCGCTCAGCGCCTTTAGTTGGCATTCTGTTTTGTAGGTACACTGCTGTGAGAATGGCTTCCCCCCATAGTCTTTTAGGGAGATTGCTATCTGACAGCATACATCTGGTCATTTCCACAAGTGACCTAAATTTTCTCTCTGCAACAGAATTTTGCTCTGGTGTATAAGCTACTGTTGTGATATGCTGAATGCCTTCTTGTTCTAGAAATGTGCGCATGCTTTGTGAAGTGAACTCACCACCATTGTCGGTCTGAAGAACCTTTGGTTTTCTTTCAAATTTATTGCTCACCATGGCTACGTATTTCTTCAGCATGTCTGTGACTTGACTTTTCTCTTTCAGCAAATAGGCCACACAATATCTAGAGAAATCATCCAAGAATATTAGCACAAATCTGTTATTTCCCAATGATGGGATATTAAACGGTCCACATAAGTCACTGTGTATTAAGTCCAGCACTTTATTACTCCTATTTCCTGTGTATGCAGGAAATGAGGGTCTCACACCTTTTTGAGTAACACAGTCTATGCATTTCTCCATTTTACCAGCATCTGCACTTATCTGAATGCCGGTGGCCAGTTGCTTACTGTAAAGATCCTGGATCACCTTAGAATCACGATGTCCCAGGCGGCGGTGCCAGATTTCCAGACTACATTTACCATCATTCTTCCTTACTTGCGCCATATGTGAGGCTTCACCTGAAATGTTCAGCTTATAAACATCATTATGCATAAAAGCTTCAGCATACACTTCATCATTTTTAGAGATTGTGCACTTACTGTTTTCAAAATGAATCGCAAATCCCTTCTTATCTAATGTAGATACACTAAGCATATTGCAAACTGCTTGGGGAATATACAAGACATCACTTACAGGAATTTCTTTAACTTCATTAGACACTTTGCATTTTAAGAATCCAATACCTTTTGCTTGGATCTTAGCAGTCCCTGCGTTTGCAGTTTTAAGAATACCTTCCTCTGGACACATTTCCTGAAAGAAATTCTTACAATTGGTTAAATGGCATGTGCTCCCTGAATCCAAAATCCAAGTACTTTCATTTGAATTATTATTTACCATAGTCAAAGATTTTTCTGCCATTAGAAAGCCCTTGTGTTTATCTTTGTCCTTCATACATTTCCTGGTTTGAAAATTCTTTAGTTCCATTGGCTTAGGTGAGCTAGAGGGAGTGTTTTGTGTTTCCTTACACCATTTAGATACATGTCCCTCCTTTCCACATGAGTAGCAAATCAGCTTGCCCTTGGGTGGAGTTTTCCCATAGCTCCGCCTTCCTCTGTTCTTTGCCAAGAAATTTGTTTCATTTCTCTCTGACTTGCTTTGAGAACACATCTCCTCAGAATCATTTATTATGCATTCCTGCCTTAGTTTTGATGTTGCCTGTTCAAAAGATTGCCCTTCAATGGCCTCATTTACAGACCTAAAAACATCAAACTTCTTTGATAGTGAGGTAAAAAGAAATGCTCTTTTCAATGCATCACACATGGGAATTCCAGAAAGTTCTAGCTTTTGAAATGAAGACATAAGATGCATAATGTGATCATTACATTTACTTTTATCCCTTAATTTGGTTTCATTCAACTCTGCTAACCAAATTGGTTGCTGCTTTGCATATGTAGTTGCATACATAGTTCTCAGTTTATATAAAATGTCCTTTGGTGTATCTTTTCCCTCCACTAATATGGCTTGTTTCTCTGAGAGAGCTTCCAAAAGCATGCACTTCACATAATAGTTTGCATTGTCCCATTCAGCCATATTTTCAGCTGTTCTGTCTTGGTCTAAGCATATATCTAATCTTTTTGCTCGAAGGAGACATATGAATCTTAGTTCCCACTGCCGATAATTAAACTCAGTTAATTTAGGCACCTTGAGAGAATAGAAAAATGGTGAATTTCTTCCCTCAGCCATTTTCTTAGCCTTCTGTCTGCTGTGTGGGGGGAGAGAGAGACAGACTGAATCTTTCCTTTAAAACTTAAGAGAAAAATGTGGCCTTTTTTTCTGCCTGGTAATATTTCTCTTCTTTTTCAATTCCTGAGCCCTGGGCCCATAACCCTTTTGTTGGATTATTTGTAGTAAATAATTAGCAGATTTTAGTACACACAGCTTCAGCTTTAGAAATGTTAATTTCTTTCTTCATCTCTCTCTCATTCACCCCTGAATAATTCACTGCTGAGTCACTTTAAAGTTGAAGTAACAAAACATCTGTTTACTCACAGTTTGCAGTTTGATTATAATCAGACAGGCTTATATATACATATTACTATACATTTGTCTTATCAGCTCCTTCCATGTGCTTAGATGGTAATGGATGCTCACACCATAGTAGATCCTCTCAGGTTAGGAGAGATCATGAGCTCCATGTGCTCCATGTGCTGCATGTGCTGCATCTGCTGTGTCTAACCCCCACAGGAAGTTGCATAGCTGTGTGACCTCTCTAAGTAATTCACATCAGAGGTCACAGAGTAATCACAGAGAAATAATAGGTGACAGGCAATGCATGTAAAATACAATTACATTCCAACACAAAGTCCACCACCCTAACCACTAGGCCACTCCTCCACTGTTGCTACTATTTGAGATTCTACATGGAATGTTGCTATTCCACTAGCTCCACACACAGAGAGACAAAGCGGGGTTCACACTCTCCACAGCAATCGAACACAACAGAAATAGGGTGGAGAGGGCCCAATGTTAAGAGATCAGTCAACACACACAAGGGTAAGATGCTCCAAAAAACCTTTAATCAGGACCCAACACGGTCCGTGTTTCGGCTATATCAGCCTTCCTCAGGGGTCGATCAATTTGGATTCAGCAATACATCAACTGAAGGAGCACTTAATAATTAGTAATGATCACAAAAACCTTGACTAGCACTCCATATAACGCACACTGACAAAGCTTGAAAAAAATGGAAAACGGACGCCAGGAAGTAACTGTGATTCTTCTCTGGTCAGTGTGCAGGTTCTCAAGTTTCCCGTTCCTGGGGAAAAGCCTGTCCATGGCTCATTTCTGCTACAAACTCTGTCTTCTGGCAGACTTCCAGAAAGCCTTACCCCAGCTCTCAGAGAGCAGAGAAGAATCACAGTTACTTCTCGGCGTCCGTTTTCCATTTTTTTCAAGCTTTGTCAGTGTGCGTTATATGGAGTGCTAGTCAAGGTTTTTGTGATCATTACTAATTATTAAGTGCTCCTTCAGTTGATGTATTGCTGAATCCTAATTGATCGACCCCTGAGGAAGGCTGATATAGCCGAAACACGGACCGTGTTGGGTCCTGATTAAAGGTTTTTTGGAGCATCTTACCCTTGTGTGTGGTGACTGATCTCTTGACATTGGGCCCTCTCCACCCTATTTCTGTTGTGCTATTCCACTAGCAACATTCCATGTAGAAGTCAGCCCTTGCAGATCACCAATGTGGCCGCGCAGGCTTCTGCGAGTCTGACGTACGTGCAGGACGTCAGACTCACAGAAACAGAAGCCTGCGCAGCCTTCTACATGGAATGTTGCTAATGGAATAGCAACATTCCATGTAGAATCTCCAATAGTAGCAACATTCCATGTAGAATCTCCAATAGTATCTATTTTATTTTTGTTACATTTGTACCCTGCGCTTTCCCACTCATGGCAGGCTCAATGCTGCTTACATGGAGCAATGGAGGGTTAAGTGACTTGCCCAGAGTCACACGGAGCTGCCTGTGCCTGAAGTGGGAATCGAACTCAGTTCCCCAGGACCAAAGTCCACCACCCTAACCACTAGGCCACTATACTCTAGATAAGGATAAGCAAAACTTAATTTCATTTTTGGCTGATTTTGTAAATAATTTGCTATTTTTGCCTTGCTGTTATGTGACCTGGTTTGAAAGGTCCCACCTTCAGTAACATCTTGGCTATTTTCCAAGATTACAGCTTCCCAACAAGACTATAAAACTAAATAGATCTATTTTGTGGCCCTATAAACATGTTATTTTGGTAATTAATATTGCAACATTTTGCATTCAAAATTGATTTTTTTTTTTTGCAGCCTATATTCACTCCAGCCAAATAATGGGCTGGGGAGAGAAAGCTATTGAAATCCGTTCTGTGGAAACTGGACACTTGGATGGCGTGTTTATGCACAAACGGGCTCAGAGGTTAAAATTTTTATGTGAGAGGAATGATAAGGTAAGCATATTTCAGAACTTGCTTGAAAGTATAATTTTTTCATGGGATATAAACAGGCTCTTGAGGTTTTTACAGAGTAGAATTAGATTAGATTCTGTAAATTAGCTGAGTTCCCCCCAAACCTGTCTTCCCGTAATTCTGTGTTTTATATGCTTAGGGGTAGGGATGTGCATTCAATACGGGCAAGGGCGTAGCCAGACAGCAGATTTTGGGTGGGCCTAGGCAAGAAGTGGGTGGGCACCAAATGTTCTCCCCCCCCCCCCCCCCCCCCCACACACACACACTACCCAAAAAATCTCAGCTGCTGGGAAAATGCTTCTCTCCACCTTGGTAGTCTGCAGCGGGCATGCGCTGAAAACTGAGCATGCGCAGGTGCCAGTATTGTGGAGAGCAGCATTTTCATTACCATCAGGTGGAAGTCTTCAGCTGGCAGAGCTTGGGATCCCCACCAGCTACCGCTAAACATGTGCTACCGTTGGGTGGGCCTGAACCCTAAGTGGGTGGGCCCTGGCCCACCCAGGCCCACCTGTGGCTACGCCACTGATTACGGGTCCTTTTACTAAGTCGTGTAGGCGCCTACGATATAACTGCCTATCTGCTGATTCTTAACCCCACTTGAACAGCTATGGGGTCCTTTTACTAAGATGTGCTGAAAAGTGGCCTTCGCTAGTGTAGGCGTGTGTTTCAGACGCGCGCAGATCCATTTTTCTGCGCACCTGTAAAAAATGCCTTTTTTTGGCGGGGGGCCAAAAATGGATTCGCGGCAAAATGAAAATTGGCGCGCATCCATTTTGGGTCTGAGACTGTACCGCGCCACCCATTCACTTAGCGGTACGGTCTCACACGTTAACCAGGCGGTAATGGTCAACATGTGTTGAAATGCCGATTACCACCCGCGCACTGGAAAATAAAAATATTTTCCACCGCGCATAAAAAATGAAATTACTGCCCGGGCCACGCGGTAGCCGGCTGGTAATTCCAAATTAACGCGCAGCGGGCGCACGTAGGCACCTATGCGGCTTAGTAAAAGGGCCTCTATATTTGGCTGCATGAATACATGGAATTTCTTTGGCTGGTTTGAGCATAACCGGCTAAGCCCGAATATTGACTTAGCTGGCTATGTTCAAACCGACCAAAAATAAACCAGATATTCAGTGCCGGTCACCAGAAACAGCTCGGCATTCAATATCTGAGTTTAGCACCGACCACGGGAGTTAGCCAGGCTAACTTCCACGGTCTGAATATCGGCCCCAGTATATGAATGTCTCATCACAATTATATAAGAAGAACACTAGTGGCCTGATTTCACTAAGGGGCCCTTTTACCAAATAGTGGTAAAAAATGGCCATAGCTCACCCTTACGCAAGTCATTCCCACGCACTAAGACCATTTTTACCACTGAGTAAAATGGCCGATTATTCCTTTTTTTCTTTTTATTTTTGTATTAATGGTCACGAGCTGATTTTCCCATTAACGCGTGGCCATTACTACTACTACTACTACTACTTAGCATTTCTATAGCGCTGCCAGGGTTATGCAGCGCTGTACAAGTTTAAACACGGGGAGGGACAGTCCCTGCTCAAGAGAGCTTACAATCTAACGGTAACAGACTACGTAGTCAGTGTAGGTAACAGGAATGGGGAAGGTGGTTAGGTGCCAAAAGCAAGGGAGAAGAGATGGGCCTTGAGTAAGGACTTGAAGATGGGCAGGGAGGGCGCATGGCGTTAGAGCTCAGGAAGTCATTAGCTCATGAGCCCCCACCACCACCTATTCTGTAGGCGCTAACCAATTAGCATAGTACACGCCCACTTTCCATCTCCCGGACACCACCCAGAGCTAAAAATTTGTTTTTTTAAACATGTGGGTAGCATGTGCACTTCCCATAATTATCGCAGGATGCCGCAGTGCGCCCCATAGTAAGCCATTTTTTGATATGGTTTTGTAAAAGGGCCCCAATGGATTTTCTCCATTCTGTAACTGGGGAATGGACCAGGCCCCTCTATATACCAGGGGCATAGCCAGACTTCGGCGGGAGAAGGTCCAGAGCCCGAGGTGAGGGGGCATATTTTAGCCCTCCTCCTGGTGCCGCTGACCCCCCGCCAGCTTTGGACCCTCCCGCTGCCGCTAACTCTCCCCCGCCACCGCCAGGTACCTTTGCTGGCAGGGGTTCCCAACCTCTGCCAGCCGAAGTCCCCTTCAGCGCCGGTCTCCGAGTCCAGCGCATTCGCTGATCTGGATTCTGTTTCTGTGAGTCCTGACGTCCTGCACGTTCCTAGGTGTGCAGGACGTCAGGACTCACAAAAACAGAATCCAGATCAGCAATGTGCCGGAGACCGGCGCTGAAGATGACTTCGGCTGGCGGAGGTTGGGAACCCGCGCCAGCAAAGGTACTTGACGGCAGCAGGAGGGGGGGGTCGATTGTGGCAGGGGGGGTGAAAGCAGAAGGGCCCAGGCTAAATCTGCGGGGGCCCATGCCCCTGTGGCCCCACCTAGCTACGTCCCTGCTGTATACATATATATTTGGAACAAGTTGGCCAGCTTTTTCGCTGCTGTTCTGCAAATTCAATAAATATACAGATTTTATTTTTTTGTGTAACGGCTTCATTTAGTAAACATCTAAGAGCACAATACCACTAACCCTCTGTCACAGAGGCTTTTACGCTTAACTTTGTTTGGAGTATAATTTATTGATATTTTCCAGTAAGCACAGAAAGGAAGAAATTCCTTGATGAATCACGAATATTATGAATGACCTCTAGTGAACTTCTTATCCTATATGGAATATCTTGTATTAATCATGAACGATATGATGTAGTAGCCGCCGAGGCATATTTTCAAAGCACTTTGGGAGGCTAAGTTCCATAGGTTTCTATGGAACTTTGGGAGGCTAAGTGCTTTGAAAATGAGCCTGATAATCTGACAAGAATTGAACAAGAGGATTGTCTGCTTGTAACAGGAGCCTAGAGTAAATTTGATGGTTGACTTTAACATGAAATAATCTGTAGCTATCTATTTATTTTCACCAGGTATTTTTTGCATCTGTGCGATCCGGAGGAAGTAGTCAAGTTTTTTTCATGACTCTCAACAGAAATTCCATGATGAACTGGTAAAGAAATTACCGCCCGTCACTTACCACCCCCCCCCCCCCCCAATGGCATTATTTCTGAAAAGAAGGGCCACCGAACTTACGGCCAGATGTACGTGGCCTTGTAAAACGCAACTGCTTCCTTCAGTACTACAGTACATTTTGCCGTTGTTGCACTTGACTGAGAAGAAAAGTGGTTGGAGAATTCCAGAGATGCAACGTGGTCTTGAAGCAAAAAAAAAAAAGACATACACTTCTGAACTGGGAATACAGACATTTGAGGCCTACTTACTGGCTAAGCTGTGTTATAGTGGCTTTGTGGATTTTTACCTTTTCTTTGTCTCTTACTTTGTAAGAATGGGGAAGGATATAGCATTGAAAATACGCCAGTTGTTAATTCCGTCTGCCTGCTATAGCATTAAATATAAAGTACGTTGTACATTTACAAATTTAAAATGGTAAGACAGCACAATTAATGTACCTTTTATCTTTGCTCTGAAGGCCATAACTGTATAGGTGGGTAATTTTAGAGTCTTTTTGCCTTCATCCTTTTTAATTGTTGCTTTTTGACAGCAACTACTTAATTAATGGATTTTTAAAAAAAGAGTAAAAGTTTCCCCCTCTTTTGGGAAACGGAATTTTAATGGCTAAACTGCTAGCCTTAGACTAATAAAATCTAATTCCATTTCTGTCCATCTGTCGAGCCATATGTTATATGGATAGTTGCATAATGGTGTGTGCAGATAGGATTGGTAGTGGCATTAGTTGAGTTACCCTCAGAGGAATAAGGGGTCATTGGCGTTATCATTCCCATTGCTATATTATGCAACCGATCGGGGCGAAACAATGGGGTGAAAAGTATGTTGAGGAAAAAAGGTCATTCAGGTAACAACACAACCTAAATGAATGCACAGAGCCATCTGACCCAGGGAATGTATCATTGCGAGTCCCTTTGTGTGGCGAGAAAGGCCTGTTCATCGTCTTCAGCTGCGTAGTCACGGCTCACTTAGCAATATCACCACTTTTGTTTTATATAATTGGTGCCACATTCTAGAATTCAGAACTTGAAGGAACACTGGAAGCTTCCGAGATGCTTGTGTTCTCCTCTGTGTAAGTGGAAGAGAGGTGGTCAGTGACCCCGATTACAAAGAACAACAACAACAACAAAAAGAAAACTCTACAACATACACTGTGAAATCCCAAGGTTACAGGGCCTAGGAGCAGTTTTCTGTCTAAAATTCTGAAGCTATCATTTTGATTTCTCCTCCTTCAGCCTTGAAAAATTACCCAACATACAGTGGTAGACAACCACATCTGTGCAGAAATATGTACGTATTTAGTTTGGGTTGAAGTGTATCCTTACAATTTCTGGCTCAGATTATTTCTGTTTTTAAGTGGGTGTCTCAGAATTCTTTTCACTAGCTGCAAGCATGGCCGCCTGTGGTAATAGGGTGAATCTGTGTTGCGCTTCCTGTCTTTAACCTACCTCGTTCGGTTTGTTTTTGTCATGCTGTTAAGTTACAGCAGTGTTAACCTCCTGGGACCCTTCGAGAACTTCAGTGGCAATTTAATTTGTGAAGACATTTGGCCCGCTAATTGGTATCCACCCACCTGCTCCCTGCTGCCCTACCCCCCATCATGTACCCTAATCTGTGTAATCCATGAGGAAAATATCCGGAAAATGGGTGGATGCATATTGGCAACAAACCAAAGCGCAGATAGAAATGAAACCCAGCAAAAGGCCGGAGAAAGGGATCTGTTTCGGTGAACAAGGCCTTCCTTAAGTTTCTCAGTATCAGTTTTTCACAGGGTGAAATGAGTTTTTCTGTGGTATTTCAGAATGCCATGGCAACAAAATTTAGCAATAACTTTTATAACTGAAATCAGTAGCTGCTTGTATTTTTTTTTAGGGTAAAAAAAATCACGTCAGCTGGACAACCTCGTTCATTACACAATAAGATTGCCACTGGTTCTTTCTAATGTTCCTATAATTATCATAAACCAGAAGCTTCATAAATTTTATGTTGCAACTCAATGAGACTTTTTTTTTGTTTGTTTGACATTCAGAACACACAGCTTTAAATGATTTTTTTTATTATTATTATTGTAGGTTTTAAGGTACCATGATAAAAATAAAAGGAAATCATTGTGTTTTAATCATAATAAGGTAGTCGTGAATGTATTAAAAACAAGTGACTTGTTGAAAGGAATCTTGGGACGCAAATTTTTAATGAAGCTTTGTTTACACTCTGTACACGAACATAATCTAGAACAAAGCATTTGGGTGCCAACTGAAATAAAACATGAAATTGACACAATAGACCTCGACTGATGTTTTCTACAAATAGCGTTTTACTGTGATTCACTAACCAATTATGGGACCTATTTACTAAGCTGTGTTTGCTGTTTAATGCAGCAGTTAGCATGCACTAATGGTTAGTTACCGGCCTGTGTTAAATTTATTTCAATGTATTAATCAAATAATACGGTGCCAATGCAGAAAGCCTTGATGTGGTGGAGCTGCAACCCTACTGCATAATTAGCTCTCCTAACTTATCATGGCATGCTATATGCAATGAATACACAAAGTAAAAAAATATCCACAGATCAGATTCACTAAATAGAATAATGTGAAAACCACGTGGAGGGGCATAATCGAACGGGGCGACGCCCAAGTTTTCCTGAGGGTGTCCTCGCAGGATGTCCCGGCGAAGGGGCGGGGAAACCCGTATTGTCGAAACAAGACGGGCGGCCATCTTTCGTTTCGATAATATGGTCAGGGACGCCCAAATCTCCACATTTAGGTCGTCCCTGATTTTCGGCGATAATGGAACCCGAGGACGCCCATCTCAGAAATGACCAAATGCAAGCCCTTTGGTCGTGGGAGGAGCCAGCATTCGTAGTGCACTGGTCCCCCTGACATGCCAGGACACCAACCGGGAACCCTAGGGGGCACTGCAGTGGACTTCAGAAAAAGCTCCCAGGTGCAATTAGGGCTCAGGCCCACCCAGCAGTTGCACAAAGATTTTTTCTCTGCCAGGTCACAGCAGCTAAATGGTTTTAGTAAAGGCCAGAAACTTGGGCCCAGGGAAGGAAGAACTGAAGCCCAAGTTTCTGGCCTTTACTAAAAGCATTTAGCTGCTGTGACCTGGCAGAGAAAAAAATCTTTGTGCAGTTAATACTGGACAACTTTGCTTTAAAGTTAATATCGGACAGTAGCTGGACAGCTTTGCGTACAAAGCCAAGATATCTCTGTTAACAGATATTTGACTGTGAGTCATCTGCTTTACAAGTTATTTTGCATCAAAGATCAATAGACCCCTGAAGCAGGACGTCACGGCTGAAACACATTACGTGTCGGGTTGTTTTTATTGATTTGAATAAAGACCTTGTTTAGGAAGACACCAACTGTGAAAGGACTCTTTTTGGATCCACTGTTTGTGTGTTTGTTATGACAAAAAAAGCCATATCAGCACCATCAAGCAATGGAAAATATTGTAGCAGTAACTGTCCCAACTGAAGGGACTTTCTGGCATAATAATTTCTGTTACGTAATATTTTGAAATGACAATTTAAAGATTTGTTGCTTTCACAGCAGATGGGTCTCCTCTTCTCATTTCCATGGAGCTACAGTCCTGTAACAGCATCCAAAAATCATTTTTGCACTAATGTTGCAGTGCTGAAATAAGTTGCCAACACCATTTAAAGGCATGACTCTAAAGTGCTGCTGTTTTCTAAATCATGACCATCTACGGTAAGTGATGATAAAGTTCATTTACAATAAGATTCTTCACCATCACCACCATATAAAAAAAACATAGTGCGAACACTTTAAGTCCTGCAGTGCTGTCTACGTAAGCATGACACAATAAAAATTCTTACCAAAAAAACATCATGTTCTTTCCTCATCGAAGAACGCTGCTTGTGTCCTCTCAGAATGTCCTCACAATCTCATGAGAGGAATTCATAATATTAACAAACCCTTTTCTCCTTCCTTAATGGCCTGCTGCCACCTCGAATGCTAAAGCCGGGGGAAGCTAACATAGCAGGTGCATAAGTGCATAAGCATCGCCATGCTGGGACAGACCAAGGGTCCATCGAGCCCAGCACCCTGTCACCGACAGCGGCCAAAAGAACAAGAAATTTGTCCCGCCCATCCTAGAAATACTGCATTCCCTCATACATTCAATAACATTCTATGGCGTTTTCCTCCAGGAAAGTCCGCTAAGTAAACCGCCTTAACCACCTTTTCCGGCAGCGAATTCCAGAGTTTAACTACGCGTTGAGTGAAGAAAACATTCCTCCGATTCATTTTAAATTTACCACACTGCAGCTTCGTCGCATGCCCCTTGTCCTAGTATTTTTGGAAAGCGTAAATAGGCGCTCCACATCGGCCCGTTCCATTCCACTCATTATCTTAAAGACCTCTATCATCTCCCCTCAGCTGCCTTTTCTCCAAGATGAAGAGCCCCAGCCCCAGCCCCAGCAGGGGGTTAACAGATTTGGGTTGTCACAATAACTTTGTAAGAAAGGAAACAAAAAGTACAGAGAAAATACAGCCATGGCACATTAAGAAGATAATTCTGTAAGTGGACACATGGAGAGATTCTATTCTATAAGGGCATCTGGGCACTCAAATGCTTTTAAACAGTACTACCTGGTATTTAGATGCTCGCCATTAGACAAACCATAGGCCTAGTGTAACTGTGAGTACCCAATGAGGCATGGACATAAGTAACTTAGAGTATTCTTCTGTAAGTTGCATGTGTAAATGGCAGCCCCGCCCATGCCCCACCCATGCTCTGCCACTGTGTACGGTCCCATTGCATTTTAGGTACTAATACCACTTGAGCACACCCTTACAGAATAGCACTTGGGATAATATTGATATTTACACACGTGTGCACATGCAGGCGTCAATGTCAGTATTCTGTACATTTATGCATATAGGGGGAAATTCTATATAAGGACATAAGCATTGCCACACTGGGACAGACCAAAGGTCCATCAAGCCCAGCATCCTGTTTCCAACAGTGGCCAATCCAGGTCAAAAATACCTGGCAAGGTCCCAAAAAAGTACAAAACATTTTATGCTGCTTATCCCGGAAATAAGCAGTGGATTTTCCCCAAGTCCATTTTAATAATGGTCTACGGACTTTTCCTTTAGGAAGACGTCCAAACCTTTTTTAAACCCTGCTAAGCTAACCACCCTTATCACATTCTCTAGGCGTGCGCAGATCTATTTTTCAGTGCGCCTTGTGGCAAAGCTAGCACTCGAGGCCCCACAGAGAAGCAGCTAATCCCTGAACTACGGTTCCCAGAAGCCCTTGCAAGCAGGAGAGAGGAGGGTAGCCCCAAAAGGGTGGAATGGATTTCCAACCTCAGCAGGGGGAGCCAGTTACTCCCTTCCCCACTAGATGCATCACCAGTATATAATTCCCTCCAGCTGTGAGAGGAGGGAGAGTTTTCCTGGTGAGGGAGAGGAAACTGATTGAGAGAGAAGCTGCCATGGAGTAGGTGGAGGACGGAAAGGGCCTGTCACTGGAGCTTCCCTGGGGGGAGGGGGAGAGTAAGCTGCCATGGAGTGTGAGAATGTAAATGTAGCCCTGTCCAGCACATGAAGGCAGTGTGAAAGGCCACAGGGGTGTGGTGCTGTGAGGAAGGAGGAAAGCTGCCAGCCCTGTTTGGTACAAGGTCCTCCTGGGTGCTGTGAAGAGGACAGGGGCATTAAGTAGTGGTTTGCTTTGAAGAGACTGTTTGTGAAAGGGTTGAATTATTGGGATGCATAGAACAGCAGGCTGAACTTTGACTGAGCCCTTCTGAGGGAGAGGGGAGATAGTGCAAAGGAAGTGGGCCTGAACTGTTAAGGAACTGAATGTTGGCTGGAGTTTGGAACCCGGCCTGAACCCTGTTTGTGAACTGCATTTCAATTTTGAGAGTGGAACTGAACTGAAAATAAAGCACTTTGCTTTTAAGTCCATATGGCAGTCTGGTTCTTTTCTGGAAACCTGTGAGCCTAACAGGACTGCCGGCCCCAACCCAGAGTGGAGGAAGCAGACCCCTTTACAGCCTGTAAAAAAGTCTTTTTTTTTTTTTTTTTCATTTTTGCATAAAATGGACATGCGGCAACATAAAAATTGGCACGCTTCCATTGTGGTTCGGAGACCTTACCACCAACCATTGACTTAGCGGTAAGGTCTCATGCGTTAACTGTGCGGTAATCATCTACGCATGTAGAATGACCATTTCCGCCCAGTCTCTGGCCATGCGCCAGGAAATAAAAATTATTTTCCGGCATGCGTAGCGGATGTGCGTAAAAAATGAAATTACCACAAGGGCAACACGGTAGCCAGGCAGTAAGTCCAAATTGACATGGGTTGGGCACGCATGGGTGCCTACGCATCTTAGTAAAAGGGCCCCTGAGGTTGTTATTTGTATTAGCTCTGAGACTGGATGTCAATACTTAAGGGTTTAATTTTGTTATGCTCCTCTTTAGGGTCTTTTATCTCGGAAAAGAATCTTCACATTTGATTGCTTAACTTATATAGCCATGTATGATCTTTACTGCAATTTTTTGTTATTGTTACATTTGTACCCTGCGCTTTCCCACTCATGTCAGTCTCAATACGACTTACATATTGTATACAGGTACTTATTTGTACCTGGGGCAATGGAGGGTTAAGTGACTTGCCCAGAGTCACAAGGAGCTGCCTGTGCCTGAAGTGGGAATTGAACTCAGTTCCTCAGTTCCCCAGGACCAAAGTCCACCACCCTAACCACTAGGCCACTCCTCCACTGTTGTTACTATTTGAAATTCTAGTGGAATAGTAACATTCCATGTAGAAGTCGGCCCATGCAGATCACCAATGTGGCCACGCAGGCTTCTGCTTCTGTGAGTCTGACGTCCTGCACGTACGTGCAGGACATCAGACTCACAGTAACAGAAGCCTGCGCAGCCTTCTACATGGAATGTTGCTAGTAGAATAGCAACATTCTATGTAGAATCTCCAATAGTAGCAACATTCCATATAGAATCTCCAATAGTATCTATTTTATTTTTGTTACATTTGTACCCTGTGCTTTCCCACTCATGGCAGGCTCAATGCAGCTTACATGGGGCAATGGAGGGTTAAGTGACTTGCCCAGAGTCACAAGGGAGCTGCCTGTGCCTGAAGTGGAACTCAGTTCCTCAGTTCCCCTGGGACCAAAGTCCACCACCCTAACCACTAGGCCACTCCTCACTCTATTTCTCAATCCGGAACTGGCGATCGCCATTGCGGAACAATGTAAGCCACATTGAATCTGCAAATATGTGGAGAAAATGTGGGATACAAATGCAACAAATAAATAAATAAATAAATAGCTGGTGTGTTCACCTCTTATAACAGTGTGCTCAAATGCAGGCCTCGAATTAGTTTAAAAATGTTTGCTCCTCAAGTCCTGTTTGATGTGTTCAGGAAAGCCAAACAGTGTAAACAAGGGAAGAGCCCAGCGTGAGCACTCAGAATCCAGCTACCTAAACTGCAGGGAGCTATTGTCTTCACAACCGGTAGCCATTCAGCTGGGCCTGAAAAGCAGACTAAGTGTCTCGGAATCAAAGGCTAGCCAATGAGTTCAAAACATCTGCAAGGAAGGATAGAGGGGCAAAGGGAATTTCCGCTCATTGCTACCACTTTCCCCCACTCCTTTCTGTTGTAGGTGGAAGGCTCCCTGCCATGAGCTGCATTATTCCTAGGTTTGAGCATTGCTGATGTTGACAGCAATCAACCACTCTTGACTTTAGTATTTCTTAAATCAAGCCACCGCAGCTTGGTAGCAGGAGGAGGCAAAATGTGTACAAATTATTTCTCCGGGGGATGTGTGCACACCTTTAAAAACTACTGCTTGCAGCCGGACCTCCATAGATGTCAGCCAAGAAGCTGCTACTTTCTTGTTGCCATAACTTTAAACGCGTACTACAGTTAGACAGTTTGCAGTCTAAGACGGTTTGATCCACTTCATATTCCGGTAGAGTGCTTAAATAGTGTAGTGTAGTGGACCTCAGATTACAAAGCATACAACCTTTACCTTCCTCAATGGAGGAGTAGCCTAGTGGTTAGTGCAGTGGACTTTGATCCTGGGGAACTGAGCTCGATTCCCACTGCAGCTCCTTGTGACTCTGGGCAAGTCACTTAACCCTCCGTTGCCCCTGGTACAAAATAAGTACCTGAATATATCTAAACCACTTTGAATGTAGTTGCAGAGTAGTGTGGTAGCCGTGTTCGTTGCAAAAACCCCAGAAAGGTGGTATATCAAGTCCCATTTCCCTTTCCCTATTTGAGATTCTACATGGAATGTTGCTACTATTTGAGATTCTACATGGAATGTTAATGTTGCTATTCCACTAGCAACATTCCATGTAGAAGCCTGCCCTTGCAGATCAGCAATGCGGCCGCGCAGGCTTCTGTTTCTGTGAGTCTGACATCCTGCAGGACGTCAGACTCACAGAAACAAAAGCCTGCACGGCCGCATTGCTGATCTGCAAGGGCAGGCTTCTACATGGAATGTTGCTAGTGGAGGAGTAGCCTAGTGGTTAGTGCAGTGGACTTTGATCCTGGGGAACTGAGTTCAATTCCCACTGCAGCTCCTTGTGACTCAGGGCAAGTCACTTAACCCTCCATTGCCCCTGGTACAAAAACAAGTACCTGAATATATGTAAACCGCTTTGAATGTAGTTGCAAAAACCTCAGAAAGGTGGTATATCAAGTCCCATTTCCCTTTTCCTCACTCACAAGCTGTATACCCAAGTTGCTATATTTTCTAACAAGGCAATGCATGGTGGTGCTCCAAACATGGCTACTTTTATTTGCACAACTCATAGTATGATGAAGAAGAAATTTAATGTAAGCAAGTGCAAAGTGATGCATATATGGAAGATGAACTCAATCTACAGCTATTTGATTCAAGGTCCCCTGCTCAGGAAAATGATCTACGTGTTATAATTGACAATATGTTGAAATTCTCCACTCTGTGTGCAGCAGTGGCCAAGAGCAGTGGCAGTCCTACCATTAGGTCAACTGACCTAGCATGGCCCCACCCTTCCTTCCTCAACCGTCTTCCCCGAATGTACCTTTTCGTCTCTTGTTTCTCAAAAGGTGTTGCAGCAGAGGTGTAGCCAGACCTCAAATTTTGGATGGGTCACTGGGCAAATTGGGTGGACACATGTAGTCTCCACACCTCCCTCAGTGCCAACAAAAAACATTAATACCTAAGCTGGTGGGGATCCCCAAGTCCCATCAGCAGCAGAAGTCCTCCAGAGGCAAGAACAGTTCCCTTCCACTCTTGCTCCAGCTGTGCAAGCACTGAGCGTGTGCAGCAGGGGGAGGCCAGCGCGACAGCAGCCCATACGCAGTGCCTCTGGAGGACCTCTGCAACTGGTGGGTCTTGGGGATCCCCACCAACTAAAACAAGGGCACTAGAATTTTGGGTGGACATGAGTCCATAGAGGGTGGGCCCTGGCGGCACGTGGGCAGATTCCCAAAGGCTGCCCTGCTGCTGGTACCAGTCCCTTCTGTCTACTGCAGCCTGTGTCTCTGATGTAACTTCCTGTTTCCTTGGAGGCGGGCAGCAGAAGAGAGAAGGGACCAGGACCAGCGGCAGGGCAGCCCATAGGAATCGCTGCCACTCGTTTGAAAAACAAGAAAAGCAAGGTAAATTCAGGAAAGGGGGTTGGGGAGCCAAGGTGGCAGCTCATTCCTCGCCTCAGGTGGCAGATTGTCTTGGGCTGCCCCTGGCCAAGAGCACAAATAGAATGTTAGCAATTATTAGGAAAGGGATGGAGAACAAAACAGAGAGTGCTACAGTGTCTTTGTATCTCTCCATGGTGCAGCTGCACCTCGAATATTCTGGTCACTGCATCTCAAAAAAGATATAGAAAAACTAGAAAAGGTACAGAGAAGGTTGATGAAAATGATAAAGGGGATGGGACAACTTCCCTATGAGGAAAGTCTAAAGAGGCTAGGGCTCTTCAGCTTGGAGAAGAGATGGCTGAGGGGAGATACGATAAAAGTCTATAAAATACTGAGTGGAGTGGAATGTGTAGATGTGAACTGCTTGTTTAGTCTTTCCAAAAGTACAAGGAATAGGGGGTGCACAGTGAAAGTTACTAAGTAGTACATTTAAAACAACTAGGATGAAATATTTCTTCAGTTTATAATTAAGATCTGGAATTTGCTGCCAGAGAATGTGATAAAAGTAGTCAGCATAGCAGGGTTTAAAAGTTTTGGACAAGTTTCTAAAAGAATAGTCTATAAGACATTAAGGTGACTTGGGAAAATCCATTGCTTATTCCTGGGATAAGCAGTATGAAATCTGTTTCACTCTTTTGGGATTGGCCACTGTTGAAAACAGGATGCTGGGCTTGATTAACCCAGGACAGCGATGCTTATGTATAGTATTGAATATATATCTTGCCCCCCTCTAACTGGAATCGTGTGCAACTATTTTACCAATGAGGACAAGCAAACCTCGGACATATACACAAATTCAGCCTCCTCTGGATTTACAGGGTAGTCACAGATTGTCAAGAGTTCAAGCTCTGATTTCTCACAATGGGTACCTGAGCATGGAAACCTACAAACAGACAGCTGTGGGCTCCTCTTTATTATAACAAACTGGGACAACCAGTAGACCTCCACATTGCAACTAATTGCATGGGCTCTACTGCCACAATAGTAATACCTAGAGAAAATTTTCAGGGACAACATAGAGAGAGAAATAACACAATCACAGAAAACCCGAGGGTAGGTTTAAATGGCTATTTTTCTCAATGGAGGAGGGTGAATGGTGGACTGCTACAGGGATCTGTACTAGGACAGGTGCTATTTTTTTTTGTTACATTTGTACCCCGCGCTTTTCCACTCATGGCAGGCTCAATGCGGCTTACAGCTTACATATTATATACAGGTACTTATTTGTACCTGGGGCAATGGAGGGTTAAGTGACTTGCCCAGAGTCACAAGGAGCTGCCTGTGCCTGAATTGGGAATCAAACTCAGTTCCTCAGGACCAAATCCACCACCCTAACCACTAGGCCACTCCTCCACTGTTGCTACTATCTGAGATTCTACATGGAATGTTGCTATTCCACTAGCAACATTGCATGTAGAAGGCTGCGCAGGCTTCTGCTTCTGTGAGTCTGACGTCCTGCACGTAAGGACGTCAGACTCACAGAAACAGAAGCCTGCACAGCCTTCTACATGGAAAGTTGCTAGTGGAATAGCAACATTCCATGTAGAATCTCCAATAGTAGCAACAGAATCTCCAATAGTAGCAACATTCCATGTAAAATCTCCAATAGTATCTATTTTATTTTTGTTACATTTGTACCCTGCGCTTTCCCACTCATGGCAGGCTCAATGCAGCTTACATGGGGCAATGGAGGGTTAAGTGACTTGCCCAGAGTCACAAGGAGCTGCCTGTGCCTGAAGTGGGAATCAAACTCAGTTCCTCAGTTCCCCAGGACCAAAGTCCACCACCTTAACCACTAGGCCACTCCTCCACTCCATACTTATAAATGAACTGGAAATCACAATGACAAGTGAGGTGATTAAATCTGCAGATTAGACAAAACTATTGAAAGCTGTTAAAGCACATGTGGACTGTGAAAAGCTGCAGGAAGGCCTTAGGAAATTGGAAGACTGGGCATCCAAATGGCAGATGAAATTTAATGTGGGAAATGCAAAGGAATGCACCTTGGGAAGACTTCTGTAAATAGGGGTATAACCCATCCCTTGTGTTTACTAAAACATAAGCTTCTAGAATCCTAACAACAGGAGGGCTATTGTCTTCCAAAAATACAAAGATAGTGAGGCCCCAGACTAGACCAGATGTCACCAAACTGAAGACTTTTAAATTAAGTCTGGGATGGGCTGGCTATTTAAACTGACACCAAGATTGTGTGGTTTAAGGTTGAAACCCAATGGGAAAATGAACATCTTCTTGAATGAGAACAGACAGCACTAATGAACGACTGCTGTAACTGTATTGAGAAAGGAGCTGAAAAAGAATAGTGCATCTGATTATTTCTCAAGATAAAAGTTGAGTTTTGACCTATGAGTTGGCCCGTTAGCTTAGATTGAAAGTCTCTGCAATATGGAGGGAAGCTTAGAAGGGCATTTTTGAAAGAACATCCAAGTCCGATTTTGGATGTCCTGCTCATAAAGTCCAAATAAAAATGTCCATTTCACAGCCATTTTCGAACAGGAATGACGTTGAGATTTTCCTGTTTCAAAATATGTCAGACAGACATTCTTGTGCTGAAAACATCCGAAACATTGTGAACAAATTACTAGATACCACACCGATTACTACAATCAACACAGAAACCCCATTAGCAGACAACCTTGTTAAATACTTCAATGAGAAAATCATAAAGCTACGACTCACGATACCACTTAATACCACCGATCACGAACAATTCATTGATTGTCTGGACCCAACCCCCGATGAATATCCAGCAGACCGAATTTGGACAAACTTCGCCATGCTTACCGACGATACCATTTCCCAAGCGATCAACAAGTCCGCCAAGTCCCACTACAAACTGGACATATGCCCCAATAACCTAATAAAATCCACCCCTCAACGATTCATAACAGACCTCACGACGCACCTGAACTACATGTTACAACACGGACTCTTCCCAAAGGATAAAGGAAACATTCTACTAACCCCAATACCTAAGGATTCAAAGAGAAAAACAAGTGACATAACCAACTACCGCCCGGTAACATCTATCCCTTTGGCAACCAAACTAATGGAAAGTATGGTAACTAAACAGCTTACCAACTACTTAAACAAATTCTCAATACTACATGAATCACATTCAGGATTTCGATCCAACCACAGCACCGAAACAGTACGAATCACTCTTCTAACCAAATTCAAACAAGTAATTGCAACTGGCAACAGCGTACTTCTACAATTTGACATGTCCAGCGCGTTCGATATGGTAAGCCATAAAATATTATTAAACATCCTAGAATACTTCGGGATTGGAGGAAACGTTCTCAATTGGTTCAAAGGCTTCTTAACCGCAAGAACATACCAAGTGATATCTAATTCGAATACATCAGCACCATGGAAACCAGAATGCAGAGTACCCCAAGGATCACTGCTCTCACCGACCCTTTTCAACCTAATCATGATACCTCTGGCCAAATCATTATCCAACCAAGGCCTCAATCCATATATCTACGCAGATGATGTCACGATCTACATCCCGTTCAAAAAAGATCTAAAAGAAATCACTAATGAAATTAATCACAGCCTCCAAATTTTGAACTCATGAGAGGATGCATTTCAATTAAAACTTAACGCAGAAAAAACACAATGCCTCATCCTCTCATCACAACACAACACGAGCAAACCCACCACTATAAACACCCCAAAACATACCCTTCCTGTTTCAGATAGCCTGAAAATACTTGGAGTTACAATTGACCAAAATCTCACACTAGAGAGCCATGCGAAAAAATACAACAAAGAAAATGTTCCAAGGGAAATATTTCGCAACCTGGTACAATCAATGGTGCTAAGTCACCTAGTTTACTGCAATTCATTATATGCCGGATGTAAAGAACAAATCAGCAAGAAGCTCTAAACAGCCCAAAACACAGCAGCCAGACTCATATTTGGAAAAATGAAATACGAAAGTGCCAAACCCCTAAGAGAAAAATTACACTGGCTTCCACTAAAAGAACGTATTACATTCAAAATTTATTTATTTATTTATTGCATTTGTATCCCACATTTTCCCACCTTTTTGCGGGCTCAGTGTGGCTTACAATACGATATGAAAGATGAAAATACAATTTGTTACAACTTGGTTATGGATTACATTGTGAAGAGTTATGCGAGACAATCAAAGTGTTGTTAAGGAATATAAACACTGGAACAGAACCTTGAAACATTGGAAGGAGACAGCGGGAAGCTAAAAGGGCATTATGTATGGTATACATATTTTTGTGAGTAAAGGTATGAGTGAGGTGAGATTACGGGGGATGAGAAAATCTGCACTCTGGTTCATAAAATCATTTATGGAGAGGCCCCAGTCTACACGTCGGAACTCATAGACTTACCACCCAGGAACACTAAAAGATCAGCACGCACATTCCTGAATCTTCACTATCCTAGCTGCAAAGGTCTAAAATATAAATTAACATATGCATCCAGCTTCCCCTACATAAGCACGCAGCTATGGAATGCATTACCACTTGCTTGAGAAAAATCCATGACCTAACTAACTTTCGGAGATCACTGAAGACCAGCCTGTTCAAAAAGGCATACCACAATGATACAGCCTAACTACCAGACAACGAAACTGAAGCCT
Source organism: Microcaecilia unicolor (assembly GCF_901765095.1). Lineage (NCBI taxonomy): Eukaryota > Metazoa > Chordata > Amphibia > Gymnophiona > Siphonopidae > Microcaecilia > Microcaecilia unicolor. Next base: position 196,980,612 of record NC_044040.1, on the reverse strand, counting down.
GAACTAGAAAAATCCCAACTCTCTAAACTTGACTACCAAAGTCTACTCTATCACGAATGAACTCTAACGCAATACCACTTAATCTCTAATTCCGAATATGAACTCTTTAAACTTGACTGTTTAATCTACTATGCCAATCATGATCTCTAATGTAATACCACTTGTATCTCTCACTCTGGAAATGGTGATTGCCATGACGGAACAATGTAAGCCACATTGAGCCTGCAAATTGGTGGGAAAATGTGGGATACAAATGCAACAAACAAACAAATAAATAAATAAATAAAATGACCGGCCATTTTCGAATATGAAATGTCCAAAATATGAATGCCAAAAAAAGTAGGCACAAAAACATCTGTCCGGCATCATTTGTACAAAGATGGTCACACAAAGGTGCCTGCAGAGCAGAAGGGCTGCCTAGTAGTCACTGCAGTGGACTTACGGGACCCAGGTCCAAATCCCATCTTAATTCCTTTATATGTTATTGTGAGCCCTCCAGGAACATCATTCCAATAGCCATCACAATCAGGTGTCTTAGAAATGCCTACTGTATCTGAATATATATGTCCCAGAAGGGCTCACACATATGTAGAGAAATAAAAGAGTTAAAATGCGAGTTACACCTGGGTCCCATTGTTAAAAGTCCACTGCACTGACCATTAAGCTACTCCTTACTCTTCCTGCTCTATTAGGAAAGGCCATAATGTCTGAAGCTGTCATACAGTCTGGTATCCATTTATTTCTTTATTTATTGCACTTGTATCCCGCATTTTCCCAACTATTTGCAGGCTCAATGTGGCTTACACAAACCTGTTATGGCGTTACCATTCCAGGGTAAAAGATACAATTGGTGTTACAACGGATCATGGATAACTGTAAGAACTGGAGAAATAGTTATAGAAAGAAGGCTTTTAGGGAAGGGTGGAGTGATGAGGTGTTGTAGTTAAGCTATGGATTTTCGAGGTAGGCTTTGCTGAAGAGAGATGTTTTCAGAGACTTGCGGAAGTTAGTTATTTCGTTAATTGCTTTCAGGTTAGTTGGAAGTGCATTCCACAGTTTTGTACTCGTGTAGGAAAAGCTGGCTGCATGTGTTAGTTTATATTTTACTCCTTTGCAGCTGGGGAAGTGTAGATTAAGGAACGAGTGAGCAGAACTTTTCACATTTCTGGGAGGGAGGTCTACAAGGCCTAGCATGTAGGACGGGGCTTCTCCATAAATAATTTTATGAACAGTCGTGCAGATCTTGAAGGTGATGCGTTCTTTAAGTGGGAGCCAATGCAGTTTTTTTTCTTAGGGGTTTTGCACTAATCAACTTTCGCAAGCCTTTGAAGACACATCTCTTCAATAGAGCCTACAAGAAGAACCCTTAAAGACACAAATCACCACACAACCCACCCAAACAGCTAAATACCCCTCCTACACCACCCTAGTTAACACCCCTTCTCTATCTTCGTCCTACCACCGAATGTATCTAAGATCCTCTCATGATAATGTCATAACACTCTGTTGGCCACATAGAGCCTGCAAATGGGTGGGAAATGTAGGGTACATATGTATTAAATAAACCACATCAACCCAACCAATCATCAAAACACACCTCCTAAACTATCCTATCTAACACCATCTTCTATAATTCCTCATCCATCTTCTGCTTTTTGATTGTATCCAAGATCCTGTCAAGACTTTGTCATAACAACACTCTGTAAGCCACATTGAGCCTGAAAATAGGTGGGAAAATGTGGGGTACAAATGCAATAAATAAATAAATATTTTGTTTTCACTTCTTTCACTTCTTGTTTTCACTTCTTGGGGGTGGGGGCCGGGGGGGGGGGGGGTAGGAAGGGGTCAGTAACCATTGGGATATGAAGAAGGGGCCATGCCTTCATTTCTCCAGTGGTTAGCTGATCCATCAGGAAACCTTATTGTACCCTGGACGTGATTGAAATAGATCTAGATAAAAACATCCTCTTTCTTTTGTGTGTTGGGATGTTTCTTCCCATTTGATTATCACTGAAAGAAGTCCTAATTTTGGACCTGCCCTGGTCCTGTCTAAAACACACCTCCAATACGCCTCTAATATGCCTCCTTGTCAGTGTAAAATGTCCAAATTCTGCCTTTCAAAAATTGTAATTTGTATGTTTTTTTGGCCATTTTGAAATATACATCTGCTTCGAAAATGAGCACCTTAAGATTGTACTGCCTCATCCATTAGGGACACAAGAATATTTGAACCCTAAGCAGAGCAAATGAAACCTGATTGATCTTCCACCAAGGAATACCACGCCTGCAATGCGATCATATCTCCAACTACACTTCCCGAACTGCAGGGGTGTCAAATATAAGCTGATTTTCACCTCTTCTTTTCGCTACTGGGGTCCCAAATTACTGGAATGCTCTTCCGCAGCACCTCAAAATGCAAACGGACCACATCCTCTTCAAACAATTGCTAAAAACTTACTTCTTTGTTAAAACGTACTCCCCTAGTTACCCTGCTGATTAATATACCCTTCATACTCCTCCACCCTGCTTAGTTCCCCATTGTTAGCTGCTGCTTCCCTGGTCTTTCCTTTGTCAACTTTAACTATATTTTCTTAATTTGTGATTTTCCTAATTTTCTGTAAGCCACATTGTGCCTGCATGTGTGGGAAAATGTGGGATACAAATGAACCATAAATAAATAAATGTAATTCCCCATATAAAAAAGTAATAATCTGGACATGATGACAAAGATGCTGAAATGCTGAACTTAGAGATGATAAGAGTTATCAAATAATCAGATGAGATCATGTATTCTGTAATATTTTGATGCCTGGATGCCAGGATAGACTCAATAAAAAGAAAAACCTGAAGAAAAATGTAAATTGAAAAATACTGTAAAACTTAATTACATTTGTGGAAACTCTTGCAAGAAGTTCAATGAATGACTGTTTCTCTGAGGCACAGTAACAAAATCCCATATAGCTGCAATATCAGGATAGCCAAAGTGATTTACTTTAGGACTGCTTTTCAGCATGTAACTGCCTAGGCTATCTGTATACCAGCTGAATTATGTATTTTTAAACAATTTCTTTATAACTTGCATTGATATACACCCATTGACTATCCCACAGAAGTTACAACAATAACATAAAACAATACTTATAAATTAAAATTATAAAAATCATCCATGTTCCTGAAATAAAACAAATTTAAAAAAATAGACCTTAAGGCTGTTAAAAAATGATTGTACGTCTTTTGTTTGATCTGTCCCGGAAAGTAAATTTCTGTAAATAGAGGTGTAACCCATCCTTTGCGTTTACTAAAACGTAAGCTTCTAGAATCCTAACCACAGGGGGCTATTGTCTTGAAAAATATACAGAGATAGTGAGGCCAGAAAGTAGACCAGATGTCTCCAAACTGAAGACTTTTAAGTTAAGTTCAAAGTCTGGGTTGGGCTGGCTATTTAAATTGATATCTGGTTATGACACCAAGATTGTGCAGTTTATGTTTTAAACCTAATGGAAAAATGCACATCTTCTTGAATGAGAACAGACAGCACTAATGAACCACTGTTGTACCTCTACTGAGAAAGAAGCTGAAAAAGAATAGTGCATCTGATTATTTCTCAAAATAAAAGATAAGTTTTGACCCATGAGTTTATCAATAGAAAGCAAACAAAATAAAACATGGAAAAGAAAATTAGATGATACCTTTTTTATTGGACATAACTTAATACATTTCTTGATTAGCTTTAGAAGGTTGCCCTTCTTCCTCAGATCGGAAATAAGCAAATGTGCTAGCTGACAGTGTATATAAGTGAAAACATTCAAGCATTACTATGACAGTCTGACAGGGTGGGAGGATGGGGGTGGGTAGGAGGTATTCATGGGGACATCAAAGCATATCATTGATATTCTAACAGGATGGGTGTGGATAGGTGAGGGGTGGGGTGATCAACAGAGACATACAGCTTTATGGTTTATAATGGGCTAGGAACCCCAGATCCTTGTTAAGTCCTTTCTGTTGGGTGTTAAAATATTCAATCATTCTGACTTCAAAGGTCTTATGTTCTTGTATGGTTTTAAAGTTACCTTTCAGGATTCTCACTGTGAAGTCACTGGTACATGAGTTGAAATCAACGTCTTCTTGGCCCATTAGTTGAGACTGAAAGTCTCTGCAATACAGAGAGAAGCTTAGAGCGGAATTTTCGAAAGAACATCCAAGTCAGAATTAGGATGTCCTGCTTATAAAGTCCAAAACAAAAGTCCATTTCACAGCCATTTTCGAACAGGAAAAATGCCGGGATTTTCTGTCCGAAAATATGTGAGGACATTCTTGCACTGAAAACATCCAAAATGAACAGCCATTTTCCAAAAAGAAATGTCCAAAATAGGAACACCAAAAAAAGCAGACACAAAATGTCTGTCTGGTGTCATCTGTACGAAAATGACTACACAGACATCCCTGAAGAGCAAAGGGACAGCCTAGTGGTCATTGCAGTGGACTTTAAACAACGGGACCCAGGTACAAACCCCACCTTAATTCTTTAGATGTTATTGTGAGCCCTCCAGGAACAGATAAAAACCTACTCTGCATAAAGGTACATCACTCCAATAGCCATCACAATGCAGGTGTCTTGGGGGTGCTAGTGAGCCACAGACTAAGATGGCTACCAACGCACCGAGAAAATCATCCAGAACAACGCGATTACCGAAACTTCTTCAAAACTTTGATATTGAGATCACAAAATAAATGATGTTGAATCATAAAAAAATCTAAATCGGATCCCTGTTCCCCGAGTGCAACAGGATCGAAAAGATCAAAGTTAGACCCTCCGACGCCAGAGAAAATGGCGCCTGTGAAACCCTCTCCAGCGCTTACAGAAGCAGTGCTTGAAGAGCTTCGAGCGCTACGAGAATTATCCTCAAAGCATTATGAAACTACTTGTGACCTAAAGATTGAAATAGCAACTATTACCAGCACACTTACTGCATACCAAATTCGGGTGGAAGACGTAGAAAAGCGCCTAGATCAATCGACTCTGCAAATAGCTCAGATTCAAGAAGCAGCTACGACTCAATTTAAAAAATTGGAGCTAGAAATAGAAGACCTAGCCAACAGATCAAGACGAAACAACATTAGAATCATGGGCCTAAAAGAAGGCACCGAAGGAACCAATATCTTAGAATTTCTGGGTAAATGGATTCCTTCTGTACGTAAAATAACCTTTGAACCTCCGTTGGAATTTGAACGCGCTCATCGCGTTCCTTCATTTAAGAAACTGAATCAGCCGCATCCCAGACCTATTGTGGCGAAGATACTACGGTTTCAACAAGCCTTACAAATTCTCTCGACTGTCGCAGCCATCCCACTATTCGTACAGAGGGCAAATCGATACTTATAGTCCCAGATTTAGCCAAAACAACGGCAAGGAAGAGAAAAGCCTTTTTAGACATGAGGCCAAAGCTAAAATCACTTGGCGCACGTTTTGGCCTGCAATACCCTGCTGGAATGACTGTAACGCTTCACAACACTACTAAGACCTTCGATTCCCCAGATCAGCTGCAGCCTCATTTGGATCAATTGCAGACGCATGGAATGACTTCATGAGACCAACTAATCTGTTTCTTTCCTCTTTCTTCATATTAATGACTTAAGTAACTATAGCATCGTCTTAAGTGCTGTAATGTTGTTCTCTTTATGAACTTTAAATTGCAAATGTATGACTCAATTACTTGATAATACTGTTAAATATCAGTTTATTCATACTAAGGATTTTTCAGCTGTTTATGTTCTGATGTTGCATGCTGGTATTATCTCCCGTTCAAAGCTTACTCATAAGTGTGTGTGTTGTTCTAACAATCTAGTAATGTTAATCTACTTCAGGTTGGTGGGATTGTACCCCAAGTTTTCCCTTTCCTGTTTATCTCCACTTAATAACCTTATCTGTTTCAACTGAACTACACTTAAGTAGTTCTCTAAGTCTTTAATTTACTACTTTGCATAGAGAGGTGTTCTCCTGTCTTATCTATCACAATTATTTGAACAGAGACATATCATATTCAGAACATTTTAATAGCACATATTTGACTCAAAATGGCTGACAACTTTTCATGTCCAGCCCTTAATATAGTATCTTGAAACGTAAACGGTTTAAAGCACCCTGTTAAACGCAAGAAAATATTCTCACGCCTATGGAAGTTTAGACCATATATCATGTTCCTGCAGGAAACCCACATTCCCAATCTAAACAAATTGATTTCACCATATAAATAGATATCACAATCCATAGATGCCCCCTCAATAGGGAGAAGAAATGGAGTTTCAATACTTTTTCACAAAGATCTTCCAGTCAATATACTTGATCAGTTAGCTGATGACGAGGGATGCTGGCTAATTGTTAACGCAGAATTTTCTACACAACAGTTAATATTGGTTAATATATATGCATCAAATGCAGATTCTCCAGACTTTTTTCATACACTATCCCGTACACTCTCCTTATTTGAACCACTTCTAATTCTTATTTCCGAAGACTTTAATCTCCCCCTTGACAGATGGCTGGACAGAAGCTCTAGTTCTGTTAAGCCTATTGCCAATGCTGCCATCGCATTGCACTCACTAATTACTCAATTCAATTTAATAGATCCTTGGAGAACAAACTTCCCGGACACAAGGGACTACACGCACTTTTCCCCGCCTCACAACAGCTTTTCTAGAATTTATTACTTCCTAATTTCTACTAACTTGCTTTCATCAGTCACGAGGCTGTAATCCACTCGATTGTCCTATCAGATCATGCTCCTATTTCTCTAAAAATATCTTCCTTACAAAAACCATACACTAAATCACCCATTTGGTGCCATAATGCCAACCTTCAAAAGGAAGAAAAAAAATCAAAGACCGTGTTTCAAACTTTATATCTGAATTTTTTCAAAACAATTCCACAGAAACAATATCATTGCTTACCATATGGGAAGCTTTTAACGTAACACTAAGGGGGGGAAATCATTTCTATAGATGCTTTAAAAAAAAAAAAAAAAAAGAACAAAATAAAACAATTAAAAACTTAGAAAAGCAAATTAAAGAATGTGAAAATAATTTTATTATTTTACAAGATAAACAACTTTTAAGTAAGCTCTACCAACTCAAATATAAATATAACAACATTGCCACTGACACGGCAACACAAGAGATATTTCAAACTAAATCCCAATATTACACTAGTGGCAACAAAAGTGGCAAAATCTTAGCCAATTACCTTAAAGCTAAGAAATCTAAAATACAAATCCCAACTATCAGAAACAACAAAAATAAAAATGCAATCTCACCTTCAGAGATATTAGAACAATTTCATCAATTTTACAGTAAGCTATACCTGTCCGGCGCAGATAGAGATACTGATAAAATAAATAATTTTTTTTCTCAGCTTGACTGCCCACAATGGACCCCCTCAGATGATAAAATACTCTTGAAACCATTTAATACAGAAGAACTGATACAAGCTTTAGAAGATCTTCCATCTCACAAAGCACCTGGTCCAGATGGCATCCCTATTGAATTCTACAAAGCTTTCTTAAATTCCCTCTCTACTACACTCAAACAAATGTATAATACGCTAGACCCCTTAATTGTTTCATCTAGTAGATCCTCAGAAGCAATCATCACAGTGATTCCTAAGCCTAATAAAGATCCCCAACTTGTACAAAATTAATATGGACTACAAAATCTATGCAAAAATAATTGCCAACAGATTAAAGACTGTAATCAGTAAAGTGATATCTCTACACCAAATAGGTTTCATGCCAAATAGACTTATACCGGATAATTCTAGATTATTCTTTCAATTGTCACTTATTGCTAAATCTCAGGACTGCCCCATTATCGCTACGTCCCTCGACGCAGAAAAAGCCTTCGATAGAGCAGAATGGCACTATTTATTTAAAATTTTGGAGAGGTTTGGCGCATCATCAGACTTTACATCTAAAATTAAAATATTATACACAAAGCCCACAGCCAAAATTATTGCTAACAATCATTTATCTGAAACAATAACTTTGCAAAGAGGTACACGTCAAGGATGTCCTCTCTCACCATATCTATTCAACCTAGCTTTAGAACCACTCATTCTAGCTATCAATGCTCAAGTTAACATAACAGGAAAACTATATAAAAATACACAATTTAAACTATCTGCATATGCAGATGATATAATGTTATATATGTCTAACCCTGAGACTTCTCTTCCTCCATCTTTTCTCTAATTCAATCTTACTCCACAATTTTGGGTTATAAAATCAATCGAAGTAAAACAGAAAGTTCTACCACTGAAAATTCACGCAGTACCCAGCCTAGTACAACCTTTTAATTTAATCTGGTCTTCCAAGAAACTTAGATATCTAGGTATAGATCTGCGTTATACGGCACAAGATACTATTAAGCACAATGGCGAAAATATACTTGAATTCCTCAAAGACCTCCTACTAAAGTGGCACCCTCTGCACATATCTTGGTGGGGCAGAATAGAGGCCATTAAAATGATGGTTACCCCTAAAATAAATGTCATACTAAGTATGATCCCAATACTATTCCAAAGTTCATTCTACAAGCAGGTAGAGAGACTCTTAACCTCCTTCATCTAAAACACCTAGACTATCTTTCAAAAAACTCAAAGCTCCCAAGGAGAAACTTGGTCTCGTGCTCCCTGATTTCCTACTCTACCATAAAGCATTCATTACACAGCAAGGCTGCTACTGGTTTCCTTCCAAAACAGATTACTCACCTGTCTGACTTCAATTAGAACGACTTATAACCTTTCAAATCCCATTACATATAACCATCTACATGACTCTTGCTTCCTTAGAAAAAGATAACCCAGTGTTGCTCAACACAAGAACATGTTTGTCAAACGTAGATAAAGTACTGGATCACACTATCTTTTCCTCCCTTCAATTATCAATTTGGAATAACTCCAAATTTCATATTAACAAAAAAAAAATTCTTTTGGAAAAATTGGGCCAACCACAGAATCTGGACTGTAGAAGATATATGTATAAAAGGTCAAAACACTCTGTTAGCATTCAAGGAGATACAAACCAAATCACATATTCCTAGCACATAACAGGGGCGTAGCCAGACATCGGCAGGAGGGGGGTCCAGAGCCCGAGGTGAGGGGGCACATTTTAGCCCTCCCAGCGCCGTTGACCGCCCTCCCCCACCATTGCCGACTTTGCCCCTCCGCCGTGACCCTCTCGACCCCCCTCCCGCCGCCAACCCGCCGTCGCCTACCTATCCTGGCGGGGGACCCCCAACCCCCGCCAGCCGAGGTCCTCTTCTTCTCGCAAAAGGCTTCCTTCTGTTTCTGACGTCCTGCACGTTGTATGTGCAGGACATCAGAAACAGAAGGAAGCCTTTTGTGAGAAGAAGAGGGTCTCGGCTGGCGGGGGTTGGGGTCCCCCGCCAGCAAAGGCAGGCGACGGTGGGTTGGTGGCAGGAGGGGGGGGTCGGGCGGGTCATCAGCAGGGGGGTCCAGGGCCAAATCTATGGGGCCCAGCCCCCCCAGGCCCCACATAGCTACACCACTGGCACACAATTAGGCATATTTTCAAAGCACTTAGCCTTCCAAAGTTCCATAGGTTTCTATGGAACTTTGGAAGGCTAAGTGCTTTGAAAATATGCCTTAATATCTACAATGGTTACAACTGGCACACTGTGTTAAAGGAACAAACATACTAAAAACTGCTGGTTCTTATGAACCCAGTATCTATGAAACTGTCAAATCCTTGATTAAAAATAAGCACATGACCTCCTCTATATATAAAATACTGCTCTCTTATCAATACAAACATAATTCCTCCCCAAAAGAATTATGGGAGATTGATACCAATCAAACAATCCCAGACTCAACTCATCCTAGAATATGGAGATCTTTAATCAGACCATTAGCATCATCAGCTAACATTATGCAATCTATGTACTTTCTTTACCATAGGGCTGTATGGACTCCACGGAAAATGCATAATTATAAGTACATAAGTATTGCCATACTGGGAAAAAGCAAAGGTCCATCGAGCCCAGCAACCTGTTTCCAACAGTGGCCAATCCAGATCACAAATACCCGGCAAGATCCCCAAAAAAGTACAAAACATTTTATACTGCTTATCCCAGAAATAGTGGATTTTCCCCAAGTCCATTTAATAATGGTCTATGGACTTTTCCTTTAGGAAGCTGTCCAAACCTTTTTAAAACTCTGCTAAGCTAACCGCCTTTACCACATTCTCTGGCAATGAATTCCAGAGTTTAATTACACGTTGAGTGAAGAAATATTTTCTCCGATTCATTTTAAATTTACTATATTGTAGCTTCATTGCATGCCCCCTAGTCCTAGTATTTTTGGAAAGCGTGAACAGATGCTTCACATCTACCCGTTCAACTCCAAGCACAAATTGGAACATCTACGTACATAATGTTTGAATGTGACAAGATTAAAGCATTTTAGCACAATATTTGGAGAGTTATATGTTGTATATTCAAAATTAATATTCATCTCAGCACAACATTGATTATATTCAAATCTTGCTCACCTGAAATCAATCTAACTGAACATAATAAGAATTTATTTGACATCTTGATTACTATTGGACAATATATGATCCTTGCAAACTGGAAGAATGCCTCAATGCTTAACGAACATTTTTGGTGGCAGTCAGTGCTACTATACCACAAATTTGAAATGGCTTCAGCCTGTCTCACTGGAACAATCAACAAGAAAGTTTTGATGTGGTCCTCTTTAAAGGAATATGTGGACTCATTTGAAAAAAAACTTTAAATAAGTTCAATACTATTATATACTGTAGAGTACTTCTCCAATATGCATACCTGAAATAAGCTTTATTCTTTTTGCTTTCTGTATTTCATTTCATTGTACATTATATGAAAAACTTAATAAAATTTTGTGGGAAAAAAAATCAATGCAGGTGTCTTATAAATTCAGGTACAGTAGGTATCTACGGAGAATCTCCAAGCTACATGACCAACCTGATTGACCTACCACCTAGAAACGGATCAAAATCTTCTCGAACATATCTCAATCTACACCTTCCCAACTGCAAAGGTCTCAAGTACAAAACCTACTACGCGTTCAACTTTTCCGTTATAGGCAGCCAACTCTGGAATGCCTTACCAAGACCCATTCGAACAGTTAGCGACCATCTAGCCTTCCGGAAGTTGCTAAAAACTTACCTCTTTAAGCAAGCCTACCCAAATGACCCGACTTAACCACTCTACACCACTCCTACCTCTACCTCCCTTGCCCATTTCACCTATCTCAACCTATTCTTAACAACCACATCATACCTCTACTATTGCTACAGCTATGTTCTTTTTGTGATACTTTGTAACCCATACTATGTAAACCACACTGAACCTGCTATTGAGCGGGAAAGAGCGGGTATAAATGTAACAAATAAATATTTCTATGTTCCTGGAGCAGGGACGTAGCCAGACAACAGATTTTGGGTGGGCCTAGGCAAGAAGTGGGTTAGGCACTAAGTGTTCTCTCCCCCCCACCACCAAAAAATGTATCTCAGCTGGTGGAAAAACGCTTCTTTCCACCTTGGCAATCTGCAGCAGGCATGCGCTGAAAACTGAGCATGCGCAGGTACTGGTAACGTGGAGAGTAGCGTTTTCGTTACCGTCAGGGGGAAGTTTTCAGCTGACAGAGCTTGGGATCCCCACCAGCTACTGCTAAATGTGTGCTACTGTTAGGTGGGCCTGAGCCCTAAGTGGGTGGGCCCCGGCCCACCCAGGCCCACCTGTAGCTACACCACTGTCCTGGAGGGCTCACATATTTGTACAGAAATAAAAGTGCTAAAGTGGGAGTTACATCTGGGTCCAGTTGTTCAAAGTCCACTGCACTGACCATTAAGCTACTCCTTACACTTGCTTGCTGCTCTATTAGGAATGGCCATAACATCTGAAGCTATCATAGAGCCTGGTATCCACTGTCACTTTTAGGGGGATGGGAGGGGAGTCAGTAATCATTGGGAGATGAAGAAGGGGGCCACGCCTTCATTTCTTCAGTGGTTAGCTGCTCCATTAGGGCCTTTTAGTACCCTGGATGTGATTGAAACAGGCCTAGATAAAAACATCATCCTGTTTTCGCGTTGGACAATTTTTCTCATTTGATTATCGCTGAAAGACGTCCTAATTTTGAGCCTGTCCTAGTCCTGCCCAAAACATGCCTCTAGCGTGCCTCCTTGCTATTTGAGGGGTCCGTTTACAAAGATACACTGAACAATGGCCTGTGGTAACGTAGGTGCAGGTTTTGGGCGCGTGCAGAATCTTTTTTCAGCGCACCTGTAAAAAAGGCCTCTTTTTTTTTTTTTTTTTTTACCCAAAAATGGACGTGCAGCAAAACCAAAATTGCTGCGCATCCATTTTGGGTCTCAGACCTTACCACCAGCCATAGACCTAGCGGTAAAGAATTTAGGCAGTAATGACCTACACGCATCAGACGATATGTGCTCCAGAAAATAAAAAATATTTTTCAGACGTGCGTATTGGACATGTGCCAAAAATGAAAATACAACAAGAGCCACGCGGTAGTCGGGCGGTAAGTCCATTTTGGCGAGCATTGGGTGCGCGTAGGCGCCCACGCGGCTTAGTAAAAGGAGCCCTGAATGAACTTCAGTGTAATATGTTCAGAATGAATATGTACAGGAACAAAATTCCAAAGAGCGGGGCAGCGAAATAAAAGGCAGAATGTTGAGGAGACTCCAGATGGGCTTGCTGAGGTAGGGCCATAGGGTTCTCGTCAAGAGAACAGAGTGCATGTGAAAGAGAATAAGGAATAGTTAAGAGAGATCATTAGGAACACACAAGTGAAACACTTTATCTGCCAGAAGCAGAATTTTGAAGGAAACTTAAAAATGAACTGGAAGCTAATGCAAACAAGAGAGCAGAGGAGTAACGGGTGCACGCTGCTGGAGGGTGCAGAGAGCAGCCGCGTGCCTGTCGGCTCCACTGGTTCCCTGCTCCCTCTGCCCCGGAACAGGTTACTTCCTGTTCTGGGGCAGAGGGAGCCAGTGGAGCCGACAGGCGCGCGGCTGCTCTCTGCACCCTCCAGCAGCCAAGAATGCACCCGGGGGGGGGGGGGGCTTGATGCGCCGGGGAGGGCTTGATGCGCCAGGGAGGGGGTGTCATTGCGCCAGGGGGGGTGTCATGCTGCACCCTGGGGTACGAACGCCGCTGCACCTGGGCGGGGTGCAAGGTGGTGATCTGCCCCGGGTGGCAGCCGACCTAGGATCGCCACTGGTAACATGCTCAAATATCACAGTTTAAAAAAACAAAAAACTTAAATTACAATAGTGGGGTCTTGGCCAAAACATAAAATTACATATCAAAAAATAAAAACATGACAGTTTAAAGACAAACAAGTTCTTTGAGTGCTCTTTTTACTAAGCGGCTGTAATCCCAACACGGGCTTACCGTTTGCTATTTAGGAAGTACCACCAGGCTAACGCAGCAGCCCGTTAGTACTTCCCACTCCTATTGCTCTGTCATTTCCGGCGCTATGCAAATTTTTAGCGCTGGATACTACCCGGTGGTAATCAGGCAGTGCCGCACACTGCCCGGGTTAGCGCGGGATCCCTTACTGCCACCTCAATGGGTGGTGGTAAGGGATCCTACTCCCCCCCCCCCCAAATGGCCACGCGGCAAGTGCTTTACTTGCCGCCCAGCCATTTCCTGAAGGAAAGCAGGACCGGCCCTTTTACCAGCTGAGGTAAAAGGAGGCCTCAGCGTGTGTGTAAAACACACACCGATGCCAATGCAGGCCCCCTCTTGCCGCAGCTTGGTAAAAGGGGGAATGAAAGAGGGAGTTGGGTTTTTACAGTCTAATCTCTATAGCAGCCAGATGGTACTAATGTCTACCACAGTCTGTGTGATACAAATTGATGAATTTGGAGTGCATAATAATGGGTTTTGCTGGGTTTATTGAGATGTTTTGTAATATTTATTTATTATTTGTTGCATTTGTATCCCACATTTTCCCACCTATTTTCAGGCTCAATGTGGCTTACATTGTCCCGTGATGGCGATAGCCATTCTCGGCATGAGAAATACAAGTTATCAATATACTAAGTTTTGTTGATGTAATGTTCTTTACCGTAACCATGAAATTTCACCATAAATGTTATCTTTTATTTATTTATTTTTATTTATTTATAACATTTCCCAACTGGAGGGGGGAGTTACAATTTAGTGGAGTTTTTAAAGGTAACATAGTAGATGACGGCAGAAAAAGACCTGCACGGTCCATCCAGTCTGCCCAACAAGATAACTCATATTTGCTACTTTTTGTGTATACCCTACTTTGATTTGTACCTGTGCTCTTCAGGGCACAGACCGTATAAGTCTGCCCAGCACTATCCCCGCCTCCCAAACACCAGCCCCTCCTCCCAACCACCGGCTCTGGCACAGACCGTATAAGTCTGCCCCGCCTCCCGATCTTGACTAAGCTCCTGAGGATCCATTCCTTCTGAACAGGATTCCTTTGTTTATCCCACGCATGTTTGAATTCCGATACCATTTTCATTTCCACCACCTCCCGCAGGAGGGCATTCCAAGCATCCACTACTCTCTCCGTGAAAAAATACTTCCTGACATTTTTCTTGAGTCTGCCCCTCTTCAATCTCATTCATGCCCTCTAGTTCTACCGCCTTCCCACCTCCGGAAAAGGTTCGTTAGCGGATTAATACCATTCAAATATTTGTACGTCTGTATCATATCACCCCTGTTTCTCCTTTCCTCCAGGGTATACATGTTCAGGTCAGCAAGTCTCTCCTCATACGTCTTGTAATGCAAATCCCATACCATTCTCGTGAATTTTCTTTGCACCGCTTCAATTCTTTTTACATCCTTAACAAGATACGGCCTCCAAAACTGAACACAATACTCCAGGTGGGGCCTCACCAACGACTTATACAGGGGCATCAACACCCCCTTTCTTCTGCTGGTAACATCTCTCTCTATACAGCCTAACAACCTTCTAGCTACGGCCACCGCCTTGTAAATTAAACCAAAAAAATAAGCATAATGCGGTTTATGTGTGCAATTCGTCAATCCTCATTTATCCAATTCTACATTAAGTTGTTTCATATCCAGAAAGGATTTCAGCTGTTCTGAGTCATAAAATACATACTTTATCCCACTAAACCTGACTAGGCATTTGCAAGGATATACTAACAAAAACGAGTCACCTAACTTAAGAACATCCTGTTTCAATGCCAAAAATAATTTTCTACGTTCCTGAGTTACTTTAGTAACGTCCGGGAATATCCATAATTTTGTTCCATAAAAACGAACCTTTGAAAATGTAAAGTATAGTTTTAATATTGCATTGAGATCCTGTTCGAACACCAGGGAGACCAAAAGGGTGGCTCTTTCCGGAACTATGTCAATAGATTGTTCCAAAATTTCCGACAGATTGTTAAAGTCTATACCATCCGCACCAACACCTTCTTTCTTTCCTTCTTTTCCACCTGGACTTATTGGAAGATAGTAAATTTTATTTATTGGAGGAATAAGTTCTTGAGGCATTTTCAAATTTTCTTGCAAATATTTTTTTGAACAAGTCAATAGGTGTCTTGAACAGGGATTTTAGGAAAATTCAATACACGAAGGTTTAACCTTCTATTAAAGTTCTCAATCTGTTCAATTTTTCTATGCGTTGCCAGATTATCTTTTATCACCGTCACTTTAAATTCTTGCAAAGATGTTATCTTTTTAAATGAAATTGTTTTATATTAGGAATGGGGGGAATACTGGAGATGGTATTTGGTGACTGGAGGAGGGAAGACAAAGAGTGCAAGATTTTCTGAGTCATATACCAACAACTGGAGAAACCAGAAAGCTGTAGAGGTCTCTGAAGAGCCTGTGTGTCTTTGTTTTTTCACAGACGTTTTGCTTTGTTCGTGGAACACAGATATATGAAAGATACATTTTTAAAGAGTTTTAAAAGCCCTATAATTTCACAGTTGTTTATCTTTGGTCTTCTGCATTATAAAAATGGCAGGGCACTTCTGCTCCTTTTTGGAAAATTGATAAAGCTTTCTCAGTCCTGAGGTCAATATTAAGGAGCCAAGTGTATTTAATTGGCTTGCAGACGCATGAGCGAGGGTGGGCCTGGGACCTTGTTAAAAACAGCCACAGAGGGGGTTTAAATGCGGGGGGAAAATGTATTAATGTGCAGGGAAAAGGGATAGATCTGTTCCTTTCACAGGTGAGGAGCAATAAACACAAAATCATCTGTCTTTGCTCTAAAATAACTCTCTCCTGTGGCCTGCTCCTTCACTAGTTCTTCAAAGGCAGCACAAACAGCTTGTCTCTAGCCTGAAGTCCCAGAAGTTGTGGCTTTCAGTAGTGGAGGAGTGGCCTAGTGGTTAGGGTGGTGGACTTTGGTCCTGAGGAACTGAGTTTGATTCCCACTTCAGGCACAGGCAGCTTCTTGTGACTCTGGGCAAGTCACTTAACCCTCCATTGCCCCATGTAAGCCGCATTGAGCCTGCCATGAGTGGGAAAGTGCAGGGTACAAATGTAACAAAAATAAAATAGATACTATTGGAGATTCTACATGGAATGTTGCTACTATTGGAGATTCTACATGGAATGTTGCTATTCCACTAGCAACATTCCATGTAGAAGGCTGCGCAGGCTTCTGTTTCTGTGAGTCTGACGTCCTGCACGTATGTGCAGGACGTCAGCCTCACAGAAGCAGAAGCCTGCGCGGCCACATTGGTGATCTGCAAGGGCCGACTTCTACATGGAATGTTGCTAGTGGAATAGCAACATTCCATGTAGAATCTCAAATAGTAGCAACAGTGGAGGAGTGGCCTAGTGGTTAGGGTGGTGGACTCTGGTCTTGGGGAACTGAGTTCGATTCCCACTTCAGGCACAGGCAGCACCTTGTGACTCTGGGCAAGTCACTTAACCCTCCATTGCCTCATGTAAGCCACATTTGAGCCTGCCATGAGTGGGAAAGTGCAGGGTACAAATGTAACAAACAAAAAAAAAAAAAAACAATTGGGCCAGGCTTGGCCCTGAGTTCCAAAAATACAATTTCAACAGGTGCCAATATAAAGTTGGCCTACCTGAGAGGAGTTTCTATAATATACTAAATATAATTTGTTATCCAGGTAAACTTATCCTAATAACTTTAGACCTACTCTTTTTGTGGCCTGAATTAAACTGTTTAAGATTAACCAGCCGGTGCTTAGTTAGGCACTGTCCAGTTAAACTAAAACTATGCCACCAGAATACCCAAGCACCACTTTTATTTAACTAGATACATTTTGTCCAGTCAACAAATTGTCCTTTTGGCAAGCTGACTCCTAGTGGGGTAGTACCATGAAGCTACAATTAGGGGTCAGCAACACTAAAGAAGGCAGTCTCTGGGGCAGGAGTGAGTGGGAATTGCCACTGGCATATCTACGGGTGGGCCTGGGTGGGCACAGGTCCACCCAATCTTGGCTGAGGCCCACCCAGCTGCAGTACCACACTGCTCTCTTCCCTCCCTCCTCTCCTCCATGGCATCCCGGCATCAGCACTCCGGTCTCTGAACCCCTTCCTTCCCCAGTGTTGGTACAAGCTTCCTCGGTGCCTGCAGTGATTCATTCTTTGCTGCTTGCGCTGGCCCCGCAAGGTTCCATCTGCTATGTTCCACCACACAGGAAACAGGCAATGATGTCAGTGAGGGTGGGACAAGGCAGATAGAATCCTGCGGGGACGGCGCAAGCAGTGAGAATGAATCGCTGCAGGTGCCGAAGAAGCCTGTACCGACATCGGGGAGGGACGGAGTTCAGAGACAGGAGTGCAGATGCCGGGACGCTGCAGAGGAGAGGGAGAAGATGTTCTTATGTTCTTAAAAAATATCTCTGGTGTGTGGTTGGGGGGGGAGGGGGCACATGCGGGTGGAAGGGCCCAATCAATTTACCTCTGGGCCCATCCAAAATACCAAGTCAGGCTACACCTCTGGGCTTCAGTAGCCAAGCTTAGACTGAAATGTGAGGACAGCAGTTCAAGTAGGTCAGAGCCAAGTTTTGAATTCTATGACAGTGCAAGATTATTGCACTGGAAAGAAGAAATGCAAAGGTCTAACTAACAACTAGCAATCTAATGATATCCTTAAATGTCTTGAGCCCCCATTATTATTATGGGGTGTCTGCAACAGGTTCAGTGAAAAGGAGAATGTGGATGGTTTTCAGTGGGTTGGTCTTGGGTTCTGTTTTTTTCTTTGCGGACTGCTTGATGCCCGGATAGCTTAGAGCTTGATGGGGAAGGAGGGGCCGGGGACGGCTCATTTCAGAAGCAAACATTTGACCTTCTGGATCCGGTCCAACAGCATTTCTGGTACCAGCTTCTGTATTTCCATTCCAGCACTTCATTCACAAAACGCAGTCAGAGTTGCTACAAGTATACATTGGAATCACCTTTTCCAAACAATTGGGGGGGTACTAAACTCAACACTAATCACCCCTTTCTGGTCACACTGAAGGAGTTTACTTAATATTAGGAATGCTCGAGAGTATATCAAAAGAGTTGGCACCTACACAAATACATCTTTTACACACAATAGTGCCAGGAACTGCACAATTGGTTAGGAGAAAACAAGAAATTGAGGGCTTTGCAAATCTTAGGGAAGGCAGAATGCCACCCTTTTTGATGCTGCTTTTAACTCCTAACCCTTACCCACTTGTTAAGTACCCTTATTTTATCATCCTCACTTTAATATTCCCTTATCTCTTATTTGTTGTGTTTGTCCTAATTAGATTGTAAGCTCTGTCGAGCAGGGACTGTCTCTTCATGTTCAAGAATACAGTGCTGCGTACGTCTAGTAGCGCTATAGAAATGATAAGTAGTAGTAGTAGTCTCTGGGATTCTGGAATCTTGCTACTCTTTGGGATTCCGGAATCTTGTTACTTTTTGTGCTTATCCCTTATTTGTCCTGTTTGTCTGCCCTAATTAGATTGTAAGCTCTGTCGCGCAGGGACTGTCTCTTCATGTTCAAGTGTACAGCGCTGCGTATGTCTAGTAGCGCTATAGAAATGATAAGTAGTAGTAGTAGTCTCTGGGATTCTGGAATCTTGCTACTCTTTGGGATTCTGGAATCTTGTTACTCTTTGTGCTTATCCCTTATTTGTCCTGTTTGTCTGCCCTAATTAGATTGTAAGCTCTGTCGAGCAGGGACTGTCTCTTCATGTTCAAGAATACAGTGCTGCGTACGTCTAGTAGCGCTTTAGAAATGATAAGTAGTAGTAGTAGTCTCTGGGATTCTGGAATCTTGCTACTCTTTGGGATTCCGGAATCTTGTTACTCTTTGTGCTTATCCCTTATTTGTCCTGTTTGTCTGCCCTAATTAGATTGTAAGCTCTGTCGAGCAGGGACTGTCTCTTCATGTTCAATTGTACAGCCATCCCAGCCTAGAAATAACTGCTTGCAAGCCTACCTTTCAGGTTAAACTTTTACTATATGCCTTTCCGTGAGTACAAAGATTAATGTATCAGAGGAAAAGAATGGTGCAGAGGCACAAATAGAGCTTGACTTCAGGCTTGTCTTACAGTCGCTCAAACTGCTCTGCCTTTTCCTCAACACTCTGTTTACTTTTCCTCTTTTTTTTTTTTTTTAGCAAATGTTTTGAATTTGTCTATTTATTAATCAAGAGACTTTGGAAGTAGCTTTTCGGGCTGTGTGTGCTCTGGGTATGGGGTTTTTTTTTTTACTTCATCTCATTGAGCCACAATATTTTAATGCAAATTACATCTGTCAAGACGGGAAAATGAACAAAATGAAGAATCACGTCCCGGGATGTGCTGCATCGTCTAGAGCAGATTTGAGATCAACCGGGAGGTGAAAGTCGCACCTTTGAAATTTCACCGTTGATAAAAGTAATTAATTTTATGACCCTGTGCGACCTATAAACTCCCTCGTCTCCTACTTCAAAGATGCAGTAAAAAAAAAGTGTTGTGGAGTCAGAGAATAAGTATCATTCAGCCGATGGACTAATAGGTGTTGGTTGGGTCCCCCCCCCCCCCCCCCTTTAATACCTCATTCCTCCTCCTCCTATAAATCCGCTCAATCTGGATTTGCAACAGTACTGGTGGCAAACAAGGGAATGGACAGGAGTAAAATGCATGAAGACAAGGTACTGATTTCTTCCATTTTTCCTGTTATTTGAGTTCTATTGATTTATGCCGTTAGGCAAAAAAAAAAAAAAAATCTTATTATGTTACTCTGTTAATTTAGTAAAACAACATTTTCTAATTCGTGGCTTCATATTTATTTTGATTCATGTGGATTTTTGACTCACGCCTATTTCAAGGCGAGTTACACTGTTTAGAGGAACATTTTTTCTGGATTTTATCTTTCCCTTTTCGGGGAAAAACTCGTTTATACTTACAGTACAGGATTATTCCAACGTAAGACCAGCGTTAACTTTGCAAAGCTTCGCGGGTTTCTGTTAACCCTTTTTGTGTTTCAAGGATGTTACTAAAGAGCAGGGAATTCATTTCCACAGTTTGGGGATTTCTGCTAACCTTTTTCAATTCTTCATTTACAATTTTTGGACACTGTCTTTCCTGGATTTTGCCAGAGAATAAATGATCGAATTTGGGTTAAATGTGGACCTTTCTTTCTGGTTGCTGGTGTGGGCTGCATGTTGAGCTAAGCAGTGAATATCACAGAAAACGAATTAAATTATTTTTATTTTATTTTTGTGTGGGTTCTAGTCAAACATAGGGTTCCTTTTACTAAGGTGCGCTGAAAAATGGCCTGCGGTAGTGTAGACGCGTGTTTTGGGTGTGTGCAGAATCATTTTTCAACGCACCTGCAAAAAAAATGCCTTTTAAAATTGTTTGCCAAAAATGGACGTGCGGCAAAATGAAAATTGTCGCGCGTCCATTTTGGGTCTGAGACCTTACCGCCAGCCATTGACCTAGCAGTAAAGTCTCACACGGTAACCTCGTGGTAATTTATTTTATTTTTATTTATTTTATTTGTTACATTTGTATCCCACATTGTCCCACCTATTTGCAGGCTCAATGTGGCTTACATAGTACCGGAGATGCATTTGCAGACTCCGGTGGGAACAAATACATAGTGATGCTGAGATAAGATTAAGTTCAGATGGTCCAACCACATAAGGGAATCGTGCAACGGGAGAGTTGTGTTATGTCCGTTACATGTTTTAGTTTTGGTGTGTTGCAGAGGTCAGGCATTTATGTTGGGTTGGTAGGATATGCCTTTTTAAACAGATGAGTTTTTAGTGTTCTCCGGAAGTTTAGGTGGTCCTACATAGTTTTCAAGGTTTTTGGTAGTGTGTTCCACAATTGCGTGTTTATGTAGGAAAAACTGGACGCGTAAGTTGATTTGTATTTGAGTCCTTTGCAGCTTGGGTAGTGCAGGTTTAGGTAGGCTCGTGTTGATTCGGATGCGTTTCTAGTTGGTAGGTCGATCAAGTCTGTCATATATCCGGGGGCTTCACCATAGGTAATTTTGTGAACCAGAGTGCACATTTTGAAAGCAATGCGTTCTTTGATTGGGAGCCAGTGTAGTTTTTCGCGGAGGGATTTTGCGCTATCAAATCGGGTTTTTCCAAAGATAAGTCTAGCTGCTGTGTTCTGAGCGGTCTGACGTTTCTTTAATGTTTGTTCTTTGCATCCCGCATAGATTCCATTGCAGTAGTCTAGATGGCTTAGTACCATTGATTGTATCAGGTTGCGAAATGTTTCCCTTGGAAAGAATTGTTTCACGCGTTTGAGTTTCCACATTGAATGGAACATTTTCTTTGTTGTGGATGTCACTTGGCTCTCTAGTGTTAGGTTGCGGTCCATTGTAACTCCGAAGATTTTCAGGTTGTCTGAGATAGGGAGGGTATAATCTGGGGTGTTGATTATTGTGGGGTTGTCCTCTTTGTATTAGGATGAGACAATGAGAGAGTGTTTTTTTCTTTGTTGAGTTCTAGTTGAAATGCATTTGCCAAGGTAATGACCTATGCGCGTCAAATGCCACTTGGCGCGCACTCAATATGCGTGCCTGAAAATAAAAATGATTTTTCAGCTGTGCATATCAGACATGCGCCAAAAATGAAATTACCATAAGAGCCACATGGTAGCCAGGCGGTAACTCCATTTTGGCGCACATTGGGCACATGTAGACGCTTACGCGGCTTAGTAAAAGTGCCCCTAAAAGAACACAAAAGTAAAAGAACAGAAAAAGCACAAATCCACATATAATTTAAAACAACAAAGTACAGCTTTCAGGGAAATTGGCACTGAACGTGTGCCATCCAAAGTCATTGGGACATGGTTGTCTGTCTGTTCAGAGAGCCAAATCTTCAATAGAGACTTAAACTTTTTCAGAGAAAGTTCACTATGGAGCGACAGAATTACACAAATGTGGAACTACAAAGAAAAAGGCAGTATTTTGGGTGGACTCCATCTGCACTGAAAGTGGACCTGGCAGGACCATACGATGATCATCGTTAAGCCATCTCAGAACACATGCTGGTGAATAAGGGATAGTCAATGTGGACAAGTAGGATGGAGTATCTCCTGGAAATGCCCAGGAAAGAAAAACCCTGTCAGGGAGTTGACAAACTGAGGTGATCATGTGGCTGAATGCGGGGTTAATGAGGAGGAGCCACAGACGTGAAATTGTGGGCAGTGCATTCAACTGCAGAAATTTACATTTTTTTTATTTATTAGGATTTATTTACCGTCTTTTTGAAGGAATTCACCCAACGAGGTGTATGTAAGAATAAATCAAACATAAGCAATAGACAATTACAGCAGTAAAAATATTCAAATAACAATACAAAGTATGGCATAGTATACTACTTATCATCAAAAATCCAATGTGGTGTGGAAATAATAGCAACTC
This sequence comes from Microcaecilia unicolor, assembly GCF_901765095.1. NCBI lineage: Eukaryota > Metazoa > Chordata > Amphibia > Gymnophiona > Siphonopidae > Microcaecilia > Microcaecilia unicolor. The sequence continues at coordinate 196,957,698 of NC_044040.1, read as the reverse complement.
AGCAAATAACTCAAAAAATCTACGTACTAAAAAATGACAAAAATATCAAAAATATATGTGCTGCACTGACTGATCATAAGCACATAGAAGGCGTTCAATACAATGCAAGAAGGAAAAAGGACTCAAAGAGCTCCAAGATATTAAATAATCTGACGGAGCTAAAACAGATCTTTATGATCTTCTCTTCATCATCGGCCAAAACACCTTCTGAAATATAGTAAACCTCCACCTCATGTAGTGATCAATTATGGATGAAGGTTATCTAGCAACCAATATGCTTTTTCTTTATTAGTCTTAATGTAGGTAGACCACTAATCGAAAGCACTTGATACAAACACCAGCACTTCTCTTTGGAGGTGGTGCACACAATGGATCAAGTGTTCTGCTCTGTAGTGTTTCACATCCAGCCCCGAGCCGATGGTAGGAGTGGATAAACCTGTCCAGCTGCTGTATGTGCAGCCTGTGTCACTCGTGTGTGTATGTATGTGTGTGGGTGTGTGAGAAACAGGGGCGTAGCCAGACTTCGGCGGGAGGGGAGTCCAGAGCCCGAGGTGAGGGGGCACATTTTAGCCCCCCCCCCCCGGCACCACCGACCCCTCCCCGCCATTGCCGAACCCCCCGCCACCAACAACCCTCTTGACCCCCCTCCCGCCGCCAACAACCCGCCATCGCCGTTGCCTACCTTTGCTGGCGGGGGACCCCAACCTCCGCCAGCCAAGCCGAGGGCCTCTTCTTCCCAATCCCGTGCAAGGACGTCAGACTAGAACGAAACCTTGGGCGGGATTGGAAAGATGAGGACCTCAGCTCGGCTGGCAGGGGTTGGGGTCCCCCACCAGCAAAGGTAGGCAACGGCGGGTTGTTGGCGGCGGGAGCGGGGTCGAGAGGGTCGTCAGCAGGGGGTCCAGGGGCAAATCTACGGGGCCCCATGTTGCTACACCCCTGGTGAGAAAGACTAAGAAGTTAGTTACTTCTACCATTAAAGGCTAATCATTAGCGCATGCTAAGTCTGTTAGCGTGCCTTAGTAAAAGGAGCCCCTATTTTATAGACGATAAGGGCTCATGTGCTAAGTATGCGCTAATCAGTTAGCGTGTGTCAATGTAGCTTTGCTAATTGATTAGCACAGAACACACTTTCTGCTCCCGATCCGCCCCAGCTCTAAAAAAATAAATGTTATTTGTAGCACGTGGGTAGTGTGCACACATACAAAATTACCGCAGGACACCTGAGCGTGCCCCGCAGTAAGCTCTTTTTTGCTGCGCTAAACACTACTACTACTACTACTTAACATTTCTAAAGCGCTACAAAGTGTACGTAGCGCTGTACAAACACAGAAGAAAGACAGTCCCTGCTCAAAGAGCTTACAATCTAATAGAAACTTAGGGCTAGATTATATATATGGAGCCTGAAAAATCCAGGATAAAAAATAATACACCTAGGCATGTTCTATAAAGTACGCCTAAATTTAGGCATACACCGAGCGCCCGTCTGCACAACTAAATTTAGTTGCGGGCCATGTAAATCCTAACGCTTAAATTAGGTGCGGACTGAGTGTATTCTATAACAATGAGCACAGATTTGAGAAATGTCCATGACCCACCCATTTCATGCTCTTGGCCATGTCCCCTTTTCAAATACGCAATGGAATTTACGTGCATCACGTTATAGAATGCACTTAGACAGTTGTGCATGTAAATTCTAATTAATGCTAAACTGTGTCCATAATTGTTAAGTGGCAATTATAAGTACCGATTGGCTTAACTAATTAAGTTGCGCACGCAAATCCAGACCAGATTTGCACACATTAATGCTTACCACAGCTTAATAAAACAGAGTGGAGGAGTAGCCTAGTGGTTAGTGCAGTGGACTTTGATCCTGGGGAACTGAGTTTGATTCCCACTGCAGCTCCTTGTGACTCTGGGCAAGTCACTTAACCCTCCGTTGCCCCTGGTACAAAATAAGTACCTGAATATATGTAAACCACTTTGAATGTAGTTGCAAAGTATATCAAGTCCCATTTTCCCTTAAATTACAATTCAAAACATAATTAAAAATAAACAGTTCATACAAATCTATTGAAATGTTTCCCATGCATTAACTTAAATTTACATTTTAAAGTCTCTTATTGTTTTCCAGTGTTCTTTTCGAAGCTACAGAAAGTTTTGTATAGTCCATAGATTTTCTAGCATTGTGTGTCTATCAGTAAAGTAAATTCTGATAAAATAGAATCCTAATTTTGGAAGATTTTTCACCTAGAATAACATTTTTTTCCACTTAAATCATGAACTAGCTTTTGATGGTGGTATATGGTACTGATAAATCTTTCCAAAATAGCAGTGAGGAAGGGAGTCTTGGCGAGTTTGTGTGTTATATCATTTGTATTTGTTTTATTACTCTCTGATTTTTTCCTGTTAATATAAAAATAACATTAAATTAAACTCAATTCTGACATTGACTTCTGATCTATGTGATTCTCAAAAGTTGTTTATTCATTCTCCTTTCCTGGTTCTCTCCTAGCACCTGACGGGCAGTTTGGTTTTCGCAGTATTCACGGCAGTGTTGGGTTCTTTCCAGTATGGGTATGGAATTGGGGTGATCAATGCGCCTCAACAGGCAAGTCGATAATGCTGTATATGTTTGTGAAGAGACAAGCCATCATATGTTATCTCTGTTCTCCCTAGCGCAGTCCTGCTTTAAATGTCCACATAAGTACATAAGTAATGCCACACTGGGAAAAGACCAAGGGTCCATCGAGCCCAGCATCCTGTCCACGACAGCGGCCAATCCAGGCCAAGGGCACCTGGCAAGCTTCCCAAATGTACATTCTATACATGTTATTCCTGGAATTGTGGATTTTTTTTTTGTTACATTTGTACCCCGCGCTTTCCCACTCATGGCAGGCTCAATGCGGCTTACATGGGGCAATGGAGGGTTAAGTGACTTGCCCAGAATCACAAGGAGCTGCCTGTGCCTGAAGTGGGAATCGAACTCTCAAGTCCATTTAGTAGTGGTTTATGGACTTGTCCTTTAGGAAACCGTCCAACCCCTTTTTAAACTCTGCCAAGCTAACCACCTTCACCATGTTCTCCGGCAACGAATTCCAGAGTTTAATTATGCGTTGGGTGAAGAAATATTTTCTCCGGTTTGTTTTAAATTTACTACACTGTAGTTTCATCGCATGCCCCCTAGTCCTAGTATTTTTGGAAAGCGTGAACAGACGCTTCACATCCACCTGTTCCACATCACTTATTATTTTTTTTTTTTATTTAGTACACACCTTTCTTAGTACTTCAAAGCAAGTTACATTCAAATACAATATGGGGCAGCTGCATGGGCCCAGCTTAACAGGAGACCCATGAGCAAAAGTGGCCCTGAGCACAGGACTCACAGCTGCTTCTTCCTTCCCTCCTTTCCCCTCCCTCAGTCCTGCAGTTTCCCTGGGAAAGAAAGGCGGCATAAAGGCATAGAGTTGCCTCAGTCCGTGCCATTGATGGCTCTGCCGTTCCCAACCCTCAGAAATAGGAAGTTACATCAGAAGGAGTGAGAGAGTTATCAATGGTATGGGCTGAGAGTGGCTCCGTGACTTTATGCCACTGTTCTCCCTGAGTAGGGAGACAAGCTGCTCTGCTGAATGGGGGAGAGGGGAGGTGTTGTTGGACTGGGGAAGGCCAAACTGGGGGAGGGGGGGGCATCCACAAAAGTTTGCTCAGAGCTCCATAAGTGGTTAATGTGACCCTGGTTCCAGAGTAATAACGTGGTTTTTGTTGGCACTCAATTTAATTATTTATGAATTCAAACACCTTGTTTCATTTCTCTGGCTTTTAAACCAAAACAAAAAAGAGATACAATTTTTATTTTCTTTTGAAAAATAAGTCCTGCTGCTGTGGCAAAAACAACAGAAAACCTCTCCTGGGCTTTCTCCCCGTAGTCCTCCACTCCCACCCTATCCACTGACAGATGAGAATACTTCATAGGGCAGAACTGATCTGCAATATCTCCTGTCCTTCCAATGTAGAAATGGAAAATGCGTATCTTGAGGCAGGAGTAACTGGAAATTGAGTCCTTTTGGGCCATGAGGTTGTGGGGAGTTATTTTGTCCTCTTTTTGCAGGATCCAAACCTGACAATTTTTTAATTTAATTTTTGGGAGATTTCATTTTCAATTAATGAAACAAATAATAAAATAAAAGATTTTAAAAATCCAAGCAACCCCCCCCCCAAAAGGGAAATAATATACCACCTTTCTGAGGTTTTTTGCAACTACATTTAAAGTGGTTTGCATATATTCAGGTACTTATTTTGTACCAGGGGCAATGGAGGGTTAAGTGACTTGCCCAGAGTCACAAGGAGCTGCAGTGGGAATTGAACGCAGTTCCCCAGAATCAAAGTCCACTGCACTAACCACTAGGCTACTCGTCCACTAGCAACATTCCATGTAGAAGCCTGCCCTTGCAGATCAGCAATGCGGCCATGCAGGCTTCTGTTTCTGTGAGTCTGACGTCCTTTACATACGTGCAGGACGTCAGACTCACAGAAACAGAAGCCTGCGCGGCCGCGTTGCTGATCTGCAAGGGCAGGCTTCTACATGGACTGTTGCTAGTGGAATAGCAACATTAACGTTCCATGCAGAATCTCCAATAGTAGCAACATTCCATGTAGAATCCCAAATAGTAGCAACATTCCATGTAGAATCTCAAATAGGGAAAGGGAAATGGGACTTGATATACTGCCTTTCTGAGGCTTTTTGCAACTACATTCAAAGCAGTTTACATATATTCAGGTACTTATTTTGTACCAGGGGCAATGGAGGGTTAAGTGACTTGCCCAGAGTCACAAGGAGCTGCAGTGGGAATTGAACGCAGTTCCCCAGAATCAAAGTCCACTGCACTAACCACTAGGCTACTCGTCCACTAGCAACATTCCATGTAGAAGCCTGCCCTTGCAGATCAGCAATGCGGCCATGCAGGCTTCTGTTTCTGTGAGTCTGACGTCCTTTACATACGTGCAGGACGTCAGACTCACAGAAACAGAAGCCTGCGCGGCCGCGTTGCTGATCTGCAAGGGCAGGCTTCTACATGGACTGTTGCTAGTGGAATAGCAACATTAACGTTCCATGCAGAATCTCCAATAGTAGCAACATTCCATGTAGAATCCCAAATAGTAGCAACATTCCATGTAGAATCTCAAATAGGGAAAGGGAAATGGGACTTGATATACTGCCTTTCTGAGGCTTTTTGCAACTACATTCAAAGCAGTTTACATATATTCAGGTACTTATTTTGTACCAGGGGCAATGGAGGGTTAAGTGACTTGCCCAGAGTCACAAGGAGCTGCAGTGGGAATTGAACGCAGTTCCCCAGAATCAAAGTCCACTGCACTAACCACTAGGCTACTCGTCCACTAGCAACATTCCATGTAGAAGCCTGCCCTTGCAGATCAGCAATACGGCCATGCAGGCTTCTGTTTCTGTGAGTCTGACGTCCTTTACATACGTGCAGGACGTCAGACTCACAGAAACAGAAGCCTGCGCGGCCGCGTTGCTGATCTGCAAGGGCAGGCTTCTACATGGAATGTTACTAGCGGAATAGCAACATTAACGTTCCATGCAGAATCTCCAATAGTAGCAACATTCCATGTAGAATCCCAAATAGTAGCAACATTCCATGTAGAATCTCAAATAGGGAAATGGGACTTGATATACTGCCTTTCTGAGGCTTTTTGCAACTACATTCAAAGCAGTTTACATATATTCAGGTACTTATTTTGTACCAGGGGCAATGGAGGGTTAAGTGACTTGCCCAGAGTCACAAGGAGCTGCAGTGGGAATTGAACGCAGTTCCCCAGAATCAAAGTCCACTGCACTAACCACTAGGCTACTCGTCCACTAGCAACATTCCATGTAGAAGCCTGCACTTGCAGATCAGCTGCGCTGGCTTCTGTTTCAGTGAGTCTGACGTCCTGCATGTATGTGCAGGACGTCAGACTCACAGAAACAGAAGCCTGCGCGGCCGCGTTGCTGATCTGCAAGGGCAGGCTTCTACATGGACTGTTGCTAGTGGAATAGCAACATTAACATTCCATGCAGAATCTCCAATAGTAGCAACATTCCATGTAGAATCCCAAATAGTAGCAACATTCCATGTAGAATCTCAAATAGGGAAAGGGAAATGGGACTTGATATACTGCCTTTCTGAGGCTTTTTGCAACTACATTCAAAGCAGTTTACATATATTCAGGTACTTATTTTGTACCAGGGGCAATGGAGGGTTAAGTGACTTGCCCAGAGTCACAAGGAGCTGCAGTGGGAATTGAACGCAGTTCCCCAGAATCAAAGTCCACTGCACTAACCACTAGGCTACTCGTCCACTAGCAACATTCCATGTAGAAGCCTGCCCTTGCAGATCAGCAATGCGGCCATGCAGGCTTCTGTTTCTGTGAGTCTGACGTCCTTCACATACGTGCAGGACGTCAGACTCACAGAAACAGAAGCCTGCGCGACCGCGTTGCTGATCTGCAAGGGCAGGCTTCTACATGGACTGTTGCTAGTGGAATAGCAACATTAACGTTCCATGCAGAATCTCCAATAGTAGCAACATTCCATGTAGAATCCCAAATAGTAGCAACATTCCATGTAGAATCTCAAATAGGGAAAGGGAAATGGGACTTGATATACTGCCTTTCTGAGGCTTTTTGCAACTACATTCAAAGTAGTTTACATATATTCAGGTACTTATTTTGTACCAGGGGCAATGGAGGGTTAAGTGACTTGCCCAGAGTCACAAGGAGCTGCAGTGAGAATCGAACTCAGTTCCCCAGGTTCAAAGTCCACTGCACTTACCACTAGGCTACTCCTCCACTGTCTGTGTACACCCGTATTCCAGAATGATGCAACAAATCCCTTCAGACTTTACCCTTCTCAGCACAATTTAGATTGGTAAACATGCCATATAGCGCATTTTTATGTTTTGTTTTCGATCCAGGTAATAGAAGCTCATTACTACCACGTGCTTGGTATTCCTCAACCCGAAGCAAGGACGAACATCACAGAAGGAGAGGAAGATAATGAAAGTTCAGCTGTCACCCTATACTGGTCCCTATCTGTATCCATATTTTCCCTTGGAGGGATGGTTTCTTCATTCTTTGTTGGATGGATTGCAGAGAGATTGGGAAGGTATGAACCTGAGCTTCTTTCAAAGATGTTATCATAGAAATACCTCGCTATGCAAGACTTTGAGGTCCTTGTACCAAAGGGTAGCAGTTACTTCAGTGGCTCGTTACTTAATGCATGCTGCGTCCTGTATTAACTGCATAACGTGGAAAGGGGTAGCTACTTGTTTGTAGAACCATATAGGCTTCCTGCTTCTCTTGTTTTTGTTTACTTTCCTCAGAACTACTACTACTACTACTATTTAACATTTCTAAAGCGCTACTAGGGTTACGCAGCGCTGTACAATTTAACATAAAAAGACAGTCCCTGCTCCAAGAGCTTACAATCTAAAGGACAAATGTACAGTCAGACAAGTAGGGGTCATCAGACTGGGGCAGTCTAGATTTCCTGAAAGATAAAAGGTTAGGTGCCGAAAGCAACATTGAAGTGGTGGGCTTTGAGTAAGGATTTGAAGATGGGTAGGGAGGGGGCTTGGCGTATGGGCTCAGGAAGTTTATTCCAAGCATAGGGTGAGGCGAGGCAGAATGGGCGGAGCCTGGAATTGGCGGTGGTGGAGAAGGGTACTGAGAGGAGGGATTTGTCTTGTGAGCGGAGGTTTCGGGCGGGAACGTAAGGGGAGATGAGGGTAGAGAGGTAGTGAGGGGCTGCAGACTGAGTACATTTGTAGGTAAGAAGGAGAAGCTTGAACTGTTTGCAGTATCTGATCAGAAGCCAGTGAAGTGACCTGAGGAGAGGGGTGATATGAGTATATCGGTTCAGGCGGAATATAAGACGTGCAGCAGAGTTCTGAACGGATTGAAGGGGGGATAGATGGTTAAGTGGGAGGCCAGTGAGGAGTAGGTTGCAGTAGTCAAGGCGAGAGGTAATGAGAGCGTGGATGAGAGTTTGGGTGGTGTGCTCAGAGAGGATCTTTCCTCAGAAAAAGATCAGTCGCCATATTTATAGCAGCCTTTAGCTTTGACCACTGTTTTTCCACTTCTCCTACGCCTTCCCACGCCAACAGCTCCTTCTTCATATATTCCCCCATTTTATCAAAATCAGTATGTCTGAAATCCAGTAGTTTGACTTTTGTGCGTCCGCACTCTGCCTTCGCCCTTATATCACACCATACGGTGTGATGATCACTATTACGTAGGTGGGCACCCACCGGATATCGGAAACACTACCTCCATTCATGAGCACTAGATCCAGCATCGACCCTTCCCTCGTGGGTTCCGTCACCATTTGTCTTGTTGGGTAGACTGGATGGACCGTGCAGGTCTTTATCTGCTGTCATCTAGTATGTTACTGTGTTACTATATTCCAAGTTCCACTTGTACCAGCATCATCCTAGATGATGTAACGATGATTTTACATAGATTTTACGACTTACCATTAACTTAAATGTATGTGGGGAACTTTGCCACATGACCTTTGACTGCCATGTAGGAAACGTGTTCTCTTTGTTCCAAGAAAGGTGATTTGCTTCCAGGCTGCCTCCATTACACACCTAATGTGGAAATATTATTTGGAGAAATGTCAGAGATAGGAATTAGTGCATGTAGCAGGTGGCAGCCAAAACAATTTCCCCATGTAATTCTAAGTGAGCCAGTGATTGAAAACACAAACTGAGGAGACCCCTCAGCTTATCTAGTCCATATAAAGTTACTAAAGACAGTGCTATACCAAGGGCTCTGCAAGCAATGCAGCTGCACAGGGTACAAATATGGAGGGGAACAAAAACTCCTCGTAGCCTATATGGGTCTCCTCTCATTGGTGGTGGAAAGCGGTGGGACGGAGGCGCCAGTGGATCAGTCACACAGGGCTCAACGATACAGTCCTGACTAGAAGATGATAATAGCAAACTTTGGTGAACAAATACAAAACTGTCAATAAAGTACAGGCTGGTGGACAGGCTGGTGGAGCTGGACATTTGAGCGTCACTTCGGATTCAGCACTTGATTGCTATCAGGAGCCTAGGACAGCGGTGCTGAAGCCAGTCCATGAGGCCCCCTAGTGTATTGGGTTTTCAGGAGACCCTTAATAAATATGCATTAGGGGGAAAATTCTTTAAATGGTACCAAATATTGGGCGTTGATAACATTCAACGCCAAGCGCTATTCTACAAACAACATGCGCCTTATATAAAACTAGTAAAAAAGGCCCATTTCTGACACAAATGAAACGGGCGCTAGCAAGGTTTTCCTCGGAGTGTGTATGTTTGGGAGAGTGTATGTGAGAGTGACTGTGTGAGAGACAGAGTGAAAGTGTGAGTGTGTGTGTGTGAGAGAGAGAGTGAGTCTGGGTGTGAGTGTGTTTGTGAGAGAGTGTGTGTGTTAGAATGAGAGTGTGTGCAAGTGTGTATGTGAGACACAGTGTGAGAGAGAGTGTGTGTGTGTGTGCGAGAGAGAGAGTGTGTGTGAGACACAGATTCTCTGTGAGAGTGAGTGTATGAGACCAAGCGAGTGTGTGAGTGACTGTGTGGCACATAGAGAGTGAATGTGATACAGTGTGAGACAGAGTGTGTGAGAGTGTGAGTCAGAAAGACATTGTATATGAGAGAGAGAATGTGAGCCCTGCCCTCCCAATCCATGCCCATCTGTCCCCTGCCCCCTCCATTCATCCTTTTCCAGCAATTCCCCTCTCTCCCTGAGCCCTGCCCTCCCAATCCATGCCCATCCATGCTCCTCTGTCACCTGCCCCCTCCATTCATCCCTATCCAGCAATTCCCCTCTCTCCCTGAGCCCTGCCCTGCAATCCATATCCATCCATGCCCATCTGTCCCCTCCATTCATCCCTATCCAGCAATTCCCCTCTCTCCCTGAGCTCTGCCCTCCCAATCCATGCCCATCCATGCTCCTCTGTCCCCTGCCCCCTCCATTCATCCCTTTCCAGCAATTCCCCTCTCTCCCTGAGCCCTGCCCTCCCAATCCATGCCCATCCATGCTCCTATGTCCCCTGCCCTCTCCATTCATCCCTTTCCAGCAATTCCCCTCTCTCCCTGAGCCCTGCCCTCCTAATCCATGCCCATCCATGCTCCTCTGTCCCCTGCCCCCTCCATTCATCCTTTTCCAGCAATTCCCCTCTCTCCCTTCCATGACCCCCCTCGCATCCATGCTCCTCTCTCTCCCATGTCCCAGCCTGGCCCGCCCTCTTCTCCCCCCCCCCCTTCGCATCCATGCCCCCCCCTTCGCATCCATGCTGTCGTTTCTCCCCTGCCCTCCCGCTCCCATTGTTCAACTTTACTGCCCACCCTCTTCTCTCCCCCCAACATCCCTTTTTTTTTTCTTTTTAAATTTACCTCCGTGGCGGTTCCGGCAGCGCAGCGTCAGGGAAGGAGGCGGCGCTCCCGACGTCTAGCCTTCCCTTCGCTGTGTTCCACCTTCTTCTGACGTCATCCTTGACGTCAGAAGAAGGCGGAACACAGCGAAGGGAAGGCTAGAGATGTCGGGAGCGCCGCCTCCTTCCCTGACGCTGCGCTGCCGGAACCGCCACCACGGAGGTAAATCTAATATAATTTTCCGCCCTCGATGTCATGACGTTTGACGTGAGGGCGGGGCAGAGACGGCTGGCTGGCTTCACACCATGAATCCACGAACCCTACAGCCAGGGAGTGTTTGAGTGACTTCAGAACGTTGTCTTCAGAACGTTGACGGTGCGTTTTATTATATTAGATAGCGCTTAGATGCAGATCCTGTGCCTAACTTTTGAGCACTGGATTGAAACCAGGTGTAAATGCTGGTCCCCAAGTCAGGTGTGCTTAGGCCAAATTCTATAATTCCACGTGCAACTTTTTGGAATGTCCCTGACACGCCCCCCTTTTCAGATAGACACTATGAGAGTTGGGCACCCGAGCCTTATAGAATAGCACACAGCCAGTTGCATGCGCAATTCTAAATAATGACAATTAACTGCAATAATTAGTTGTTAGCACCCAATTATTGCTAGTTAAGGGCTCATTGCTCACATTTTGGCATGCAACATATATGTATTTCCACACATTGGAGCTGGTGCATTCAAAATATTGTGTGTATATTCATTAGACAGCAATAAAGTAAGCGGATCTGATCAAACAGATTTGCAGAATGATAAAAAAATAAATGGGGGGGGGGGGGGGGGAGAAAGACCTCAGACAGGTGATGATCAGCCAGATTACTGGAATTCCTCTTGAAAAATCACTGGTCTTGACCCAATCTCCTCCTGTGGTGTAAACAACATTTTTTATGCGATATTTTATAATAAATGTGCTAAATCCACTGTGTTCGTCAAAGCATTCAAAGACATGAAATGCAAAAGAACACAAAAACTACTTAGCTTGAAGCAGCGTCGTACTCGGGCATCCCCAACGGACCCGTTTCGCCAATGGGGCTTCTTCAGGGAAAGGGTGCCCTATCAAAAAGCACTGCTCAAAATGGCAAGTAGTGGTGTCTGCTTGCCAGCGCTGCTAGCGGATGAAAAATGAGCAGGAGGAGGTTGGGTCAAGACCAGAGATTTTTCAAGAGGAATTCCAGTAATCTGGCTGATCATCACCTGTCTGAGATCTTTCTCCCCCCCCCCCCCCCCCCATTTATTTGTTATCATTCTGCAAATCTGTTTGATCAGATCCGCTTACTTTATCCAGACTGCCCCAATTTGACTACCCCTATCGGACTGACTGTCTTTAGATTGTAAGCTCTTTGAGCAGGGACTGTCCTTTATGTTAAATTGTACAGCGCTGCATAACCCTAGTAACGCTTTAGAAATGTTAAATAGTAATAGTAGTAGTAGTATTGCTGTCTTACAAAACTTAAAGCGGTGTTTTCCACTTTTGCATTTGTTACCTGTGTATATTCATTACAAATATCCTAAAATCCTGACTAGCTGAGGATCTTAAGGACGTAAGGATATAGATCTAGGACCTCATGATCCAAAGCCCCGCGCTGTCCCAAACAGCGCCCTAAAAATAGCGCCGGGACAGCGCAGGGCTTTTCTGCATCGATGATCAAAGATAATGCATGCAAATCTAAGCAGCGCTATTATCTTTGATTATCATGTTGAAGTGCGGGAGAATTGCACCCGAGCATGCGCTCAGCACAATCCTCCGGCACTTGTTTGACAGGTCTGGGCTGTTAAAAGCCCAAATCTGTCAAACAGCTTGCCGAGGCCCGAACAACGAGGGCTGGAGCTCCGGTGTGTCTCCAGCCCCCCCCCCCCCAAATCCCCAGAAAACGTTGTGGCCGCCACCGGCCAAACCCTCTCCCACCCTCCCACCCAGTGATGGGGGGGGCCGGAGGTCCTGTGGACCTCCGGTCCCCCCCGACGATCCCACCCCCTCCATGTTCAGGGAGGGCTGGAGATCCAGTGGGTCTCCAGCCCCCCCAAACCCCCAGAAATGGTGAAGTGGCCACCTCCGGCCAAAGGCTCTCCCACCCTCCCACCCAGAGACTGGGGGGGCAGGAGATCCAGTGGGTCACCAGCCCCTCAAACCCCCAGAAATCCTTGAGTGGCCGCCTCCGGCCAAAGGTTCTCCCACCCTCCCATCCATCGATGGGGGGGTGGGGGCTGGAGGTCCAGTGGACCTCCAGCCCACTCCAACTCTTCCCCCCCAGCATTGTCCTTTGACTACCTGGTGGTCCGTGGTGACAACCCCCCCTCCCGGCCTCCCTACCTTTCATTGGAGGAGGGACACAGCATGCCTGCCTCCCTCCTCTTCCAGTCGACGCCACTTCAAAATGGCGGCACCCAGCCCCACCCATTGCATCCTGGGATGTGTTGGGCGGGCTACAGACCATGTAAGGGAATCACTTCCTTACATGGTCTGTAGCCCCGCCCAGCGCATCCCAGGATGCAATGGGCGGGGCTGGGCGCCGCCATTTTGAAGCGGCGTCGACTGGAAGAGGAGGGAGGCAGTAATGCTGCGTCCCTCCTCCAACGAAAGGTAGGGGGGTTGTCACCAAGGACCACCAGGTAGTCAAAGGACAATGCTGGGGGGGAGGAGTTGGAGTGGACTGGAGGTCCACCGGACCTCCAGCCCCCACACCCCGTCGATGGATGGGAGGGTGGGGAGAACCTTTGGCCGGAGGTGGCCACTCAAGGATTTCAGGGGGTTTGGGGGGGCTGGTGACCCACTGGACCTCCAGTCCCCCCCCCCCCCCCATCACTGGGTGGGAGGATGGGAGAGCCTTTGGCTGGAGGCAGCCAATTCACCATTTCTGGGGGTTTGGGGGGCTGGAGACCCACCGGATCTCCAGCCCTCCCTGAACATGGGGGGGGGGGTTGGGATCGTCAGGGGGACCGGAGGTCCACCAGACCTCCAGCCCCCTGTTTGCGTTTGCTTTGGGGGGGAACGGGGGCCTGCCAGCATGCAACTGCATGCTGGACAGGGCTCACCATTCCTCCCCAATGATCCGCAAAGTCTAACGCCAGGTCGGAGCTGGCGTTGATTTTGCCGCGGCCAGCGACCCAATCTTTGGCACGCTGGACGCTGATCATTGGGGATGAATGCGTTAAGCGCTGATTAGCATGCATTTGCAAGCTAATTGCGCTGAGAGCCCTGTTTAGCATGCTACTTGCGCTAAGAGCCCTCGAGTGCGTTGTTTCTGTCGCTCGAGGGCTCTGATCATGGGTCGGCAGCCAACTCCGGCGCTAGTATGGCGTTAACAGCCTCTAGCGCTGGGGTTTGCTTTTGATCATGAGGGCCCTAGAAACAAGGCAAAGCTCCTTTTTTCTTTTGTATTAGATTTTATCTAATCCTTGATGTTGTTGTTCTTCATTTCAGAATTAAAGGCATGATGGTAGTGAATTCTCTCTCGATTATAAGTGCTCTTCTGATGGGGTTGGCCAAATTTGGAGCCTCCCATGCCCTTGTTATTGCTGGTAGATTAATTCTCGGATTTTACTGTGGTATGTAACAAATATATTTGAATGTTTAAAGGTAAAAAACATGATTTTTTTTCCAGCACTAACACTATATAAGGATTCTGTAACTTCTTGTTATAACGTGTACATATCGAAAAATGTTTTGCTTTCATCTGATCGCGTTCAACTTTCTACTAATGGCATTCTTTTTTTTTTTGCACAAAAAAAGTTGATAGCATCATAACCCTTAGAGATACAATAAATGCATTTAATAAGAAAAATTAATAGCAGGGCAAAATGGTGGAGTTTAGACGAACAAGTTGAAAAGAATTATGCCTAGGGGCATGTTTGGAGTTCAGGTGGTCTGGAAAATGGACCAAAATGAATCAAAATAGGGGCCCACACAACTTTCAGTGGATAACCACCATACCAATTTTCAGGCAAACCGATGGTCAACAACTTGCACTTTGCTTTGATAAATGCATCTAAAAATGGGGGAAAAAAAGACCCAGAAAAAGGGGAACCCCCCCCCCCCCATTTTTTAAATATAAAAAATACTGAAAAATCGATCAGTTTAGGATGGAATAAAGGAGTTCCTTTTTACTATGCCTCTTTCTGGCAGAGGCCACTGAGAGGATAGGATGGACAATTTTAAAAATGTACACTTTTTATGATTTCACTAGCCGTTGAGCCCGTTAAAACGGGCTATTGGGTCGGCACTGCCCCCTCCCCCCGATGTCGCCGCTGGCCCCTCCCCCTCCTGAGTCGCCGCCGCCGGCCCATCTCTTCGCTATTCAACTTACATCTCCGGAGCAGGCAGATCAGCTGAGCTCCCGTCGGCCTTCCTTCTCTGCCTGTGTCCCGCCCTCGTGTGACGTAACGTCGGCGAGGGCGGGACACAGGCAGGGAAGGAAGGCCAACGGCAGCTCTGCTGATCTGCCTGCTCCGAAGATGTAAGTTGAATAGCGAAGAGACGGGCCAGGTGGAGGGGTGGTGGTGGCGGCGATTCCGGGGGGGGAGCGGTGGCGACCTCGGCGGTTCCCTCCCCTTCGCGCAGTTTCCCTCTCTGTCCCGCCCCCCCCGTCATTACGTATTGATGCGGGGGCGGGACAGAGAGGGAAGTCTACTGCGCATTTGCGAGTGAGTACGGTCATTCGCCGTTTATATATTTGATTCTCTTCCTTCCATCCGTGGCATGTACCCATGTGAAGCCTTCATGGGGTTCTTCTGTGGGTCAGTAGAGTGGTTAACCAGTTAATTTGGATTTAAAATGTTGGGAGCTTGCAAAAATGTAAGCAGTAATATCGTCTCACATACGAAATTCAGCTCAGGGTGAAAAGGATTTTCTTTTAACTATCTACTGAACTATCTACAAATGTTTCTCAGTGCTGTTGGATTAACTTAAGCTTATTCCCCTCATTTCCATCTACACAACATAAATTATTTTAACATAATCCATGTACACAGGTTTTTCTGTCTCTTAAGGTTCTGAAATGTTTGAGCTTTTTTAACGTTTATAATGGTGACATTTGTAGCAGTTGTATATATAACTTTGGCAGTTTTATTTGCAAAACAACCAAAGTTATATATTTTTAAAATGGGCATGGCTTTCGGCATAGTGAGGGTTAAAAAAAAACCTTCCATGCTCTTTTGCAAAATTCAGCCACTAAGGACTGGATTGTATCTATGGCACCTGAAAAATGCTGGGCAGACTTATACGGTCTGTGCCAGAACCGGTGGTGGGAGGCGGGGCTGGTGGTTGGGAGGCGGGGATAGTGCTGGGCAGACTTGCACGGTCTGTGCCCTGAAGGGGACAGGTACAAATCAAGGTAAGGTATACAGAAAAAGTAGCACATATGAGTTTATCTTGTTGGGCAGACTGGATGGACCGTGCAGGTCTTTTTCTGCCGTCATCTACTATGTTACTATGTATGAAAAATCTGTACAGTAAAAAAATACTCCTAGGTGTATTCTCTAAAGTATGCCTAAATTTTATAGAACTGGCTTAAATTTTCATGTGGTATATAGAATATGCTGAGCGCTTCTCCACATGACCAAATTTTGTTATGTTCACTTAGGCCATGTTTTACATGGTGTAAATCCTGACGCCAAAAATTAGGCACAGAGTGGGTGTATTCTATAATAATGCATATAGATTGTAGAAACGCCAACACCCCACCCCTGGTCATTCCCTCTTTTCAACTATGCGACTTAGAACTTAGGTGCACCACGTTACAGAATTTGCTTTGCGAGCTGTGCATGTAAATCTTAATTAATGCCAATTAGTGCTGTTAATTGCTTGTTAACATCCAATTAACAGCGCTGATTAGCTAGGTAACCAATTAGGTTATGGGCATTGTTATAGAATATGCTTCGATTTCTGTACGAAAATCAAGATGCGCTATATAGAATTTGGGGGTAATAGGGTAATTTTGTAAAGATTGTTTCACACATATATACCATTATACAGATGTTTACAAAATGCATATGTGCAAACCTCAGACGTGTAAGGAATGAAGTGCCAAGATGATCCAAAATGGTGAACAAAATGCACATATGCATTTATACCAGCTCTTGAGCATGTGAAAATGTACTTAGGTTCATTGTATCTGCAATTTCTTCAGGATTTCTGCTGATGCTTTATACAGGCGTGGAGGCAGTGTGCTGCTGCGGCTAGGAAAGCGACTAGAATGTTGAGTATTATTAGGAAAGGTATGGAAAACAAGTGTGAGGATGTTAAAATACCGTTGTATCGCTCCAGGGTGCGACCGCATTTTGAGTATTGTGTTCAATTCTGGTCGCCGCATCTCAAGAAAGTTATAGTAGTATTGGAAAAGGTGCAACGAAGGGCGACTAAAATGATAGCGGGGATGGGACGACTTCCCTATGAAGAAAGACTAAGGAGGCTAGTGCTTTTCAGCTTGGAGAAGAGACGGCTGAGGGGAGACATGATAGAGGTATATAAAATAATGAGTGGAGTGAAACAGGTGGATGTGAAGCGTCTGTTCACGCTTTCCAAAAATACTAGGACTAGGGGGCATGCGATGAAACTACAGTGTAGTAAATTTTAAAACAAATTGGAGAAAATTTTTCTTCACCCAACACGTAATTAAACTCTGGAATTCGTTGCTGGAGAACGTGGTGAAGGCGGTTAGCTTGGCAGAGTTTAAAAAGGGGTTAGACGGTTTCCTAAAGGACAAGTCCATAAACCACTACTAAATGGACTTGGGGAAAAATCCACAATTCCAGGAATAACATGTATAGAATGTTTGTACGTTTGGGAAGCTCGCCAGGTGCCCTTGGCCTGGATTGGCTGCTGTCGTGGACAGGATGCTGGGCTCGATGGACCCTTGGTCTTTTCCCAGTGTGGCATTACTTCTGTACTTATGGCATCTCTGTATCTTTATAAAATGTACTTAAATTAGGCACTTACTTGGAAATCTCCACCTAGACAATCTATTACAAAACTACTTCTAAACATGCAAGTAATACCTTTACACGCTGACAGGTAACTGTTTAAAGTTGTATGTGTATTTTCAGTGGTGGCATTTCTACATCTTTCGCCACATTTTCCATATTTCTCTGATTTATTTCTTGCGCAGGACTTTCATCAGGACTCGTTCCCATGTATGTTGGCGAGATATCTCCAACGGCACTCAGAGGGGCTTTGGGAACGCTTCATCAGCTTGCTATAGTCATAGGCATTCTTATCAGCCAGGTAAAACGGAAATGCAGCCATCCGGTTGCTGCGGCTTTCAATGTTTTAGCACAGAGCGAAACCATGGCCCAGTAAAGCTTGTCATGGTTCAAGTATTTTCCTTGACTTAAAAAAGAATGCATATTATTAACTGTAGTCAAATGAATGTTATCCAATTTGATAAAAGTTAGGGGGTGCAATTTTTTCTGTTTTTTTTTTTTTTTAATTTGTTTCTTTTTTTTGTTTGTTTTACTTGTCAATTATATCATGTTGTTTCATTTATTTAACATAAAAACAGCAAAATAAATTGTAAAGAAATACAAAACAAAATGAAGAGGCTGCGCTCCCCCTCTCCCTCATCTGAATATAACCCAGGTGAACCCAAATTTAAAATCTGAAGTTCCCTGGGCTTTCCTCCTATCTCCCCACTTTATGCATGGGTCTGCAAAAGTCCAAATAAGGCAAAAATGATCCCAAGTCACTGCTGCTCCTCCAGATCCCAATTTCAAAATAAGATTCTGGTGGACCAGCAATGACTGGGCATTGCTTCTGCCACATTTGGACAACTGCAGATCCCACAGATGGGGGTAAGATGTGTCCAGGAAGTTGAATGATAGGGGAAGGCCTGAGGGCTTCAGTTGTTCAATTTTGGTGCACCAGTTTTAAGTCAACAGGAGGGGAGGGGTGGGCTGGGGCAGGCCAGGGGTGATAGCCAGTGGCGTACCGCAGGTGGGATGGTGGGGGTGGGTCCGCCCCAGGTGCACTCTGCAAGGGGATGCAGGGAGCAGCCACATGGCTGTTGGCTCAACCGGTTCCCTGCTCCCTCTGATGTTACTTCCTGTTCCAGGACAGGGAACCGGCGGAGCTGACAGCTGCGTGACTGCTCCCAGCACCCCCAGGAGGTAAGGGCAATGCACGGGGGGGGGGGGGAAGGTGATGCACCTGGGGGGGTGTGCTGCTGCACTGGGGTAGTGCTGCACACTGGGGGGGGGAGGGGGGGAAGGTGCGCAGCGACAATCCACCCCGGGTGGCAGCCAACCTAGGAAAGCCACTGGTGATAGCTGCTTTTTTTGAAAATGAATATAAAAGAAACTAAATTTAACTTTTCCTGCTTTTATTTTATTTTATTTTTAAGATGAAATGAAAGTACATCCCTAGTAAATCTTGGGGTTGATATTCAGTGGTATTTATCCCGATAGGAGCAGTTCCTGCCTGGAGAAGTGCTGCTCACTGGAGCCAGACATGGACTTTCAATGGGATTATCTGGATAATGCTGCTGGGATAGAACTAAGATAGAACCAGGTGTTACCCAGATAGGGTTAGATACTATATATCACGCTGAAAAAATTGGCGCCAAAAAATCTACGCCTAGGAGTATTCTATAAAGCACTCCTAAATTTTAGCGTGGTTTATAGAATACACCAAGTGCCTGCCAACATGACTAAATGTAGTCACGGGCAGTTACGCCAACTAAAACGGTGTTAATGCTGGTGCCTAAGTTAGGCGCGGACAAGGTATTCTATAACAAAGCACATAGATTTTAGAAATGCCCATGACCTGCCTATTCCATACCCATGGCCACACCCCCTTTTCAGCTGTGCGCCTTAGAATTTACACTCATCACGTTACAGAATATGTTTAGACAGTTGTGGGCGTAAATTCTAATTAATGCCAGTGTCAATAATTGCTTGCTAATTAGCAGTTATCAGTCCTGACTGGCTTGTTAGAAAATTAATTTGCACACACAAATCCAGAATACGAACGGATTTGTGCATGCAACTTATGTCGTGTTACACAGAATCTGGGGGATTGCGCTGATATTCAATCCACTACCCAGATAATTACCTGGATAAAGGCTGTCTTAACTTTATCCAGGTAGTACAGTCCTCAGTATCACCATAAGCACATAAGCATCGCCATGCTGGGACAGACCAAGGGTCCATCGAGCCCAGCAACCTGTCACCGACAGCGGCCAAAAGAACAAGCAATTTGTCCTGCCCATCCTAGAAATGCTGTATTATTCCCTCGTCCATTCAATAACATTCTATGGCTTTTTCCTCCAGGAAGCCGTCCACAGTGGCGTACCAAGAGGGGGGGGCAGTGGGGGTGGTCCGCCCCGGGTGCACGCCGCTGGGGGGGTGCCGTGCGCTGGTCAGCTTTCTTCGTTTCCATGCTCCCTCTGCCCCAGAACAGGAATTGTTCCGGGGCAGAGGGAGCATGGAAACGAACGAAGCTGACCGGCGCGCGGCACCCCCCCAGCGGCATGCACCCGGGGGTTCTTTCACCATGGGGGGTCACGCTGCACTGGGGGGGCGCTGCCCCCGGGGGGCGGGGCGCATCGGCGATCCGCCCCGGGTGTCAGCCCCCCTAGGAACGCCACTGGCCGTCCAACCCCTTTTTTGAAGTCCGCTAAGTTAACCATCTTAACCACCTTTTCCGGCAGCGAATTCCAGAGTTTAACTACGCGTTGAGTGAAGAAAAATGTCCTCCGATTCGTTTTAAATTTACCACACTGCAGCTTCAATATGCCCCCTTGTCCTAATAGTCAGATAACTGCCAGTGGCCAATTTATATTGGATATTTCACACCACTATCCGGATATGGACCGGAACTAAATATCCAGACGTAAAAACCCTGCATTAACCATGTTTAAAAAAAACACTGACTGCCATGGGCTGAATATCGGGGACAGGGGAGGAGGGAAGTTTGTCTAGTTAGATACATTGCAAAGTTTAATGAATTACTTGTGTTGTCACATATTCTATTTGAACACTGCCAGACCCTCCCATCGTGATCCTTAAACAGTGAAGTTACTGCTTTTGAATGGCACCAGATTGGTAGCATTGAAGATCTAGAGTCCTAGACTTATCCTCAAAACAAGAAGTGTGTGACGAGGTAGCCTTGTTGATAGAGGGTGTCAGTCCTTTTCTGGAAGGATGCCATCTAAGGCAGGGTGGGTGGTTTAGTTCATGATACTCGCATTCTATCCTTAGCTACCATATCTCCCCTTACGTAATCTCCCCTTACGTTCCTACCCGTAACCTCCGCCCTCAAGACAAATCACTCCTTTCAGTACCCTTCTCCACCTCCGCCAACTCCAGGCTCCGCCCTTTCTGCCTCGCCTCACCCCACGCCTGGAACAAACTCCCTGAGCCCATAGGCCAGGCCCCCTCCCTGGCCATCTTCAAATCCTTGCTCAAAGCCCACTTCTTCAATGTCGCCTTCGGCACCTAACCACTATACCTCTATTCAGGAAATCTAGACTGCCCCAACTTGACATTTCGATCTTTAGATTGTAAGCTCCATTGAGCAGGGACTGTCCTTTTTGTTAATTTGTACAGCGCTGCGTAACCCTAGTAGCGATCTAGAAATGTTAAGTAGTAGTAGTAGTAGCTACCATGGTGACATTACTAGTACAAGCTGCCAGTTTGTTCCAGCTATCAGATGATATATAGTGACATAAACATCTGTCCACTAAGACCTATATTCAGATTGCCACCTTATTTCACATAGCTTTTCCATGGTAATGATTTTCAGTCATTACTGACCTCAGACAAACATGAAGAATGCCAGTGCCATTTTGGCCAAAACCCAGTCTAAAATGCACTGGCCTCAAACCAGCCAATGATATTTTCAAATACAGCACTGACAGGACAAAAATGGCTTGGGGTGGTGAGGATTTTAACTTTTTGTTACATTTGTACCCTGCACTCTCCCACTCATGGCAGGCTCAATGCAGCTTACATGGCGCAATGGAGGAGGGTTAAGTGACTTGCCCAGAGTCACAAGGAGCTGCCTGTGCCTGAAGTGGGAATCGAACTCAGTTCCTCAGGACCAAAGTCCACCACCCTAACCACTAGGCCACTCCTCCACTGTTGCTACTATTTGAGATTCTACATGGAATGTTGCTATTCCACTAGCAACATTCCATGTAGAAGTCGGCCCTTGCAGATCACCAATGTGGCCGCGCAGGCTTCTGCTTCTGTGAGTCTGGACGTGCAGGACATCAGACTAACAGAAACAGAAGCCTGCGCAGCCTTCTACATGGAATGTTGCTAGTGTAATAGCAACATTCCACGTAGAATCTCCAATAGTAGCGACATTCCATGTAGAATCTCCAATAGTATCTATTTTATTTTTGTTACATTTGTACCCTGCGCTTTCCCACTCATGGCAGGCTCAATGCGGCTTACATGGCGCAATGGAGGAGGGTTAAGTGACTTGCCCAGAGTCACAAGGAGCTGAGTGTGCCTGAAGTGGGAATCAAACTCAGTTCCTCAGGACCAAAGTCCACCACCCTAACCACTAGGCCACTCCTCCACTCTATCCCAGGGATGTGAATATAAGGTGAGGCAAAGTGGAGCAGGGTAATGCAGTATGACCCAAGAGGTGAAGGCAAGCCCGGGAGAAGCCTTTTATTATCATTTTGGAGGCATGGGTATTAGGGAAGGAGACTCGTTGTCATTTGAACACAGAATGAAAATGAATTTTCTTCATATTTTTTAAGGAGCAAAATAGGAAGGTTTGTTAAGACTTCCTTTGGAAAGTAAAGCATCATGTACTAATCCAACACATTTGATTGAATCAGATGTTCTTTCACATAAGTTTAATTTGGGGTTTGTTTGTTGTAACAAAGCATCCAAGCTACTAATCACAAGGAGACTAAGATCCACAAACAAATAAAGTCAGGCTATTTAGCTGCAATGGGAGT
Source organism: Microcaecilia unicolor (assembly GCF_901765095.1). NCBI lineage: Eukaryota > Metazoa > Chordata > Amphibia > Gymnophiona > Siphonopidae > Microcaecilia > Microcaecilia unicolor. Next base: position 196,935,309 of record NC_044040.1, on the reverse strand, counting down.
TCTTCATGGACAACATGATACATCAACCAATGGTGTCACTAGATGATATCACCAGTGTGTGGCTGACTTATCCTGGAGAAAATGAGTTTGCTTACCTGTAAAACAGAGATTTTCAACTTTTTTTCATCTCACAGTACACTTACACGCACTAAAATTGTCAAGGCACAACCCCACACATGGTCCAGCATCTCTCCCTCCTGTCCGCTCTCCAGTTGATGACTAGACATTTCCCCTTGTCTCTCTTGACCCCCCCCCCCCCTCTCGTGTACCTTATGAACGTTTTCTTGTCTCTAACGGTCGGCGGCAGTGAGCAGTAATTCACAAATCCTGCTCGCACCAACCATGGAGCCCTTCTCTCTGATGCTTCCTGCCTATGCGGAAAGCAGGAAGTTACATCAGAGAGAAAGCCCTGAGGTTGGCGCGAGTAGGATGTATGAACTGCTGCTCACTGCCACTGACCACTAGAGAAAAGGAATCTTTTAAAAGTCACACTCCGCTCCAGCACTAATAATGACCCTCAACTCCTTCACCACACCTGCGGACTAGCCGTGATCCAGCTGTTGAAAAATGCTGCTGTAAAAGGTTTCTCCATGCACAGTAGGATAAGTCAGCCACGCACTGGTGGCTTTGTTTTATTTATTTGTTACATTTGTATCCCACATTTTCCCACCTATTTGCGGGCTTAATGTGGCTTACATAGTACCGTACAGGCGTTCGCCAAGTCCGGTAGAGGAACAAATACAGGGTGATGTGATCGAATAGGTAGGTATGTTTCAGGCACATTAGGGTCGAGGATAGGGAAGGTTATATAGTGTCCAATACGACCTTTGGTTTTGCTGTGTTGCAGAGTTCAGGCCTTTATGTTGGGTCGGTAAGGTACGCCTTTTTGAACAGGTTGGTTCTTAGTGATTGCTTGAAGTTTACATGGTCGGAGATTGTTTTCACAGCTTTTGGCAGTGCGTTCATCCAGTGATGCTGTTAGATAACATCACCATGGGGGTCCTTTTACAAAGCCGCGGTAAAAAGTGGCTTGCGGTAGTGTGGGTGCGTCTTTTTGGAGTGCGCTGGGCCACTTTTTACCGCGGCTGGGAAAAAGGCCATTTTTTTAATGGGCTGGGAAATGGGCAAATGCGCAAAAATTAAAACTAGCACATGCCTATTTACTTCCTGAGCCCTTACCGCCAACCATTGACCTAGTGGTAAGGGCTCACGCGTTAACCATGAGGTAACCATGCAGCATGCACCAACGTGGCCGCGCTGCCGATTACTGCTGGGAACACCCCTGCTGTAGAAAATATAAAAATATTTTCTACCTTTGGATTTGCCGTGAGGCAAACTCGGAACTACCACCAGGTGTGTGCGCTACCCTGGTGGTAGTAACGATTTGGCATATGCTACCCACGGGCCCCTATGTATGATTGACTAATCCTGCTTGTCCTTGGAGAAAATATTTTACTTTGAATCCTACAGGTCTGATAAGGTTAGTCAAATACAGATACTGAGTAAAGAATGGCAACACAGATTTTGAAATACAATTCCATTCCTATTGAATTAAAGCCTAGAGCAGCTTAAGTACCTAAAGGAAACCTCTAAACAAATTCACTCCCATCCCCCCCCCCCCCCTCCCTGAGTTCAACTACTGTTAAAACTATTAGCATCTTTCATCCAATCCTCTTACATGGGAATGAGTTCTGAGGTTTATCATTAAACTCAGCACTACACAGAATGGGACAAAGCTCCAGTCGAAACTCTGATCCTTCAGTTCTGCAATTGGATACTCCATGTCCACAGGAACATTCTCACTAACGGGCAGATGATCAAAAGCCCTGCGCTGTTCCAAACAGCACTCTAAAAATAGCTCTGGAACCAGACCTTACCAGACCCATGATCAGAGATAATTGCATGCAAATTTAAGCATCCTCCCGCACTTGTTTGACAGGTCTGGGCTGTTAAAAGACCTGTCAAACACAAGGGCTGGAGGTCCATGGGACCACCAGACCCCAACTACTCCCGCCCCGAGCCAAGCGAATCGGGGTCTGGCGGACACAGAACAGAATTAGGACACATTCCCTTACTATTAACTATGCAAAAGAGAATATTTAAATTATGGTGGGTAACAAATCAATGTAATAATAAGTCCCAAAGTTTGAGAATAGCGAATAACTTCAAAACACATTATAAACTCTTAGGGGGTCTTTTACAAAGGCACATTAGCGTTTTTAGTGCACGCTAAATGCTAGAGATGCCCATAGGAATTAATGGCATTTCTAGTGTTTAGCACACACCAGGGGCATAGCCAGACTTCGGCAGGAGGGGGGTCCAGAGCCCAAGGTGAGTGGGCACATTTTAGCGCCACCAACCCCCCCTGCCGCCACCACCAACAACTTTGACCCTCCCCTTCCGAAGACCCTCTTGACCCCCCTCCCGCCATCAACCTGCCCCCGCCATCGCCTACCTTTGCTGGCGGGGGACCCCAACCCCCACCAGCCGAGGTCCTCTTCTTCTGGCGCAGGGCTTCATTCTGGTTCTGTGAGTCTGACATCCTGCACGTACAACGTGCAGGACATCAGACTCACAGAAGCAGAACAAAGCCTTGCGCTGGAAGAAGAGGACCTCGGCTGGCGGGGGTTGGGGTCCCCCGCCAGCAAAGGTAGGGGACAGCAACGCTTATTTTTAGCACGTATTAAAAATGCTAATGTGCCTTTGTAAAAGGTGCCCTAAACTAATAATTGGTGATAAATGAAACCATCAGAATATTGAACCGCGTGTGCAACCGATAATGTTTGACTGTTGATCAGTCCCACATGTCTATTAATGCGTGCATTATTTTTTGAGCTTTTTTATGCAGCAAATAAAAACAGAGGCTATTATTTTTTTATTTTTATTTTTTTACATTTTTTATAAGTATAGCAAATCAAAACAGAAATGGAGATCTAACTTGCACTTAAATTGCAGAGCTCAAACGCGGTTATCTTAGAAGACCGCTCAAAATACAATCGCTATCTTAACCCACATGGGGCTAAGTTTCATTGCTGTAACTTCCTCAGGGACTGCTATGCTGTAATACAATTCGCTTGCAACCTTCAGTGGGGGTTTTTTTTGTTACATTTGTACCCCGCGCTTTCCCACTCATGGCAGGTTCAATGCGGCTTACATATTATATACAGGTACTTATTTGTACCTGCGGCAATGGAGGGTTAAGTGACTTGCCCAGAGTCATTCTGACAAGTGGTGATTCTACAATGCAGTTTCATAACTATTGGGGGTAATATTCACCCCCACTGCAGTCTGCAGATCTATGTGCAAACCTTGTTGCACGCAACTCAAAAGGGGGTGTGGCCAGGGGCATTCCCTAAGGATGTGTGCAGTATTACTGAATACCAGGGATCCGCACCTAAATTTTGCGCCAGTATTTACATCAGGTTTCAGTTAGAGTAAATCCTCGCACCCAAAGATTGACGAGGAAACCGGCTCTAAGTGCTATTCTATAAATGGGACCCAACTCAGAGTGCCCTTTTAGTCTAGCGCCCCCTGTGGATTTTTTTCAGTGCCATTTTTTGAGTGTCATTTACTGAATCTTGTCCTTAGTGCTGGTTCTGCCCAAGCTTCACCCCTGGACTGCCCCTAACTTAGGGGTCCTTTTTTTTTATTTGTTGCATTTGTATCCCACATTTTCCCACCTTTTTGCAGGCTCAATGTGGCTTACATGGTACCGTAATCGGCGTTAACCAATTTCGGTATGAACAAATGCAAGTTGCGATTAATATCAAGGTGATATTATGGTAGAGTGAGATACATGTATGGTAAAGACAATTGGGGAGAACTTAGAGAGGGAAAGGAAGAGTTAAGATATGTCCGTTACGATCTTTGGTTAAGTTGTGTCGCAGATGTCCAGGTTTTTTTATGTTGGGTCGGTGGGGTAAGCCCTTCTGAACAGTTCTGTTTTTAGTGCTTTCCGGAAAGTGGTCGAGTGTGGTTTTTACTACTTTTGGTAGTGCGTTCCACAATTGTGCGCTCAGGTAGGAAAAGCTGGAAGCATAGGTGGATTTGTATTTGAGTCCTTTGCTGCTTGGGTAATGGAGGTTTAGGTATGATCGTGCTGATTTTATGGTGTTTCTGGGTGGTAGGTTGATGAGGTCTGTCATGCATCCCGGTACCTCGCCGTAGATGATTTTCTGAACTGTCGTACAGATTTTGAATGCGATACATTCCTTAATTGGAAGCCAGTGCAGTTTTTCTCGTAGTGGTTTGGCGCTGTCAAAACGTGTTTTTCCATATACAGTATAAGCCGTGCTGCTGTGTTTTGGGCGGTTTGAAGTTTCTTTATGATTTGTTCTTTGCATCCCGCATAGATTCCGTTACAATAGTCTGCGTGGCTTAGCACCATTGATTGTACAAGGTTGTGAAATATTTTCCTTGGGAAGAATGGTTTCACACGTTTTAGTTTCCACATTGAGAGAAACATTTTCTTTATGGTGAGTTTAGCTTGGGACTCTAGTTGGAGGTTACGGTCGATTTGTTACTCTGAGAATTTTCAAGCTGTCTGAAATAGGGAGGGTGTATCCTGGAGTGTTAATGTTACTAAGGTGCGCTGAAAAATGGCTTGCGGTAGTGTAGGCATGGGTTTTGGCTATGCGCCGATCCATTTGGTTTGGCTGAGTCCCTGTTCGCAGACCCAGTACTTTTTAGCATCCTCGCACTCAAATTTGGTTTGACATTCAGCAGAGGATTTTTTTACCGACCCCTGAGGAAGGCTTTTTACGCCGAAACACGGACCGTGTAGGGTCCCAATAAAACTTTGTTTGGAGCTCTTACTCCTATGTTTTGGCTGGTCACTTGGACTTGGTTTTCTTCCACCCTTTGTTTGCTCCGATCCATTTTTCAACATGCCTGTAAAAAAGGCCTTTTTCAAATTTTTGCCCCAAATGAACCTGCATCAAAATCAAAATTGCAGCGCGTCCATTTTGGGTCTGAGACCTTACCGCTAGCCATCAACCTACCGGTAAAGTCTCACATGGTAACCAGGTGCTAATGACCTATACGCATCAAATGCCACTTGGCGCGTGTCTGAAAATAAAAATTATTTTTCAGACGTGCGTATCGGACGCGCACCAAAAATGAAATTACCGTAAGATCCATGTGGTAGCCGGGTGGTAACTCCATTACATGCCCCCTACATCGCATGCCCCCTACTAGGACTAGGGGGCATGCGATGAAACTACAGTGTAGTAAATTTAAAACAAAACGGAGAAAATGTTTCTTTACGCAATGCATAATTAAACTCTGGAATTCGTTGCCGGAGAACATGGTGAAGGCGGTTAGCTTGGCAGAGTTTAAAAAGGGGTTAGACGGTTTCCTAAAGGACAAGTCCATAAACCACTACCAAATGGACTTGGGAAAAATCCACAATTCCAGGAATAACATGTATAGAATGTTTGTACGTTTGGGAAGCTTGCCAGGTACCCTTGGCCTGGATTGGTCGCTGTCGTGGATAGGATGCTGGGCTCGATGGACCCTTAGTCTTTTCCCAGTGTGGCATTACTTATGTACTTATGTTGGCGTGCATTGGGTGCACGTAGACGCTTATGCGGCTTAGTAAAAGGACCTTGTAGCCAGTTAGGGAATGGTCAGTTAGCAGAGATATCCATTGGTACTATCCAGTTAAGTGTCACTGAAAATCAGTGGACAGCTAGTTAAGCAGGATTTAACCAGGCAGGACCCTCTCCTGCCCGGTTAAACCCTGTTGAATATTAACCTCATTATTTTCAACTGGTGCACATGAGCTGGTGTAAATGTACATGGCTGAAGTGGCCATATCAGCATGTAAATGACCCTTTATAAAACACTGACAGGCGTAAGAGTACATGACAGGATATGATGGCGTATATACTTTGCTAGTGGGCATGAACTCTGAGCTCTAGGAGATCAAAGTGCCGCACGAAAGACTCCTGAAGAAATTGCAGAGTCATGGAATCGGAGGTAGGGTATTATTATGGATTAAGAACTGGTTGAAAGATAGGAAGCAGAGAGTAGGATTGCGTGGCCAGTATTCTCAGTGGAGGAGGGTAGTTAGTGGGGTCCCGCAGGGGTCTGTGCTGGGTCCGTTGCTTTTTAATGTATTTATAAATGACCTAGAGATGGGAATAACTAGTGAGGTAATTAAATTCGCCGATGACACAAAATTATTCAGGGTCGTCAAGTCGCAGGAGGAATGTGAACGATTACAGGAGGACCTTGCGAGACTGGGAGATTGGGCGTGCAAGTGGCAGATGAAGTTCAATGTTGACAAGTGCAAAGTGATGCATGTGGGTAAGAGGAACCCGAATTATAGCTACGTCTTGCAAGGTTCCGCGTTAGGAGTTACGGATCAAGAAAGGGATCTGGGTGTCGTCGTCGATGATACGCTGAAACCTTCTGCTCAGTGTACTGCTGCGGCTAGGAAAGCGAATAGAATGTTGGGTGTTATTAGGAAGGGTATGGAGTCCAGGTGTGCGGATGTTATAATGCCGTTGTATCGCTCCATGGTGCGACCGCACCTGGAGTATTGTGTTCAGTACTGGTCTCCGTATCTCAAAAAAGATATAGTAGAATTGGAAAAGGTACAGCGAAGGGCGACGAAAATGATAGTGGGGATGGGACGACTTTCCTATGAAGAGAGGCTGAGAAGGCTAGGGCTTTTTAGCTTGGAGAAGAGACGGCTGAGGGGAGATATGATAGAAGTGTATAAAATAATGAGTGGAATGGATCGGGTGGATGTGAAGCGACTGTTCACGCTATCCAAAAATACTAGGACTAGAGGGCATGAGTTGAAGCTACAGTGTGGTAAATTTAAAACGAATCGGAGAAAATGTTTCTTCACCCAACGTGTAATTAGACTCTGGAATTCGTTGCCGGAGAACGTGGTAAGGGCGGTTAGCTTGACGGAGTTTAAAAAGGGGTTAGATAGATTCCTAAAGGACAAGTCCATAGACCGCTATTAAATGGACTTGGAAAAATTCCGCATTTTTAGGTATAACTTGTCTGGAATGCTTTTACGTTTGGGGAGCGTGCCAGGTGCCCTTGACCTGGATTGGCCACTGTCGGTGACAGGATGCTGGGCTAGATGGACCTTTGGTCTTTCCCAGTATGGCACTACTTATGTACTTATGTACTTAAATCTGTATTGGCACCATTGGATGACATTAGCCATGTTTAGCTGGCTTATCTGCTGTCCATGGAGAACCCAAGTTACAGGTAAGTAACCTAACTTTTCAAAAGAGATATGTTCTGAGTCAACGATATTGAAATGCCACTTCTGCCCATAGAGGCATCTGTAACTCTGTACTTGTCATTTCAGATTATTGGCCTTAGCTTCCTACTGGGAAGTGAGCAGTTCTGGCCCCTGTTGCTTGCCCTCTCTGGTGTTCCTGCTATCCTGCAAATCATTCTGCTGTTCTTCTGTCCAGAAAGCCCAAGATACCTTTACATTAACCTTGGACAGGAAGATAAAGCTAGAAAAAGTAAGACTTCCGTTCATGAACCTTTCTGTTTATTTAGAAATGTAAAATGCTCACATGAACTGCATTACCTTTTTGCTTATTCCAAGCTTTTAACAGTGGTCCTTTGAAACTGAGACTCAGCCCTTTGTTAATCAGCAGGCCAGATGGTGTTCAGTGGAAAATAAGGAACCTGTTTACTAAGGTGTGCTAGCATTTTTAGCACACGCTAAACGCTAGAGACATCCATATATTCCTATGGGTGTCTCTAGTGTTAGTGCGCGCTAAAAACGCTAGCGCGCTAATAGCGTGGCTTAGTAAACAGGGCCCTAAGAGAGTGAAAGGCTGATTTTACATGGGTCAGCTGCAGTGGCGTACCGAGGGCTGGCCGGTGGGGGCGGTCCACCCCAGGTGCACGCTGCAGGAGGGGTGCTGGTTCCCTGCTCCCTCTGCCCGGGAACAGGAAGTAACAGCAGAGGGAGGAGGGAACCAGAGGAGCCGACAGATCCCTGCACCCCTCCTGTAGCATGCACCTGGGGTGGACCGCCCCTACCGCCCAGCCCTCGGTACGCCACTGCAGCTGCACCCAAGCAGGTAAGAAGAATGCACCTGTGGGGGGGGGGGGGCTTGGAGGTGATGCACTGGGGGGGATGGTGATGCGCCAGGAGGGTGGGGGACGGATGAAGCTGCACCGGGGGGGGGGGGGGGGGGGGGTTGCACAGCGGTGATCCGCCCCGGGTGGCAGCCAACCAAGGAACGCTACTGGTCAGCTGTGCTCAGTTCTCACGAATGCTCAATTCATGTGCAAGATCGGAGCATGTGCAGAGTTCTGGCAGTGATGGCTGAGAGTACAGGCACTGACTGCCATGGTATTCTGATGGCCTATTAGTTTGGGCTGAGGATTATCTACAGCTGGCAGAGTTTGGGGATCCCTGCCAACTTCACCAGCGGTGCGCACTGCTTCTGGGTGGGCTCCCTGCTCTTCTTGCCCTGCCCCTGCCAACCAAAGTATTAATTTTTTAACTTTAGTGGGGTGGGGGAGCAGGAGGGAAGGCAAGGGTGGGGAATGGGCAGAGTAAGCAGGGGACAGAAAGGAAATGCTTCATGTCCACTCATTCCACTCCGTGGCCCACCCAAAAGTTGCCTTCTGGCAGCCACTGTTTTGAACATGTAAATTCTGGAACTTGCACTTGCATAAGTGCCAAATTCTACAAATCCAGGAAGAGAAAATTAATGAGCCAAGCAAAAAGCTCATAATTTTTGTATTTTTGAGGTGGCTTTAAACAGTAGCTGGCATGCCTGCCTTAAGGCAGGTATAATAAATACCAATATCTAGATTTTTTTCAGGGTGTAAAATCAAAATACATGCACACCTTTTGGTCCTGCTGAAAGTAGAGGTATAGCCAGACAAAATGTGTGTGTATGGGGGGGCATATTTTGCCTCGTCTCCTCACCGCCCTTGACCCCCGCTGTAACCCCACATACCTGGGCTAGTGGGGGTCCCCAAGCCCTACCAGCAGAAGCTTTCCTGCAGCGATATTCACTGCCACGTTGCCTGCCCTGTTTTCCCGCCCCGGCGCGCATGCTCGTTTTTAGTGAAACAGAGCATACGTGAAGCTCATGCATGCTTAACTTCATTAAAAAATACCATGCGCATGGGGGAGGGGGAAAGCAGAGCAGGCAGCGTGGCAGCAAATATTGCCAAAGGAACGCTTCTGCTGGTGAGGCGAGGCGTGATGACCCCTGCCAGCCAAACCAACAGACCTTGAAGAACCCTGAACCCAAATGGGGGGTGGGGGTGAGGTCCCCAAGGCCCCTGTGGCTAAGCCACTGACTCAAAGTATGCCCTCTCAAACAGCCCCCTCAAAACTTTGCATGCTGTGGATCTACAGTGAGGTAGTATTCAGCCTGCGGTGGTGAGCAGCTTATAAGCTGCTTCGAGCCATGGGCTGACTTAACCTCGAATATTCAATGTCAGGGGCATGCACAGCTCTGGCATTGAATATCCAGGTATGACCGCCGACCTGGAAGTTAACCAGGCATCGGACAATATTCAGATCTCTGCCCAGTTAATTTGCCACATAAAATTAGGACAACCGTTTTGCTTTCCAAACTTTATGCTGTTACTTAGCCAGTTAAAGGACTGAAAATCACCGCTAACCTGCTAAGTTTCTGCTCTAACCTAATTCCACCCCTGGACCCCCCCACCCCACCCCCAGCAAACTAGTCTGTTTTGGCATAGGTGGTTAGACGGAATGTTCAGTGGCACTATCCAGTTGCCACTCCATGTCTTCAGAGAGCCCCACACAAGAGATTTAAACAGCCAGGAGCCTCTCCTGGCTAAGTCACTTTGAATAATGACCCCAATGTGAATAGAAGCTTTTTGAAAATTTCGATTTACATATTTAGACGCATTTGCACATAGAAAAACTGCTATTCACGTGTGTGAATACCGTGCAAGTCTTCTAAAATAACCTGACACGATATTAATGATTATTTTGTGCCCTAGTAAATCAGAGCAGACTTTGGCTAGAACTACCTAATCATGAAAGACTCCACAAAGTCCACAGTACAAATTGCAACATTGAGCAATAATGACACCAAGATCTGTAACAGAGTGGACAGCCGGGAGGGAGTGGAAAACATGAAAAAGGATCTGAGGAAGCTAGAAGAATGGTCTAAGGTTTGGCAATTAAAATTCAATGCGAAGAAATGCAAAGTGATGCACTTAGGGAATAGAAATCCTCGGGAGACGTATGTGTTAGGCGGGGAGAATCTGATAGGTACGGACGGGGAGAGGGATCTTGGGGTGATAGTAGCTGAGGATCTGAAGGCGACGAAACAGTGTGACAAGTCGGTGGCCGTAGCTAGAAGGTTGTTAGGCTGTATAGAGAGAGGTGTGACCAGCAGAAGAAAGGGGGCGTTCATGCCCCTGTATAAGTCATTGGTGAGGCCCCACCTAGAGTATTGTGTTCAGTTTTGGAGGCTGTACCTTGCGAAGGATGTAAAAAGAATTGAAGCGGTGCAAAGAAAAGCTTCGAGAATGGTAAGGGATTTGCGTTACAAGACGTATGAGGAGAGACTTGATGACCTGAACATGTATACTCTGGAAGAAAGGAAACGGTATAAAAGAAAAAAGCATTGGCATGTTGTTAAAAAAGAAATCCAGTACATAATACTTATGAGCAAAATCTGTTCGTTGACCCACAAGATAATCTATGGGGAAGCCCCTGCTTATATGCTGGATTTGATACATCTACCTTCTAGAAGTGCTTCTGTGGCGGCTCGATCCTACCTCAATTTACACTACCCTAGTTGCAGGAACGTTAAATATAAATTACTTTTTGCATCAACCTTCTCGTACGACAGTCCGAAATCCTGGAATGTTCCAGGATTGAGGACCACCAGCTCTTCAAGTCATCCTTAAAGACATTTTTATTCAAGAATGCTTACCCCACTGCCAATACTTAAACCAAGTCTCCCTCATCCCCCATCTTATCCACATGTTCATTCCCCTTCCTTTTGACTTTATTGAACCCGTTCCTCATTGATTTCTACCTGTTTGTAAATTTGTAAGCCACATTGAGCCCGCTCTTGTGGGATAATGCGGGGTATAAATGTACCAAATAAATAAATAAACTTGAGGCATAAGGAGAATGCTCCCAAAGCCATCTTCTTCTAATCCAGAAATGATCGCAATTGTTCCGGACCCCCAAGTACTTGGTTATTTATTTATAAGGAGAGCATAGCAAAAAAACAAAGTACCGTGTTTCCCCGAAAATAAGACACTGTCTTATATTAATTTTTGCTCCCCAAGACCCCCTAGGTCTTATTTTCAGGGGAGGCCTTATTTTTTGGGGAAACATCGGGTCGCCCCCCCCCCCACCTGAGCTCCCCCCCAAAACCGAGATCGCCAGCTCCCCCCCCCTCGATCGCCGGCTCCCCCCGCCCTCAGTCGCTCCCGGAACTAACCTCTTAAATGCTTCCTTTCACCATTCATCTTCGCACTCGCAGCAAGCAGCAGGGCAGGCCACTCCTTCCTTCCGTGTCCCGCCCTCGCATGACGTAACGTAACGTCAGGCGAGGGCGGGACACGGAAGGAAGGAGTGGCCTGCCCTTCTGCTTGCGGCGAGTGCGAAGGTGAAAGGAAGCGTTTAAGAGGTTAGTTCTGGGAGCGACTGAGGGCGGGGGGAGCCGCCGATCGAGGGGGGGAGCCGCCGATCGAGGGTGGGGGGCTGACCCCGATGTTTCCACGAAAAATAAGGCCTCCCCTGCTAGGTCTTATTTTTGGGGGAGGCCTTATATTTTCAAATTGCAGCAAGACCTCTACTAGGTTTTATTTTCGGAGGATGTCCTATTTTCGGGGAAACACGGTAGTTCCCAATGCCAAGGTCCTCCTTTGCTTTTTACATGTCTGACTTATTAGGACATTCAAACTGTAAGGTCCAATTCAGCAGCCTAGTGGCACTGTTGCACACTGCCATGCAGAAGGCCCCTGGTTCGCAGCCCTGCAAAAGTGAATTAAGACACCACTGGGTCACCAAGACTTTGGAGGCTTTTCTTTGTAGTACAAAAGCCAAGTGGCAGCCTGTGGCCACAGGACAACATATGAAGTGCATGTAAACAAACCTGTAAATCTATTAATCAGTAGGGGCCAGGGCTCCCATAACTGAGAGCCAAATTCATAACAGACAAATAGTATACGGATCAAATATGAACTGTATCATTCATTCTTTATTATTTCAATAATGTTGACCATATAACAGTCAACCTAGAGGCTTGGGGGGGGGGGGGGGGGAGATTGTTTAGAGAGGATATGTTTGCTATGTGCATTGAGTAATGCAGCATTGGGTTGGGTGTTCCTTTTCCCTTATCAGCTGGCACTGGAGATACTGTGGAGACAGCTCCTGGAGGTGGAAGGGTTATTGTCATTGCTCAAAGGTGACACTTAGTGGCTGAACTTAGGATCCGTGATTGAGGGCTGTAAAAGAGTCCTGGTCCATGGTCCAACCAAATTGTTGCAAATTAACGGAGCTCCAAAAGATAGATGTTTTTCTGCAAATATGGTACAAAATGAAAATGTCTAGGGCCAAATTAAAACGTTTCAATTATGACTAAGTGACCAAAAGGGTCCTAAATGATCAAATGACCACTGGAGGAATCAAGGTATATACCCCCTTACTCCCGCAGTGGTCACTGACCCCCTCCCACCCCCCAAAGCTGTGAAAGAAACAGTACATACCTGTGTCTATGACGGCTTCGGATGTTATGTCCTGTCCTATTACAGCGACAAGCAGGTACCTGGAGTAGCCTAGTGGTTGATGCAGTGCACTGTAGAGAGGGGGACCCAGGCCCTAACCAATTCTAACTAGTTCCCTTGTGGAGGAAAGTGGGGGCCCTCCAAAACCCTACCAAAAACCTACGGCATAAGATCTATTGTAGTGGTGTGCAGCTGGGTACCGTAGATTTCTGATGGGTTTTGGAGGGCTCATCACAGGGGCGTAGCCAGACAGCAGATTTTGGGTGGGCCTAGGCAAGAAGTGGGTGGGCACCAAATGTTCTCTTGCCCACCCCCACAGCAAAAAAATATCTTAGCTGGTGGGAAAATGCTTCTCTCCAGTCTCCACCTTGGTCGTCTGCAGCAGGCATGCGCTGAAAACTGAGCATGCGAAGGTGTCAGCATTGTGGAGAGCAGTGTTTTCATTACCCTGTGCTACTGTTGGATGGGCCTGAGCCCTAAGTGGGTGGGCCCCGGCCCACCCAGGCCCACCTGTGGCTACGCCACTGGCTCATCATACAATATAAAGGGGTAATGGTGAGATATGTACTTAAAACCTTTTATGTGAAGTCCACTGCAGTGACCCACAGGGTGCCCCACTCTTCTGCTGGGATGTTTGTGTGGGCAATCTACTAAGAATGCTGCCCCCCCCCCCCCCCCAGATCCCAATGGCTTATTCTTGAGCATTGTTAGATGCACTAAGCACAAAAATATCTAGCAAATGGCCATTTTTTGAAACAAAAAGTTGCACATTTTTCTGGTTTTAAATGGCCACGTTCACTACTGGAGTTTTGGACATTTTTCGCAAAATGTCCACAATCAGATTTAGACGTCATATAGAAAATGCCCCTCCGCGTCTCCCAGAATCTGAATCACAGCACTGGTTCTGCATACGTTGGAAGCCCAAAAGAGGAGAAAACTGCTGGATCCGAAAGAATTTCTTTTTGGCAACTTACTTGTGTCTGTTCAGCCCTTTTTCCCAGAGCTCCTCCATTTAGCTCAGGGTAGGCAATTCCAGTCCTTGAGAGATCCCAAGGCAGGTCATCGGATTTTCAGGATATGCACAATGAATATGCAGGAGATAGATTTTCATGGTATGCAAATCTATTTCCTGCGTATTCATTGTGGATATCCTGCGCAAACCTGACTTGCCTGGGGCTTTTGAGGTCCAGAATTGTCTACCCCTGATTTAGATGATAGAGAAATTTTCAGGTGTGTTCATAATCAGTTCACATCACGTACATCAATCAGTTACAAGACATATGAGGAGAGACTTGCTGAACTAAACATGTATACTCTGGAGGAAAGGAGAAACAGGGGTGATATGATACAGACGTTCAAATATTTGAAAGGTATTAATCCGCAAACGAACCTTTTCCGGAGATGGGAAGATGGTAGAACGAGAGGACATGAAATGAGATTGAAGGGGGGCAGACTCAAGAAAAATGTCAGGAAGTATTTTTTCACGGAGAGAGTAGTGGATGCTTGGAATGCCCACCAGCGAGAGGTGGTGGAAATGAAAACGGTAACAGAATTCAAACATGCGTGGGATAAGCATAAAGGAATCCTGTGCTGAAGGAAATGGATCCTCAGGAGCTTAGTCAAGATCGGGAGGCGGGGCTGGTGGTTGGGAGGTGGGGATAGTGCTGGGCAGACTTATACGGTCTGTGCCCTGAAGAGCACAGGTACAAATCAAAGTAGGGTATACACAAAAAGTAGTAAATATGAGTTATCTTGTTGGGCAGACTGGATGGACCGTGCAGGTCTATTTCTGCTGTCATCTACTATGTTACTATGTTACATCATAAGGTATGTCTAATATGTTGCAAGCATAGGAGCCAGTTCTATGGGTGCTTGAACACCCCCAATATTGAGAAAATGTCTTGACTGTGTCCAGGGAGAGGCCATTTCCATAGGGATTAGCACCCCCAATCATTTTGAAAAGTTGCCTCCTAGAGTTGCAACCGCAAGCATGTATTTGCAAAAAGGAATTAGGATCTGAATGCCTAACCTACTTGAAAATGTTCCATTATATCTTTTTATTTCTTTTGGAGTAATGAGTTTGCATTGGAATCAAGCTTCTCATTTCCAGGGCATTCTTTAAATCCTTACCTAAAATACACTGCAGACTGGTTACTATTAATTATAGTTGCTGTGATTCGTACTTTGAAATCAGGTGCTCAAAAACTAATGCATATAGATACATCATGCAGCATTTTTCAGTTCTACTGAATTTCAGGTCTACGGTTGGTCTTCACCCATCTGTCTGTCCAGTTTCTAACAAGCGTTATTGCACTGTCAGACAAATGGGAAGAACAGACGTCCGCACTGGCTGTAATTAAGAGCGCTAACCATGTATTGTAACCTGCTTTCTAGGCTTGAGAAGGCTCAGAGGAGAATTTGATCCCTCCAAGGACATTGCAGAGATGAAGAAAGAAAGAGAAGAGGCAGCAAGTGAGAAGAAGGTCTCCATTCTGCAGCTCCTGAAGTCCATCAGTTACCGGCAGCCGCTCGTAATTGCACTGGTCCTCCATATTTCTCAGCAGTTTTCTGGAATCAATGCAGTAAGTTCCCCCCCCCCCCTCCCAAATTCATTTCAAGATCCATAACATTTCTGCAGCTGCTTGTTTAAAGCTTTCATATAGCAAGCTGAACAATTTGTCTGATGAATGAAAAGCAGTATTAACCAGGGGCGTATCTGCGTGGGGCCACAGGGGCCTGGGCCCCCGCAGATTTCGCCCTGGCCCCCCTCCCCGCCGTCAACCCTCCCCCGCTGCTTACTTTTGCTGGCGGGGTCCGACCCGCAATCTTCATATTTCGGCTTCCTCCGTGGCCATGTGCTTCCAGGAAGTAACGCTGCAGCGCTGATTCGTTGACGTCAGACGCCGAACTAGATTCAACGAATCAGCGCTGCAGCGTTACTTCCTGGAAGCACATGGCCACGGAGGAAGCCGAAATATGAAGATTGCGGGTCGGACCCCGCCAGCAAAAGTAAGCAGCGGGGGAGGGTTGACGGCGGGGAGGGGGTGGAGAGAGGCGGCGGCGGCGGCGGGGGGGGGGGGGGAGGCAAAAATGTGCCCCCCCTCTCTGGCTCTGGCCCCCCCTACCGCCGGATTCCAGATACGCCCCTGGTATTAACAAAGATTACAAAAAGGCTCCATTTCAATGCAAAAATGAATTGCTGAGATCTGTAAACTCAGTGGGTTTTTTAATCCTTTTTTTTTTCATTACATCAAAGAATAATGGAAAGCAAATATCTAAGGAAATGCATCAGTAAAAGAAACTTAAGCGTCACACTCGTTAGTCAAATTCAAGGGGATGCAACACATACAGATCAATAGTCAAAAGCGCTGATCATTGCCACCTAAAAAGCAATTATTGACACAAATTGGCATTAATTAGATTTACATGCAGAACTGTCTAAGCATATTCTATAATGTGAGGCACGTAAATTCTAAGTCACGTGGAGGGACATAATCGAACGGGGGCGCCCATCTCTATGGACGGCCCCGTAAAGAAGTGTTCCCGACCGTATTATCAAAACAAGATGGGCAGTATCTTTTGTTTCGATAATACGGTCAGGATCGGCCAAATTTGGGTCGACCTTAGAGATGGTCGCCCTCAGATATGGCCGGCATTGGTTTTCGTCGATAATGGAAACCGAGGCCGGCCATCTCAAAACCGGCCAAATCCAAGCTCTTTGGTCATGGGAGGAGCCAGCACTTGTAGTTCACTGGTCCCCCTCACATGCCAGGACACCAACCGGGCACCCTAAGGGGCACTGCAGTGGACTTCATTAATTGCTCCCAGGTACATAGCTCCCTTCCCTTGGGTGCTGAGCCCCCCAAAATCCACTACTCACTACTGTACACCACTACCATAGCCCTTATGGGTGAAGGGGGGCACCTACATGTGGGTACAGTGGGTTTTGGAGGGCTCACATTTACCACCACAAGTGTAATAGGTAGGGGGGATGGGCCTGGGTCCGCCTGCCTGAAGTGCACTGCACCCACTAAAACTGCTCCAGGGACCTGCGTACTGCTGTCATGGAGCTGGGTATGACATTTGAGGCTGGCCGCGCAGCTCAGCCCCTCCATGGCCTGCTGCAGGAAGGCTCCGATGCGGCTCGATCGTAGCAGGAGAGTGAAGTTGAGGACGTCCATCCAAAAAGACATCCTTTTTGGACATCCTCCCCTCTCTCCCCCCCCCTCCCCCCCGCAATAATAAAAACATCCTTTTTGGACGCCCTTCACTCAGCTGAGAGACCTGGACTCAGCTAAGCGCGTTGTGATTGGCTCAAAGACTTCAAGGTCTCTCAGCTGAGTGAAGCACATCCAAAAAGGACGTTTTTATTATTGGGGGGGGGGGGGGAGGACATCCAAAAAGGACGTCTTTTTGGATGGACATCCTCAACTGCACTCTCCTGCTACGATCGAGCCGCATCGGAGCCTTCCTGCAGCAGGCCCTGGAGGGGGTGAGCTGCGCGGCTTCTTCCTTTTGGGTGGCACAGAGGCGTATTTGGCATGCGCAGAGCAGCCAGCATAACGCTTGGAATTGGATGACTGGGGTAAGCTTCAAGGAGGCTTCCCTTCAAAACTTGGAAAATACATCTCCAATGGGCCTGAGTTTGCAAAAGCACTATTTCTATTCTGTGTCTAGTCCCATCCTGTGTGCATGCTTTTAAAAAAAAGTTTTGGAATTTCAATCACGGAACAAAATGAACCAGAAAATAAAATGCTAAACAAAGCCGGTTCCTGTACCCCAGTTAATTATTCATTGTCACTTACAGATCTTTTATTACTCCACGAACATTTTTAAGAAAGCTGGAGTTGGACAACCAGTTTATGCAACCATCGGAGTGGGCGTGGTGAACACAGTGTTCACTGTAATCTCAGTAAGTAACGCAGCTTCCATTTTAACTATTGTTTGGTTTCCTTCTGCACAGATGGGATTGTATTCAATGACAAATCATAGAATTCCATGTCATTGACGTAGAACAATGTTTTCTACCACCAAAGACAGACAGGGCTGGCTTAGCACTGGGCAAGACTAGGTCATTGCCTAGGGTGGCAGTTTTAGGGGGTGGAGGTAGTAAAAAAGAGCTGCAGTCAAAGCAAAACTGACAGCCATACAAATGGAAAATCAAAAGGGGGGGTCTTTTACTACGGCGCACTAACGTTTTTAGCTTGTACTAAATATAGGTGCACGCTAAACGCTAGAGACGCCCATAGGAATACATTCGCATCTCAAGCATTTAGAGTGTGCCTATTTTTAGCGCGCACTAAAAACGCTGGTGTGCCTTATAAAAGACCCCCTTATATATCATGCCAAGATTTCCATGCGGCAGGGCCACCGAGAGGGGGGGCAGGGGGGACAAAATTCCCCAGGCCTCCAAGAGGGGCACGGTGCTGGGGTCAGGCTGCCGGCGCTACAGTTCTCGGTCTCACCTGCCTGCCTCCTCGGCTCCAGGCCCCCTTCATTCGAAGCGGCAGTCACAGATCGCCTCCCTTCGGGCCTTCCCTCCCTGTGTCCCGCCCTCACGGAAACCAGAAGTTACATCAGACGAGGGCGGGACAAAGGGAGGAAAGGCCAGAAGAGAGGAGATCTGCAACTGCCGCCTTGAATGCAGGGGGCCCGGAGCTGTGGAGGCAGGCAGGTGAGACCGCGGACTGCAGTGGCAGGGGGAGCGACGGGGGGCGGCAGCGGCGGGGGCGGACGCGGGGCAGCCTAGTCTCTCGGTGACCCTGCCATGCGGAAATCGAAGTGTATGCCATAACAATGCACATAGCCTAATTGGTTAAAAAGGCAATCAGTGCTGATGATTGCCATTTAACAAGCAATTATTGACACCAATTGGCATTAATTAGAATTTACGCGCAGAACTGTCTAAGTATATGTGCATTAATTCTAAGTCGCATAGTTGAAAAGGGGGTGCGGCCATGGGCATGGAATGGGTGGGTCATGGACATGTCTAAAATCTACGCACGTGGATATAGAATACACCCAGACTGCGCCTAATTCAGGTGTCAGCATTTACATCAGGTTTTACTTGGCATAACTTTCCATGTCTAAATTTAGTTGTGAGGACCAGCGCTTAGCGTATTCTATAAACCATGCAGAAATGTAGGCTTATTCTATAAAGTACACCTAAACTAAGACATACTTTATAGAATGCACTTAGGTGAAATTCATTTCACTGCCAAAGTTTTAGGCGTGATATATAGAATCTAGTCCTAAGTGTTAAAGGTTTTCTTGTACACTGTGAGCGCACATGACTTTACCATTTGGTTCCCTCACACTTTGTATGTTTTATGATTTATGTACTGCATTATGTTGTGTTTGTTTATATGAGTTTATGTTATTTTTATTACTGTACCCCTGAAGCAGCCCCTGTGTGGGTGAAACGTGGACCACATCGGGTGATATTTTAAATTTATTGTGCCGGATTTGCTGTTTGTTGCATCTTCCCATGCTCTGTCCAGACTCTATCCATTTGTTTACGCCTACGTGTCCAATACTGGTTGCACATTTAAATTTATAGAATACCGCCGTTCATGTATGTAAATCTACACTTATGCACAAAAATGGCAGTAGTACACCCAACTGCTACTCTGTAATTACATGTTAAAACGATTTAATGTGCAATTGTCAGGGTGGTGGTCACAGGGAGGGGCATGGGTGGGGCCAACATTTATGCACATAAAGTGCAGAGTACTGTAATTTGAGCATGTAAATGTCGCATTGAAGTGAACCTATTTACGCCAGCCATAGACCTGACATCAATGTATGCGTCGATATTTAGGTGTGCTGATGACGACATGCTAGTATTCTATAAGAATACTTACACACATATGGTGGTCTGAGGAAGAGTAAATACAAATGTTTCATTTTAATTTAGATGTATTTTCCGTTTATATAATTTCTCTGTATTACCTTACAAATGATTGTTTGTTTGTATTATTGAAATCATATAAATAAATAAATTTTAAAAAAAAAGAATACTTACACACATAAGTGTCCTTATAAAATAGGTGCACTGCTCACATTATTTGGGCACCTAAAATGAGGTGCACAGTTATAGAACTTGAGGCCTCCTTAGTTTCAGGCCTCAATATTGTGGAGCTCCCTTCCTAATAATCTAAGAGTAGGTATAACCTACTCTGTTTTCAGGGCTGAAGTCAAGGCCTGGTTGTTGACAACAAGGCTTTGATTCCTGATAAAACGCTTATCCATTGCACTTCTTGACTCTTACTGGATTTGTAGTTACTATACTCTGGTATTCATTAGCGTGGTATTTAAAATATATGTTTTGTGTTGTTTATGTGGTTATATTCCCTGGCTCTTCTCAGCAGATGATTGTAACTGTATCATATTTGAAGATTTTGTTATGGTCTTGTGTAATATCCTACTTTTTATTGTAAACAGTCTTGACGCAGTGGCGTTCCTAGGGGGGGGGTGCGGTCTGCCCCGGGTGCACGCCGCTGAGGGGGGTGCCGCGCGTGCCTGTCCTTCGTTCGTTCCATGCTCCCTCTGCCCCGGAACAGGCTACTTCTGTTCCGGGGCAGAGGGAGCATGGAACGAACGAAGGACAGGCGCGCGCGGCACCCACCAGCGGCGTGCACCCGGGGGGTTCTTTCGCAGGGGTGTGTCCTTTCACCGGGGGGGGGGGGTTGCACTGCACCCGGGGGCGGGGCGCATTGGCGATCCGCCCCAGGTCTCAGCCCTCCTAGGAACGCCACTGTCTTGACGTTTAAACTAAAGGCAGTACAAGTCAATAAACCATAAATCATAAAACCCTTCGTAGTACCTATAACACTGCAGTTAATGTTGTAAAAAAAAAAAAAGAAGGTTATTTCTCTTGTTTCTAGAATGATCTTCACTTTTCAAGGCTGTTTAAGATAGTTAGACGACTCACAGTTCCAGAACACTCTATTTGCCTTCAACCTACACCAGAACTGAGCTCGGAACAATTTGCATTAGCTTTTGTAAGGAAAATCAGTTCTACTTGAGACTACCTCCACTTACTGACATACTGTAGAAGAGGTGGGGGCAATCAGTCTGAATTCATATCTTATTCATGCACTCAGTCCATTAGTTTTTATAACAGTAGCACTGCCATCTGGCTATAAAGAAAATTATAAGCTGTATGAAGTCTATTTACATCTGTGACTGAACCTTTGCCAACACTTTGGGTCAAGCAGTGTATTGATCCCTTGCTACCATTTCTTTATAATATGGTTACCACTTGTCTAGAAAAAAGTCTGATATTTGATGAGTAGACTTTCATTTGTCTACACTTTAAGGATCTAAAGACTGATCTGAACAACACCGTCGATTATCACACAATATCAAACCACCCAAAGTGACTGAGAAAGCTGTTTTCCCTTCAACTCACAAACCCCCCTGTTTACGAATCCACACTAGTGACTGCCGTGTAGTAGTGCCAACACAGCCCATTCAAATTGAATGGGTTGTATTGGCATTAGCGCACGGCAGCCGTTAGCATGGCTTAGTAAACGGGGGGGGGGGGGGGGGGACTTTCTAGATAAAACCAATGCATTACACTCTAGACAGTCGGGATTCTTACCCAATCAAAGCACTGAACAGACGTTGATTGATTTATTTGACTTTGTTTAGACTTGTCTTCAGTATTTGATCTGGTGGACCATCCCTTATTACTACAAAGACTTTCTGAATCTTGGGATACATAGAACAGTTTAAGCTAGTTCCAATCCTTTCTAGAACAAAGGACCTTTTGTGTTCATTGGCATGAATATCCATTCAAAATTCTGATACCACTCAAATCTTCTACTTTGGATTACCAGGGTTCTTATTCAGGCTGTTTATCCTCCACATTCCCACACATGCCCTCTGATCCTCTCAACAAAGCCTTAGAATGGAGGTGTAGCCTCATTGTTAATGCAGTGTGCTGGGAACCTAGAGCTTCTTGTGATCCTGGGCAATTCATTTAACCCTCCATTGCCTCAGGCACAAAAACTTAGATTGTGAGCCCACTACAGATAGAGAAAGTACCTGTACGTAATATATGGAAACCACTTTGGCTGTACCACAGAAAGGAAGTATATCAAATCCTTGACCCTTACCCTTCGTGAAGTCCCACCTTATACGATGATTTGTCTAGAAGTTACAAGGTGTGCTGTCTTTAGGATGACTGCTTTGCCCTCTGGAACGGGCAGGTTTTAGATTAAGGCCAGAAACCTCATACTGCTATCCGGATAAGTCTCTCTGACTGGGGCCTGTCAACAATTTCCAGCAGTGCAGTCCAGATAATGCCACTGAAAATGATCACAGCCCATCCCAGCACTCTCTGGATAGTATTACTGTTGGAATGTAATTGTATTTTACATGCATTGCCTGTCACCTATTATTTCTCTGTGATTACTCTGTGACCTCTGATGTGAATTACTTAGAGAGGTCACACAGCTATGCAACTTCCTGTGGGGGTTAGATGCAGCAGATGCAGCACATGGAGCACATGGAGCTCATGATCTCTCCTAACCTGAGAGGATCTATGGTGGTGTGAGCATCCATTACCATCTAAGCACATGGAAGGAGCTGATAAGACAAATGTATAGTAATATGTAAATATAAGCCTGTCTGATTATAATCAAACTGCAAACTGTGAGTAAACAGATGTTTTGTTACTTCAACTTTAAAGTGACTCAGCAGTGAATTATTCAGGGGTGAATGAGAGAGAGATGAAGAAAGAAATTAACATTTCTAAAGCTGAAGCTGTGTGTACTAAAATCTGCTAATTATTTACTACAAATAATCCAACAAAAGGGTTATGGGCCCAGGGCCAGGAATTGAAAAAGAAGAGAAATATTACCAGGCAGAAAAAAAGGCCACATTTTTCTCTTAAGTTTTAAAGGAAAGATTCAGTCTGTCTCTCTCTCCCCCCCACACAGCAGACAGAAGGCTAAGAAAATGGCTGAGGGAAGAAATTCACCATTGTTCTATTCTCTCAAGGTGCCTAAATTAACTGAGTTTAATTATCAGCAATGGGAACTAAGATTCATATGTCTCCTTCGAGCAAAAAGATTAAATATATGCTTAGACCAAGACAGAACAGATGAAAATATGGCTGAATGGGACAATGCAAACTATAATGTGAAGTGCATGCTTTTGGAAGCTCTCTCTGAGAAACAAGCCATATTAGTGGAGGGAAAAGATACACCAAAGGACATTTTATATAAACTGAGAACTATGTATGCAACTACATATGCAAAGCAGCAACCAATTTGGTTGGCAGAGTTGAATGAAACCAAATTAAGGGATAAAAGTAAATGTAATGATCACATTATGCATCTTATGTCTTCATTTCAAAAGCTAGAACTTTCAGGAATTCCCATGTGTGATGCATTGAAAAGAGCATTTCTTTTTACCTCACTATCAAAGAAGTTTGATGTTTTTAGGTCTGTAAATGAGGCAATTGAAGGGCAATCTTTTGAACAGGCAACATCAAAACTAAGGCAGGAATGCATAATAAATGATTCTGAGGAGATGTGTTCTCAAAGCAAGTCAGAGAGAAATGAAACAAATTTCTTGGCAAAGAACAGAGGAAGGCGGAGCTATGGGAAAACTCCACCCAAGGGCAAGCTGATTTGCTACTCATGTGGAAAGGAGGGACATGTATCTAAATGGTGTAAGGAAACACAAAACACTCCCTCTAGCTCACCTAAGCCAATGGAACTAAAGAATTTTCAAACCAGGAAATGTATGAAGGACAAAGATAAACACCAGGGCTTTCTAATGGCAGAAAAATCTTTGACTATGGTAAATAATAATTCAAATGAAAGTACTTGGATTTTGGATTCAGGGAGCACATGCCATTTAACCAATTGTAAGGATTTCTTTCAGGAAATGAATCCAGAGGAAGGTATTCTTAAAACTGCAAACGCAGGGACTGCTAAGATCCAAGCAAAAGGTATTGGATTCTTAAAATGCAAAGTGTCTAATGAAGTTAAAGAAATTCCTGTAAGTGATGTCTTGTATATTCCCCAAGCAGTTTGTAATATGCTTAGTGTATCTACATTAGATAAGAAGGGATTTGCGATTCATTTTGAAAACAGTAAGTGCACAATCTCTAAAAATGATGAAGTGTATGCTGAAGCTTTTATGCATAATGATGTTTATAAACTGAGCATTTCAGGTGAAGCCTCACATATGGCGCAAGTAAGGAAGAATGATGGTAAATGTAGTCTGGAAATCTGGCACCGCCGCCTGGGACATCGTGATTTTAAGGTGATCCAGGATCTTTACAGTAGGCAACTAGCCACAGGCATTCAGATAAGTGCAGATGCTGGTAAAATGGAGAAATGCATAGACTGTGTTACTCAAAAAGGTATGAGACCCTCATTTCCTGCATACACAGGAAATAGGAGTAATAAAGTACTGGACTTAATACACAGTGACTTATGTGGACCGTTTAATATCCCATCATTGGGAAATAACAGATTTGTGCTAATATTCTTGGATGATTTCTCTAGATACTGTGTGGTCTATTTGCTGAAAGAGAAAAGTCAAGTCACAGACATGCTGAAGAAATACGTAGCCATGGTGAGCAATAAATTTGAAAGAAAACCAAAGGTTCTTCAGACCGACAATGGTGGTGAGTTCATTTCACAAAGCATGCGCACATTTCTAGAACAAGAAGGCATTCAACATATCACAACAGTAGCTTATACACCAGAGCAAAATTCTGTTGCAGAGAGAAAATTTAGGTCACTTGTGGAAATGACCAGATGTATGCTGTCAGATAGCAATCTCCCTAAAAGACTATGGGGGGAAGCCATTCTCACAGCAGTGTACCTACAAAACAGAATGCCAACTAAAGGCGCTGAGCGCACACCACATGAGACATGGCATGGTAGGAAGCCAAACCTGTCACACATAAGAACATTTGGAAGTACAGCATATGCTCACGTACCAAAGCAAAGAAGGCATAAGCTGGATTCCACAACAGAAAGGGGCATTTTAGTTGGCTATACTCCAGGACACAAAGGATATAGAATTTTGAATCTGAAAACTGGCATTGTTGGCATAAGACATGTTACATATTTTGATAAAAACAAAAGGGTTGATAAAGGCTGGATTATCCCAGATGAGCCTTATCATCCAGAATATGAAACTAGAACCATAATAGACATGCCAGTGTATATAAATGCCATACCAAGGCAGATGTCTGAAAGCAACTCACCTGTATCTAACGAGGAACAGGCAGAGGAAGCAGACACAGAAAGGATCATTGAAGAAGACAGTACAGTTGGAGAAGGGGAATCAATTGGAGAAGAACTCTCAGATATAGAGGATGCAGAAAGGTCAGACCAACCTGTTGTCAGACGCTCATCCAGGGAAAACAAAGGTGTTCCACCCCCAAGACTGTCTTACTTAACAAAGTCAGCAGAAGCTCAAGAGCCCTTAACATGGGATGAGATTGAGAAAATGCCAGCAGAAGAAGCTGCTGAATGGCATAAAGCTGCACAAGAAGAAATTGATGCATTGGATAAAAATAATACTTGGATTCTTACAAAATTACCTCCTGGCAAGAAAGCTATAGGATGCAAATGGGTATTCAAGTTAAAAAGGAATGCACAAGGAAAAGTGGAAAGGTATAAAGCCAGATTAGTGGCAAAGGGATATCTTCAAAAATATGGAGAAGATTTTGATGAAGTGTTTGCACCTGTAGTGAAACACACGACAATCAGAACACTTCTGAGCATTGCAGTCTCAAAAGGCATGCAAGTCAAACACATTGATGTGAAAACAGCATTTCTTCATGGAGATATAACTGAAGACTTGTACATGGAACAACCAACAGGTTTCATAAATACAAAACAAAGACAGCTAGTGTGTAAATTAAACAAAGGTCTTTATGGATTAAAGCAAAGTGCAAAATGTTGGAATGATAAATTGCATGAAATATTGACAAATTTAGGATTTAAGCAAGGTGAAGCAGATAAATGCTTGTACACTAGGTGCACAAATGGACAATATGCATACATTTTAGCTTTTGTTGATGATCTGCTCATTGCAAGCAAAAGTGAGCAAGAGTACAAGGACATTGTAAAGTGTTTAAACCAGAATGTTGAGATAAAAGAACTTGGTAATGTGTCATACTATCTTGGTATAGAAATTGAGAAACAAAATGATGGTTCTTATCTTCTAAGCCAGAAGCAGAAAATAAATGAGCTTATTGAAAGTTTAGGTATGCAAGATGCCCAAGTTGTAAGCACTCCCATGATCACTGATTTTCTGAAGGATGAAACAGTAAGAGAACCTTTACCAGATAACATCCAATATAGATCAGCCATAGGTAAGCTTTTATATCTAGCTACCACATACAGGGCTGATATAGCAAATGCAGTAGGAATTTTGAGCAGAAGGGTCAGCTCACCTACCAAATCAGATTGGACTGCAGTTAAAAGGATGGTAAGGTATTTAAAGGGTACCATTGATTGTAAATTAAAGATTTCAGCCAATAGTAATCCAAAACTAATATGTTACTGTGATTCAGATTGGGCAGGGGATCATTCTAATTATAAATCCACAAGTGGATATGTGTTTATGTATGGAAATGTACAAATTTCATGGGCCAGTCATAAACAAAGTATTGTGAGTCTGTCTTCTACAGAAGCTGAATATGTGGCTGTATCGGAAGCGTGCAGAGAACTGATGTGGATTGAAAAACTTTTGCTGGATTTCGGAATAGCTGAAAAGAGACCAATCCAGATAATGGAAGATAATCAGAGCTGCATCCGACTGTCACAGAATGACAAGGTTCAGTCACGCACCAAGCACATCGCAACGAAATACCACAACGTGCGAGAGTTGGCGAAAGAAGGGGTCATCAGTCTACACTATTGTCACACCAGTGAGATGACAGCTGACATTATGACCAAACCGTTACCCAGAGAACATTTTGTGAATCTGCGTATAAAGCTTGGACTTTGTATGAATAAATAATTGCATGACAGTTATGCATGAGAAGGGGTTTGTTGGAATGTAATTGTATTTTACATGCATTGCCTGTCACCTATTATTTCTCTGTGATTACTCTGTGACCTCTGATGTGAATTACTTAGAGAGGTCACACAGCTATGCAACTTCCTGTGGGGGTTAGATGCAGCAGATGCAGCACATGGAGCACATGGAGCTCATGATCTCTCCTAACCTGAGAGGATCTATGGTGGTGTGAGCATCCATTACCATCTAAGCACATGGAAGGAGCTGATAAGACAAATGTATAGTAATATGTAAATATAAGCCTGTCTGATTATAATCAAACTGCAAACTGTGAGTAAACAGATGTTTTGTTACTTCAACTTTAAAGTGACTCAGCAGTGAATTATTCAGGGGTGAATGAGAGAGAGATGAAGAAAGAAATTAACATTTCTAAAGCTGAAGCTGTGTGTACTAAAATCTGCTAATTATTTACTACAAATAATCCAACAATTACAGCAGTCCAGGAGCAGTCTGGATAACCTAGGTCAGTGATGATTATTTGGAAATATCTTTAAATACTGTTCCACAGCCTACATTTAAAAGAAATGCCAACTGTGGAGTTTAAATATTGGCCCAAATACATCAATTTCTCTTTCCCTTCTGTGATCCTTTTTTGTTATGGAACTACTTATTGAATATTGTATAATGCCTGTCATGTCTTCCCCTTCCAGACTCATCCTGTCTTTAAGGTGTCTTGTTTTTTTTTTTTAAACCTAATGTAACCGCAGGTTAAACTTTCTGTTTACCTGGGCATGGTTGGACCAGTGCTGGTGCTGGTACTCTGCCAATTGCTGGTGTTGTGGGAATGGAGGTGGTGCTGGCATGGAGTGTTCTCCATGGGTGCAGCTGCACTGAGAACTGGTACTGGAGACTGCAGATAGATGATCTTGGGGCTGAACTCAGAAGTGTTCATAGCTATTTGAGAGGTGGCCCTCCAGATGTGATATGTGCCTGAGAAGTAGCCATGATGCTGCTTCAGGGTTTGGGAGGCAGTGTAGGGCCAAGTGGACTCTGGCAAGATGGCAGGTGGCCTCTGGTATGATTGCGGTGGTTGATGGGGGAAGGCTCTGTCAACTCGTGGATATAGATTGTGTCCCAGGGAGCAGTGGCGTACCAAGGGAGGGGGCAGTGGGGGGCGGTCTGCCACTGGGTGCACGCCGCTGGGGGGTGTGCCACGTGCCGGTCAGCGTTGTTGGTTTCCATGCTCCCTCTGCCCCGGAATAGGAAGTAACCTGTTCCAGGGCAGAGGGAGCATGGAAACCAATGACGCTGACCGGCTCGCGGCACCCCCCCCCCAGTGGCGTCACCCGGGGGGGTTCTTTCTCCGGGGTGGGGGGGTGTCCCTTCGCCGGGGGGGGGGGCACTGCACCCGAGGGCGGGGCGCATCGGCGATCTGCCCCGGGTGTCAGCGCCCCTCGGAACGCCACTGCCAGGGAGCACTCATGTCTACATGTGAACATGCACGTGAACAAGGAGGTATGAAGTGCTGAAGCTGGTACTGGGGTTTGGATGAGAGGGTGAGTACCAGGTAGGGGTGAGTGTTTATATGTGTGAATATGTAGGGATTAGGGTTTTTAGGGGAAGACGGTTTTTATTGTAAAGTGGTCCATATTTTTCTGAGGCAGGGTTTGTGTGCCTTGTGGCTGTAGTGAACCCAGAACAAGGAAGACTTTAAAATTGTAAGTGGGCTGATTTTGGCAGTTGAGAAGGAATTGCCAAAATGATTGGTTTTATGTGAGTATGATTGTGATCTGGGAAGAAAAACTAAGGAAAAGTTAAAGCAAAATTGGTAGTTTCAGTGTGTGTTTGAGTCAGTCATAGACTGCCTGCTTGCGTAGTAAGTGTGACTGACTGGTAAGGGAAAGAGAGCAGATGCAGTATTTAATTCCTCTCAGTATAATTATTGAAGGAGAGACTGGAAAATTGATGTATGATTTTTGATATAAACTGGAGAAGAAAGTTATTTAAAAGAAAAATTTCCTTCTGGAGTAAAAAAAAAAACATTAATATTTAAACTGACTGAACTAATACCATTACTATTCTAAAGTGTATGTTTAATGAAGACTGTAATTGAAAATAATTTCCAGAGCTTAAATACAGTGCAATCTGCTTAAGTGCAAGGGTCTACGACCAAAGAAATACATGCAGTTAACCGGAGCATGCACTTAACCGTTGTGACCCAAAGAAGCTTGACATCTGATAAACATATGTACAGTACTGTTTATTACATGTACAGTATACAGTCTCCATTAATTGACGTTAGGCTTACTTGAAGTAATCAGCTATAGTCCTCTGTACACTATTGTGTCTGTGAGTTCCATAGACTACGTCTGCCAGATGGTAAAAACTGTCATAGTACTGACATCCAGTGGCCTCCAGATAGGCCCGCATGGTGTTGAGACTCTCCAGTGCTCTTTCAAAAGTGACAGGTGGTTGTTGAATTTCGTCACCATGTGCATCGCTGCTCATTTCATCATCTGTTTCATCATCAGCCATTGCCTGCATGTAGGCACATATCTGGACATCAGTGCTGTCGTCAGCTGTATGTAGATCGTAATCAACAGCTACATAGTGATGAAACTCCTCTTTAGTAACACAGGCTGGGATGTCAATAGCCTGTTCATCTGACGCGTTTACAACAGCTGCATCTGTTTCGTCCCTCTCCACATCCTTAACAAAGCTTGCCCACTTGTAGCAGTTCACAATGGTTGCCTGTGTAACATGATTCCAGGCTTCTTTCTGCATATGTAGGGAATCCAACAGTGATAGATTACGAGCCAGTTCAACAGCATGTTTATCCTTTCCAGTCTGGTCATCCATAACGCTCATCAGACGACGTAGCACAAGAGCCCGATAATGTTTTTTGAAATTGGCTATTATGCCCTGATCCATAGGTTGGATCAGAGAGGTAGTGTTTGGTGGCAGGAAGACCACCTTGACATTAGACAGCCTGACATCATTACTGTGTGCAGCACAATTATCACAAAGCAACAAAATCTGACGCTTTTGTGCCCGCATTCTAGTGTCTAACTTCTTTAGCCACTGCTTCCAAATTTCTCCAGTCATCCATGAATTTGGGTTAGCCTCGTATGACACAGGAAGTCGCTTAACATTCTTGAAGCAACGGGGATGTTTGCTCTTTCCAATGATGAGTGGTTCCAACTTCTCACTCCCATCCATATTGCAGCAAAGGAGGATCGTCAGTCGGTCCTCCGACATTTTACTTCCTGTAGTTTTGGCTTGTTTAAATGCAAGTGTTCCATCAGGAATTGCTCGCCAGTAGAAACCATTTTCGTCAGCATTGAAAATGTCATGAAGTGCAAACTTGTTCAAGATGGTAGAAAGAACTGAAACAACCCAATTTTCAGCACCAAAGTCATCAGCGTCTTGTTTTTCACCATGCTGTTTCTTGAATTTTATGTTGTTCCTCTCCTTCCATCTTTCCAGCCATCCAACAGTGGCTTTGAATTCAGTTAGTCCAAGACTTTCAGCTAGCTGATTAGCTTTCTCCATAAGCAGTGGACCACTGACAGGAAACTGTCTGCTCCTACCTCGAGAAAACCACCGAAGAAGAGCATCTTGTACCTCCTCAGCTTTTCCCGCCCGTTTACGTTTCCTGTGTGGATTTGTATTGTTTTGCCAGCCTTCCAGAAGTTGATCTTTCTGCTTCAAGATATGTGAACTTTGACTGGGATTGACACCATATTCTTTAGCAATAGATGCTTGACTTTGTTTGTTTTCTAATTTTTTAAGAACTTCTATTCGTTCAGCCAGTGTTAAAGTCTTACAGTTGCATGATGACGATGACGACAACAACAACTCCAGTGTACACTCTAACAACTTTCTTTCACTTATTCTGCCTGTGGCAGTTAACCAATGAGATTTCAAATTTATCGCCCCTTTGTCACGTGCCAATCGGCTTTCATATTCCGTGCGTGTGCTTATGCGGAGTCTTTCCTGCAGAGGAACGGTCTTAAACTAAGTGAATTTTGCACTTATCAGTGCTAAACCAAAGTTTGTCCCCATAGAAATTGATGGTGCCAAAAACGGGACCGAAGTACGGCATACAGTTAAACAGAGCATGCACTTATCCGACGTGCACTTAAATGGAGTGCACTGTATTATTGAATGAGTGAGAGACTGCTCTGACAATGTAGGTATTAAGCACTGATATTACCATCTGGTTTTTTTTAAGTGTTACAGAAACAGAGATAACTGCTCTTACAGTATTTAAAACAGATATTGAAAATAATTTCTAAAGCTGAGTTTTAGAGACAATATATTATAACAACTGTAAGCAGTTAAAGAGTTTCATTTGTTCAAGAGTGAGAGAGTGCACAGAACATTTGGAAAAACTAGGGTGGATTAGTTATGGAATAAAAATGATCTTTTAATTTATTGGGGTTAGTCAGATTCAACCATTAGGTTTCTGAAGAAGGAAAGTTAGGAACTCAAAGTGACACTAGTACCGAACAGATACAAATAGGGAGAAAGGGGGGGACTCATGGACTTGATATCCCAAAAGTGGAGCATGTGACTTATTTATACCATAGGATAGAGGAATATCAACTGCTTAACCCTGCAAAAGTTCAGCCTCAAATATGGACTAATTATGCCTTTAAAAAAATGAGAAATGTTTATCAATAAAAATGTACATTTTTTAGAAAAATTCATTTGAAAAATAGTAAACTGAAAACATCTATATCTCTGTAATCCAAATTTGTGAAACAATTGTATAGTCTCTTTTTACTGACCCTATAGTACACAAAACTTTCAAAAATGAAAGTTGCCCAAGTTACCCCTCCAAATGCTACAGCAATTATCTCTATTACTTGTAACCCCAATTTTGGTACCTTTTCACTCAGCGGGTCACACACACATATATATATATATATATAATGTATACATATATGTATATATGCATATGCACATATACATATGCACATAGAAAACAAAGTTTAATATATAAATTATTACATGATCAATTTTAGTGTGCTAGTGTTCAGTGATCATGTTAGTTGAATTATCAAAATCTCTCAGGTGGACATAAGGATCCAAAAGGTAATTGAGGTGGCCATGACTAGAGGTCTGCCTACAGCGCCCAGTACCCTGGAAGTAGATGTAATTTAATAGATACACCTGTGTACTTACATCATATTTGGCATTCCCTATTCAACCTTTGAACCATATTTACCAAAGGGATTTCCCTGTTTTGTTTCTATGGGGAAAATGCTTGTACATCTGACCCAAAATGTGTCTCTTTATTGAAATATTGTAATTTCACGTAGGGAAAATGCAGAGGTGTAGTTAGCTATCAGCAAACAGAACTCAAACTCAAAATCCATTAACCAGTCTTTGCAAGCTCCTCTTACCTCAAAGTCCCCCCCCCCCCCCTTTGTAAAAAAAAAAAAATCTCCAAGCGGCAGTTTAAATGAATTATGATCATCTATGAGAAACTGCTTAAACAGAGAGGCTTTAATATATCTCCAGACTATCAAATAATTGGGTTCCCATCAGATGAATTTCGGGATGAAATTCCACCATTTGGTACAGTGGTAAGGGAATCCTGACATGTAGATTGACCTGTAGATCACATTTTTGCAATTGGGATAGTGGAGGGTTAGATAATCTCTTGAACCAGGGAGAGCGTTGCGAAGGGGGAGATCAATTAAAGGTTGCATAAAAACAGGGGTTAAGCCAAATGGAGTTCTCAAGGTTTCCGTGTTTTATTTCATTATGTAAGTTACAACTTGAAGAAGAAGAAAACAAAATCACCAAAATAAAAATATGTTGTGAGTACATTTAACTTGCCTTCCTGTCTAAATTAGCCAGACCTTTCTACAGGGTTAATCTTACTTCGCCATCCATACTGTGCTCTGAGCTGCAGAGTCCACATAAGGATTTTCAATGGCCTAGTTGTACATCCTGCCCTTTCATCTATGATGTTTTGAACACAATCATGGATCAATAAGAGCTGATATAATTTGTTATCAACTCTTCCAAGGTCTAACGCAGTTTAAATGTTGATGTTGTGAAACTGGACCTTTAACTCTGTAATTCATTACCAAACACTGTTATGCAATGTTTAGAAGTGAAGTGAAAAGCAAGCACCAGGAGAGACAGTAATACTGATCAGCTATGAAAGGTATGGCGTAGAACCTGCGAGCAATTTCTCTGGGTCGTTATGGGGGTAATGCCATAAAGTGAGCATGAATATTTATGCACCCATTATGTGCCTAAATCATTAGAGTAATGGCATATATGTGTATATGCGTGTGCACATATACATATAAATGTCAAAATTCCACCTGAGTGCTATTCTGTAAATATGTACATTTCATACATACAGTGGCGTTCCTAGGGGGGCTGACACCCGGGGCGGATCGCCGATGCGCCCCGCCCCCCCGGGTGCAGTGCCCCCCCGGAACAGCACGATGCCCCCCCCGGCGAAAGAACCCCCGGGTGCACGCCGCTGGGGGGGGGGGGGGTGCCGCGCGCCTGCCGGCTCTTCGTTTTCATGCTTCCTCTGCCCCAGAACAGGAAGTAACCTGTTCCGCGGCAAAGGGAGCATGAAAACGAAGAGCCGACAGGTGCGCGGCACCCCCCCCAGCGGCGTGCACCCAGGGCAGACTGCCCCCACCGCCCCCCCCTTGGTACGCCACTGCATACATAGTTCATATTTGACAGGTAGGAGTACGCTGGCAGAATATGGGAAGAGCATGGTTTCATTTATGTTCCTGTGAGCAACAGCATCATTGACTCTGCTTATTTTTAAGCACTCAGTTGCTCACTTTTACGTGAGCGTTATGCAAAGACCTTTCGGACCAATGACTTTACCATCCAGCATATCACCCTTGACACAGGCGTAGTGCTGAAACACGGCCGTTCAATCGCTAGGGACAGGCAGGTTCCCTGGAGTCCTGCAGAACTTGGCCTGTCCTTCACTACTGAAGGTGTGATACTGAAACAGCACCCCCTACTGGCAGGACTGTAGTTGAATGACTCCTACTCAGATTAGAGGGAACACTGGTGTGAAGTGCATCCACACTAATTGCCAATATACTTAATAGGTGATAAAGAACTTTTCTGTACAGTTCCTGCATAGTGACTGCTGGTCATACAACACCAGTAACCCCCGGAATGTATAAATGATGCCCAGATTTACGTGCCCAAAGATGCGTGCACAAATTAATTGAATTACGAACTCAGAATCATCAATAATTGGGTACTAACAACCAATTATTGACGTTAATTGGCACTGATTAGCATTTGCATGTGCATCTGGCTGTGCACTATTCTATGAGGCAGGGGCGTAGCTACGTGGGGCCACGGAGGCATGGGCCCCCACAGATTATGCCCTGGCCCCCTCTACATTTGACCCCCCCCCCCGCCGCCGCCCGCCCCCCTGCCGCTGCCGCATCAGGTACCTTGTTTGCTGGCAGGGGTCCCCAAAACCCGCCAGCCAAAGAGTTTTCTTCAGCGCCAGTCAACTCCGGCGCCTTCGTTGTGGGATCATCTGTTTCTGACGCCTTATGTCCT
This sequence comes from Microcaecilia unicolor, assembly GCF_901765095.1. Taxonomy (NCBI): domain Eukaryota; kingdom Metazoa; phylum Chordata; class Amphibia; order Gymnophiona; family Siphonopidae; genus Microcaecilia; species Microcaecilia unicolor. The sequence continues at coordinate 196,900,992 of NC_044040.1, read as the reverse complement.
GCACCGTGCAAGTAGCCCCGTGCAGGATGTAAGGCGTCAGAAACAGAACGAAGGAAGAAGAGGACCTTGGCTGGCAGGGGTTGGGGTCCCCCGCCAGCAAAGGTATGCGACGGCGGGTTGTGAGAGCTTAACAAATGGAAGCACTTCAGCTTAAGTCATTTTGTGAAATGATGCCGTGTGTATATGCACAAAAAAAATAAAATTATCTGGGACCAGAAACTTAAAAAAGAGACATCTAGACCAAAAGACAATGGTTCAAGTTGTATATAGATTTAGGCCATGATAACCAACTATGTGAAGTCATTTTATTGGTGAACTTGAATGTTTTTTTCTCCATTTTTTATTAATAGGTATTCCTTGTTGAGAAAGCAGGAAGGCGATTCCTGTTTCTCATTGGTTTGGCCGGTATGTGTGTATGCACCATAATCATGACTATCGGGCTTGAATTGTTGGTAAGTTACGTGAAGCTTATGAAAGTGTACATGTGAAATATGTAAATTATATCATAATAGAGAAAAGGAATTGGTTGATTGGTGTAAGTTTACAAATACCATCCCCCTAACTCTATAAAAGTCACTAAAATTTGCCCATACAAATTTGGGCATGTGCCCAATTTGTATGTATAATTTAATTGCATAATGAGCTAATTAGCACTGGTAATTGGCTTTTTAACAAGCAATTAATGGCATTAATTAGATTTAATTGAAATGTACGCGTGTAAATTTTATGCGTGAGTCAAAAAAGGGGGTATGGAAATGGGAAGGTCATATCAGGTCATGGGCGGATCAGGGGCATTCCTTTAAGTTACATGTGTAGTTAGAGAATAAGGGCATCGGCACCTAAATTTACACATGGGTATTTGCATCACATTTTAGTTGGTGCAAATGGGTGAGCCGAAAGTTAGACACTATTCCTGGGTATAAGCATTACTCTACAAACTATGCCTAACTTCAGTGGCGTACCAAGGGGGGGGGCGGTCCGCCCCGGGTGCACGCCGCTGGGGGGTACCGCGGCGCGCGCCTGTGGGCTGCGACTTCGCTAACTTCCCTCGTTCGCTACAGCTCACTCTGCCCCGGAACAGGTTACTTCCTGTTCCGGGGCAGAGGGAGCTGCAGCGAACGAGGGAAGTTAATGAAGTCGGAGCCCACAGGCGTGCGCCGCGGCACCCCCCCCCAGCAGCGTGCACCCGGAGGGGTGTCATTTCACCGGAGGGGGGGTGTAATTTCGCAGGCGGGGGGGCTCTGCACCCGGGGGGGGGGGCGCATCGGCGATCCGCCCCGGGTGCAATCCAAGCTAGGAACGCCACTGCCTAACTTTAAGTACATTTTTCAGAATAGCTCTTTTATCAGTGCTGATTATTTTTTGGTGCCATATATAGAATTCACCCCCCCCCCCCCCTATATACAACTAGATTCAGTGGTAACTTATTGAATTATAAAAATGAACCTTTAAGAGTGGACTAACACGGCTACCACACCTCTCTATTAAAAATGAACACAAATTGCAAAGTAGCTTTCCAGATATAAAATAGTGTCCCTAATCTGTGAATCTGCAGTGTATATACCATCCCCCCCCCCCCCCCCCCGCCAAGTCCCCACGCACTGATTAGCTAGCAGTTGGAAAAGGAGAGTGGTGGTACCTTTGGCTGTACGCTCCTCTAGAGGCACCCCATATGGTTCAAGTTGCATCCTGGTGCAGCAGAGCAGAGGCGGCTGAGGGGAGATATGATAGAGGTCTATAAGATAATGAGTGGAATGGGACGGGTCGACGTGGAGCGTCTGTTTACGCTTTCCAAAAATACTAGGACAAGGGGGCATGCGATGAAGCTGCAGTGTGATAAATTTAAAACGAATCGGAGAAATTTTCTCTTCACTCAACGAGTAGTTCAACGCTGGAATTCGCTGCCGGAAAAGGTGGTTAAGGCGGTTAACTTAGCGGACTTCAAAAAAAGGGTTGGATGGCTTCCTGGAGGAAAAAGCCATAGAATGTTATTGAATGGACGAGGGAATAATACAGTATTTCTAGGATGGGCGGGACAAATTGCTTGTTCTTTTGGCCGCTGTCGGTGACAGGGTGCTGGGCTCGATGGACCCTTGGTCTGTCGCAGCATGGCGATGCTTATGTACTTATATATTCGGAGGCACCACTGATTTCCTCCGACTACTGGATGATTAGGAAGGGGCACAGAGGACAGAGAATTAGCAGGGGTTAGGAGGGTGAAAGAGGGTTCAGTAGATGGTGGACAGAGAACAAGTGTGGATGTATGCGAGAATTGTTGGGCTCATTTTCAAAAGAGAAAAACATCCAAAAAGTGGCATAAATCTGCATTTGGATGTTTTTCTCTCAAAAACGTCCACCTTGATATTTTCAAAACCAATTGGATGTTTTTCAGCCATAATGGAACAGAACAAAACCGTCCAAGACTAAAACTAAGACGTTTTGAGCTAGATCTGTTGTTTTTTTTTTTTTTTTTTTTTTACGAATAAGGCACAAAAAGGTGCCCTAAATGACCAGATGACCACTGGAGAGAATCAGGAGTGACTTCCCCTTGCTCCCTCAGTGGTCAATAACTCCCTCCCACCCCCGAAACAAATGTGATTAAAAACATCACTTGCCAGCCTCTATGCCAACCTCAGATGTTATACTCAGGTCCATTAGAACAGCATGCAGGACCCTGGAATAGTCTAATGGTGGGTGCTGTTCATTACAGACAGGTGGACCTAGGCCTATACCTCACTACCTGTTACACTTGTGGAGGAAACTGTGAGCCCTCCAAAACTCACCAGAAGCCCACTGTACCCACATATAGGTGCCCTGATCACCCATAAGGGCTATGGTAGTGGTGTACAATTGAGGGTAGTGGGTTTAGGGTGGATTTTTTTGTGGGGGGCTCAGCAGACAAGATAAGGGAGCAATGGTGAGATGTGTGCCTGGGTGCATTTTATGAAGTCCACGGCAGTGCCCTATTGCTTTCCTGGGACGTCTGGGGGACCAGTCTACTAAAAATGATGGCTCCTCATACCAGAGGGAGGGGGGAGGTATCTCTGTCACACACACACTCTCTCACAGTCAGTGCCTTTCTCTCTCTCACTCTCACACAGTCTTTCACACTATGTCTCACACTGTATCACATTCACTCTCTATGTGTCACACAGTCACTCTCACACACTCTCGGTCTCACACACTCGGTGTCATACACTCTCGGTCTCACAGAGAGTCTGTGTGTTCACTCTCTCTCTCTGTCACACACACATACTTGCACATTCACTCTCCCTCTGTCACACAGTCACTCTCTCTCAAACATACACACTCCGAGGAAGACCTTGCTAGCGCCTGTTTCATTTCTGTCAGAAACGGGCCTTATTTACTAGTGTGCATATAATTTAGGCCTGAGCACTTACAGCAGCCTAAAGGCCAGAAATATGTGCATAACTTATATTATTCTATAAATTATTCCCTGGATTCTTTATAGCATGACCAAAATTGCGCTCACAAATCTGGTCAAATTCTGGATTTGTTCGTGCAATTTAATTACTTAACAAGCCAATCAGCGCCAATAATTGCCAAAAACACACAATTATTGACACCAACTTGGTATTAATTAGAATTTCCTCTTACAACTTGCTAGTCGTATTCTGTAAAGTGATAATGTAAATTCTAACGCGTGCTTCCAGGCACGGCCACTAGGTGTATTCTATAAATCGTGTCTAAATCTAGGTATGGTTTACAGAATACGTCTAGGCGGAAATGTTTTTGGCGCTGATTTTTCAGGCGCCATATATAGAATCTAGTCCTATGTGCTTAAAATTTGAGTCCTGCTCTGCTCAGACTATGCCCATGTGTGTGCTTGCCTGTAAAATATTACATTATACAGTAATACCTCGGTTTTCGTCGATAATCCGTCCAAAAACAATCGGCGAAATCCCAAACCGAGGCAATTAGTATTAGCACTCGCAATCAATAAAAAAATGCTCACACAACGAGAAACAACGCCACACTGAGCAGAACGCATGGGTCACCCTTTGTTTTCGTGAGGTCATGTGGGCACGCCAACGAAATCCGAGGCAACCGACAAAATCCGAGACAAATTTTTCGCGAAAAAAATCGACGAAAACCGAAACCGACGATAACCGAAGTCAACGGAAACCGAGGTATTACTGTATTACATTACGCACATGACTTATATTCTGCAGATACCTTTCAGTTCACTGCGGATTACAAAGCAAAAAAACTGAACACAATAGTTCAGGAATTAACAAGAAAAGGTCTAATGCATCCTATATGATCAGATAAACTCACTTATCATCTGATAAAACAAACTTTTGGAATAAAAGTCTTAAACATCCTTCCGAACTATAATTAGTTCTTGTTTGATCTAACCAAGAATCTTAAAGAATCCCACAGGGAAACAGCTTGATATGAAAATGACGATTTTACCGACTTGTTTTCATAGACGGGAAACATAACAACACGCAATCCAAAATGAATGTGTCCTAACGATGAGTGTACTAATTACATCATATACCATGGTGCTTCTCCATAAAGGATTTTAAAAATCATTACGCCTAGCTTGAATTGAATCCTGGCCTCTACCGGAAGCCACTGTAACTCAAGAATTGCTGGAGTTACAGAATCAGACCTAGTAAATCAATCTATTAGCTGTATTTTGAACTATTTGAAGTCGTCTAATAGAAGCCTTGGAACAGCCAGAAAGAGCTAGGTTACAATAATCCATTCTTGATAGCATCAAAGCTTGTACCAACAGTTGGAATGCAGATTGGTCAAAGTATTTTCTAATAACTCTAAGCTTTTTGATTAAAAAAATATATTTTTTAATTACTAATACCAATCATTTCTATAGTGCTACTAGACATACACAGCACTGTACACATTATATGCAGGTACTTTCTCTGTCCCTAGAGGGTTCTCAATCTAAGCTTTTGTATCTGGAGCTAATGAGGGTTAAGTGACTTGCCCAAGGTCACGAGGAGATGAACTGGGAATTGAACCCAGGTCACCAGGGTTAAAACCCACTGCACTAACCATTAAGCTACTCCTCCACTCAAATTTATATGATTTTTCATAGTGAGGGTACTATCTACCTCAACCCCAAGAATTCTTGATGAAGTATCAGAAGAGAATTGGTTCTTTCCAGTAGTAAAACTATGAGGTCTCCATAAAAATTTGGATTTATCTTTATTTAGTTTAAAGTTGGTGAGATAAAACCCAACTCTCAATTAAGTTTAGGCAGTTAAGCATTATGTATGAATGAAGTTACAGAATACCATATATATGCCATTATTCCAGTTATTTATACTTTACCGAATATCCCCCAGTCCCGGAAGTGTACATCACAGGAGGCAGGCCTGGCACAGGAAGCAGCAGCGGTAGCGCAGAGAACTGGGTCCCGCATCTCCCATAGTAGTTTATTAATGCAAACTCAGAGGTTCAGGCCCAATCAGCTGCAAGCCGCATCTGACATCAAATCTTGTAGAGAGGGAGAAACAGAGATGGAAAATACTTAAAAAAAAAAAAAAAAAAACTACTTCCCAAATTTGCACTTTGTTATTAAGTACAAAAGTATAGATTAAATGTAACTCGTTAAAAGTAAAAAGTATTGCAAAAAAAAAAAAAAGTAACTTGTTATAAGCAAAAGTATTGCCAATTGTACTTAAGTATTGTAACAAAGTACAATACTTTGTTACTACCCATCTCTGGTGGTAACAGTGGCTAGCGTATCTAGAAAAGGATTGGACAAGTTCTGTAGGAAAAGTCCATAGTCTGTTATTGAGATGGACATAGGGGGAAGCCACTGCTTGCCTCGGAATTGGTAGCATGGAATGTTGCTACTATTTATTTATTTATTTATGTATTTATTTATTTATAGCATTTATATCCCACATTTTTCCACCCATGGGCAGGCCCAATGTGGCTTACATCATCTGCAAAAACATACATCAATTTGAAATTCTGAATGGAATGTTACTACTCTTTGGGTTTCTATATGGAATGTTGCTACTATTTGAGATTCTGAATGGAATGTTGCCACTCTTTGGGTTTCTATATGGAATGTTGCTACTCTTTGGATTTCTGCCAGGTACTTGTGACCTAGAATGGCCACTGTTGGAAGCAGGATACTGGGCTAGAGATGGACCATTAGTCTGACCCAGTATGGCTATTCTTATGTCATGTTCTTATATGTCAGGGGTAGGGTCTGATTGTTGAGGGATTATTGAGTGTTGGGGTTTCTTATTGAAAGGGGGGTTGATTGTTGGGGGAGGGTATTAATTTATTGTTGGGGCAGAATTGACCCTGTCAGGGATGGTGATATCATTGTGGAGTGGGGTGGGGTGGGGGGGGGGGGGGAGGATGATCACACCTGTTGAGGTCTCTCCTTCCCCTCATTCCCTCTCTTCCTTTCCTGAAGTTACTATTGAGGAAACTACACTTCTCCTTTCTTCCTCAAAATGTACCGCCTGTTCCTCTGATCCCATTCCCACCCACCTTCTTAATGCCATCTCTCCTGCTCTTATTCCTTTTATCTGTCACATTCTCAACCTCTCACTTTCCACTGCGACTGTCCCTGCTGCCTTTAAACATGCTGTGGTCACACCTCTCCTTAAGAAGCCTTCACTTGACCCTACTTGTCCCTCTAATTACCGACCCATCTCCCTCCTTCCTTTTCTCTCCAAATTACTTGAGCGTGCTGTTCACCGCTGCTGCCTTGATTTTCTCTCCTCACATGCTATTCTTGACCCACTACAATCTGGTTTTCGCCCTCTCCACTCAACCAAAACTGCGCTTACTAAAGTCTCCAATGACCTATTACTGGCTAAATCCAGAGGTCAATATTCCATCCTCATTCTTCTTGATCTTTCCGCTGCTTTTGACACTGTCGATCACAGCATACTTCTCTATACCCTGTCCTCACTTGGATTCCAGGGCTCTGTCCTTTCCTGGTTCTCTTCCTACCTGTCCCTCCGCACCTTTAGTGTTCACTCTGGTGGATCCTCTTCTACTTCTATCCCTCTGCCTGTCGGCGTACCTCAGGGTTCTGTTCTTGGTCCCCTCCTCTTTTCTATCTACACTTCTTCCCTTGGTTCATTAATCTCATCCCATGGCTTTTCCTACCATCTCTATGCTGATGACTCCCAAATCTACCTTTCTACCCCTGATATCTCACCTTGCATCCAAACCAAAGTTTCAGCGTGCTTGTCTGACATTGCTGTCTGGATGTCTCAAAGCCACCTGAAATTAAATATGACCAAAACCGAGCTTCTCATTTTCCCCCCCAAACCCACCTCCCCGCTCCCCCCGTTTTCTATTTCTGTTGATGGCTCTCTCATTCTCCCTGTCTCCTCAGCTCGAAACCTTGGGGTCATCTTTGACTCTTCTCTCTCCTTCTCTGCTCATATCCAGCAGATTGCCAAGACCTGTCGTTTCTTTCTTTACAACATCCGTAAAATCCGCCCCTTTCTTTCCAAGCACTCTACCAAAACACTCATCCACACCCTTGTCACCTCTCGTTTAGACTACTGCAATCTGCTTTTTGCTGGCCTCCCACTTAGTCACCTCTCCCCTCTCCAGTCGGTTCAAAACTCTGCTGCCCGTCTCATCTTCCGCCAGGGTCGCTTTACTCATACTACCCCTCTCCTCAAGACCCTTCACTGGCTCCCTATCCGTTTTCGCATCCTGTTCAAACTTCTTCTACTAACCTATAAATGTACTCACTCTGCTGCTCCCCAGTATCTCTCCACACTCGTCCTTCCCTACACCCCTTCCCGTGCACTCCGCTCCATGGATAAATCCTTCTTATCTGTTCCCTTCTCCACTACTGCCAACTCCAGACTTCGCGCCTTCTGTCTCGCTGCACCCTACGCCTGGAATAAACTTCCTGAGCCCCTACGTCTTGCCCCATCCTTGGCCACCTTTAAATCTAGACTGAAAGCCCACCTCTTTAACATTGCTTTTGACTCGTAACCACTTGTAACCACTCGCCTCCACCTACCCTCCTCTCCTCCTTCCTGTACACATTAATTGATTTGATTTGCTTACTTTATTTTTTTGTCTATTAGATTGTAAGCTCTTTGAGCAGGGACTGTCTTTCTTCTATGTTTGTGCAACGCTGCGTACACCTTGTAGCGCTATAGAAATGCTAAATAGTAGTAGTAACCTATAAATGTACTCACTCTGCTGCTCCCCAGTATCTCTCCACACTCGTCCTTCCCTACACCCCTTCCCGTGCACTCCGCTCCATGGATAAATCCTTCTCATCTGTTCCCTTCTCCACTACTGCCAACTCCAGACTTCGCGCCTTCTGTCTCGCTGCACCCTACGCCTGGAATAAACTTCCTGAGCCCCTACGTCTTGCCCCATCCTTGGCCACCTTTAAATCTAGACTGAAAGCCCACCTCTTTAACATTGCTTTTGACTCGTAACCACTTGTAACCACTCGCCTCCACCTTCCCTCCTCTCTTCCTTCCCGTTCACATTGATTTGATTTGCTTACTTTATTTATTTTTTGTCTATTAGATTGTAAGCTCTTTGAGCAGGGACTGTCTTTCTTCTATGTTTGTGCAGCGCTGCGTATGCCTTGTAGCGCTATAGAAATGCTAAATAGTAGTAGTAGTAGTCTCTTGTAACCAGAGCTAATATTGTGATGTCATAATGCCTCAGTCCACAAATAAGAGCCAACCTCATCAGTGATGTCACAATGGCTTGATTGTCCTATACTTGGCTCACATTACATAGCTCTTTGAGCAGGGACTGTCTTTCTTCTATGTTTGTGCAGCGCTGCGTATGCCTTGTAGCGCTATAGAAATGCTAAATAGTAGTAGTAGTAGTAGTAATATCATTGTTGAGGTTAATCAGACTGTTTAGAGGGATATCATTGGTGGTGGTGGTGGGGGGGGGGGGGGGGGGATGTGATTGGACCTGCTGGGAGGGGAAGATTGATTTTTGGGGAGGATGTGGTCAATGGCAGAGGTGTATTGCCATGGAACTTCAGCTGCCTGCAACAGTAATGGCAGTAGTGCTGCTGCACTTGGCACCTGCTTTTGTGATGGCAGTAAGAGCACCAGCACATTGGTAAGCATGACAACTAGTACACAGTAATGACCTCAAGCCTGCCCAGGGCGCTCCTACAGTGGCGTACCAAGGGGGGAGCAGTGAGGGCGGTCCGCCCCGGGTGCACACCGCTGGGGGGGGTGCTGCGCGTCTGTCGGCAACGCTCGTTCCCTGCTCCCTCTGCCCTGGAATGGGTTACTTCCTGTTCCGGGGCAGAGGGAGCAGGGAACGAGCGAAGTTGACAGGCGCGCGGCACCCCCCCAGCAGGTAAAGATGCACCCGGGGGGGGGGTGTCCGTCATTTCACCGGGGGGGGGGTCGCGCTGCACCCGGGGGGGGGGGGCGCATCAGCGATCCGCCCCGGGTGTCAGCCACCCTAGGAACGCCACTGCACTCCTAGTTCCCGCCTCAACCGGCATTAAGCAGCAAGCACTGGTTTTTTACCTTGCTTGCAGTTTTAATATGATTAGGGGCCCTTTTACTAAGGCATGCCTAAAAGTGGCCTGCCCTGGTATAGGCATGTGTTTTGGACGTGCGCAGGTCAAATTTTCAGTGTGCCTGGAAAAAAGGCTTTTTTTTGTGTGTGTGGCCGAAAATGGACGTCAGGCAAAATTAAAACAGCACATGTCCATTTTTGGCCTAAGACCTTACCACCATCCAGCAAACTTTTCCCTACCAGTATCAGACACCCTGGAAATTCTTGGAGTAACCATCGATCGAAATCTTACACTTGAAAGTCATGTGAAGAACACAACTAAGAAGATGTTCCACTCAATGTGGAAACTTAAAAGAGTAAAACCTTTCTTCCCAAGGGCCATTTTTCGCAACCTAGTACAGTCAATGGTACTGAGTCACCTCGATTACTGCAATGCACTCTATGCTGGCTGCAAAGAACAGATCATCAAGAAACTTCAAACAGCCCAGAACACTGCAGCCAGACTCATATTTGGAAAAACAAAATACGAAAGTGCAAAACCACTAAGAGAAAAGCTACACTGGCTGCCACTTAAAGAACGTATCGCATTCAAGATCTGCACATTAGTTCATAAAATCATTCACGGAGATGCCCCGGCCTACATGTCAGACCTTGTTGACTTACCACCAAGGAATGATAAAAGATCAGCTCGCACATTCCTTAATCTACACTTCCCCAGCTGTAAAGGACTGAAATACAAACTAACACATGCATCCAGCTTTTCATACACGGGCACGCAGTTATGGAACGCCTTACCACGTAAACTAAAAAACAACGAACTTTCACAAATCTCTGAAAACATATCTCTTCAATAAGGCATACCACAACATCGATCAATAATTGGAACTGTTCTAAATAATCTCTTCTTATGCCTATCATCCTATTCTCCATGTAACTCCAACTATAACTTTTTACCCTGGAATGGCGAATGCCATTACGAAACATTGTAAGCCACATTGAGCCTGCAAAAAGGTGGGAAAATGTGGGATACAAATGCAACAAATAAATAAAATAAGGTCTCATGCGCTAAGCGGGCGGTAAGCGGCCAGTGCGCATAAACTGCCAATTACCGTCGGGTAAGTGCCACACGGTAGAAAATATTTTCTACCCTGTGTTTTGGGCATGTATCAAAAATGGAATTACCACCCGGGTCACGCGGTAGCTGGGTGGTAATTCCAATTTGGCATGCATTGGACACGCGTAGGTGTCTACGCGCCTTAGTGTGGGTCCATGCTAATGTAAACTGTTTCATGCTGCTTAGTAAACATACCCCACTGATTTACTGTGGGTAGGTTAGTCTATTGCTAGTATAAAAATGCATCAGTCACTTAATTCTGATCTCATTTTCTTTCTTCACAGAGCAAGTATACTTGGATGAGTTATTTAAGCATGGTGGCCATCTTCCTTTTTGTGACTTTTTTTGAAATTGGGCCTGGACCAATTCCCTGGTTCATTGTTGCTGAGCTGTTCGGTCAAGGGCCACGCCCTGCAGCGATGGCAGTAGCTGGGTGCTGCAACTGGACTTGTAACTTCATCATTGGAATGTGTTTCCAGTACATAGCTGTAAGAGAATTATATTGCAACTTATCTGTTAGTGATACATCAAAAACAGTACATAATGTATTACCTAGGGCTGGCTGAACCATGAGGTAAACCAGGCAGGCGCCTAGGGCAGAACAGTCGGGGGGGGGGGGGGTAGTGAATGGCATAAAATGAAGTCATCCATGTCACTGTTCCACTCTGTTCCTCGAACCTGGCCAGTGATTTTCACTCTTTCAAAAAGTACAAAGACCAGGGGACACTCATTGAAATTACCTGGAAATACTTTTATAAAACAAATGAGAGGAAATATTTTTCACTCAAAGAATAGCTAAGCTCTGGAGCTCATTGCCAGAGGATGTGGTAACAGTGGCTAGCATATCTGGGTTTAAAAAAAGGTTTGGACAAGTTCCTGGAGGAAAAGTCCATAGTCTGCAATTGAGATGGACTTGGGGGAAGCCACTGCTTGCCCTGGGATTGGTAGCATGGAATCTTTCTACTATTTGGGATTCTATATGAAGGAATAGGGGAAACCAAAAAACCACTTCCCAGAATATGAATATATATATATATATATATATATATATATATATATATACTAGTAAAACATGCCCGTTTCTTGCAGCAATGAAACGGGCGCTAGCATGGTTTCCTTCCGGACCTCCCCCCCATCACTACTCACCCCGTCGGTGATGGCGTTCATCCGCCATTGTTGCGGACCTCGGCACCACCTTCAATGTGCTGACATAGCTCCGCCCTCGACGTCATCACGTTTGACGCGAGGGCAGGGTCCCAGCACAGTGTTTTCAGTGGCTTCACCACCACGAAGGCTTCAAACAGGAAGGAAGTGCCCGGAGGACCTGACAGTGACGTCAGTGTCCTCAGAACGTTGAGGGTGAGTTTTATTATATATATATATATATATATATATATATATATATATATATATACACGATTTGAGATTCTGCCAGGTACAGGTGACCTGGTTTTGGCCACTGTTGGAGGCAGGATACTGGGCTAGGTGGATCATTGGTCTGACCCAGTATGGCTATTCTTATGTCCTAATCTTCATTGTAAGAACCTATAATGAACATTAGAACACAAGAATAGCCATTAGAACAACTTTCTCAAGGAGTGAGTCCCCAGTTTGTTCTGTTCTTGTAGTGGGATTAGAACACAAGTTCTTTATCGCCTTTCAAAAGAATTGAGGACTCGCTCTTCAAGAAAGCTGTTATGGCAAAAACCACTGGCCAGGTCAGATGAGCGAAATGGAGGATATGGACTATTTCATTTTTGTTTTGATTTCCTTTATTTCAGAGAACTTCCTTTTCATCCTTAGAAAAATTGCTCAGATATACAGGTATATATATATTAGTTTCTGATATATTGTTTGGATGGTCCCGGAGAGGTCATCACTTTTGGCGACCTCCCTGATTTTGTTCTTCTTCTGTCAAGCACATTCATTTTACATGGTTATGGGAGGGTTCACTTACATTTCAGACTAGCAATGCAAATTAGAACTTTATCTTCTAATTTGCTTTTTTTGTTTCAGAAATAGTTGAAAAATTAATTTAAGATGGAAACTATGGGGTCCTTTTACCAAACACCGGTAAAAGGAGTCCTGCAGTGGCATCAGCACGTGGATTTGCCATGCGCCAAGGTCCCCTTTTACCACCCTAGAAGACCCTTTAAAACTTGTCATACAGCCATTTCCAGGGGGAGCCCTTACTGCCTCCTACTTAGGAGGCGGTAGGAGATCTGGCAGTAGGCTGGTGCTGCCTAATTACTGCCGAGCACATCCCCTGCGCTAGAAAATACAAAAGTATTTTCTAGCAATCTAATCGCTGCACACTGGAAGCCTGAACTACCACCGAGCTCCTGAGCAAGCCTGGCAGTAGGGCCGATTTGGCGCATGGCGATACAACGGTACAGCTACCACTGCTTCGCAAAAGGGCCCCTTATATGATTTATTTTGTCATTGTCAACTGAGTTAATATCTTTTGCTAGTAAAAAAAGGCCCGTTTTAGACACAAATGAAACGGGCACTAGCAAGGTTTTCCTCAGAGTGTGTTTGTTTGAGAGAATGTGTGTGACAGTCACTGTGTGAGGGAGAGTGAATGTGCGAGTGTGTGTGTGAGAGAGACTAGGTGTGAGTGTGTCTGTGAGAGAGTGTGTGTATAAGAATGAGAGTGTGTCCCAGGGCCCCCCCCTCTCTCTTTCTCCCTCCCTGTTCCAGGGTCCTTGTCCCTCCTCCCTCCCTCCCAGTTCCAGGGTCCCCCTTCCCAGTTCCAGAGTTGTCATCCCCCCTCCCTCCGAGTGCCATGGTCATCCCCTCCCTCCCTCTGACTTTCAGGGTCTCCTCCGTCTGAGTTTCAGGGTCTCCCCTCTCCTTCATCCGGGTTTCAGGGTCTCCCCCCTCCCGGCCATTTGCGCGTGAAGGGCTCAAGGCAGCACAGGAGAGAGCGGCTCATGAGCGAGGGAGTCTTCCTCTGCTCCCTCCTGCTCAGTATTTGCTGCACCACCCATCCCGCAGCCGCCCGGTGAGCTCCGCACGCTGGAACCTGCTTATTGTGCGTGTGACCGTGAGGGTTTGGAGGCAGCGCTGCTGTTCAGGTGGCCGGCGGGAGGTCAAGCAAGCAAAGCTGTTTTAATCTGCTTTTCTGGGGGGGGGGGGGGGGGGTTGGTTTTTGTCCTTTTTCTTAGCTTTTATTTTCCATGAAGCTGCCTGGGCCCGCACTGCTGTTGCTTGGGCTCTCTGGATGATGTCATCCGAGGCTTCAGTCCCAGGCACAGCCAATCAGAATGGAGGCACGGGCCCAGGCAGCTTCATGGAATGTTCATGGTGCAAATTATTATATAGGATGTTAAACCATTTTGAACCCAAAAGGACTAAGGGGCCCTTTTACAAAAGCAAGGGAGGGCTAACGCACAGGTAGCGTGTGCACCCAGTGGAAATTCAGATTTTGGCACACGCCAAATCCCGCGGTAGAAAATCATTTTGTTTTCAACTGCGAGGGGGGCAGCAGCGCACCCACATTGGCACACACTGCATGGTTATCACGTGGGTAGTGCGTGAGCCCTTACCGCTAGGTTAATGGGTGACAGTAAAGTCTCAGGGCATAAATAGGTGTGCATTAGTTTTAATATTAGTACAGGTCCATTTCCTGGCATATTAAAAAAGAACCTTTTTCTTACCTGCAGTATAAAAGTGCCCAGCACACGCCTAAAAGATGTGCCCACACTACCGCTGGCCACTTTTTAGTGCAGCTTTGTAAAAGGACCCCTAGATGAGCTATTTAAAAAAAAAGCATATTTTTGGAATATGCTTTTGTTTGCGAACGAATAATGTAAAAATTTAGAGACAAATAAAGAAGTGATGAAACATTAGTCACAATGACAAATGCTCAGAAGCAGTGGTATATTTTTTTATCCTTTAGGAGTGAAGGAGTAGCCTAGTGGTTAGTGCAGTGGACTTTGATCCTGGGGAACTAAGTTCAGTTCCCACTGCAGCTCCTTGTGACTCTGGGCAAGTCACTTAACCCTCCATTGCCCCTGGTACAAAATAAGTACCTGTATATATGTAAACCGCTTTGAATGTGGTTGCAAAAACCTCAGAAAGGCAGTATATCAAGTCCCATTTCCCTTTTTTGTTTCTGCTATAGTGTTGTACTTTAGTATTGAAAATGTTTGGTTTATGAATGATTAAACTTTGAAATAAATCTTTTTAAAAATTACATACATTTAAGACAAACCACTCTATGTCATTAAAAATATTTCTCTGTTTTGTCTTTCCCTCCGGCAGAAATTGTGTGGATCCTATGTGTTTCTCATCTTTGCAGTTCTGCTCCTTGGTTTTACCCTGTTTACGTACTTCAAAGTCCCAGAAACAAAAGGAAAATCCTTTGAGCAAATTTCTGCTGAATTCCGTCGGAGGAGGCAGTCTCCACGCACACTCAAAACTGCAACTGAAATGGAATACCTTGGAAGTAGCACAGATGCTTAAACTGTCATGCAAGGTCAAGCTTACAGATAATATGTTTAAGAAAAACAAAAGTATATACACGTATACAGCAAAGAGGGTCTCATTTACATGCCATCCTATGAAATGTTACGATATAATGAACAAGCTTTACGTCGCCAGACTTTTACTTCCAATATCACTGAAGTCCCAGGGAAATGCATCAGTGGTTGTACATCTACTTAAGGGTTATAGCCTTCGGACTTTAAATCCAGGAAATACCACAAGTACGCTGTAAGGAAAGGAAGGACGAAGGTGATGTTACATATTCAGGTAGTTCACTTGTAACAAACATCAGTGTTTAACATAGACATGTCAAATTGAAAATGCATTTGTTTTGTGGCAAAGATAAGAATTTCAGTTGGGATATCAATTCCAAAAGTGTTCATTAAAAAAAAACTTGCCTTTTTTTTTTGGGGGGGGGGGGGGTAATTTTCTCTTAAGTCTCCTCATGAACTTCCAGTTTGGTCAGTGCGAGTCTCAAGCAGTGCCATGAGCTTTCCATCACAAACTATCCAGAGATTTTGCACACTTAAACACACTTGTCATCTGCTACAAAAGACAGTGACTCTCTGTGGAACCAAAGTACATGTGAACCAAAATCTGACACGTGACACTAGGCGTTACCATTGTAAAGTGGCTAAATCTATTCTTTTCTGCTTTCAGAAAAGTCAGTGCTTCCTGTATAGCCTCCAGATCCTCAGTTGGCTCAAGAACTAGAAACAGGAATCAAACCAGGAATCCTGCATGGGACTGACATTGCCAGTAGGCCTTTCTAAAGGCTTAAGATTTGCACTGAGCTAGGGTTTACTTGCTATTGTATGGATCCTCAGGAGCTTAGCCGAGATTGGATAACAGAGCCGGTAGTGGGAGGCGGGGCTGGTGGTTGGGAGGAGGGGATAGTGCTGGGCAGACTTGTAGGGACTGTGCCCTGAAAAAGACAGGTACAAATCAAGGTAAGGTATACACAAAAAAGTGGCACATTTCTTGGGCATACTGGATGGACCGTGCAGGTCTTTTTCTGCCGTCATCTACTATGTTACTTGAGGGTTGCACTTAAAAGTAGAGGGTTCCAGACTCCTGTATTCACCAGTATTAGTCACAGCAGAGGAGCAGAAGCAACAATGATACACCAAGAAAGGAGCATTAAGAAACGAAATGTAGAAATCTCTTTGGTGCTTTTGTCTGACAAACATTAACTCACCAAGAAAATGGAAAATTGTTAAGTGACTGACCCCAGGGTTTGGCCACTTGTTTCTTGGCATTTAAAAAAATATATATTATTGCAACAATAATTTTGGACTGGTGATGTGTAACTAGTTTCTTATCAGAGATTCATGCCTGCGTTGTGCTATTCCTTGTCTTCATAAATTAAATTAACCAGAGACTACCCGAGTTCAATTCCTGGCTCAGGAATTCTGGTTCCAGGGCTTGCTGTGGCTGCGGGACAGCTTTCACACCAGTGGGGAGGGGGAGGAAGGGGAACAAGTCTCAATCATCATTCAAAGGTAACATGTAGGGCTGAATTGAGGGCTCATGAATAGAGCTGTGCATTTGTTTGAAACATTTCCCATGTCATGTTTATCCACTGAAATAGGAAACCAACCCCACCCCCAAAAAAAAAAAAATTCAGTAGAGGTCCTTTCAATTAGGGATGGTGCATGGCACAGTCTTTTGTTTAATTTTCTATCCCTGCTTGTCCAAAGCGGTTCACCTAATTACCGTATTTTTCGGACTTATAAGACGCACCTAGGTTTTAGAGGAGGGAAATAGGAAAAAAAAAATTGCTTTTTCCCTCCTTTAAAACCTAGGTGCTCCGGTGCGTCTTGTCCGAATCCCTCCCTCCAAGTTCGGGATCGCCCTCAGGGTTACCTCCTTCCCCCTCCCCGGCCCTGTCACCACCTCTCCCCTTACGCGATCTTCCCTGGTGGTCTAGTGACGTCGGGGCAGGAAAGAGCCCCCTCTTTCCTGCCCAGTGCGCTGCTCTCCATCCTCCTGTATGCATTGCTGCCTGACGGTCTCGGCGAGATTCAAAATGGCCGCCGAGAATTGAAGTCTTGGCGGCCATTTTGAATCTCGCCGAGACCGTCAGGCAGCAATGCATACAGGAGGATGGAGAGCAGCGCGCTGGGCAGGGAAGATGGGGCTCTTTCCTGCCCCGACGTCACTAGACCACCAGGGAAGATCGCGTGAGTAGGGAGAAGTGGTGACAGGGCCGGGGGGAGGGCGATCCCAAACTCGGAGGGAGGGAGGGCGGCCAGCCAGCCAAATCTCTTCCTTCGGACTATAAGACGCACCCCCCATTTTCCTCCCAAATTTGGGGGGATAAAAGTGCGTCTTATAGTCCGAAAAATACGGTACATTCATAAAATGAACAAATACCTAAAACAAGCAGGACCTCAGCTACATATGTAAGGTATGTTCAATGTGTGTAGATGTTGCTAAGGTTTTGTTTAATGTATGTAGTTGAGGTTTCCTATGTTTCTTCATTATGTTTTATTTCATTTAGGCTTCTATTTACTATGAGGCATATTTTCAAAGCACTTAGGGGTCATTTTACTAAGTTGCACTAGCAGCTTCTGCGCGGCCTTGCCAACATAGCCCGTTCAAAGTGAATGGGCTGTGTCGGTGGTAGTAGCTTAGTAAACCCCAGCGTTCGACTTACAAAGTTCCACAGGTTACTACAGGGGCTCATTTGCAAAGTACTTAGATTTACGGTTATTATGCAACTTTGTAAGTCTAAGTGCTTTGAAAATACACCTGTATGTAACTTTGTAAGTCTAAGGGGGTCTCGCAGTAGAAATCAGCTGGTGGTAAATGCTGAGACGCCCGTTATATTCCGATGTGTGTCTCGGCATTTACTGTCAGCTGATTTCAACCACGAGCTAAAAACGCTACCACGGTTTAGTAAAAGACCCCTTAAAATGCTTTGAAAATGAGCCCCTCTCTCTCTTCATTAGGTTGTGTTTCGGCATTTTAGCATGTTAACTCAGTTTTCTCAGCAACCGCTCTGAATTTCAACAAGAAATCTTACGTACTTCTATTAAACAACATTTAATTATCTTAAGCTATGTTGATGTTACAGACATGTTAGCATTACTACCTAGTGATTTTTGCATGTTAAAAATGTTTGAGCTAAAACACAGTAAAATAATGTCATTCAAACGATACAATTAACGCGTCAGAATTTCGCAGTCTCTGTGAATGCTAAAAGTGTCCACCCCCAGCTTCAACACAGGTCTTCAGTTGCTTTGGGAAGTTAACAGCCTTGTCGATTGGTCTCTGTGTCAGGCTGTCGCAGCTCATCTGCCAACACCTTGCCCATGATTGCCATTCCGATCCAAAATGCTTTTAAAAAGAAATTAGCTGTAAATGATCATATTACCAAATACAAATTATTCAAATGATTATTTGCAAAAGTCTATGTCACTGTGACATCACTAACAGTATGCTCGTACCCTGGGGGATTTTTTCCCCCCCCAAATAATGGTAGTTTTACAGTGCAAACATTTTTGAATGTGTGAAAATCACTGGGTGGTCATGCTAAAAAGTCTGTAACTTCACCAAGTTTAAAGATAATCTCATTCCACTCAAGCACATAGACATAGGTAGTAAAAACAACTAAAACTGTAAAATTTCACTTTGAAATTCCAGGCGGTTGCTGAGAAAACAGCAATAAAACTAGAGGGTTACTTTTTTTTTTTGCCACACCCTGTAAATCAGCGTACCTACAAATTTGTCTCATGCATATTTATTACTCAAATTCCCAGGAAAACGATAAACTTTATATTTAAAAAAATTTGCAGTGAAAGTGCTCAGAAACCAGTGTGACTCGTGAAACTCACATTTCTTTAAGGTAATATTAAGGTGATAGTCAGGCTCAGTCAAGTAACAATAGTATTTCCTTTGATAGAACCACTTATCTGATTAATCCATGTTGCCTTCAGGTTTGTGCAGTCTGCGGTGATAGATATGGTGTATAATATATCAAATCTTCTTATTCCACCCCATATTTATTAGGAATATCCTGAAACCTGAATGGATTGTTGCCCACACAGAAGTTGTGTACCCCAAGATCAATCAAATAATTAGAGTGACATCTGACGTACAGGCTTATGTGGTCTCAGATTCTCATGTGCACCAACATATTCTCTGTTCATCCTTATAAATAGTGTCACATTCTACAAAGGTTCCCCGACACCTAACTACAAATTTTGGAAGATCTATCTTGCAGCCTTTTGATTACAATTGTGATAGTACAAACTGGCTGGCTGTAGCTACGTATAGCATATGTATTGTAGAAAAGTATTTTTAGTGTCTATTTCATTGCTGAAAAACTTTGCTGTTGTTCCTAATTTATTATAGTTTTTTGTATGTTAACTATATTTTTTATGCTTTACCCCAAAAAAATATTTTAATCCTATAAAAATTTTGCAAAAAGCCATTGTCCATTTACGTTCTTGAGACATTATCTCCAGATGCTGGAAAAGTAAGAGAAGGTAACCAAAAACCATATATTAGTAAATAAATGGCATTTTGGCTGTTTTTGGATCGTAGTGATTGCTTGTGAGGGGTACAGAAGTGAACAATAGTTCTCAGAATGTTCTACACTACCACATTACACCTGTGCAAGGCCCTTGACTTGGGGTATCATTTCTTAAATACAGTATTTTCTCCTGAACCAGCCAGGCCCAATGAACTGGTAGTTAACACCCAAAAACTGCTATTCCCTCTAATTATTGCTCTGAAATAAAATCACTTTTTTATATTTCCACTTCTCGAGTCAATTTTGAGCTATAGAGCTCAGCAGCTTTTTAAACACTGGATATCCAGTGCCAGCATATGATCATGGCTGATGCAGACTCTCTGGATAGTCACATATTTTTAACTGTATAGCTGTCTGAATAGCAGTCTCAAGATCACTGCTATCTAAACAGCAGTGCTGCTTGCTGCTATATCTGGATATTCAATCCAGCCACAATATGGATACTGGTTCTGAATATCAAGATTATGTTTTTAAACTGCCATGGCCAGTATTTAAGAAAATGTCTGACCCACAGATGCCAAGTTACCCGGTTCCAGGCTAGAGACCTTTTGGCCAGTCCTGTTTTTGGACATACATTCCAAAGCACTGTGAGAGTTGTAGTGCCTGATCCTATCAATTGAAATCAGTGCTGCAAGTCCCTAATGCACCAAGATGGGATTGGTCAGAGCACCAGGACTGTCCTACAATCTCCAGGTAACCACAGCAACTGAAGATTAGGTCTTGTAATTAGAGCAGCTAAAATGAATTAACAGAATAGGGGTATTGAAAGGGATATTGAAATTGCGGATAGAGGCACATTGTTACTCTGAGGCAGGGTTGTCCAACCTCGATCCACACGGGTCACAATCCAGTCAGGTTTTCAAAACAAAGCCCCTGAAAACCCAATCTGGAGAGGGCCAAGGTTGGACACCTCTGGTCTGAGGGATCCATCAAGTCAAGGGGTTCTCAACCCAGTCAGGGTTTCAAGATACCCACAATGAATATGCACGAGATAGATTTGAATAGAATACAGGTAGTGCATACAAATTTATCTCATGCATATTCATTCTGGAAATCCTGAAAACCTGACTGGTTAGGTGGGTCTCGAGGACTGGATTGACCACCCTTGATTTAGTCCCTCTCTCTAAAGTCTGTGAGGCCAAATTCACTAATGCTGTTCTCGCATTCTGTATCCATGGGAAAAGACCTTGATTAAATTTGCTAAATACTTTTTATTAATATATTTTTCATGGTAGGCAAACATGTTTTACACACAGACATTTTTAGGGGCCTTTTTACTAAGTCACGCTATAAAGTGGCTGGCACTGTTGTTAGTGCATGGGGTTTCCAGTGTGTTGCGGTCACGTTTAGCACAGCTGTAAAATGGCTGCAATTTGGTTTGTGCCATTAATGGCCACACGCTAATTTCCCAATTAGCATGTGGCCATTACTTCATGAGACCTTACTGCCACCTATTTTGTAGGTGCTAAGGGATCGTGCGCTAATCAGGTAGCGCACGGCAATTTGCCTGCACTACCCGATCAGCGCAGGGCATGCTTACTCTCTACCGCCATACATGCCTCCACGATAAAAAATATTTGATATTTTTAGTATGGGAGTGGTACGCTGCGATCCAAGAACTACCGCTGGATGCCTGAGCATGTCCCATTGTAGTGCCTTTTCAGTGCACTGTAAGCACACAATCATGCTTACCACCGCTTAGTAAAAGGGCCCCTTAGGCTTTAAATATGAGCAAAGTATATTAGTGTTAGCATTTTTCCTGTATTATTCTTTTTACACGGGTTCAGTGGCGTAGCCACAGGTGGGCCCTGCTCAGGCCCACCCAACAGTAGCACACGTTTAGTGGTAGCTGGTGTGGATCCCAAGCTCCAACAGTTGAAGTCTTCCCCCTGATGGTGACAAAAATGCTACTCTCCACGCTACCGGTACCTGCACATGCTAAGTTTTCAGCGCATGCCTGCTGCAGATGGCCAAGGTGGAAAGAAGCATTTTCTCACCAGCTGAGATATTTTGTTTGGTGGTGGTGTTGGGGGGGGGGGGGGGGGGGGGAGAACATTTGGTGCCCACCCAGTTCTTGCCTAGGCCCAGGGACGTATCTGAGGTTTGGCGGTAGGGGGGGCAGGGGCTAGAGTGAGGGGGCACATTATAGCCCCCCCCTGCCGCCGTCACCTACCCCGCCGAGGTCCGCTTCCTCCGGTCCAGTGCCTTTAAAAATGTTACTTCAGCTGGCGGGGGACGTCACGGCCAGACTCAGTCCGAAACTGGAAGGGATGCAGGCAGGCAGTTTTCAATAGCACGAGGATGGAAGAAGAACTTAAAACAAGACCTCGGCTGGGCTGGCGGGGGACCCTCGGCGAGGGTAGGTGACGGCGGTAGGCGGGGGAGGGTTGACAGCGGTAGGGGGGTCTAGGGCGAAATCTGCGGGGGCCCAGGCCCCTGTGGCCCCATGCAGATACGCCCCTGCCTAGGCCCACCCAAAATCTGTTTTCTGGCTACGCCCCTGCACAGGTTATTGTATTCACAAGAGATGTACAGATCAGAAAATAAATATATTAATATACGTATATCTAAGCTGTGGCAGATGACTCTTGTCAGTTTTCACATGTGTGTGTGTATGTATGTGTGTGTGTATGCATGTGCTTTGCAGGAAGGATAATTAAAGGTAAGGTAATCTAGCTTTTAGATCAAATGCAGGCATTACTCATCATGTTCCTTTGCATGATCTGGACAGTGAGTAAAGGTTCTGTTTTCATTGTTCCCTGGATCCCTCATGCTTGAGTGACTGACAGGCTCATTTTCAAAGCACTTAGCCTCCCAAAGTTCCATACTTAGCCTCCCAAAGTGCTTTGAAAATATGCCTCTATGTAGCCTAATGGTTTATGCAGTAGGCTGAGAACCAGGGGAACCAAGTTCCATTCCCACTGCAGCTCCTTATGATTCTAAGCAAGTCACTTAGGGCTTCTTTTGCAAAGCCACGCTGCCGATTCTCAGCGTGGCAAATGAAAGGAAGTCCATTCAGTTCATATATTTTTATTACATTTGTACCCCGCGCTTTCCCACTCATGGCAGGCTATGGAGGGTTAAGTGACTTGCCCAGAGTCACAAGGAGCTGCCTGTGCCGGGAATCAAACTCAGTTCCTCAGGACCAAAGTCCACCACCCTAACCACTAGGCCACTCCTCCACTCATATAGGCTTCCTCTCATTTGTCGCGGGGTAACTGCTAGTGCAGCTTTGTAAAAAGCCCTTAACGTTCCATTGCCCCTGGTACAAAAAGCTTAGACTGCAAGCCCACTAGGGACAGAGAAATTAAAACATGTAAACCGCACTTTGGTTCTACCACAGAAAGATGGCATACCAAATCCATTACCCTTACAGCTGAAGCTACAAAGCTGCACCCTCAAAGCAGAAGCCAGCGAATAGTTATCCTTGGGGATGGGCACCGAGAAAATTTTGTATAATTTTTGTTTGGAATTTTTTTCATTTCCAACAAATGTCATTAATAGTATCTTTAAAAATTAATCTTTAAAAAAAAAAAGTTGCCCTCTTTCCTGATAGGTTACACATGACAATGGGTTCATGCATGCACCATAGTTTCTGCATGTGCCCTAGGGGGAAAAGAGTGCACACTAACCCCCAAATTCTATGTAACTAAAAATTGTGCATTTCTGCTCCCAATTAAATTGAATGAGCTAATTAGCACCAATAATTGAGTGTTATCAATTATTGGTGCTAACTGGCATTAAAATTTATGCATGTAAATTTTATGCATGGATCTGAAAATTAGGTGCCGGGAAAAATCTGCACTAAGTGCAATTCTGTAAAGGGCTCTCTAGGCTGAGCATCCTTTATAGAATAGCGCTTACCCCAGGGTTCTACATTTGTTGAATTTGCAATAATAATTTCAAAATGATAAAAGCTGGGATCTGGTTATCACAGTCATTTGTCTAACACAAGAAAAAGGTACCTGGCAAGATCCTAGAACAGTAAAACAGATTTTATACTGCTCATCCTAGAGAAAAAGCAGTGGAGTTTCCCATGTCCGTCTTAATAATGTCTTATGAACGTTTCCTTTAGGAAATTAGCCAAAACTTTTTTTTTAAACCCTGCTAAGCTAACTACTTTTACCACATTCTGTGGCAACAAATTCCAGAGTTTAATTACATGTTGAGTGAAGAAATATTTTCTCTGGTTTGTTTTAAATTTACTACTTAGTAGCTTCATTGCGTGCCCCCTAGGCATAGTATTTTTGGACCAGCATAGGGTGTTTTCTTAATTGGAGACCAAATGCTGGCCCAGTGGGTTCTATCAGTGGCATGTCCCTGTGCCTATTGTCCAGAGGGATGGGCTGTAACTTGAAATGACTGGCATCTGCTAGTAATAGTACACCACCTTCTAAAAAGTGCGTGCTATGTGCGTGTAGTGTCTGCACTGCTAAATCCTCTTTTTAACAGCCTCTTCTGTTCTCTTCTTTCCAGCCTTATTTCAACAATATATATGTTACAGTTTAATTATTAAAGTGAAGAAAACAAAGTCATTAGGTAACAGAGCACAGAAGGTTGTACTTTGGAAGGCCAGCCAGTTCATTTATCCATTAATAACAGGTGGAACTGTGCACTGTCAGCAACCCCCCCCCCCCCCCCCCACCTCCAATACCCTAATGCACTGAATCTAGTACCATGAGTCATTTTTCTTGTGTTAGACAAATGACTGTGATAACCAGAGCCCAGCTTTCTGCAGTATCATTTTGAAATTATTATTGCAAATTCAACAAATTCAATTAAAGTGTTAAGTAGGAGATATTTCCTGTCAAAGCCTTTTTTTTCTGCTAAGAGCGTGATGCCGCTGTGGAGCACATCATGCTGTTAGCATATGTCCTTATTTAATTATTCAAACAAAAATAGCAGACACCAAGAAACTACGTAAAGCACTATAAGAAAAAAAGTGTGTGGTACGCAATACTTCATACAGCACCACACAGACTTCTGGGTGGTCAGAGGAGTCTCTCTTAGGACCCACATGGTGGGCCTGCTGCACCCGAAATGGGCCTGCGGCTTCTGGCAAAGATAAGGCAGAGGGGATCCACATCTCCAAAAAGGCCCTCAGACCACGATCTAAGATGGTTTTGGGTAAGCCTATAAACCAGAGATTATTACGTATTGAGCGGTTCTCCAAATCCTCCAGTCTGTTTTCCGGTTTACCGAGTCATAAGTATATAAGTATTGCCATACTAGGAAAGACCAAAAGGTCTATCAAGCCCAGCATCCTGTTTCCAACAGTGGCCAATCCAGATCACAAATACCGGGCAAGATCCCAAAAAAGTACAAAACATTCTATGCTGCTTATCCCAGAAACAGTGGATTTTCCCCAAGTCCATTTAATAACGGTCTATGGGCTTTTCCTTTAGGAAGCCGGCCAAACCTTTTTTAAACACCGCTAAGCTAACCGCCTTTACCACATTCTCTGGCAACGAATTCCAGAGTTTAATTACACCTTGCATGAAGCAAAATTTTCTGATTCGTTTTAAATTTACTACTTTGTAGCTTCATCGAATGCCCCTAGTCCTAGTATTTTTGGAAAGCGTAAACAGAAGCTTCACATCTACCCGTTCCACTCCACTCATTATTTTATAGACCTCTATCATATCTCCCCTCAGCCACCTTTTCTCCAAGCTGAAGAGCACTAGCCGCTTCAGCCTTTCCTCATAGGGAAGTCGTCCCATCCCCTTTATATATTTGGAGTGGAGGAGTAGCCTAGTGGTTAGTGCAGTGGACTTCGATCCTGGGGAACTGAGTTCAATTCCCACTGCAGCTCCTTGTGACAGCCTAGCAAGGTGGGGGTGGGTAGGAGGTATGCATGGGTACATCAAAGCATTTCATTTCATTGATAGTCTAACAGGATGGATGTGGGTAGTTGAGAGGAGAGTGATAAACAGAGAAATACAACTTTATGGTTTATAATGGGCTAGAAAACCCAGATCCTTGTTAAGTCCTGTCTGTTGGGTGTCAAAATATTCAATCATTCTGACTTCAAAGGTCTTATGTTCCTGTATTGTTTTAAAGTTACCTTTCAGGATTCTTACTGTGAAATCACTGGTGCAGTGTCCTGGTCCTGTAAAGTGTTGGCCCACAGGGGTGGGAATCTGACTGGCACCAGCTTTCATCATGTTGTGTCTATGTAAATTGAATCTTGTCTTAAGCATCTGGCCTGTTTCTCCAATATAGCATCCTTCGTTACATTTTTTACACTGAATGATATATACCACATTGGAAGATGAGCATGTGAAAGATTCCTTTATGTTGAATGTTTTGCCTTTGTGAATAACTGTGGGGTCCTGTGAAATGTTTTGGCATAGCTTGCAGCTGGATCTGGACTAACACGGCTACCACACATCTCTACTTATGAAAGAAGATAAAAAGCGATTCTGGGGGTGCTTCAGCTAACTAGTCCAGGTTTTTAATGAGGGAGCTCAGGAGAAGCAAATCCCTGCTACTTACTGCTCCATGACCCAACCGGAAGACCTGTCTATCTTATATGCTAGATGGGTTGCAAAATACAGATAATAGAACATAGACTTCATAAAATAAGACATTGTTTACATAAATAAAAATCATAATATCAAGACAGAAATAACATATACCAGCTTTAAAAACATATATGACAACCAATGTTATATTTAAAAAATTATCCTATTTTCAGAAAAAAAAAGTACACTTTAAATGTCCTTTCTTTAGAATAGGGACATCTCTTGCACAAAGGAAGAAGCACCCATAATATTTACTAATCATGTTTTTCTTTAGTGCCTGCATGAAATTTCCCGTTCTTGCTTTAATTTCACTTGACTAATTTTTTTTATTTTTTATATTTTTATTGCATTTGTATCCCACATTTTTCCCACCTATTTGCAGGCTCAATGTGGCTTACAGAGTATGGTTATGACATAATCATTCCATTATATCAGATAAATTTAGTGGTGTGCAAAGATTTTGTGGTGTGTGTATATAGATAGATAGATATACGCACATATACTATTTTTGCACACACAATACCAATACAGAGAAAGAGAGAATGTGTATATGTGTAATTTTACATTTTGCGGTACATATAGGGCCCAATATTCAGCAGGATTTAGCCAGTAAGTCACAGATTGTCAATACTCGGATAATGGCATCAGGGATCTCTCTGCAAACAGATCTTCAGTTCCATTATCGGATAATAATTAGCACTGAAAATCAAAGTATATATGGCCAGATTTATGCATTGAACTGTAACGCAATACCACTTTATTTCTCATTCCGGAAATGAACTCTCTATACCTGACTGCTTAAAGTACTCTGTCGCTTATGAACTTTAATGCAATTCCACTCTGTATTTCTCATTCCGATAATGGCAATCGCCATTACGGCATTATGTAAGCCACATTGAGCCTGCAAATAGGTGGGAAAATGTGGGATACAAATGCAACAAATAAATACATAAATAAATAATCCCCCGGATTCTATATAGTACACCTAAAGATCCTATGTGTTCAATTTAACAAGTTTAACAAGCTAATCAGCCTTGATAACAGCCCTTAACAAGCAACACTGAGCACTAATTGGCACTGATTATAATTTAGGCGCACAACTTGCTAAGCGTATTCTATGACAACGTATGCTCGAACGTCTTATGAGCACAGGCAAAAAGGAGCATGGTTATGGGCGGGGAAATGTGCATTTTGTGGGCGTTCCAAAATTTCGGCACCTAGTTATAGGTCCACCCAACGGTAGCACGTGTTTAGCGGTAGCTGGTGGGGATCCCAAGCTCTGCCAGCTGAAGACTTCCCCCTGATGGTAATGAAAATGCTGCTCTCCACCAGAGGCGTAGCCAGACTTTGGCGGGAGGGGGGGTCCACAGCCCGAGGTCAGGGGGCACATTTTAGCCCCCCCCCCCCTGGTGCCGCCAACCCCCCCCCCCCCCCCCGCCATTGCTGAACCACTCCCACTACCAATTTTGACACCCCCCCCCCCCCCCCAACTTTGAACCAGCCAGCTCTGGATTGCAAGACCAATGCTCTAACCACTAGGCCACTTCTCCACTCTGAGCACCAAGATTCTGTTATAGAATACTAGTCCAGCGTGCATCTACACGTCTGTGTGCCCTTTTACACCATGTCAATAGCAAGTGTAAATGTGCATGCTAAATGCAGTAACTTAGGGGTGAATTCTATATAGCTGAAAAAAGCACTAGTCTATACGTGAAAACATTAGGTGCACATCCTCCCTTATTCTATAACAACTCGCATAAATGCTAGGAACACTTCCATTCCACCCATGACCCTCCCATTTCCTCACCCCTTTTTTTTTTTTTTTTTTTTTTTTTACTCGTGTGTACAATTCCAGTGCTTGTTAAAAAGCCAGTTATTGGCATTAATTAGATTAATGAAATTGATCACAATTAGGGGGTTAGTGTGTAACAGTATTCTGTAAGTTACATGTGTAAATGCTACTCCCGCCCATGCTCCACTCATAGTCCTCCCATCTGTACCATTGCATTTGCACACTGAACATATCGGTCCAGATATTTAGCCAGTGGCAATCAGCGCTTTGCCAACTGCCACTGGAGTTAAATCTGGAAATTCAATGCTGAACCTTGTCCGGGCACCAAGATTGAATTTCTGTGTTTCCAGATTCTGACTAATGTATATAGCTGGCTAAGTGCATTATTCAGCACTTAACCAGCTATGGGTTACCATATAAAGATAGGATTGACTTTTATGCATTCCTATTTATACGGTTACCTTGACTGGTTAAGTGTTGAATATTACTACTACTACTACTACTACTTAACATTTCTAGAGCGCTACTAGGGTTACGCAGCGCTGTACAAATTAACAATTAAGGACGGTCCCTGCTCGGAAGAGCTTACAATCTAAAGGACGAAATGTCAAGTTGGGGTAGATAAGTTTTCCTGAGAAGAGGTGAAGTGGTTAGGTGCCGAAGGCGATATTGAAGAGGTGGGCTTTGAGCATTGATTTGAAGATGGGTAGGGAGGGGGCACGGCGTATGGGCTCAGGGAGTTTGTTCCAGGCGTGGGGTGAGGCGAGACAGAAGGGGCGGAGCCTGGAGTTGGAGGTGGTGGAGAAGGGTACTGAAAGGAGGGATTTGTCTTGAGAGCGGAGGTTACGGGTAGGGACGTAAGGGGAGATGAGGGTAGAGAGGTACGGAGGGGCCGCAGATCGAGTGCATTTATAGGTGAGTAAGAGAAGTTTGAACTGTATGCGGTATCCGATTGGAAGCCAGTGAAGTGACTTGAGGAGAGGGGTGACATGAGTATATCGGTTAAGGCGGAAGATAAGACGTGCGGCAGAGTTCTGGATGGACTGAAGGGGAGATAGATGGCTACGTGGGAGGCCAGTCAGGAGTAGGTTGCAGTAATCAAGGCGAGAGGTAATGAGAGAGTGGATGAGAGTTCGGGTGGTGTGCTCGGAGAGGAAGGGGCGAATTTTGCTAATGTTGTAGAGGAAGAAGCGACAGGTCTTGGCTATTTGCTGGATGTGCGCAGAAAAGGAGAGGGAGGAGTCGAAGATGACACCAAGGTTGCGGGCAGATGAGACGGGGATGATGAGGGTGTTATCAACTGAGATAGAGAGTGAAGGGAGAGGGGAAGTGGGTTTGGGTGGGAAAACAATAAGTTCAGTCTTAGACATATTCAGTTTCAGGTGGCGGTTGGACATCCAGGCAGCAATGTCGGATAAGCAGGCCGAGACTTTGGCCTGGGTATCCGCAGTGATTTGTGGTGTGGAGAGATAAAGCTGGGTGTCGTCGGCATAAAGATGATAGTGGAAACCATGAGAAGAAATCAGGGAGCCTAGGGAAGAGGTGTAGATTGAGAAAAGAAGGGGCCCAAGGACAGATCCCTGAGGAACTCCAACAGAGAGCGGGATAGGGGAGGAGGACGCACCATGAGAGTGTACTCTGAAGGTACGATGGGAGAGATAAGAGGAGAACCAGGAGAGGACAGAGCCCTGGAACCCAAGGGAGGACAGTGTGTCAAGAAGTAGGTTGTGATTGACAGTGTCGAAGGCGGCGGAGAGGTCGAGGAGGATGAGGATGGAGTAGTGACCTTTGGATTTGGCGAGGAATAGGTCATTGCAGACTTTAGATAGTGCTGTTTCTGTTGAGTGTAGGGGGCGAAAGCCGGATTGAAGCGGATCAAGGATGGCACTTAACAGGCCAAGTGCCGACTCTGACCCTGGAACCCCTCCTCCCAAATAGCTGGTTTTCAGTTTACCGTGAACCGGTTATTTTCAGCATCACTAACAGGTTAAGTGCCTCTGGATTGGCCACTGTTGGAAACAGGATACTGGGCTTGATGGACCTTCAGTCTGTTCCAGTATGGCAACGCTTATATCCTGAACAGGAAACTTAACCGGCCAGGATCAGTTCCTGGACAGTTAATTCACTTTGAATATGATGCATTTATAGGATGGTGCTAAGCATACACCTAGCATTTATGAACATACGTGTACATAAGTGGTAAATAAAATATAAGCAATGGCACTTACATTTAGGTACCAAAGTTATAAAACGAGGGGGAATATGTATGTGGAAGTAATGTTCTTGAAAGGCTTGCTTTGTACATTTTCTGTTTGGTTCCCTCTAGTGGTCACCTGTGTTCACATATCTGCTGGTCAGTAAGGCAGTAAATGGCATTTTCAGTCCCTGTAGGAATACGCAGGCATCCAGATGCTAAAATATGGTCTATAAAAACAAAAAACAGATTTGATTGGAGTTGGGGGTTCACCTTAAGTATAAGAATTTCATGAAAACTCACCTTAAAAATCAGCAAAATCTCATTAAAATGGCCCTCACTATTATGAGAACACTCCTGTTGCATCATTCTTTTAATTCAAGTGATCGCAAATCTCTATCTTCCAAGCGTTCTGTAAAATTACTCTAGCACCACCTATGGACAAACCAACAAAATACAACAAAAGCAAATTCAAAGGCACCTTTCTTGTCAAAGCTTCTAAGATTTTTTGTTATACAGGTGAATGATGCAGTACAAGTGCTGCGTGCATCTAGCACTGCTACAGGAAATGGCCGGTTTTAAACATGGTGGGGCCCAGGGCAGAAATTAAGAAGAGGGCCCGATTCCCGCTCCCACCAATCTCCCAACCTGCATTGCTAGTGTGTGGTCTGGGCATCTCTTTCCCTTCTCCCCACCGCAGTCTATCTCTCTCCCTTCCCCTTACCTTGTGGTCATCTTTCAAATTTTTATTTCCCTTCTCGGAGTGGCTCTGGCACAGCAGGCATCCTCACAAGCTACCTCCAGTTGTCCTGAAGCTTCTCCTCTAGTTATAGAATATGGCCCAGTGTGCCTAAATCTACTCTCTGGGATCTACTTTTTCAATGGTGTAAATGGATGCATGTAGATTTAGATGCTGAAATATCAGCATAGAATATGCTTAGTCAGCACCGATTTCTTAGACGCTATATATATATATATATATATATATATATGGTTACCATATTTGGTCCCCCTAAAAAGAGGACATGCCCCACCCCCGTCACCCCTGCCCCTCCACCCACACCCCTCTGAGGGTGTCCTATCCCCTCCCCTTACTCTGGTGGTCTAGTGACCTCTTCTGGGCAGGAAAGAGACCCCCTCTTTCCTGCCCAGAGCGCTGCCCTGCATTCTCTCTCTTCCCCTGCCTTGGAATACTGACAGTCCCGGACTCCCGGCACCAATTCAAAATAGCCACCGAGAGTTGAAGCAGCCTCGCAAGACTTCTGCAGATGTGCTTCAGATGTTCTTAAAAACTGGGATGAACAACCGGCGAATATAAATACAATGGAAGACTTTTACAGAAGGCACGATGTGCCAAGATCAAAATCTTAAAACGTAAATGTAATAAAGAATGGGTAACTAGTGCTGTTCAAAGAGTGATGGGGTATGGTATGACTGTCTAACATTGTAAAGAAGTTTCACTGTTATATTTTGTACTGACTGCTTAGGATGTAATGGTTTAGGCCTCTTTTCTTAATTTCCACAGTTTGTTTTACTTGTATTATTCTCTCAGAACTTTTTCAATGTTAGGTCAAGGTGAGTTACATTCTCATAAGGAAGATATTCTCCTGACCCCAGAAGGCTTACAATTTGAGGGGTCCTTTTACTAAGGTACACTGAAAAATGGCCTGCAGTAGTGTAGGTGCAGGATTTGGCCACGCACAGATCCATTTTTTCAGTGTGCCTGTAAAAAAAATGCCTTTTTAAAATTTTTACTGAAAATGGACATGCAACAAAATAAAAATTGCCACGTGTCCATTTTGGATCTGAGACTACCGCCAGCCATTGAGTCAGCAGTAAGGTCTCTCACGTTAGCCGTGCAGTAATCACCTATGCGCGTCAAGTCATACCATGTGCCAGAAAATACACAGGATTTATTCATCAAAAACCACTTATCGACTCAACATGGAGCCATGCTAAAGAGAATCTGCCTCAGGAGTCTGTAGTGAATGATGTGGTATTAAAAAAGAAACTATATAGACACAGTAGTAAAAAACCTGGAGTGTTTTCAAACAAAGCATAAGCTGTCACAGAATAATGCTCTCAGGGGCCCTTTTACAAAGGAACAGTAAACTCATCGTGGGCTTACCGCATGCTAATCTGGAGCTACCGCTGGCCCAACGCAGGCGCCTGTAGTAGTTCCAGCCCCAGAACGCCATTTCATGCGCTAGGGAAAAACACTATTTTTTTTAGCTCAGCAGTGATTGGGCAGCACTGTGCGCTACCTGGTTACCATCAGGTTTGCGCAAGAACCCTTACAACCACCTCAATGGGTGGTGGTAAGTGCTCCCCCCCCCCCCCCCCCGCATGGCCATGCGGTAAGAGCAATCTTAGCACATGGCCATGGCTATTTTCAGCCTTTTTTTACCCGCTGTGCTAAAAAGGGCGGCAGCACACATCAAAAATGGCTCCTGCCGGTAGCGCAGGGCCCCTTCTATCACAGCTTGGTAAAAGGACCCCTCAGTAAGCAACACATCAGAGGGGTGTTTTTGTAATGTGTTCTATACAGTTTTCATTTTTAATACCACATCATCTCTATAGACTCCTGAGGCAGGCACTCTTTAGCGCCAAAACACGGCTCCGTGTTGAGTCGATTAGTGTTTTTTCATGAATAAATCCTGTATGTTATTCCTTGACTCCCTCATAAGTGTTGGAAATGTCGTGTTTACACTACTTTCTTGACTGTTCTGTTTATATTACTAGTAAAAAAAGCCCGTTTCTGACACAAATGAAAGGGGCGCTAGCAAGGTTTTCCTCGGCATGTGTATGTTTGAGAGTGTGCGTGTGTGATGGAGTGTGTGTGTAAGAATGTGTGTGTTTGTGTCAGACACAGAGAGTGTGAGAGAGATTGTATGTGTGTGTGTGTGTGTGACAGAGAGATAGACTGTGTGTGTATGTGACAGAGATAGAGTGTGATACAGAGTGTGTCAGAGAGATTGCATGTGAGTGTGTGTGTGTGCGGGGGCTCTGAGTTGCATGACCCCCTCCCTCCCCTCCGAGTTCCAGGCTCCCCTTCCGTCCGAGGTGCATGCCCTCCTCCCTCCCTCTCTCTCATCCCATCCAAGTTCTTGGTCCCCCCTCCCTCCGAGTTCCATGCCTCCCTCCCTCCCCTGCGAGTTCCATGCCCCCGTCTTCGGAGTACCAGACCCCCCCCCCGCGCCTCTCTCCCTCTCAGTGGCAGTCCGACCTGCGTTGGCCGCTCCCTCCCCTGCAAGTTCCATGCCCCCCTACCTTCGGAGTTCCACACCCCCGCGGCCTCCCTCCCTCTCTCAGTGGCAGCCCCGAGTTGGCCGCCCTCTTCTCGCAGTCCTGCGCGCTGGCTGTAATTTAAAAGTTCTTACCTCGGTGTACGCCGGCAGCAATGAAAGTAGAGCACTCACGGCGCTTCAGCCTGCCTTCCCTTTTGTCTCAGCTCTGCCTCTGGTCCCGCCCTTCTGCAAACATCAGGGGGCATGGAACTCAGAGAGGGGGGCCTGAAATTCAGAGGTTGGGGGGGAGCGATTCTCCGTCGATTCAATCCTCACCTCCAACATTCTTTTGCTGGCTGGTGCTGGTTTTGCTTTCCTCTCATTGATCCGCCCTCTGACGTCATCACATTCCGACACGAGGACAGCCCAATGGGAATTGTGTTACAAACCCAGGCATCCAGACGTAGAACGTTGGAGATGCAAATTATTATATAGGATGCCAGCAGCCCATGTATTTATTGCTTTTACTGTATTTCCTGCATTCAGTTTTGACTAACATTTTCCAAATATGCCTGATATATTCTGCCATAGTTTTGTTTTTAATCTGATCATGTATAATTTCAGATGCTTTGAAAATGTCGAAGTTATCTATAGGTTTCTTCAAATGGTAATAGTTTAATGATGCAACTATTCTTTATTATCAATGTTTTCTCTTTTTAAGGATAAAACTCACACATTTGCCAAGTCCAAATTCCATTGAGATATCCTCACTGAAAATATGAACACTGTTCAGTAGTGACTCAAGTTCAGTCTTAGATATTCCATATAATTCCAAATCATCCACGTATAACAGATGTAAGATTTTTCAGAACATGCTTTGACATTTGGTAACCATGATTAGTAAAGATTTTTCATTAGAGGGATCAGTAATAGAAGAGAAGGGTGATCATGAATCTTTTTGAAAAATGCCTCTTCTCCCAGGGCCTCTTTTACAAAGGCACGTTAAAAACAAGTGTGTGCTCATCGCTAGAGAGGCCCATATACTCCTATAGGAGTCTCTAGCGTTTAGCGTGCACTAAAAATGCTACCACGCCTTTATATTTCAACGGTTTTTATTGATGTACCACGTCAAACAAAACCAATAAAGTCAAACATTTTGTAAACATTCAGTCGTCATAATTGTACATGTGCATCTAGTCTAACATTATCATGCTACCACGCCTTCCCATTTCCTATTTAGCATTAGACTTGTTTTCCAAAATTTTACCGTTGCTTTTGTCTCATTCTTTACATAATGTGGACTTAAAGTATTGTAACACACATTATATGCATATGGATTTTTGGAAAAAAAAAAAGGCACTTTGTTATGAGACCCAATGATTACTTTTCTCTTTTTGTTTCTATGAGAAAAATGCTGAACATCTGCGTCCCATATTGAGGTAAAGCTTTTCTTTTTCTCACAGCAGCTGAGAAGGGAGGATCCCAGGAGCAAGGTGAGGACACTGCTGACTGGGCAGGGCTCACCCAGTCTTAAGGCAAACACAAGTCACAGCCTATTCCCTGGGAGTGCCTCATGGGATGAGGGATTTTCAGAGAATCAAAGAGCACTGAATCAGTGTAAATTAGGAGGTCCCAGATATAGAAGCAGCTGAAGCAGATTTTTAGCTGTAGAAACGTGCAAACTTGTTTATAACGGTCCAGAGACAAAATAGCCCCAACAACAACAAAAAAACGCTAACAAAAAAGCCCCTGACATAAGTCTCCGACAAAACGGCCTGCCCAAATGATGCCCCCCGACAAAATGGCCCAATCAGGCAGTGCTCACTTACCCATTATTAGCTGCCACCAGTTGTCCTCTTTTGGGTTCCAAGGCCCTGTCCTCTCCTGGTTCTCCTCTTATCTCTCCCACCGCACCTTCAGGGTACACTCCCATGGATCTTCCTCCACTCCCATCCCACTATCTGTTGGAGTTCCCCAGGGATCTGTCCTTGGACCCCTTCTCTTCTCAATCTACACCTCTTCCCTGGGCTCGCTGATCTCGTCTCATGGTTTTCAGTATCATCTTTATGCTGATGACACCCAGCTATACCTCTTCCACACCTGACATCACCACGGAGACTCAGGCCAAGGTATCGGCCTGTTTATCCGACATTGCGGCATGGATGTCCAACCGCCACCTGAAGCTGAACATGTCCAAGACCGAGCTCCTTGTCTTTCCTCCTAAACCCACTTCTCCTCTTCCTCCACTCTCTATCTCTGTTGATAACACCCTCATCCTCCCCGTCCCATCTGCCCGCAACCTCGGAGTCATCTTCGACTCCTCCCTCTCCTTCTCTGCGCATATCCAACAGACTGCCAAGACCTGTCGCTTCTTCCTCTTCAACATCAGCAAAATTCGCCCTTTCCTCTCTGAGCACACCACCAGAACTCTCGTCCACGCTCTCATTACCTCTCGCCTTGATTACTGCAACTTACTCCTCACCGGCCTCCCACTCGGCCATCTATCCCCCCTTCAATCCGTTCAGAACGCTGCTGCACGTCTTATATTCCGCCAAAACCGATATACTCATATCACCCCTCTCCTCAAATCACTTCATTGGCTTCCGATCAGAAATCGCATACAATTCAAGCTCCTCCTCCTTACCTACAAATGCACCCAGTCTGCGGCTCCTCACTACCTCTCCACCCTCATCTCCCCCTATGTTCCCGCCCGCAACCTCCGCTCACAGGACAAAGCCCTTCTCTCAGTACCCTTCTCCACCACTGCCAACTCCAGGCTCCGCTCATTCTGCCTTGCCTCACCCTATGCCTGGAACAATCTTCCTTTACCCATACGCCATGCCCCCTCCCTACCCATCTTCAAATCTCTGCTTAAAACTCACCTCTTCAATGCTGCCTTCGGCGCCTAACCGCTAGAGAAATATAAAATGCCCCAATCTATCCACCCTATCAGATTAACTGTTCACTCGTCCTCTAGATTGTTCACTTGTCTTTAGTTTGTTCTCTTGTCTTTTAGATTGTAAGCTCTTTGAGCAGGGACTGTCCTTCTATGTTTAAATTGTACAGCGCTGCGTAACCCTAGTAGCGCTTTAGAAATGTTAGTTAGTAGTAGTTGTTTAGAATACCGAGTCATTGGCGTTTACGTGGTTCTGTTTAAATGTGCTGCTCAAATGCGCCATTTTTTAAAATTAATATAGAGGTGCCCCACTCCCAGTGTATGTTTGCAATTGTGGTGTTAATGGTGAGTGCCTTTCTATATTTTTTGGCTCTTTACCGTGGTACTATTTGTTCTTTAAAAAAAAAAAGAAACAGCATAATTTTACAGTTTTGAGATACTTAAGCTGTACTGATCTCTTTCGATTTATACCACAATCTGTTGGTATATTGGTTTTTTTTCAAATATAGAATGTTAGCTTGTATTATTTACGTAAGGTGCTATGCTTTTTAATAACAGTAGTTTCTACCTGTGTGAGATTCCCTCTTTTTTTATTTTTACTTATGGCATTTTTAAGAAAGTAGGCGCACTGCATCAGGTATATACATGTTTTAAGCTAGTAAGTAATGTGTTGATAGCATCTATTTTTGTCAAGGGGCCATTTTGTCAAGGGCTATTTTGTTACGAGGCCATTTTGTTGAGGCTATTGCGACAGGGTGCCATTTATAACCATGAAAGAGAGGTGTGGTAGCCGTGTTAGTCCACTCTTAAAGGTTATCAATAGAAATCAAACAAAATAAAACATAGAAAAGAAAATAAGATGATACCTTTATGTCCAATAAAAAAGGTACCATCTTATTTTCTTTTCCATGTTTTATTTTGTTTGATTTCTATTGATAACCATGAAAAAAATTGCAGTAGCTAAATTAATTTTTGTTTTCAGTGAAAAAGTGAACATAAAGCATTTTTTTCAAACAGATCTCCCTTTTGTGTGTGAGATCTGAGCTAAATGGCCCTGATAGGGACCTCCTCCTCTCCCAAAAGGCCTGCATGGGTCCCACCCATTAAGAACAGTTTGCCACATAAAGACACCCTTTATCAACTAGTAACAGCACTGTAGGTCGAAGCAAGATTCCTTATTTCAACCTTCATCCATTGTTACTAATGAAATGTAGAGCCAGGTGCGTTACTCATCCTCTGGTTTCCTGCTACTAATTTTGGTGCTACTAATTTTGTTGGCAGGAAGAAAAGTGCTGGGACCTGTGACCTTTCTTCTACCATACTGTCTTTGTGTGTGCATGCAGGCACAGGAAACACAGCAACTGAGAGTCTATTGTATTTTTGGTTCCAAGGGAACTCCATAAAGCAAAACAAAAACCTTAACTTACCAACCACACTAGATGCAGACTTTGGATGTGGTAGCTAGACTTGCTGTGTTAATTACTGTGGGGATGATAGTTAAAAAGTATTTATTAAGCTCAACATTGGATGCCGACCACAAAAGTGCTAGGATTTCAATTTTCCAGGCTATCAACCCCCTCGTTATCAGATTGCCATTTTTTTTAAAGAAATTTGTTTTTAAAAAGTATACAAGACAAAGGAATGATCAGCACTACACTGTAAATACAAATACAACAGGAATTCAGCATCAAAGTAATCCTAGTCCACATTAACAGTGAGAAAAAAGGGAAAAGAAAGAACTAAAAGGAAATAAGAAGAAAATTTCTAACCAAAGCCTGATCTATCTAAACCTGATGTCAAAAATAATCCCCCTATCTAAACATCAGCTGAAAAATGCCCATTACTATTTCATTTAGCCTCCAGAAGAAAAGTCTCTAACTGAACTGTACGCTCAGTTTATTTTTAAGTTGCCTATAGTGCTCTCCCAACTCTCTGCTCACCCAGACAAATCTATTAATCGGATTCATAACCATGCTGCCCTGGATCCTGCAATACATTGGATTCCAGAAACTACACCATCCTTAGTTTAGCAGCATTTACAAACTTACCCACCTAAGAGGTCAAACTAACTGGCCTGACAATCCCAACCTCCTCCTTACTTCCACTAGGTCCCCCCTCCTCCTTACTTCCACTTTTATAAAGGTCCCCCCCTTCCTCCTCCTTACTTCCATTTTTATAAAGGTCCCCCCCCCCTCACTTCCATTTTTATAGAGGCCCCCCCTCCTCCTCACTTCCATTTTTATAAAGGTCCCCCCCCTCACTTCCATTTTTATAGAGGCCCCCCCCCTCCTCCTCACTTCCATTTTTATAGAGGCCCCCCCCTCTTCCTCACTTCCATTTTTATAGAGGTCGCCCCTTCCTCCTCCTTACTTCCATTTTTATAGAGGTCGCCCCTTCCTCCTCCTTACTTCCATTTTTATAAAGGTCCCCCCCCTCACTTCCATTTTTATAGAGGCCCCCCCCCCTCTTCCTCACTTCCATTTTTATAGAGGTCGCCCCTTCCTCCTCCTTACTTCCATTTTTATAGAGGTCACCCCTTCCTCCTCCTCACTTCCATTTTTATAGAGGTCCCCCCCCCCCCCCCGAGCTTAAGTCCTCCAGAACTACACTCACTTCTAAAGAAGCACTGAATAAAACAACAAAAACCAAACAGCAGAGCTGCAAGAACTTCCCTAAGTTTCTTCAGTACCCTTGGCTGTATCCCACCTAGCCCCACTGCTTTGTCTACTTTTAATTTGGATAGCTCCTCACAGTCTTCTGCAAATCATCTGAGGTATATCTCACTTCCATTCCTAAATGTGTTTGTTTTCTGCAATCCTACTCCCGCAACATTCTCATGAGATTAACCTTCCATACCCTGGTGCAAACTTAGAGCCCTGTTTACTAAGGTACACTAGCATTTTTAGTGTGCGGTAATGCTAGAGATCCCCATAAATTCCTATGGGTGCCACTAGCATTAGTGCACACTAATTTTTAGCACATGTTAAAAATGATAGTGTGCCTTTAGTACAGCTTAGTAAACAGGGTCCTTAGGATGAAGCCCTTCAGGTACAGAGAAATACCTAGTGTACCTGAATGCAATTTGCCTTGAACTACAACCAAAAAGATGCAAGCCAGTACTATTTCTACATATTCCTCCCCTTCAACCTTGAGTCTGATAATGTTACTGATAGGAAAAAGTACACAACTGACATCTAAAAAAAACTAAATGAAAACTCTTGCTCTCTATGCTCCCCCTCCCCTTTTTTTCTGTATTGGCTATTTTTTTCTTCCTTATGCATCTTTGCATTCCTGCCTACTTTATTAGCTTAACGTTTCCCCAATATTGTTTTGTCTTTCTTTTGTAGTTCATGAGGGTTACCCTCCTTTCCCTTACCTTTTTAACTACTTCTTTCAAGAACCACACAAGCCTCTTTTCCTTCTTACTTTTATTTACTTTCCTAATTTAAAAAAATAATAATAAAGTTTGTCCACTTCTCCCAGATTTTCCCCCATCCCACTGACCCTAATACCCCTTGAGATATTCCCCAAGATGCCAAAACTGGCTTTCATGAAAGTCTAACCCTTCTTTTCGAATAAATCCTCTCAACACTGGGGGGGGGGGGGGGGGGGGGAGAGAAGGTGGGAAACGAGCTAAATCATAGTAACATAGTAGATGACGGCAGAAAAAGACCTGCATGGTCCATCCAGTCTGCCCAAGACAAACTCATATGTGTATACCTTACCTTGAATTTGTACCTGTCCTTTTCAGGGCACAGACCATATAAGTCTGCCCAGCAGTATTTCCCACCTCCCATCACCGGCTCTGGTACAGACCGTATAAGTCTGCCCTCCCCTATCCTCGCCTCCCACCCCCCACCTGCTCCGCCACCCAATTTCAGCTAATCAAGAACAGCAAAGTGCTTACAGCTTAACAGAGACATTAACAACCAAGACAATAAGTAGCAAGCAAATCGAGGCCCCACCTAAGCGATTTACCACTATCATTTTCTATTGTGAATTACTCTTACATAATGAAATTTGTCAAAAATATCCTGCAGGAGCCCTTTTTTTTGGTGTTGTTACCCAGACTCACAAATCCAACGCTCCAAAGACACGTTAACAGAAAAAGAGAGCAGCGTCCGACAATTAGGCTACTCAAACCCCGAGTCAGAAACATTAATTCCCAAGCTTAAAATACAATTAGAAACAAAACAAAGCAGTTGAGCCAAGTACTTTCACCGGCAACAAACAACTAATCCCCACACACAATACCAACAGCACTGCACCACCCACACCCAACGCCTTTTGTGCAAAGCAGAGGAGCGCCGTCAACACATGAAGCAACAGACACACCTCCTGCTTCAACTTACCGCCCCAGTGGCGCGAGACGAGCAAGAAGCAAGCAACGTCGTCGTCAAGTGACGGCGTGCGTGCCCGGAAGCCGAAGGGGCGGCTGGGAAATTTCTCCTCTGGCTCCGCCCACCGCCGGGTTGCCGCAGTGAAATTGGGCGCGTATGCGCAGTGACGTTCCTTTTTTTGTTGGAAGGTAAGGGCTGGCATGGCGCGTGGTTCTCTTCGGCGATAACTTTAAAACGCCCTTTAAAACCGGCAGGGTAGTGCGGCGCCGGAGCGCGGACACGAGGAGGAGGAGGACAGTTGAGTCTGTCCGTCCGACGGACCTTTGGGTAGGAGTGTGGGTGGGTGCGTGAGGTTTTTTTTTTTTTCCCCCCCTTTCAGGAGAGGGGGGGGGACTACTTGGCGCTTTTTTTGACCGTTGCGGGGGGGGACTAGAGAGGGACAGAGCCTAAGAGGGGGAGGGGACGGGCGTCTTGGAATGAGTCGGTTGCTGTATTTGCGGCCTCGGTGATGGCGAAGCCCTTGAGGGCCTCGTGCAGCTTCGTTGCTTTTTTTTTTTTTTTTCCCTGTGCCTGTACACGTCAGTAGCGGAGTGCTGCCGTCCGCTTAAGGTTGCTCTCATCTAAAGGGGGGGGGGGGGGCGTCGGGTAGAGAGAATTGTGCTGCTGTGGGTTAGGACAGAATGCGTGCGTGCGTCTACCGTGCTGCCGCCACCGCCTAGTTCATTTCACTCACTACTACTAGCACTTAATTAACTGTGCAGTGAAATTGAAAGAACGCGATGCAGCGTGGAGGCCGCTGACTATTTTCGTCAATGCGTCTTAGATCTGCCGTTTATTGGCTGCTGTGGTAGTTTTAGGCTTGGCCGGTTGTAATCGGGAATGAAGCGGGGGGGGGGGGGGCGTTTATTTAAATTTTCCTAAGAATCCGTAAAACCCGTGTCAAACCTAATTTGTAAACGGAGCTGGGTCTCTCTTAGGCCCGGAAGAGAGCCATGACTATGCAAGGGTCGTGAGTGACTCTCGATTTCCGTTTCCTGTATCGCCGGGGTTCAAGGTGTATTTTTCCCCCCCTTTCAGACACGTGTGCAGCAGGGCGTGGGATTGGGATGGGGGGTTGTTCCGCGCTGGCTGTAGACAACATAACGCCTTTAAAGTGGCTTTCGCTATTGAAAGGCGTCGGCATAGTAGTGTGCGTAAAATGCCGCCCCAATTCAATTTGACTGTTTTAGCAGCGGCTTTGCGACAAAAAAAAAAAACTACAATAAACTTTGTTTTAAAATCTTTTAGTACCCCCCCAGTAGAAATTTGCAAATATGGCCGATGAGGTTGACTTTACCACTGGAGATGCCGGGGCTTCCGCCACTTTTCCCATGCAGTGTTCTGCTCTGCGCAAGAACGGGTTTGTGGTACTGAAAGGACGTCCCTGCAAGATTGTTGAAATGTCGACCTCTAAAACTGGCAAGCACGGGCATGCCAAGGTAAATATAAAAATGTAGTTGAGTTTGCATGCATTTGATGTGGAGGGCCTAATGCCTCTTTTTTTAAATGTTTTTAT
Source organism: Microcaecilia unicolor (assembly GCF_901765095.1). Classification (NCBI taxonomy): domain Eukaryota; kingdom Metazoa; phylum Chordata; class Amphibia; order Gymnophiona; family Siphonopidae; genus Microcaecilia; species Microcaecilia unicolor. The sequence continues at coordinate 196,858,821 of NC_044040.1, read as the reverse complement.
TTTAAATATACTTCAACAAACTTCAGGTAAGGTATGTAATAGTATATCATATAGTTATAAGAACATATTAATACAGAGAGTGCAAAAATAAGAGCATAATACTAGTATTGAGTTCAAGAAGCAGTAGGCATCAAATGACTTCCAAATTAATGTTTTTGGAGAGGGATGCATATTAAATAGGCTTGTTCATATTAAACAAGATAATACAAAGGCAAAGCTTTGTCTTCATCTGTAAGATCTGTTACTAAGCCTGAAGATTTCCATATTTGGTGTTTTAAAGATATAGGTTCATGAGTTTAAAGATTACAAAGGTCTTTCTAGATGTCTGACCAAAATAAAGTAAGATTTAGGCACTTAATAGGACCAACATAAATCTGAAGGGGTAGATCCACAAAGCCTAGCTTTTCTTGGTGTCCACAAGGAGCTGAAGGCCTGAATCCTTTGTTATAAGCTGTGCAACCTTCTCAAATCCAAAATTATACATTTTTAACGTTTATATTTTCTAAACTGCATTTTCTTCCATATTTCACAATTCCTGAAATCATGTTTTTCAGTTGAAGTATAACACTGTATAGATGCTGCAGTTTTATTTTTATTATGATTTATTTACTGCCTTTTTGGAAGAAATTCACTCAAGGCAGTGTACAGTAAGAATAAATCAGACATGAATAGGCAATTACCACAGTAAAAATGTTCAAATTGCAAAAAGTATGGCATAGTATACTAACAATGTCAACACAATATGTATGAAACATATAGGTAAGAGAGTAAAAAGAGTTAGAAAGTAAGGTGGTTAATTTAAAGTTGCACTTGAGGTCAGACATGGTTTAATGTTATCCCAGCTAGGGTAGAAGTGGGTAAACATGTCCTGCTGTAGTATGTGCAGCCCGTGCCACTTTATTTCAGTTGTTTCATGGATCAGGTTTGCTTAATTTCTCTTCTGTGCTTAGTGTGGTAATTCTAGAACACATGTAGACACACCAGTAAAACCTTTTGAAAGCAATACTTGCAGCTATGTTATTTTTCTTTGTTTTGAATACACTCTAATCTGGTTAATCCAGACTGAGCCTGACTGTTGTTTTGAAAGGTCAGGTATCATATCTGGTCTGTTTATAACTTATCAGATGTGTTAATTTTTAAGCTAAATTCTTTAATGCTAATTTTTCCTATTCATGTGAGCAAAGTATTTTGTGCTGTTATAAGCAAAGATGAAAATAAGGTATATATGTGGCAATAAGTTTTAGAAGCCAGAGAATTTTTTCACTATTTTCTTTAGCGTGTTTTCCCAAATTTGCAGCACAAGGTGCAACATTTTAGGCTATGACCTAGCGCCTAGACATTTTGTAGCAATTAAATATTTAAGCACACAAATGCAGTAGTTTTAAGGTGTACTTCACTTTTTGCTATAGGCAAATTAAAAAGTAAGGTAATTCTGCCCTTTCAGACTTCTAGTTCTCCCTCATACTTTTCATACAGTGCAAGGGCATACTTGGTGAGTCACTTGTTCTCATCCCATTCTTCCATAGTTTCTTTGCTTCTATGTGTGGTAGCAGATAAGGATTGTCACTCTGAATGTGTTCTGTTGATACAGCAAATGGTATTTCAGCTGACACCTGTTGATAGAGCAAATGGTACATCAGCTGGCAATACACATAACTGCCTGATATTCAGCTGGCGGTGTTCAGCCTGGGTATTCAGTGCCAGGCCATATCAGGCCACCGGCATTGAATGTCCAGTTTTATTTTTGGCTGCTAAAAAGTAACTGGTTAAGTCAATATTATATGCACCTGATTTCGTAAGTTAAACCATAGTCAAATGGGACTGCTGTTTATGTGGCCCAATTTAACTGGTTATCTTAAGTGGTTAGGCGCTGAATAGCTGTGCCTAACTGCATGCATGTCACCCTCCCCCAAGTTGGCCAGCTTTATGGTTAGCCACAAACAAGCTGTTTAACTGGCAGTGACCAATTAAATAGCTTTGAATATTGGCTATATAGTTTTTGTTAAACTTCCCTTTAGTTTTTATTTGGGGTCCTCCACCTTTTCAGTTGCACTTCAAGATAAGTTTACATTCAAGGCATGCTAGGTATTTCCTTGACCCTAGAGGTCTTACAATCCGCTACAATTGCTAATGTGTTGTAAACTAAGTCCTTTTGCATAAAATGGAACATAATAAAATGTGATAATGGCATTAGTGTGCACTAATAGATCTAGTTACTAATGTATTTACCCTAATTTGAAGCAGTGGATGGTCGAAGGTCACAAAGCAGTGGGATTGAACCCTTGCCTCCCTGGTTCTGAACCCACTGCTTGACCCATTCTCATGATCAAGTGAATTGGAATAGAATAACTTTAAATATGTTCAGATTGTTCTTAAAGAATTTTGATTACTGTCTTCCAAGCTTAGAAACAAGTAGTGAACCTAAGCTAAGGGTTAAAGACTGAGCCTGCCATGAGTGGGAAAGCGCGGGGTAAAAAAAATGGCAGTAACTTTTGAGCAGTTTGTATCCAGATTAATTTATTACAAATTAACCAGCATTAACAGTTGTTTTGATGCTTGTTTAATTGTTTTTGTACATTTCTTCAGCTATCTTTGATATAAAGCATCTTCATTTTGCTAATCAGAAAAATGCTTTCCTTGTTCAATTTTTAGGTTCACCTGGTTGGTATTGATATTTTCACTGGTAAGAAATATGAAGATATTTGTCCCTCCACTCACAACATGGATGTTCCAAATATTAAGAGGAATGACTATCAAGTGAGTGAAGATGCCTTGCTGTTTGGCAAAAATCTGATGTCAGTGTCTTTTTCTTACGAGAACAAATTGCCAGTGGGTCACCTGGTAGAATTTCTATAGTATTAACTTTTTTATGGACTTGTCGATCTGAATGGTGTGTTGTGGTTTCCAAGACTAAAGTGGAGAATAGTACCACCTGGCTAGTCAAGTTTCCAAAATATCCACATCAATATGCCATCAGAACAGAAAACGGCTACCTTAGCTTCAGGAAGAGGCTAAAAACCTTTCTCTTCCCAAAGACTGCTTCATATCAGTCCATTGACTTCTGTCTCTTGGTTTCATCCATTATCCTTTCCTGTAATGTTTTTGGTCTCAAGCATTACACCAGTGGTCTCTAATTGTTCTCATACCTCTCATTAACGTTATCGGCTTTTGTCTTGCGTAGAATGTAAACCGCACTGAATCTTGAAAAGGGGGATATTAGCAGTATACAAGAATTGATTTGATTAGAAGTATTAGCTTGCACTTCTCCATTGTATGCAGATCTCTCATACATATTCATTGTGGGTATCCTGAAAACCTGACTAGATTTGTGGTCCCTGAGGACTGGGTTGAAAATCACCGTTTTGTGGGTAGCAAAAGTTGTCTTAACCTTGTTTCCCCACCAACTTATAAGGTACAAGGGTGTGAATCGGGCCATGCAAAATCTCGAAGCAATAGTCCTCCCGCTCTTGCTTCTGAGTCTATCAGGCTGAGAGTTGTACCTGCTGCATTAGTATTCAGAGAACTAGGAAGCTCCAGTGCATGCCTAAGGGCACATTATTGGCTTCCAAAAGGTTCATTTCCTCCCACTGGATGAAGTCCATAATAGCTGGTCTAATAAATTAAGAAAAAATGGAGAGGCCACAAGTTTAAACCCATGGTGCTTCAGACACTGTTCTTTGAACCAGTGCTGTGAAATCAGTACTTCAGACCCTTGACGCAGACACTTCTGTTTTTCTACTGTCCAAAGTGTATAGTAAATCTAAGATAAATTAGATTAATTACAGAAACATAGGATATTTATGTACAAAATTTAGGACTAATAAACCACATTTATTGGAAATTTGAACAAAAAAAATCAAATATGCAGTAAACTGTTATGCATTTAATAGTAATTCATATAAACAAGAAAAATAAACAACTTGTACAGAAAAGTGGAGTGGAGGAGTGGCCTAGTGGTTAGGGTGGTGGACTTTGGTCCTGAGGAACTGAGTTCGATTCCCACTTCAGGCACAGGCAGCTCCTTGTGACTCTGGGCAAGTCACTTAACCCTCCATTGCCCCATGTAAGCCGCATTGAGCCTGCCATGAGTGGGAAAGTGTGGGGTACAAATGTAAAAAAAAAAAAAAGCTAGTATACAAGGAAAAACAACCATAAGTTACAAAGAGGCATATTTTCAAAGCACTTAGCCTTCAGTAGGTTTCTATGGAACTTTGGAAGGCTAAGTGCTTTGAAAATATGCCTCAAAGTAACCTATAGCTATCAAAACTTTTACATTGTAATACATCTAGCTCAAGCCCACAAATATTCTGGAATCCAATAGCACACAGGAGAAATCTTTGAAAAATTTGTTCTCATAAAAATTCGCCTCTGTTAAATCCTCCTTCATGGATGCCCTCAAATATGATCTAATTCTCAGCAAAGAACAACCTCAACACTAACTTGGGTCAGTGGTAAAGTAGTAACCACTAGAGCAATGTCTCTAACAACTGAAAAGGAGTGGCTTTTTGCATGGTTAGTTGTGACAAATTATCAAATTCAAGTATTAATGCAAGTGAGAAATTAAGTTGAAATTTACTCAGTTTGTGTTCTCAGAGGAATCCTTTTCTATGCGGAGACAGCTTTGCACCTTCTTTTTGATGCAAATATCAAAATCAAATTCATCCTCAGTTGATGCTAGTGCTGCAATGTCTTCAGCCTCAACTTCTTCCTTCCAACATTCCTGCAACCCATTCATCCTAACTGCTACCTCAGAGCATTTTTCCCTTTAGTAAGTAAGCTGTTCATCTAGAAGAACCCTCTGTGGTTGAATATTCTGACCCATTTAACCTCTCAACTTACGATTGTTCGATCTACTTTCAGTAACATGAACTACTCCTAAGCATCTGACAAAGGTACTCCACTATTACAAAACAGGGGAAGTCTTACGAGGTCTCTAAAAGCTTCCAGGTAGCAATGCAAAAGAAACATGTTGATCAGTGTTTTGGATTGATGAAATGAAACTGGTTCATCCACAACCACACAATGTACATTTGGAGAAAAGGTGAAGTGTTGGAAGAAAAAAGTTTTGCCATACTGGGACAGATGGTCCTCCAAACCCAGTATCCTGTTTACAGCAGTGGCCAATCCAGGTTACAGGTACCTGGCAAGATCCCAGAACATTAAAATAGATTTTACATATCCTAGAAATAAGCAGTGGACCCCCCCCACCCCCCCCAAAAAAAGTCCATTTTAATGGGTTGTGGCCTTTTCTTTTAGGAAGTTGTCCAAACCTTTTTTAAACCCTGCTAAGATAATGCCTTTACCACATTCTCTTACTACTAGAAATTTCCAGAGTTTAATTACGAGTTGAGTATTCTCTGATTTAAATTTACTAAATAGCTTCATCATGTGCCTGTTAGTATTTTTGGAAAGAGTAAATAAGTGATTCATGGCCACCCATTCCATTCCACTCATTTTTATAGACCTCTGTCATATCTCCCCTCAGCTATCTCTTCATGCTGAGGAGCCCTAGCCGCTTCCCATCTCCCTTATCATTTGTAACCCTTCTCTGTACCTTTTCTAGTTCCACTATATTTCTTTTGAGATGCAGTGACCAGAATTGCACACAGTATTCGAGGTGCAGTCACACCATGAAACAATACAAAGGCATTATAACATTCTCATTTTTGCTTTTCATTCCTTTCCTAATAATGCCTACCATATTTGCTGTCTTAGCCACCTCTGCACACTGAGTAGAGAGTTTCAACTTTTCAGTGATAACACCTAAATCCTTTTCCTGGTCGGTGACTCCTAATGTGGAACCTTACATCACGTATTTATAGTTTGGGTTCCTCTTTCCCCATATGCATCACTTTAAATGTCATCTGCCATTGGATTCTCAGTCTTGTAAGGTCATCTTGCAATTTTTCACAATCCTCTTGCGATTTTAAGAACTTAACTGTGTCATCAGCAAATGTAATTACCTTGCTAGTTATTCCCATTTCTAGACATTCTGCAGAGGTCTCAACACAGAACCCCTCTACCCTTTTCCATTGGGAATACTTACTATTTAACCCTACTCTGTTTTCTGTCTTTTAACCAGTTTTTAATCCACAATAGAACACTACCTCCTATCCAATGACTTTCCAATTTCCTCTGGAATCTTTCATGAGCTACTTTGTCAAATGCCTTTTCAAAAACAAAATTCACAATATTAACTGTTTCACCTTTTATTTGATACATTTGTATCCCACATTTTCGCACCTATTTGCAGGCTCAATGTGGCTTACATTGTACAGTAGAGGCGATCGCCAATACCAGTATGAACAAATACAAAGTTAGGTTAATGGCAGGGTCATGATCAAGGGTGAGAGGCACATTGGGGTTTGAAAGGGAAATGGGACTTGATTTACCGCCTTTCAGAGGTTTTTCCAACTACATTCAAAGCGGTTTACATTATATACATTGTACCTGGGACAATGGAAGGTTAAGTGACTTGCCCAAGGTCACAAGGAGCTGCAATAGGAATTGAACCCAGTTCGCCAGGATGAAAGTCTGCTGCACTAACCACTAGGCTACTACTCCACTAGGAACAGTCCATCTAGATGCCCTTGCAGATCAGCAATGCAGCCGCGCAGGCTTCTGTTTCTGTGAATCTGACGTCCTGCACATAAGTGCAGGATGTCAGATTCACAGAAACAGAAGCCTGCGCAGCCGCATTGCTGATCTGCAAGGGCAGGCTTCTACATGGAATGTTGCTAGTGGAATAGCAACATTAACATTCCATGTAGAATCTCAAATAGTAGCAACATTCCATGTAGAATCTGAGTGAAAGGGAACTGGGACTTGATATACCGCCTTTCAGAGGTTTTTGCAACTACATTCAAAGCGGTTTACATATATTCAGGTACCTATTTTGTACCAGGGGCAATGGATGGTTAAGTGACTTGCCCATATAAGGAAGATGGGTTAGATTATGTCCAGTAAGTACTTATATATTATGTTGTGGGGTTAAGGCATTTAGGTTGGATTGTTAGGGTATGCCTTTTTGAATAGGTAAGTCTTTAGGAGTTTTCGGAAGTTTAGATGGTCATATGTTTTCAGGGCGGTTGGTAGTGCTTTTCATAATTGCGTGCTTATATAAGAGAAGCTGGATGCATAAGTTGATGTATTTGAGTCCTTTGCATGTTCACCCCTTCAAAGATATGTAGTAGATTGAGGCAAGATTTCCCTCCACTAGATCACCCCTTTGCTTAATAGCAATCAAGCTTTGGGGTTGTGTGGTAGCCAGTAGCCCACATATTGTACAGGTGAAAGGAATAATGGATTCATCTAAATATCAATGTTCTGAAAGATTGGTAGTAAAGAAAATGTAAGTTGAAAATCTGAAACCTACTTCAAAATGAACCATGAAGTCATTGTGGGGGAAAAAAATGCTCCCCTGACAAATATTGAAAGTTTTATGGGGGAATCTTGAAAATGGAGTACATGTAAGGAAACAGGCGGCTTTTTTTTTTTGGGGGGGGGGGGGATAATGTTTCAAAAGCAAGCACTCTGAACTGCCACAGCTTGGAAGCTTTCTCTGAAAAGAGTGAAAGTTTTGACTGAGTGTCGGGGCTTTTACCTGCGATATCCATTGTTTTTGTGTTAAATCCGGAAGACATATTTTCAAATGGAGGAGGAGTGGCCTAGTGGTTAGGGTGGTGGACTTTGGTCCTGGGGAACTGAGGAACTGAGTTTGATACCCACTTCAGGCACAGGCAGCTCCTTGTCACTCTGGGCAAGTCACTTAACCCTCCATTGCCCCATGTAAGCCGCATTGAGCCTGCCATGAGTGGGAAAGCGCGGGGTACAAATGTAACAAAAAAATAAAATAATGCGTAATTGCCATTTTACTTAGTACCCTGTAAATGTTGGTTTCTGTTCGCTTAAGGATTCATTGAAACATACAATTTAACCAGGAGTTCCTTAATTTGCACGCACACACATTGTAAGTACGTACCACAGAATAGATCCCATGTTGATCTAAGGCATGTAGTCAGGGCTGTCAAGGGATCAGTGAATCCCTAGCAAGGTGAGCCTTAAATTGCTCCTTTTTTTTTTTCTCAAGTTGTGCATAATTGCTGCAGACCACACCAGGAAACAGCAAGTAGGGAGCAAGTGAGGTGGGCAGGTGCAGAGGTTTGATGCACTTCCCATGTTCTCAGCAGCCAAGTGAAACATGCCTGCTCAGCTTGCAGTATTGTGCTAGAGCCTACCTACTTGGCAGGTACTCCCTGCTACACCAGGCCTACTGCTGAACCACACATGGGCAGAGGGGGGTGGAGAGAGAGTAGCACTTTTGTAAAAGTATCATGTACTAACGGTGGTCTCTTCTTTTTAATAGCTCCTTGATATTAATGATAAATACATGTCCCTTCTGACTGACGGTGGTGACGTTCGTGATGATCTCAAAGTGCCAGAAGGTGACCTAGGAAAGGAAATAGAATCAAAATATGACGCTGGTGAAGAGATGCTGGTAAGTTGAATATGTTGGTAGGACTTGCATGGCATTGTGAGAATTACAGCCTTGATCCACAACATGTGGAAGGCAGCTTCATAAGTTGTGGGGAAGCGGCACAGTGCAAATTTAGTCTTACTGTTAAACTTTAGAAATTATTCAAACAGGTGCAGTGTGTTAGTGATGCATGAACGGTCAACATTCTAAAATAAAAGGAATCTTTAACAGAAAAAAAAATAGGAAAACTTAACTCCAAGCAACGGTTGAGTAAACATTTACGTTGAACATGAGTCATTTTATGGTATATTGCTCCCAGTGGAAGGAGCATCATCGGGCTGAAAATATAAAAATAAGGCAGGCCAAATTGGCAGAAGGATCACACTTTGTAGAATCGAGCAAGAACTTCTTGCAGGAAACAAAACAGCCTTTGGAATTTCTGTGGTAGCAAGGCATGTGATGGTATATTCCAGTGCTGCTACTCGCCTACTAGAATGAAAGTGAAATATTAGGGGAGCATGTAAAATTAGAAAAAAAATGATCTATTAATCATGTTTGGGTAAATGTCTTCTCATCAGGACATGCTAAAGTTGTGTTCTTCATGTAAGGGCCAGGGATTGGTGGTGGCCCATAAGAACAGCATTATGTAGTCAGGCCAGTGGGCCATTACTTTTTTTCCCTAACAAAAGCCAATCCAGGTCACACATACTGGCAGAAACCCAAATAGCAGTATTCCATGCTACCAATCCCAGGGTATGTGATGGCCTTATAAACTTGCCCAAACCTTTTTAAACCCAGATATACTAACTGCTTTTACCACATCCTCCAGCAACGAGTTCCAGAGCTTACCTATTGTCAAGTTAAAAAAAAAAAATCCGATTTGTTTTTGTATTTTCATGTAACTTGTCTGCTAGTCTTTGTACATTTTGAAATAGTAAAAAAATTGATTCACTTCTACTTCTACACCACTCAGGATTTTGTAGACATCAATCAAATCTCTCCTCAACTGTCTCTTCCAAGCTTGAAGAGCCCTAACCTCTTTAGCCTTTCCTCATATGAAATTCCATGTGTAAAAGGGAAAAGGATAGTGATGAACGGACAGATGTTTCCAGAAATTATGGAGGCTTAACAAATTGGGGAACACAATGGGTGATTTCAAATACCCTGATATTGATTGGGTAAATGTGGGGCATGTAAGGGAGGAAACATTCCTTGATGAACTGAAGAACTGCTTTATGGGAGCGGCTGGGACAGGAGCCAACAAGAGGGGGAAGAATTCTGATGGAGGTCTATAAAATGAGTGGCGTAGAATGGGAAGATGTGAATCGCTTGTTTACTCTTTCCAAAAACAGGACTAGAGGCACGCAATGAAGCTACAAGGAGAAAATATTTCTTTACTCAATGTGTAATCAAGCTCTGGTATTTACCAGATGTGTTAAAAGCAGTTAGCAGGGTTAAGTCCATAAGCCATTGTTAGGATGGACTTGGGAAGATAAACTGCATAAAATATATTGTACTGTTTTGGATCTTGCCAGTACTTGTAATGTGGATTGGCCACTGTTGGAAACAAGATGCTGGACTTGATGGACCTTCGGACTGTCCCAGTATGGCAACTCCTATGTAAGCTTATGTTCTTATGCTAGTTTATCTCCTTAAGCACAGGGATCACCAAATGTAGCATCTTATTTAGGTCTTTAATGCTTGGCTGGCCACATTCCATTCTACCTAGTGTATAAACAAGGTCAACAGTTATGATCTGCATGTTCAGGATCATACAGTAATCAATGGGGCATACTAGTGATGGACCATAGTATGCAAATAGAAATACAGGTAGTTACTGATTCAGGATGAGCACCCAGGTGTGGTCATCAGATATCAGCTTTGGCTTTTGTGCGGTTCTGGGTTCTTTTTTTTTTTTTGTCCCAGGCCCACTTCTCAGGTGCAGTGGGTTTTGTAGCACAATAGTACAACACAACAAGGTGTGGCTTGGAAAAGGTTATTCTATATAGAAATAGGCTTGCAGCATTTAGGACAGAAAGGTATTGCAGTGCTTCTTCTGTGGGTCTGTCTGCCTGTCACTCTGATTCTGTGTGTGTCTTAGTGTATGACCTTTTGGGGGCTAAGTAGTGGTACGTGTGTATATCTTTTGTATGCCCTGTGTCCCTCTGGGTTTAAATATCTGAATTTTTCCCCAACACCAGTCTGTACAATTTGGTCTATTTTGATTCTGATGTCTTTTGAAGGCACAGTTTTTGGAGACAGTGGTCTGACTTCTGTTCTCCTGAGCCCTTCTTCTTAAGACATGTAAATGTAAAACATCACCAGGGAGGTGGAAGGAATGTTGTAATCTCCCAGAGACCTCTGGGTAGGCCCTGGATCCTTAGGCTAATTCTTAGGTTCGTCTCTGAACTGCACAAGGTAATGCTGTCACTTAGTCTGCCCATACCTTGAAATTTCTAGGCAGATTAATGTAGCTAGTCATACCTGAGATGTACCTCTAATATAAACAAGGGGAAAACCATGTTCCAAAAATGGCTGTAGTGTTCAGGTGGCAGCAGTTAGTATTTTTTTATATGCTGGCTATCAGATGAATTGTACCTGGATATTCCAAGCGAGCACCTATCCAGGTACTGGCACTGAATATCCAGGCAGCCTGTGGCCTACCGGGAGTTACCCTACTATTGCAGATAGTGCCACTGAAAATCCAGGGAGATAATCTGGTCATGTGGTGCTGAAAATCTGCAGATCACCTGGTCTGCAGGAAGTAAATGGGTAGAAGTGTCTCCTACCTAATCTTCTATTGAATATTGTCCCTCAATTTTTTAGTTGCTCCAAGTTGTCCTCACTAACCCAGATATTCTACCTGTCTCAATACTTGTTAAAATAAAAACCCAGTCTTTGAGGATATTTTATCTATACAGAAGCGTGAGCAGAGTTCTCAAGTACAGGCCTCAAATTCTTGGAATACAGCAGCTGAGCTTACCTGCTCCCTATCCCCCTATGCTTACTGTAGTTCAGGAGTTTGGGGGGTGGGCCGGGTGTAGGGAATAATGCCTTACAAGATCTGCAGCAATTTTATTTAGAAACCTGGTTTTAATGGAAGAGACTTGGGGTATAGTAAATTAGTCCTTGAAGGTACCAGAGCACAAGTCTGAAAAGCCAGCAGACTTTCCAAAGCATGCTGTCAACAGTGTGGAGGCAGTTGACTTTCTTGCTTCACACATCACTGACATTGGTCCACCCCAGTCTTTTTCTATTTCTCCCCTCCATTCTTCACCTACTCTCTAATTAGTTATGAAGTGCAGAACTTTGGACTCAGTTTCATGGTCACAAAACATATGACTTGACCAGCCTAAAGTTCCTGCACCCCATGGCTGAAGCTTAGAGTGAAATCACAGGGTAATGGGAGCTAGAACAGCTTTGTTCCACAGCACAAAAAAACATTTGAAGACAACCAGGTTCCAGTGTGTGGAGTTTCTAGGTGACATGGTGCCCAGGATTTGTTTATCTCTGCTTATTTGAAGACAACCAGGTTCCAGTGTGTGCAGTTTCTAGGTGACATGGTGCCCAGGATTTGTTTATCTCTGCTTTAATCTAAGTAGACTAGTCTTAAGGTTTAGAGCAGCATGCTGAAAAGTAGGGAAAGGCTCGTTCAAATACCACTAATAACTGTTTGACCTTGGGCAAGTCACTTAACTCTCCATTGCCTGATTACAAGCACACTAGAGAAAAATACCTTTTGCTCAGGTGTGAGCCAAAACCAAATCTTAGCAATTTGTTCATTTACATGGCAGCAGGCTAGGTTGCCAGTCACTGTAATGACCATATAACTTGAAAAAAGATTTATAATGGAGAGAGTGGAAAAACATTCAGGTACCACTTACATTCTAAGCTCACTTGGGCATGGGAGTAACTTATACATATAACTAGCATTGAGTTTTGAATTTGGAAAACTGACGTAATCAAATGCAAACGCTTGCATGAAACAGATATGTGGAAACCAAGGCCAAATGTGCTTATGTATTTGAAAATTAAGGGAGGCAAAACTTAGCTGTATGGTTTAGTATGTGGGAGTCTACACTTTTTAGAATTTTTTTTGGCGTCAATAAAGCAGATTCAAATGAAGAGAGCATAAGCATTACAAGTTAAGATGTAAGGCAAGCCAAGAGAATTTGAAAAACTTGCTAGTGATGGCACAAATAACTCAAGTATGTTTATTTTAAGAAGCATGGGAGAGTGCGAAGCACTAGATGAACTGCTATGGTCATATCAGTGCTAACTAAATGAGTTTTTTTGGCTGTGGCCTGTGCTGAGGATGTTGATACCCATGTTAAAAATACTTGATTCAGATGCCCAGAAGCAAATCATTGTTATCCTAGAAAACTAGAGCAAAATGTCAAACTTAAATTAACATATCACAAGAACTGGATGATATTCACCCCAGAATTCTGAAAACTCAATTTCAGGAATGGAATTTGATGTGGTGGTCTTCATTGAGCTGATACTTGCCTGACAAATTATAAACTATTCTGAAAAAAAAGTTAACTGGACATATGGATGAATACTAAATCCGTGTTGCCTTGATGGGACAAAAATCTTGCCTCACCATCTTTAGAAAAGCTAGTTGATATACTATAACTAATGTAGAAAGTTTTATATTTGTGTGCTTCAGGGACCTGTACTGGGGAAAGGATCTTGGAGTCTTTGACATCTCAGTTCAGTTTGTAGCAGCGATCAGTCAGTTTCTTAGCATCCCCACCAAACCAGCCCAGAACGTGTGGGTTGTGCCAGTAGACCAGCAGGAGTTAAAAAAAAAAAAAAAAAAAAGATTGTATGGGCTGTGAATATAGCAGAGCTTTTCAAAATTGTCAGATTTTCAGGATACCAGCAATGAATGTGCATAAGTAACACACAAACTTGCTTTGGGCTCTCCATAGTTTTCAAGAACACATTTTTTTGGAAGCCTTGGAGTACGAGTTAGGCCATTGCTGTGGGGGAAGTGTTGCCCACAATTTATCCCAAATTGCCTGCATTGACAAATGGGACAGAATTGCTAGGGAACAAGCTCAGTTCAAATAGCTGCTCTTGTTCTTGTGTACATAAAACATAACTGGTACAGGGCTTCCTTGATGACCCCAGACAGGTGGTCAACATTTACAGGATGAATCTTTATTGTAAGTAAATTCACTATCCAAATACATTACTGGCTACAGTGTTAGGGGTTTGGAAGTCCTGGACTAGTGCTCCTGTCTACCAAGTGTGCCATTTCTATTTTAGATTCCTTTGCTGCTTGTTCGTGCTCTTTACCTTTGTCCAAGGACATCTTATTAGATATTTGTGCTGCTGACTAGCTGTCTCGGCCAAGCCAGTACCACAGTCCTTCAATTCTATAAATAGTGGTACTAATGCACAGTTTAGAAATGAGCCCCTGAGAACAAAAGTGGGCCAGATCCACTGTTAGTGGGAGATATTGGCCATCTAAGTTGCGGTATATATTTCATGAAAAACTAGTGGTGTGGTAGCCATGTTAGTCCACTTCGAAAGGTAATAAATAGACATAACTGACATGAGCTTGCAAACAAGGTCTAATTATAGAAATGTTGGTATTTGAGCTTGTCAACACTTGTAGTGACTGTGCATGGTTTAATATTATGCGAAATACAGATCAGCAACAGCCTACTGAAGATTACATAATGTGATTTTTTTTTTTTTTTTTTTTGTTTCCCCCCCAGATTTCAGTCCTGTGTGCAATGAGTGAAGAATGTGCTGTAGCCATCAAGGCCATGACCAAATAAGCAGGGATCACCAAGCTCGAGCTGTCTGCTCAGGTCCAAACAAACCATAGATCTAAAATTTGGTTCTGATTGTCACCAAAGCTATGGCCTTCACAAACAACCTCATTTCTTTTTGAATGGTGTCAAAATTGTGCTGGATTCTGGACTAACCTTACAAGTTAACTGGCAAGTTTTCAAAATCACTGAGGTTCTGAATTCTTTTTAGTAGTCTTACTCTTAACATTCCTATAGTTTGTGGGTCCAAGACCTTATCTTTAGTCTGTTTCTTTTTGCTTGAGCATATCTGTTTATATGGACAGATTAGGCTTTTAGTTAATTTAGTAAACTGCACCAGAAGTTTAAAATGGTTTTACTTAAGCACCATTTTAAGATGGTTGAATTACACACAATCTGAAATGCTATTAACTTATAGAGCCAATTTAAATTATATACAGAGCAAAATTCTTGGACTGAAACTGAAGTGACTTTTTTAACATGCCAGTTGGTTTGCTCTCCTCCTTCCCCCTCCCCCCCCCCCCCCCCCCCCAACTGATAAATCTTGTTGGCCATGTGCAGCTCACTGTTACCTCTTTCTTTATACCAACCTGACATATTGTAAGCTTTTATCAAATGGCATCAGAAAGCCTGCCTGTGGGTTATACAGATATTGTTTTCTTGGGTTGGTGCTGCACAGGTTAAAGAAGAAAAAAAAAAAGGCACAGAAGGGGGGAGTTCGCTACAGATTTTCACTCGAGGCCTTTGTTATCAGACAAAAACAAAAAAACAATAAAAATAGAAAAATACAGTTCGGTTGCTCTTTTTTTCTTTTGTATTTATCTTAAAATATTAAAAGGAGTAAAGAACTTCCCAGGAATTTATTTCCAGTGCTTCCGGGTTTGACTTTTTTTTTTTTTTTAAATTTTAATTGCAAATACTTGGTTTCTAAGTTTGCTTATAGTAGTGAATTTTTGACATTTAGAAACAGAATGTAACAATTTGTGTGGGGAGGGGTGTAGTCCACTTAAAAACGTACTGCGTGTTTTTGTTTTTTTTTTGTGTCATAGTTATTGCAAGTTCATTTAAGTTTCAAATGTGGACTTGGAGGAGACATCAAGATGTAAAATTAACTTATGATTTTCATATAGAATTGTCATTGTTACATTACAACATAAGAGCCATTGGTTTTATAAGAACTGTAGCATATAAGTTTATTTCTGGGGAGGAGGAAGGGATTGGCACAATATTCACTGTTAGACAGCCAGTTCAAATTGGTTATGACCAAAGTTACTGCTATCTGAAAAGAGTTGTGGCCTTGAGAAATGAGTTGCTGGTCTGTTGGGTTCCTACTGGATGAGGTGTGCACAGGACTGAAACACTCATTGGCACAGGCTCTAAAGACTGAGTAGGTATAAAACAGGTTAATTCAATTACCTTTGTCTTCAGGGCATGGTGTAGACACATTGGTAGTGCAGTTGGGAGGGGGGTAGGGAGAGGAATCTTGCACTGCCACTATCTGTGCAGTACCTGTTATGTGGACTAATAAAGGACTTGGTTTTCAGTGCTGTTAAATCTGGCACATTTAACATGCACTAAATTTCACGTATGGAAATACATTTCCTCATTTCACTGTTAATGAACCAGTCAGAAAGCTGTTCCATTAACTTGCCTTTGTGCATCTCAGAGAACTAAAAGTTTAACAGGAAAGTAATTTTTGTAATTGCAGAACTAGCAGAACAATTGCACATAATTTTCAGAAAATATCTGACTTGTATCTTTTAGAGCCTATAATCTGTCTTCTGAATGTTAATTATGGGCAGCAATATTTTTGTGTAACTTCTTTTTGCAAAACTTGGTTCTTGGTGTTCCTCTTCTGAGCACATCCATAGTTAAAAATTACTGTAACCTGTGAAATAACACTTGCATAGTATTACCCACAGGATTATGTGAGTGAGCACTTCTGCAATTTCACATCCTTACTTTGAAAACGGCAATATGGACATATTGTAGAATGAATTCATATTTGGCAACAAAACATGACTGGTCACTGAAACGAGAACAGCTAAGAACTCTATACCCCTTGTCAGACTTTATAACAGCATGGTTTTGTTCATGCTGTAAAGTTCATATCTGAACTAATTTGCTCTTCACATGCAATAACTCTATATCAAGGTTATTAAAACTAAAACACCACCCCATTGCTAGTAGTCTGAGTCTGTTGCAAGACTTGTATTTCAAGCTTACAGAAGCTCAGCATTATTTCTCTAGTATACCTTTATTTGCTTTATGCATGGACTGATCTTTTAAAGCACAGTGAACCCAACTTCAACATTACTTCTGTGATACCTTTTGCCTGTTTATAGGTACTTTTTTACCTGTTTAATCATGCAGTTTGTAGTAGTGAGCACCAACAGGAAGTTAGGCCAAGTTTATATATTATAGTGCTCTAATACACGAAAACATGGGAAATGCAGACAAGTTCTTATGTGAACTGTAGTGTAGCTTTTTAATTTGATGGAAGGGAAACTTGAAAAAGGTCCCTCTGTTTAAAGTTGTTATCCCAGTTCCTGTAGAAGTGTTTTTACATAAGGGAAAGACTAGCAGTGTTGGTCCCAGGAAGAAGTTTTAAAGATTTAGGTGAGAAGGACCAACATGACAACACATGATACACTGCACAGATGCTATTGTTCAAAGGGATCAGAACCTAGAACAGATATAGGTGTGAACATATATATTTGAAAGGCACAATTAAGAGTTTGCTAAAATTTGAAATGCTGATATTAACATTTTAAGTTGAAAGAATTTCTGCCTTATTCGCTCAGTATTTTGTGAAGCTACACATACAACTGGACTTTAATAAAAAGAATGTATGTGTGTCTTGATAACTTTGTGCGTCCTCTTGTTTTTTTATGGTACACAAATTTACTGCCAAGTATAATTTAACATTGTATATAACCAAACACATGTTGGCTGTATGCAGTTATCTACAGTGTTCTCTGCGTAATTTTCAAAGAATCCTGCTATTGAAATTTGTTGGGTAGGTGTATGTTCAAAAATGGTAATTTAAAGTTTAGTAAAAATATCAACCAGTTGGCTTGTATCGTCCTCCCTTGTGGCTCAGGAACTTAACTGTCCTGTGCCAGCCTTAGTTATGCTTACATAGTACCTGTCTGCACCTTTCTATAAAGACTTCTGTTTTAATTTTAAAATTTGCCATTTAGCTGCAAATCGGTAAGACATACCACCAAAATGCTTATTTCTAAAATGTCAGTGGTTAATTTGTTTCTAGATGTAAATCGGTGCTGAATATTTATATAATTCAGAATACGTTCCTAAAGTCACTGCTGGACAAATAACCAGTTGATGTCACAAGGTGATTTCTAGGCAGCATGTCATTGCTGTGCCCCTCCTGGCTGACAGGAATAGTGTTAACTTCTCGCCTAGTTTTTTTTTTTTTTTTTTGGGGGGGGGGGGGGGGTGGGGCGGGCAACCTGGCATCTATTTCAAGGTGGTTCTTGATCTGTTCTAGACCTGATTAGGTGGACTTTCAGGTGGTATGCAAGAAATCCAATTAAAAAATCAGGGTAATCTGGTACCATATGTAGCGGTCTGTGGCTGTGAAGGAAAATGGAAGTGAAATGAGTTGCCAGCTGCCAGTGAAGCATGGTTTATTTAAATCTTAGGTTGACCCATAACCGTATCATTTAGTACGAACCCAAGCAGAAAGATATGAAACTGATATTTCTCAAGTTATGACCACTAGCTTGAAATTCAAGCTTAGGTTGCTTTTACATGATTTCATTACTAAATGTCCTTTCTGGCTAGCTATTCAAGCATGAATAAAATTCAGCTAAGGTGACAACTTGGTTATGGCTACGGAAAGCATATTTCTGAAAATACTTGGGTTAAGCATGATCAGTGATAACTACAATTTTCCCAGATGCCTTGCAGCACAGCTAATTTTGTCAGTTAATGATGCAAGTGTTACCTTTTGACAAATTACCATGCTTTCACTTCTGAACTGGAGTGTTTACTTATTACTAAATCTAGATTAGTATTACAAGTAAATGCTTTTCTGAAGGTTGTCCCAGAAAGCATGTATAAAAGTGAACACAAACATTGTTAATTTGAAAGATACTTCTCCAGAACAGTAATATTCAGAAGCTAGATAAAATACTATATGGTTATTGAAGAGGTACAGAAAATGTTAAACTGATTAAAATTTAACAAATGTTTTGTAGGTTAATCTTAGATTTAGCTTTATTCCAGTGATAGTCTGCAGTTTTTTTCACAATAGGTTGTAGGCCTGATAATATGGAGTAGAAATGCCGAGCATAACATGGACTTGATGGAAAATGCCATATTAACTGTGTACTTCACCATGCACATTTAACATCTCATCTGTAAAACATGTATGACAAATTGTTTTTGGCTTTGGTAACGGCTGGTGCATCATGATATCAATGTGGTGCTTTTTTTTTTGCTTATCCATGTTGTAGCCATAACTTTAGTATTCTACATCCCTTATACTGTGTGCTGGAATCTTTAAATGTCTGGCAAAACAGTTGTGTAAATTTTTTAAATTAGTAAATGCAAAACTAAGACAAATAACTCAGTACAGTTAGCTGGGAAGATTTTATAGTAGATGTCTACTGATTTGTATGTCTGTAATACTAAATTACTGAATGGTAATGGCTATAGACCTAAAATATAACTGAAAAGCTACATTTTTAACTGAACATTTTAAGAATGTAAGGGGGAATATTTTAACATATTGAGGAAACAATCCTACAAAACAATTTGAGTAAGATTGTTTAAAATGTACAAGACAGATTTCCATAATGTTGCTGATTGAAAATGTAAAGGAGTATTGCCTTTTAACAGCGTAATGGGAATTAATGCAAGCTTCATTTTATCACTTATAAAATCTGTTGTTGCAAGAAAACATTAAGTTGGTTCTTCTATCTGATAATTTTTGTGCAATTAAGTTGGCTTTTAGTGACCAGGGCTGTTTAAAATTAAATAAATCCAGTAGCTGCTTGTGTGGCATCTCAGTCTCTGAGAAATGTTTATTCTGAGCTTGCTCCATGGGTGGGTGGATTTAGATTTTCTGGGGGACATGGAAACATCTAAACTTATGTAAACATACCCACCTTTAATTTTTTTTTTCTTAGTTCTGGTTTTTGGGCTTTAAGAGTTTACATAAATCTAAAATTCATGTCCTGTTACCTTCCAAAACTTACACTAGTTTTGATAAAGTATAATTTTGCACATTGTTTGGTCCTGTTTTCTAAGGTTCTAGTGTATTTAAATGTAACTTGCCATGAGCTAAATCTTAATAAACTAAAAAAAAAAAAAAAATCTGGACTCCTTTTGAGTGATGCATTGGCCCTATTGGCCTACATTTGGATGATTGCCTGTCAACCAGGTCTAAATGTAATGGCCTCAATCGATGAGTGCTGCATTAACTTTAATTACATAAATTTCTAATGTATATACTAAAAACCTTTACTCCCAGCACAATAAACTCTCTACATTTTTTTTTGTTAAATTTGTACCCGCGCTTTCCCACTCATGGCTGCGGTGGGCAATGGAGGGTTAAGTGACTTGCCCAGAGTCACAAGGAGCTGCCTGAGCCGCAAATCAAACTCAGTTCCCCAGGACCAAAGTCCACCACCCTAACCACTAGGCCACTCCTCCACTCATTAGTGGTATGTACACTGCCCCACTGTGACACACCAGCTGTATCACAATTAAAATGTCGTCCTGTCAATGTGGGCAGCATGGCTGACACATGAAAAGGGAGATACAAAGAAAAGAATATTACTGACACCTATCACCCTGCCCCCTCCTTGTCTGGGCTCTTTATAATTCACTGGCGGTAGTCATGAGTGGGTAGGAGCAAGTCCAATACACTTGGGCTACTGGGGCTCTTTGATCTGAAAACATGTGGCACAAGTAACTTCAGATCACCTTACTGCTCCAATACTGCATCTGGTTGCCATCCCAGATCAGCTAGAGTCTACATCAAATGAGTTTTACATGGGGAGCAATTTCTGCCCAATGCATTATACTTTAGCACAGTAGTTTGACACTGAATTTTTCTGTGCGAGAATTTCTTACTGCATTGTGAATAAGGCTTGTGGAATAATCAGGTGTAAACCACTGAAGGATAGTGCATCCTCTTATGAGCCTAATGCTATTCTGTAAATGGTGCCCAATTCTGTTTATAGAACAGCACTTTTTATTGGCACCATATTGTATAACTAGGTGTATACTCAACCCCTATATGAAGTCTACCCTGCACAGCTGCATGAAATAGTGTTCTTTGTGCTTGTTGTTTAAAATTATCACCAGAATGTCTAGGGCTGCTTATGGTCTTCAAGCCTTGAAGAAAAAATACTGCAGGGGTTTGTGAGTACCATATATGTTCACTTAGGGTGCATATAATTGTTTTCCCCTTAGCATTCATTAAAATGTAAAATATGTGCTACATTCTAGCTATGGCTGAATTGGTTGTGCTACTTTATGATAAGCCTGGGCATATTTTTTTTTTTTTGCAGAAACACAAACCTGTAGCCCTTCTGCTGCTGGTGGTGGCCAGCCTCCCCCCCCCCCCCCCCCCCCCTCAAAAACAGAAAAAAAAAGTAGACATTCCCTAGTGTGGAGCTTCCCAAATTGCTCCTTTCTCATAAATGGTGACTGTAACCTCCTGCAGGAGTGTGAGGCTGCCATTTTTTCAGCACAGGTGCTGGGGCTAGGAGCGGCTTGGGATGCTTGTACCCTAAAGACAGCACTGGACCATCAGGGCCTTTGGAAGAGCCTACTGCAGGGATGGGGGAGGAGGGTGGTGCGGTAGCTAGCCTAGGCTATAGAATGGTTATGGTTCTAGCCCAAC
Organism: Microcaecilia unicolor; assembly: GCF_901765095.1. Lineage (NCBI taxonomy): Eukaryota > Metazoa > Chordata > Amphibia > Gymnophiona > Siphonopidae > Microcaecilia > Microcaecilia unicolor. The sequence goes on along the minus strand of NC_044040.1, from coordinate 196,837,676 downwards.
CAAGCCACAGACTTGGTTGGCCTCTACCACGAGGCAGGTTTTGGAATACCTGCTCTAGATGAACCTTTAGTAGATCCCTCCTCCCGCTATCCATACCTATTGTAAAAAATCTGCAAAGAGGCAAGCCTCACCAGATAGCCCTTTCCCAATTTATTATTTAGATTTTGCTCACACCTTTTTCAGTAATAGCTCTAGGTGAGGGTGAGTTACATTCAGGTACTCTAGATGTGTCTTTGTCCCAGGAGGGCTCACAATCTAGGTTTGTACCTGAGGCAATGGAGGGTTAAGTGACGCCCACGATCACAAGGAGCGGCAGTAGGATTTCAACCAGCCACCTCTGGAGTGCAGACTGGTGCTCTAACTACTAGGCCACTCCTCCACCCTCATAACTGTTATGGTATACTACTGGTAACATCCTCCTTGCTTAGAGTGAACTTTTTACTGTCCTTTACCTTCCACTTAATCTGTTTCTAACCCACTCTACCACCTTTGTGTCAATACTGAAGGCACTAGACTACTGTAAAATGCCCTGTACACTAGTCCAAACCAAAAATCAGCTCCAACTAATTCAGCATGCTGTAGCCCAACTTAAGGAAGGAAGGGGTATGACCACATCACAACCTTCCCACAAAAATTAGACTGGGTACTAGTTTGGTGCAGGGCTAATTTTAAAACTTTCTCATTTGCAAGGTACTTGGCCAAAATGGCCAGATTACTTAAAAGAATGTTAGCTCTTTACACCCACCTTTGAGACTGCTAAGGTCCTCTCAAGGTACACCACTATCTGTAACCTCATCAAAAGCAATTGTGTGATGTAATACTTACCAGTGAGCCTTCTCGGGAGTGCTCTTTCTCTGGAACTTAGAGTAGGTCTCATCAGGACGTAGCTGAATGCCTGGCTTATCTCACAGGCCTTGAAGACAAGTGGTGACTATACACTCCTTTTACACCTGGACTAACTTGCTGCACACGCTGTAACTTAAACCAGTTCCTCATATTGTGTTTTAACTGTACAAAGATTTGGCCTTGAGTCTAGCCATCCATCTGTGTATACCAATTTGTCCCCATCTATATATCTTCATTTGGCCGTTCAGCTAACAAGAAAAGTATTAACATAGCTATGCTTTCCTTAGCAGCAGCAGCAGATGAATCCACAGGCTTGTAGGGTTTGACCATCTACCAGCAGGTGGAGATAGAGTGTGCTGAAGCATGGCATGCTTCTTGGTCAGTTATTCTCTTAATGGCAGCAGGCAGATGGATGGTCTCACAAGCTCCTGGTCTTATCTGGGTGTCTCAGTTTGCAGTAGAGCTTAGGTGTGCATGGCTGAGTGGTGCCAGCTGTAGGGGGTATACCTGGTTACCTCAGTTTCCTCCTTCACCAGCCCTTCCTCCATTTTCTTTTCTCACTGAAAAAAAAATGGGGCATTAAACCCACATCCTTGGCTGCAGGAGAGATACTGGTTTGTGCCAGTATAGAGGGCTTTGTCCTGGAGAAGAGGTGAGTGTACTTCCACCAGCACAGGCAGGACTCCTGACTACTGGCTCTCCCTGTGGGTCACTTGTGGTTTTCTTCACAATGGCTGCCAAGGTTGTTAAAAGCTGCTCCCACTGTGGGAAGTGGCAAGCAGCACTTGGGCAGGGGTTGTACAGGCTCTCCTTTGGTAGAGGAGACTGTGTTTGGGGAGGCCTCAGTTTCCTGTGTGGGAGAGATGTGGGCTCATTTGCATGGGGCCAACAGTGATCTGGCAGCCTTTTTAACATCACAATTTGGAAGCAGCACTTCTGGCAGCTCCTTTACCTGCTTCAGAGCTCCTTACATGTATCTCAGCTGTTCTAGGGGTGGGGCGGGGGTCTTCTGGCATTTTTTGTCCTCTTCCTCCCCCCCCCCCCCCCCCCCCCCCCCCCCCCCCCCCCCCCCCCGTTCATTCTGCTGCTCTATAATGCCTATATGTTGAAGAAGACTGACGATTTCTGGCTTGTTCCCTGCTTCACAGCTTCCACTGATGGACCCTACCCCAAAGAGGAGCTGTTTACACTCCAGCTCAAAATTAGGGGCTATTATTCCCCTCTCTCCCTACAAAAGTAGGGGCTATTATAATCCCCCTTCTCCCTATCATTTGGAGGGAGTCCTTTCAGGGCAGTCCCTTTGTGCATAAATGCAGGAGGCATTGGAAGAGGGGGAGCTATTTACAAAGCAATCTGATTATCCCACTGCAGTGTGGGTGTTTTCATAAGGAGTTGCCTTCCTTCATACCTAAGGCTGAAAAGGTTCTTAATCTGCTAATCTTAAAAGAAGACTGCTTTGGTCTTTTCCAGTGCATGAGGCTATGCAGTAAATCATTTCTGCTTAGTTTGTCATCCCAGACACTGCACTTTGAGTGGTGGTGGCTATGTCACGTCTTTACCCCATTTCCACTCCTGAGCTGGAAAATCTCTGTTTGCCTAAAGTGTGTTTGTTAAGTGGCAGCAGTCACCAAAAGGCCATGCTGGCTGTGGTGAGTTAAGATTTTACTTATAGTTGCAGAGTTGGTTAAATCATGCTGCTCCTAGTCTGTGATGCAGTGAACAGCGGCAGGGCACCATGTTGTTAAACCTCTGAAAGGTCCTATACTAGTGTTCTCATACTAAAAAAAAAAAAATGTGTTGCTTTCTTTGCAATATTGAGGGAGAAAGGAAAAAAAAAAAAAAGAGAGCTTAGTTTGGGCAAAGGAGCAAAAGGTGACATTTGTGTAATAAAAAAAATAGGAAGCACACAGGAAACAGATAAAAGCATGAGTGAAGGGTGAGAGATTCCAGATCCAGAAGGCTAGTAATGAGAAAAGGGAGAGATAAAACAGAGTTTATATTCCGATATAATATGCTCAATAAGACTATAATAAAAACTCAAGAAATGACAACATCGGTGTAGAAAACATTAAAATAAACACAACTTTATTTACACTCCCCTATTGCAGAACTAGGAGAAACCAGACAGCTTTCTTTCACGTCCGCTTCTCTGTAGGTTTCCGTATTTTACAGTTTAACGTCAGCTGCCGTGCACAGGAAGCGTTGCGTGCTGACGCTTGTAGCGATGGGCGGGACTGTCACTGAGGCAAAGGTTATTTATTAAGCAGGTTTTAAGGGGCCGCAGAAAAGCCCGCAAGCTAAAGCTCCCGCAACGTCGCAACCGGAAGCGCCGCACATCTACCCTTCCTGACGGCGGGCAGCGTATGACGTCATTGCTGCTATTAATACCGCAGGCCGGAAGCACGTTGTCCTTTTCTTTTCGTTGTGGGGCAGGGATGGCGCCGGTGAGTGCGGGAGGATGTAATATGGTGTTGGCTGTTCCTGCAGTGCGTTATTTGTGGGCAGGGTTTATAAATGGCCGTCTTTAGTTGTACAGCGCTTTTGAGAGCTCCTGTGTAAGGTGCTTCTGCTGGAGTCTGTGCGACGTGTTACTCGCTCTGGCACGGCACGTTGAGTCAGTTATAAATATAGACCTAATATTCAAAACACAACTTAGGGCTCAATTTTGAAGGTTCCTTGTGTTTTTGTTCTTTAATGGGTAGGGGGGGGGGCACAGGATACGTATAACCACACTGAGGATCTCAATGAAGTCCCCACCCCCACTATGATGGAATCCCTCATTTTAAGGCAGCAAAAATCATGTCATCAAGGGCATTTGTTCAGCAGTGTAGTGTGTTTCTGTGGCTCATTTGTCTTCTTAGTATTCAAACAGCTGTTATGCGCTGTACATAGTGTCTTAAGAGCGCAAGTTATCTTTCCAGTTCATATACATATGTGACCACACTGGATTTGCATGTGATAGATCCATGTAAAATGATGTTCCTTGCTTCTGCTATTGGAAATTTTAACCTATCAAAATATTGAGGGTACACGGAACAATGGCCAAATATTTCAGGGTCAAACACAGCAGACTGCTGACCCTTATAAAAAATAGGTGAATATGCTATTGCATTTCTTCTGATAGATGCCTCAAAGTATGCCAGTGATGCAACATAGTACATTTGTTTTAAAAAAAAAGCACGCTATTTTTTAGTGCTACTAGCTATGTGCTAGTATACAGTACAGCATACAAGAGACGGCCCCTGCTTGACCGAGGTTATCTACTCTACAAATGGGCCAAATAATCAAACTTCCTAATTCTTATGGGAGTAATTTAAACATGGGTATTAAACTGTTAAAGTTACAATTTAAAAGCATACATACCATGGGAGAATCTGCGAGGAGCAGGAGGAGATAATGAGTGTGTGAATAAGGGTTTTGGTGTTGTGTTTGAAGTTATACAGAAAAATGAGAAGTGTTTAGTAGTCTGTTGGCTAAGTGCAGAGAAAGAGGGAGATGGAGTCAAAGATGACCCCAGGAGATCAGGAGGATGCAAGTGTTATCCACAGAAATAGAGAAGGGGGAAGGCGAGAGAGAAATGTTGTGGAAAACACCATATCCATCACCATTTGCATGAAAACATGAGCCATTATGTCAGAGAAGCAGGCTGAGGCTTGGGACTGGATTTCTGGTGTAGATAGATAGATAATAGGAGTCACCACTGTAAAGAAGGTATTGAAAACCATGGAGAAGATAATGGCTTAATACTCTCAAACACCAAGGGGGCAAGTATCGAGAGAAGAGGTTCCTAAGACAGATCCCTGAGGTACACCAGCTGATAGTGGGATAGCAGTGGAGGATGCATACACTAAATTCGTGGTGTGAGAGAAAAGAAAACCAGAACAGATCCCCAACATCAAGTGAGGACAGCCTGTCAAGGCGTAGGGTGGTGATCAACCATGTCAAAAGCAGTGGCTATGCAAACATGAGGTTTATTATTTATTAGGATTTATTTGCTGCCTGTTGAAGAATAAGTCAAACATAAGCAATAGACAAATACAGCAGTGGACATTATGAGGGGCATAATCGAATGGGGCCGGCCATCTATAAGGGCGGCCCCGTCAAGCGGCGTACCCGACCGTATTATCGATACAAGATGGCTGGCCATCGTTCGTTTCGATAATGCGATCGGGGCCAGCCAAATCTCAACATTTGGGCCGCCCTTAGAGATCGCCGGCGTTAGAGATGGTAATGGAAACTAATGCCGGCCATCTCAAACCCGGCCAAATCCAAGCCATTTGGTCATGGGAGGAGCCAGCATTTGTAGTGCACTGGTCCCCCTCACATGCCAGGACACCAACCGGGCACCCTGCAGTGGACTTCACATAATTGATCCCAGGTGCATAGCTCCCTTACCTTGGGTGCTGAGCCCCCCAAAACCCACAACTGTACAACACTACCATCGCCCTTAAAGGCTATCGGGGGCACCTATATGTGGGTACAGTGGGTTTTGGGTGGATTTTGGAGGGCTCCCATTTACTTCCACAAGTGTAACAGGTGGGGTGGGGGGGGCCTGGGTCCGCCTGCCTGAAGTGCACTACACCCACTAAAAACTGCTCCAGGGACCTGCATAGTGCTGTGATGGAGCTGGGTATGACATTTGAGACTGGCAAAAAAATGTTTATTAATTTTTTTTTGGGGGGGGGGGGGGGGGTTGGCGACCCTGGGGAGAGTAAGGGGAGGTGAGCCCCGATTTCCCTCTGTGTGGTCATCTGGTCAGTTCGGGCACCTTTTCGAGGCTTGGTCGTGATTAAAAAGGGACCAAGTAAAGTTGGTCAAATGCTTGTCGGGGGCCGGCCTTCTTTTTTTCCATTATCTGCCGAGGCCGGCCATCTCTTAACCATGCCCCCTGCCGACACGCCCCCTTGAACTTTGGCCGGCCCTGCGACAGAAAGCAGTTGAAGCCAGCCAAAATCGGCTTTTGATAATACCGATATGGCCGGCATTAGGAGAAGGCCAGCCATCTCCCGATTTGTGTCTGAAGATGGCCGCCCTTTTCGTTTGAAAATAAGCAGGTATATGAATAGGATGATAACCAAAGGTTTAAGGGAAAAAACTTGCATAAGTTGGTCACCATTCCTATTTCTTTTTAATGAGAAAATTACATTATTGAATGATATACAGCCAAAAACAGAAGTATCACGGCCATAGGAAACACCAAAGAAACATTAATGTTAATCCCCCCCCCCCCAAACCCCTCTCATAAATGTATCAAGCTAGCCAATGGTAACCCACCCCCACACCTCCCCGCCTAAAACCTAGTAAATCCTACCCTAGCATTAACGCGCTGAGAGTGAGTTAACAAGTGAGCTACACATACGCATTGTTAAAGAATTCAAAAGTGGATCTCAAGGATTCAAAAATGTACTATTGCCTTTTTAATTGGAAAAAAAAGTCAACCATTTTTTTTTTCTTCAATGCAAAAGTTGCCAAAGTACATAAAAATGACATAGGGAATGTAGCTGGAGCTCTAAATCCTTGATGTACTTGGGAGAGCTTTTTTGCTTACAAATTGGCATTCTTAGAGAAGCAGACATATGGAACTGCATGCAGTGTGATACTTATTAGAATTGTAAGCTATCATACTCTCATTCCCACTGTTAAGTTTGTAAATATTTCCAATATCAGCCTAATGACATCAAAATTGCAATTAATATCTTTACTATTCCATGTTGTATTGGACAAAGTTTTACTTAGTCTATTTTGAAGTGCAATGGGTAACATAAATTCAGGGGCCCTTTTACTAAGGCACCTACGCGCGTCAAATTGACACTACTGCCCGGCTACTGGCACACGGCAAAAATACACGCTTACCCGGCGGTAATCGGCAGTTGGCGCGCGTTGGACACTTACTGCCTGATTAGTGCGTGAGACCTTACCGCTAATCAATGGATGATGTTAAGGTCTCAGGCCCAAAATGGACGCGTGCTGGTTTTCATTTTGGCACAGGTCCATTTTCAGTACAATTAAAAAAAAATCCCTTTTTTCCAGGCGCGCTCAGGAAGAATGGATCAGCACGCATCCAAAACATAAACCTACACCAGCTCAGGCCCACTTTTGGGCGTGCCTTAGTAAAAAGGCCCGTTAATGAGGCAAAAACTTATTTCATTTGAATGACTTTGGCAGTATTAAATAAAAATAACTTAGTATAAAGCTTAAGGGCCCTGTTACGAAGGTGCTTTAGCACTTTTAACGTGCCTACAATTAGCGTGCGCGTGCTAACTGTAGGCTCTTATAGGGATATTTAGGCGCATACATAGTTAATGTGTGTTAAAAATGCTAACGCGGCTGTAACGTGGCTTAGTAAACAGGGCCCTAATTATGAGAAAATAACATTTTTGTTATATCCCCTGAAGAAAATAGACAGTACTGCTTACCATTTTCAAGTATTATAAAGGGCTGTAGTTGGTTTGGAACAGATTTTGATCTAACTCTTGCATATGAGCAGGAAGTTATTTGCTAACAGCATATTAACTTAAATATTGTTTTAGCAGAAAGATAAAAAATCTAAAAGAACCTGGAAATTTGTTCTTGACCTTACTCATCCTGTAGAAGATGGCATATTTGATTCTGGAAATTTTGTAAGTATTCCTTTTTTCATATTGGTATTTAGCTTTTTTTTTCTAACAGAGCTAAAGTAGTATAAACACATTTTAATGTATGCAAATGTTCTTCTTTGAATAAAAGATCTTTAGAAAATTTCTTGATTTATATAAAATCTGAACCATTTTTTCTCCAAAAGATTTCAGTGCAGCAAGGAGTAAAGGACAGGCTAAATTCCCTGACGTGCATTAGTGTGTACGAACACACATTAATGTGAGTTATTTAGCACAAGTCACATATTGTACAGTGGAACATGTTTACTAATTAATGTGTGCTAATGCAGTAGCACACCTTAATACATCTAGCCCGAAATTTGTTCAGTGGGAATTACTGCCACCACGTCCACAGGCAGCCATAAGTTACTAAACAGTACAAAATGAACAGCATTCCACTTGATTTATCAGACCCATCATAGCTGTTCATTGCAAGCATACATGCCATGAGTTTTGCATACAGTTAAATGGTGAATAACATGTAATGTTAGTAGTTGAGTACAATTAGAAAATGGTTTTTATTGTTACGATGTGTTCAGTTTGGCTAGATCCTGAGTCATGGAACAGTCTGAATCCTGGCACCATGATGGGACATCTGAATTCTGGATATTTTTTTTTTTAACTTTTTTCCACTTCCCTGCACTAAAGACATGCCCAAGGTGGTTTACAAACAGTGTACCTTAAGTAAAATGTCTGAGAACCTTAGAAGTACAACAGAAACAACCAGACCCAAAACAATATGAATATAAAAACATCTGGTCACCTGTGCAGGGACCACTAGCCCAAGGACTTACCATATAAGTAGTCCAGTCCTCTTATTCATTTAGGAGTGGCCTAGTGGTTAGGGTGGTGGACTTTGGTCCTGGGAAACTGAGGAACTGAGTTTGATTCCCATTTCAGGCACAGGCAGCTCCTTGTGACTCTGGGTAAGTCACTTAACCCTCCATTGCCCCATGTAAGTCGCATTGAGCCTGCCATGAGTGGGAAAGCGCGGGGTACAAATGTAACAAAAAAAAATTAGGAACAAATCCTGAGGAACTACAGACTGCTCAGAATACGGCAGCCGGGCTTATCTATGGAAATCTAAATTTGAAAAGCGCAAAACCCCTCCAGGAAAAACTACACTGGCTACCAATCAAGGAACGTATCGCTTTCAAGATTTGTACCTTTTTCACAGAATAATACATGGTCTAGCTCCGAGCTATATGTCTGAACTAATCGACTTACCAATTAGAAACACAATTGAATCAGCCAGAACGTACTTAACTCTTTACTTCCCAAGTTGTAAAAGCCTGAAGTATAAATCAATATATGCGTCAAGTTTCTTTTACATATGCACACAGTTCTGGAATTCTCTACCAAAGCGCCTGAAATCTACGAATAATCATCTAGAATTCCGAAAAAACCTAAAAAACTCACCTGTTCAAGAAGGCATACCCCACAGTATCTGACATTTATTTATTTAGATTTTGCTCACACCTTCAGTAGTAGCTCAAGGTGAGTTACATTCAGGTACTCTGGATATTTCTCTCCCAGGAGGGCTCACAATCTAAGTTTGTATGTGAGGCAATGGAGGGTTAAACACCGAATAATGAAATATGGCATTTTAATTAGGAAATGGGCAGTTTTCAACCCCGACGCATGATCACACCCTAACATTTTGTCTGAATCACCCCAACCTATTGACCGATACTTCTTTACTGTACTTGTCACTGTAATAGTACCCCTATACTGTGTTTGTTCACACCGGAGTCTGTAACCACCTCTCTGGAACTATGTAAGCCACTTTGAGCCTACTAATAAGTGGAAAAGGTGGGATATAAATGTAACAAAATAAATTTAATTTATGGTCTGCACAGAAGTGACAGTGCCTATCACCCCACCTATTGCCATGAAGCTAGCCATTCGAGAAGTAGAAATGCTTCCATTCTGTGGACACATTATAGAAACCCATTACTAGAACATAGATCCCTACCTGAAACATACCACTCTTGCAGATGTAGAAGATCCCTGTCTCTCAGCACCCAAAAGGCAATGATAAGCCACTTAAATGTATCCCCTCTGTTGCTTTGAGCCAGCTCTCGATCTAGAGGATTGGGAGTTGACCTGGGTGAAATGGTCCTTAAAACCATGGGTGGCTACTAAATGACCATTGGTCTTTGCCATAAAATGTAGGGGGTAGTATTAAAGATCTCAATATTTATACCTAGAAAGGCAGGAGATGGGAGATATGATAATGTACATTTACATATCTTCTTGGCATAAATGAACAGGAAGCAGTCCTCTTTCAATTGAAAGGAAGCTCCGGAATGAGAGGGTATAGGATGGAGGTGAAAGGGGACTCAGGAGTAATCTAAGGAAATATTAATGGCGGTGGGAGCATGGAACGGTGGTGGTGGAGGAGGCAAAGACTGTATCTGAATTCAAGAAAGCATGAACAAGCACAGAGGATCTCAAAGGGAGAGGAAGAGATAGTTGAGATTAGTAGATGGTGTGGATGGTTAGATTGGTGTTTATCTGCTGTCATTTTCTATGTTTTTCAGTTTTGCTTCCGTGCGTGTTCACTGATTGCTTAAGGTTGCAAACTTGTATATAGACATAGAGCTTCCAAAATATCGTGGTGAACCAGAACTTCAGGTGGCTGTTCTCCCATAAGGTCAAATGGATAGGGCTCAATGACCCTAGCATTGCCAGCAGACATGAGGCTGTGTGTTTGTCTGGTATATATTCAGTGTATCCTCTGCTCCTTAAAAATAAAAGCCTGAAATCCTGTCCCACTGGGCAGTATTTCAATAGTGTGCGTAAAAGGTACAATATTCATCCTGTGTTAAATCTTTCAAAGGAAATAACTTGCATGTAAAATGATTTTTTAATCCATCCTGTACTGTTGGGGGGTGGGGGGACATAGTTTGCTGTATGCTTTCTAAAATGTACAGTAAAATTTTGCAGGGTGGGCACTGCCAAAGAAACAGCTTCTAATGTTTTGCAAGTGGACCTTTTAGAAATTCTGTTCTGCAAAATCATATAGCACAACACTGAAGTGAATTCCCCAAAGTGAAAACTGTTCTTTTTCTATCGCTAAGTGTAATCAGCATCATGTACGCTGCAATAAAATCTTGTAAATTAGAAATGCTACTAGTGGACAAGTGAAACTTTGTTCTCACTAACATGTACATTGAAAAATACTTTAATCTCAGCTATAACATTTCATACAACTAGGGTTCTCTTCCCTAGTTGATGTCTAGGGCACCATTCCCTAGTGTTCCATTCTCTCTGTTTGCTGAAATAGGAGCAGTTTCTGAAGGAGAAGGTGAAGGTCAATGGAAAAACAGGAAACCTGGGCAGCATTGTTCGTATTGAACATTTTAAGAACAAGGTTACAGTGATGTCCGAGAAGCAGTTTTCTAAAAGGTGAATATACCCATACATTTAGCATTGGACATGCATTCACAACTTATTTATTTATTTGGATTTATTTACCGCCATTTTGAAGGAATTCACTCAAGGCAGTGTACAGCAAGAATAAGTCAAACATAAGCAATAGACAATTACAGCAGTAAAAATATTCAAACAATACAAAGTATGGCCTAGTATGCTACATTACAATGCCAACACAACAAAACATTTTGATTGACAGCATAGGGTGTAAGCAAAGATGGAACATAAAGGTAGAGTAACAGGAGTAAATAAGGGACTAGTTAAAGAGAGTTGCAAATGAGGTCAGAAAGGTGCTTGAACATTATCTTGGCTAGGGTAGGAGTGAATAAACTTATCCTGCTATAATGTGTGCAGGCGCTATCATTTACTTCTTCTGTTAAAGGCCTGGTTGAAGAGCCAAGCTTTCACTTGCTTACTGAAATAGAGATAGTCTTGTGTTAAGCAAAGCTTTTCAAGGTGTGCATGTCAGAGTGTGGGGGCTACTCTGGAGAAGGCTCGCTTGCGGGTGGGTATCACATTGTGTGATGTCCTTTGGAGAGGGTGTGGTTAGGGAAACTCCTTGGGAGGACCTTAGTGACCTTGAAGGTGTGTAGAGGAAGATCCTGTCTTCAAGTACTCTGGGCCATTTCCTTTAAGGACCTTGAAGATCAAACAGAGTTTTAAATTTGGTTCTGTATTGTACTGGTAGCCAGTGAAGTTTATGCAAAAATGGTGTGATGTGATCAAGTCATTTACAACCTATATATCATTTAGTGTGCAATTAATATCATCATAGTTCCGGGAGCAAGATGGCCACCGATGAGAACAGATGTGCTCCTCGGAGCTGTGTTTGGGATGGGAAAGAAAAGAAAGGCGACAGGATTACCCAACTGAGTCCTCTCCTGTCCCCCACCCCCACCTCCTGGTCCCATTGACCATTTTGTCATCCAGGGAGTAGTATGCAGCTTTCAGTTCTTACTTGAAGGAAAACTCTCGTGCCTTGTATTTGATCTTTTCTGGATAGTTGCTAAGGAGTGGGCTGAACAGTAGATTAGAGAGCTGCACGGGAACGGGGTTTGCGGGAATCCCGCGGAACCTGTGGGATTCCCACAGGGACGGAAGCAGTTCTGTGGGGTTCCCACGGGGACAGAAGCAGTTCTGTGGGGTTCCTATGGAAGTGTAAGCTACACCTGCACCAGCCGCTCATCTACCAAGTTCTTTGAGTGCTGTCTCCTCCTCCTCCTCTTCCTCCTTGCTTTAACAGCACAAATGTGGAAAGTCTTCCATTAGGGAGGTGGTACAGACACAAATGATGATGGGATTCAAAAAGGCGTGGGATGAACACAGAGGATCTCTAATTAGAAAATGGAAGTTATAAAAAAAAACCAAACCTTAAATGGATGCATGTGTGTGGATATGTGAAGTAATGCTTAGATGGCGACTCTGGCTGTGATTAACTAGGGCCGATACCAGGCAGACTTGTATGGTCTGTGTCTAATATATGGAAGTCTGGTTTAGGATGGGCTGGAAAGGGCTTAGACAGCAACTTCAGTGGCTGGAACATAAGGACAGTGCTGGACAGATTTTTACGATCTGTGTCCCACAAATGAGAAAACGCATAGACTGGAGTGGGCTTCAACGACAACTCCAGCAGTTGGAACATAAGGATAGGTCCAGATAGACTTCTATGGTCTATGTTCCAAAAACACACAAGAAAGACCATAATCAAGTATATAATGTCACACTCGTTGATTTAATCATGAATTGATAATGAGTGTGACTATTGGACAGACTGGATGGACCATTCAGGTCTTTATTTGCTGTCACTTACTATGTTACAATTAATCCTTTTTGCTCCCGGGCTGATGCGCAGACCTCAGCTCTGACACAGGCAAGAGCATCGGATGTCACCTGACCTACTGGCACGTGCATGTGGTGACCTCTCCACACAGTGCCAGTAAATCAGAGACAAATCTTACATGTGCACACCAGAGTGTTCCAAGTTTCAACTTCCATTCCTTCCTTGCCTACAGTGCTGTGGCTCAAATCCAGAGAGAGAATGAGGGAGCTGACTGGAATTTTCTTTTATGTACCATTAAATTCTTACAGTGATGGGTGGGGATGGGTTGGGATGGGTTAAATGTTTGCATGGATGGATGGGAATGGGTAAGATTCCGGTGGGGATGGGTAAGATTTCTGTCCCCGTGCAACTCTCTACAGCAGATTCAAGGCCCCTACAATAGACGCTCATTCATTCCTTTTTTTTTTTCTCTGCCATCCTGCAGGGCAACATTCACACTTCCCCTGAATACTTCTCTCCCTCAGCTCTCTTGAAGTGATATGGAGAAGTTGGTTCTCAGCCTCCAGCCCACTGCTCTAAGGAGGCCAGTGTTTCAGTCCGGCTTCTCCTATCGATGCTCCTTGCACAAGATTCCCAATTAGACTGTGTGCTGGGAAAGGCTAAACACAGCTCTCAAAAATATTAAACATTAATATAATTTCTCATTACCTTTGTTTTTATTTGATTCTCGTTCTCTCTTCCCTTAAAGTTGGCTACTCTGCATTGTTCTATAACTATATTTACATTGTGTCATGAATTTTACTCATTTCTTTCCCTTTTGTATGAAATTTAAATTGATTTTGAAAATTAAAAAAAGAAGAAACATTAAATTTGGCACTTGCGCTCTAAAGCTGTGTTAATCGTTTAGCATATGGCGGTGTCCATCCACTCTCCACCGCTAGTGCTCGCACCTCCCCAAGATTACTGCGGGGATGCCTTACTGCAGCTTTGTAAGAGGTCCCTTTATTTGCTAATATTGCTGCTTCAAACGGATCTCCTGTGTTTCTATACTTTGCAGAGAAATAACAGTTAAAATTAGAAGAAAACACCTTTTTTTTTTTTTTATTAGGCTGACTAAATACATTTCTTGAGTAGTTGCTCTTTAGCCTTTCCCAGCACAGTCTAATTGGAAGTCTTGTGCATTCCATGCTTGAATTACAGTAGTCTATGCATGTTGTAAGTATATGTGAAATGAATGCATCGACTTATGGATGTAATAGATTCACTTCTTTATTCCAAAACGTGCGTAGAAATGAAAACTACGAGGATAGATGCGGAAAGTTTAGGCATAACTAGAGACCCAAGAAATAGCAATAAGAAGCTGCATTGTTCAAAATATTGCTTATTTAAAGTGACAGTTGAAAACCTAGTCTTTGTTGTTGATTTGCTGCACATTGCTCAGGAAGAACTGAAATAGGCACTAATCTGTTTTATAATTTTCTAGTTTTCATTCTGTTTCCTAGGTACCTTAAATACCTCACAAAGAAATACCTCAAGAAGAATAATCTTCGCGATTGGCTGCGTGTGGTGGCAGCTGACAAGGAGACTTACGAGCTGCGTTACTTCCAGATCAGCCAAGATGAAGAGTCGGAGTCTGAGGAGTAAATGGAAATGTGATCTTGCAAAATGTATAAATCATTTTGTCTTGAACACTCAGTACCTATAACATGCAATAAAGATCTTGTACCCTTGTCAAAGTATCATCTTTTCCTCTTTGGATGATAATTTAAAAAACTAGTAATAAAGGCCCGTTTCTGACACAAATGAAACGGGCGCTAGCAAGGTTTTCCTCGGAGTGTGTATGTGTGAGAGATGGAGTGTGTGTGTCAGAGAATGAGAGAGAGATAGGGTGTGTGAGAGACAGAGTGTGTGAGAGACAGAGTGTCTGTGTGAGTGTGATGGAGAGTGTCAGAGTGTATGTGAGAGACGGTGGGTGAGTGTGTGCCCCCACCTCCCTCTCCCCTGCCCCCCCCCCCCCCCCCTCCAGCCACAAATGTCCAGCGACCTTCGCCACCTGCAGCTGCCACTGGTAACGCTGTCTGGCCGCTGCTGCTTCTGTTGAGCAGCAGCGGCCGCTACAAAAAGAAAAAAAGCAATAAATATTTTTAAACCTGAAACGTGGCATCATAGACAGCCTTCTCCTCCTGTCGCCTCTCACGTCGCTGCGCTCCTCTGGGGTCTTACTCTAGGGGCAGTGACGTGGAGGCGAGAGGAGGAGCAGCTGCAGAGCTGACAGCCAATGCCTGATGGCTATCTATGATGGCGCGTTACAGGTTTAAAAACATTTATGGCTTTTTTTTCTTTTTGTAGCGGCCACTGCTGCTCAACAGGAGACGCAGCAGCGGCCGGACAGCGTTACCAGCGGCTGGCGAGGGGGTTGATGTGCCGGGGGGGGCTTGGGTGATGCACAGAGGGGGTGTTTTAGCGGTGCACTCACAGCTGATTCCCAGGCAGGGGGAGGAGTAGGGAAACGCAGTGCGTTTCCCTACTCCCCCTGCCTGGGAATCAGCTGTGAGTGACGTCAGCCTGGCTACGGATCGAAGCTCAGCAACTCCAGGAGCCAAGGACACAGGCAGCTACTTTAGAACGTTGTAGGTGAGAATTATTATATAGGATAAGTATGATTCTGGTTTATACAGAAGATTCAATTCAAGAACCTAGGAACATGGCTTGTGATGTGAATATACAATAAGCAAGCAGTACAAAGTTATTTGAAGATGTTAAGCAACCTTAACATGTATTATTTATTTGTAGCATTTGTATCCCACATTTTCCCACCTATTTGCAGGCGCAGTGTGGCATACATTGTTCCGTAATGGCGATCGCCAATTCCGGAATGAGAAATACATAATTATAATGCAGGTGACAGAGTGGATTAGGCAATCAAATCAAGAGGATTCATTGTCGTAATGAGAAATAAGGTATTCCGTTAAAGTTCAATCGTGATAGGTTAACTTAAGCAGTCCAGAATAGAGAGTTCGTTTTTGTACAGTTCTGGTATGAGTTTTGTTGTCTGGTATTTAGGATGGATCATTGTGGTATGCCTTATTGAACAGGTTGGACATGGAAACTTGTTGGTGTCATTAAATCATAAATGACTGATAATACTGAAGGTTTTTTTTTTTTTTTAATTAAGAAATCTGGATTTTGCTCCTTTAGACCAGAGCATCAAACATTATGTACTGTGTTAACTGCTGGGCAACATTTGTTGTTTCACTTTTAATGATAACAGCTGAACACAGGCCATAACACTTTCTTGTGTCTAGGAGTAGGCCAAAAATTTAGGAGCCACCAACTCCATAGCTCTTGCAACCACTTTGTCATTCCCATGTGGGATTTGCAGAGGATCCTTTAGGACCTGATTTACTAAGATTATTTCCCCATTCTGTGCAATTGTGGAAGGGAAGGGGGGCTTAGTGAATTACTTTACCTGTGGTCCAAGTTTCTACCGTTGTCTCTCAACCTCCTAGTGGTTAGGGTGGTGGACTTTGGTCCTGGGGAACTGAGTTCAATTCCCACTTCAGGCACAGGCAGCTCCTTGTAACTCTGGGCAAGTCACTTAACCCTCCATTGCCCCATGTAAGCTGCATTGAGCCTGCCGTGAGTGGGAAAGTGCGGGGTACAAATGTAACAAAAATAAAATAGATACTATTGGAGATTCTACATGGGATGTTGCTACTATTGGAGATTCTACATGGAATGTTGCTATTCCACTAGCAACATTCCATGTAGAAGGCTGCGCAGGTTTCTGTGAGTCTGACGTGCAGGACGTCAGACTCACAGAAGCAGAAGCCTGCGCGGCCACATTGGTGATCTGCAAGGGCCAGGCACAGGCAGCTCCTTGTGACTCTGGGCAAGTCACTTAACCCTCCATTGCCCCATGTAAGCCGCATTGAGCCT
Source organism: Microcaecilia unicolor (assembly GCF_901765095.1). Classification (NCBI taxonomy): domain Eukaryota; kingdom Metazoa; phylum Chordata; class Amphibia; order Gymnophiona; family Siphonopidae; genus Microcaecilia; species Microcaecilia unicolor. The sequence continues at coordinate 196,821,038 of NC_044040.1, read as the reverse complement.
GCCATGAGTGGGGAAAGGGTGGGGTACAAATGTAACAAAAAAAAAAAAACCTCCTAACCTTGTCCGCGCTAGTCTCAAACTTCCATCCCCCAACCCCAAGGTTTACCTGTTCATCATATTGTAGCTGAACTGGGTTGCCAGTACTGGCTGCCTTTTTTGTTAAAAGTGACCATTTCTCGGAAAAGGCGACTAAAGTCACCAGAAACAGAAAATGAGGTTTTTATGAATTCTGTTCGAGTAAACAATTTGTAATAAAACAGTTCAAACATAATCCTTGTATGTGACAAAAATAAAGTTACAGAAGTAGAAGCTTGTAACTTTTTCAGACTGCTTGGACACATGACATGAAAAATCGGCCATTCTCAACATTTTGGATCCATTACTTTTGACATCTTTTCCCCAGAGACTGTAACAAATTTATGTTACTTTGATATTGTTGCAGTGCAATGTTTACTTCACACATACTGGGTGTCTCCCCCCCTCCTCTCCCCCCCCCCCCCAAATGTTAAACTGAGAAAAAGGTAGGCAGGTAAATACTATATGGCCTGTCCAGTTGCCCATCCATGCCACCTATTCTCCCTATCATTCCCTTAGAGATCCTATATACTTGTCCCAAGCTCTCTTGAATTTAGATACTGTTTTCGTGTCCACCACTTCCACTGGGAGGCCATGAATTCACCACCCTTTCTGTGAAGAAGTATTTCCTCAGGTTACTTTTTAGTCTATCCCCTTTCACCTTCATCCTATGCCTCCTCATTCCAGAGTTTCCTTTCACTTGAACTAGACTCATATAAGCACCACCACGCTGGGAAAAGACCAAAGGTCCATCAAGCTCAGCACTCTGTCTCCGAAGTGGCCAATCCAGGCCCCAAGAACCTGGCAAAAAAACAAAATTTAATAACGATCAATGGACTTTTCCTTCAGGAATCTATCCAGACCCCCTTTAAACTCAGCAGGGCCAGCTGCCATCACTACCTTCTCCGGTGCTGAGTAAAGGAAAACTTTCTCCAATTCGTTTTAAACCTACCACATTCTAATTTCATCTTGTGTCCCCTGGTTCTATTATTGTTAGAAAGTGTAAACAAACGCTTCACATCAGTCCGCTGTACCCCGCTCATTATTTTGTACACCTCTATCATATCACCCCTCAGCCGCCTTTTCTCCAGGCTAAAGAGTCCTAGCCGTCTTAACCTCTCCTCATAGGGTAGTCGTCCCATCCTGTGCATTTAGGCCACATAAGTATTTAAATGTCTCTGTCATGTCTCCCATCGCCTGCCTTTCTTCCAAAGTGTATACACTGTATTGAGAGGGGAGGGAGAAGACCTTCATACTGCTCGGTACTTCTGGGTACTCCCCATATGACGTCAAAAACATTTGTGCAAACACTTCTATAAGACACTATCTTCTCTTCATTCCTTATAGAAAAGCAAAAAAAAAAATACTTTTAACAGAATCCCAATGTCATTTTTGCATAAGTTTTGGAGGTTTTTGGCCAATGATTAGTCTTTAGTCTGTTGGTAACAATGAAGAAGAAGAATTGGTAAAAACCACAAGACTGCTGAGGTCTTTTCCTCCGTTTTGGACTTTACAGTATTTAGTGCTGAAATCAATTGTTCACAATTTGATATTGGGATACTGTGCCATACTAAGGACCTGTCAAAAGTGGCCATGTTTGTTTTATTGATATACTGCTTTCCTTCAACAGATCAAAGTGGTTTACAATCCAAATGCAAAAATAAAATGAATAAAGTACAACACAACAAACGAAACTCCATTGTTAATAGGAAAGCCTATCCCAGTCATTCAAGGACATACGATCAATCCACTTATGATATATACTAGCCGTTGAGCCCGTGAAAACGGACTACTTTTGGAATGGGGGGGGAGGGTTCCGAGCCCCCCCCCCCCCCCGGAGTCGCTGCCGCCGCCCCTCCACCCAGCCCGAGCAGCACTGTAAACTTACATCAGCACGCAGCAGCAGGCACATCAGCAAAGCTGCCGTCGGGCTTCCTTCTCTGCCTGTGTCCTGCCCTTGTGTGACGTAACGTCAGCGAGGGCGGGACAAAGGCAGAGAAGGAAGGCCGACGGCAGCTTTGCTGATGTGCCTGCTGCTGCGTGCTGATGTAAGTTCACAGTGCTTGGGCCAGATGGAGGGGCTGCAGCGACTCCGGGGGGGAGGGGGAGCGGTTCCGACGTCTGCAGCATGCCAGTAGAGACTTCCCTCTCTGTCCGGCCCCCATTATCACGTATTGAAGTGGGGGCGGGGCAGAGAGGGAAGTCTCTACTGCGCATTTGCGAGTGAGTACGGTCACTCGCCGTTTATATGTTTGACTAGCCGTTGAGCCCATAAAAACGGGCTGGTATTGGGGTTTTCCTTCCTTCCCCCTTCCTCCCCGCGAGGTCGCCACCGCTACCGTTCCCCCCCCCCCGGAGTCGCCACCATCCCTCCACCCGGCCCGGGCCCTCTCTCTCTCTCTCCGCTACTAAACTTACACATCCATTCGCCAGAACGCAGCACGCACATCAGCTGAGCTGCGGTCGGCCCTTTCTTCTCTGCCTGTGTCCCGCCCTCCTGTGACGTAACGTCAGCGAGGGCGGGACACAGGCAGGGAAGGAAGGCCGACGGCAGCTCAGCTGATGTGCGTGCTGCGTTCCGGCGAATGGATGTGTAAGTTTAGTAGCGGAGAGAGGGCCCGGGCCGGGTGTGTGTGTGTGTGTGGGGGGGGGGGTAACGGTAGCGGCGACCTCGGGTGGGCGGGGGAGCGGTATCAACCTCGGCGTCGCAGTTTCCCTCTCTGTCCCGCCCTCATCACGTATTGATGCGGGGGTGGGACAGAGAGGGAAGTCTCTACTGCGCATTTTCGAGTGAGTACGGTCACTCGCCGTTTATATGTTTGATTGTGAATTGCAGCAACAGCTAAGTAAATGGTATTTTCCCATAAAAGCCTGAATACAAAAATAAGTTTTCAGAACTACCTTAAATATTTTAAAATCTGCCTCCTCCTGTAGTGACTTTGGTAAATTATTTTATAAGTATGCGGCTAGCCAATAAAAGTGCTCTTATTCCATAAACCTGATACCCTGCTACAATGTGGTATGATCATTGTATGGTACTGTGTGGATACTACTACTACTACTACTTAACATTTCTAGAGCGCTACAAGGGTTACACAGCGCTGTACAAATTAACGAATAAGGACGGTCCCTGCTCAGAAGAGCTTACAATCTAAAGGACGAAATGTCAAGTTGGGGTAGATGAGATTTCCTGAGAAGAGATGTAGTGATTAGGTGCCGAAGGCGACATTGAAGAGGTGGGCTTTGAGCAATGATTTGAAGATGGGTAGGGAGGGGGCCCGGCGTATGGGCTCAGGGAGTTTGTTCCAAGCATGGGGTGAGGCGAGGCAGAAAGGGCGAAGCCTACAGTTGGCGGTGGTGGAGAAGGGTACTGCAAACCATTATTCCCTTTAGTTCTTTTTGCATTGTGCATACATGGAATAAGAATGTAAAGGTTCATTACATAGAAGCATAGGTCCATTTCGTAAGATACGTTGGGGCTGCAAGAGTAGACACAGATTAGTGGCTAGTTGGTGAATATCCTGGAGGAAGAGATAATGGGTGGGCCATTTGGCCTTTATCTGCCATCATGTTTCTAGTATTCTTTTATTTTAAAGTATGTGTTAATGCCAATTACATTTTCTGAGCATGGCAGTTAAGCTGCAGTTGAGAATTATATTATTGGCAAAGAGGAATCTTGTTTTAGGTTTCTCTTTTGCAGTGCTAGATTTCACCTCTAGTGGGCTGTATTTCTTCATTAATAGACATAGAGTGCAAAACATTTTTGTTAGATACATTTAATGAAAGTAACTGGTGGTACACAATTCAGATCAGATTTTTTTTTTCTACATGCTTAAAGGTCCATGCCATGGAGAACAAGGAATTTTGGATCAATGGGACATTGGTATGAGCTGAAACACTGTTGACACTCAATTAGGGTACAAATGTACTTTGATTTAAATATTAGCCTGCTAGAATGAGTTTTGCCCGTTTCGAGTCTATTGAATCGAACAAGAGTCTATTCTGTTTAACAAGTTGATTGTCAATAAGAAGGACCATTTCAGGGAATGGGACTTGATGCGCCACATTTCTGTGGGTTTTGCAAATACATTCAAAGTGGTAGGAATCAAACCCAGTTCCCCAGGATCAAAGTCCACTCCATGCCACGATTAGCACCGGACCTGCACACATGTTAATGTGTGTAGCATGCACAAAACCAACGCACACGCTAATCTGTGCACTGAAAATTAGCACAAATTCTATTTAAATGCATTGAAATGATTCAATCAGGGTGATTATTTATTCAGTGACATGCTTAGAAGACAGCGCAGAAAGTAACATTCTCTTTAATGCTGAAAACACACCATCAGGTCAGGAATGGCATTTGGGTTTAGAGGAGAGGATTTTTTTCTGCATTTTTTTACATTAAATTGCTGGCTTTTGGCTTCTTTTGAAAAAAGCCCATGCAGCCTGGAGTGCTGATAGTGAAAAAAAAAAAAACATGTCTGTGAGTCCGAGCAAAGCCGGAGGTGAAGACAGGGATCGGTGCCAGTTTTCCTGCACTTTGATGTGAGCCTCTTAAGGGATTTAGGGGGGGATGCACAAAAGTCCTCGTTTGAGCCCTTCTGTACCGAATTGCATAGCGAATCGGTAGGGAACGGCTATGCACGAAGGAAAGGGAGTGCAAATGAGCTGCTCATTGCAGCTCACTTGCATTCTCTAACCCTTCGTAAAACCGTCGTATAATTGGCCAGTAGAGCATGCACAGAGCAGCCAAGCGTTATGCTGGCTGCTCTGCGCATGCCAAGGACGTCAGAAAACAAACAAACACGTCCTTTATGGACGGCCTTGCCCCCCCCCCCCCCCACTTGAGGTCCTTTGTTGACGACCTTGCCCCCCCCCCAGGCCCGAGGTCACCGCTGCTCCCCGCTCCCCCCTGCATTGAAATCATAACTTTAGGCAGCCCCGGCCCCCTCTCTTTCTCCTCCCTTCCTTGAAATGACAGCCCCCGCCGCCGCTCCCCCCCCCCCTCCGTCTGATACTGGGCTCTCACAGCGCTTCTCACCTCTGTGTGAAGGCGCTGCACCGGCAAGAACAGCTGATCACCTCTTCGGACTTCCCTCCTTTCCTCCTGGGCCCGCCCTCGTCTGACGTAAGTAACTACGTTAGCTTTCCCGGAGTTTTCCAGCGTTAGGGCAAGCAGAAAACCTTAGTGCATCTCATTTCAATAAGGTTTCAACACAATTTGCTCATCTGCATTCCGTTTTCGTTCGCTGCTACCGTCGACGGAAATTGGGCTTTAGTGCAGACCAGGTTAATCTACTTGTTCGTTGAAGGCTCGTTTAGTTTAGTGCATCTTGCCCTTAAACTGCAAAAATTTGGGGGAGGGGGCTTACATTTCATGTTTCGGAAAAAGGGTGCCGATGTACTCTTGCACTTCCTGTTTTGCCTGGCACATGCACATAGGAGTTTCATGGTTCTTGTGTGCATGCATCAGTCATGTTTCTCCCCTTTGCTTTCACTTTACTAGTGCATAAAATTTGCATGCCATTTGCTTTAGGCATTGGGGGGCTTGTTTTCAGCACTGTTCTTGCGCTCTGGGATGTACGCTCTTGCTTCTAGTGTCAGGGTTTTGAGCATCGGGCCCTTTGTCTTTAATCTGTCCAAGAATATCACATGATTTATAGTATTAAAAAGCCTTAGCTAGAAAGAAGACCACAACGCTTGTAAACAGTTTGTCTTCAACAAGGTCATTTACTTGTTTTATCAGTCCTATCCATGCAACAAAAAATTGGAAAGGTATCAGAAGATAGTTTTTGTTATGACCATTGGCAGTTGTTTACGCACAATTTATTTTTGGCCAGTGTGGCTGTTACGTCACTGTTTAGACTGAGGTTAATCAAAAATTGTAGAGCGGCAGTTAACTACTACTACTATTAAACATTTCTATAGCGCTACTAGACTTACGCAGCGCTGTACAAATGAACATGAAAAGACAGTCCATGCTCAACAGAGCTTACAATCTAAATTGGACAGACGAACAGACAGCTAGGGGTGGGGAAATTGCAGTGGTAGGGGTGATAAGTGAGGGTGTTGAGTAAGAGTGTCATGGTTAGGAGTCGAAAGCAGTAGCAAAGAGGTGGGCTTTAAGCCTAGACTTGAAGACAGCCAGAGACTGAGCCTGACGTACTGGCTCAGGGAGTCTATTCCAGGCATAGGGAGCAGCGAGATAGAAGGAACGGAGCCGGGAGTTAGCAGTGGGGGAGAAGGGGGACGACAGGAGACATTTACCCAGCAAACGGAGTTCACGGGGAGGAGTGTAGGGAGAGATGAGAGCGGAAAGGTACTGAGGCAGTTGACATTAATAACATCTTATTATGATGCATTGGCTCCCATTTAAGGAACGCATCACGTTCAAAATATGCTCCCTAGTCCACAAAATCATTCACGGAGAAGCACCAGCCTACATGTCAGACCTGATAGACCTACCACCCAGGAATGCCAAAAGATCATCCCGCACATTCCTCAATCTACACTTCCCTAACTGCAAAGGTCTAAAATACAAACTAATGCACGCGTCAAACTTTACCTAAGTGAGCACACAGTTAAGGAATGCACTACCGCGCAACTTAAAAACGATTGATGAACTAATGATCTTCTGCAAACTATTGAAGACCTATCTCTTTAATAAGGCATACCGCAAAGATCAACCAATGTGAACATACACAACTCCTCCACATATATTCAGCATTGTCTTATAATATCTGACTGTTATACTACTTTCATGTTTCTTCTTTATCTTTTTACCAATGATCTTTCTGTAACACTAAATGTCTATTTTCTAATGTCATTCCACTATTCATGATGTATTGTAAGCCACATTGAGCCTGCAAAGAGGTGGGAAAACGTGGAATACACATGCAATAAATAAAGGCCCATTTTACATAGAACATTGAGACGGGAATTGAGACATCCAAGTCAGGACATGCTCAATTCCAGCAGTTTTTTTTTACAGAAGACACTGCTGAATGTGGATAATTTTGTACACAGTGAGAGCACCCATTTTACAAATACACGCATGTAAAAATAAGCAGCACAAACCCACCAACTTCTGTGTGTGCGGAGCTGTCCAATTTAAGAAGTCAAGATGTGTGCCACCAATTAAGCAGTGAGGCTGCTGTTTTATTTCTTTTGAACATGGAAATAAACAGTGGGATTAAGGAAAATTATCCTGTAATCATTTGTGTAAGCCTTTGAACTGGTATAAAACCTGACGAGGAAACTTTTTTTTTCCCATAAAGTCGTGTTCTTTTAAAATAGGCAAAATGTGTACATTTTTTTGTCCTGCCCAAGATATGCCCAAACCATACCCCCTTGAAATCTCTGTGTATCTCCACATGTAAATAGTGGCTTTCTGAAATTGCCACTTACATGTGTATACATGTGTAAATGACTGTAAAGCATGGATTCTCCCAGTCCTTGGGACAAACCAAGCCAGTCTATTTTTCAAGGTATCCACAATTTGTATGCATGAGATAAATTTGCATGCACTGCCTCCACTGTATGGAACTCTATTTTATTTATTTATTTATTTCATTTGTATCCCACATTTTCCCACCTCTTTGCAGGCTCAATGTGGCTTACAATACATCATGAATAGTGGAATTACATTAGAAAATAGACATTTAGTGTTACAGATAGATCATTCAGCAACATGATGATGAAGAAACATAGTAGTATAACAATCAGATATTTTAAGACAATGCTAAATATATGTGGAGGAGTTGTGTATGTTCACATTGGTTGATCTTTGTGGTATGCCTTGTTAAAGAGATATGTCTTCAGCAGTTTGCGGAAGTTCATTAGTTCGTCAATCGTTTTTAAGTTGTGCAGTAGTGCATTCCATAACTGTGTGCTCAAGTAGGTAAAGTTTGACGCGTGCATTACTTTGTATTTTAGACCTTTGCAGTTAGGGAAGTGTAGATTAAGGAATGCGCGGGATGATCTTTTGGCATTCCTGGGTGGTAGGTCTATCAGGTCTGACATGTAGGCTGGTGCTTCTCCGTGAATGATTTTGTGGACTAGGGAGCATATTTTGAACGTGATGCGTTCTTTAAATGGGAGCTAATGCAGTTTTTCTCATAGAGGTTTCGCACTTTCATATTTTGTTTTACCAAATATGAGTCTATCTGCAATGTTCTAGGCTATTTGAAGTTTCTCATGCATATTCATTGTGGGCATCCTGAAAACCTGACTGGAATGAGAACCCCTGCTCTAAAATAACGTCCACATTATTGTGTATGAAGGCCAGCTGATTACACTAGAGCAATGCTTCTCAACCCAATCCTTGGGGTACACCCAGCCAGTCATATCCAGAATATCCACAATGCATATGCATGAGATAGGTTTGCATGAACTGCCTCTTTGATACGTGAATCTAACTCATGTGTATTCATTGTGGGTATCCTGAAAACCTAATTGGCTGGGTGTGCGCCAAGAACAAGTTGGAGTACGACTGCGCTAGAGACTGGAACGAAGTTCAAAGCATGAACCTACATTAGCCAAGCAGATGATATGATAGCTGTTTTACATACCAGAGGTAGAGCGGAGGAGTAGTCTAATGAGCTGAGACCCAGAGAAGCCAAGGCAGAAATCTTGCTTCTCACAGTGATTCTCCTGATCTTGGGCAAGTTGTCTCATCCTTCAGTTTAGATTGTAAGCCCTCAGGGGACAGAGAAGTATCTATTGTATCTGAATGTGAATTGCTCTCTGTGTCCATAAAGAGAACATTCTGGAGTCCCTGAACTTTTAAGCAGTATGAGGTAATGGAAGATGGACTTGCCTATCGTTCACTAGGAAGGAAGTGTCCCCTCGCTGTTTGAAAGGACGTATAAAGGATCCCGTAATCAGGATCCTAGGATCTTTTCTCCAAAGGAGTCTAGGCATCAGGAGTGGCTGTGATTGTCCAATAAAGGGGCACTGCATAGCCTGGGGTGCTTTGTCTTAGATGATTAGTTAGGCCACCTGCCCAAAAACTACATTTTTAAACCCACAGGCCAGCTGGACTTGACCAAGGAAAAGCTAAATCCTAGGATGAATAACTCAACTTATGCCTTCATTTAACACCCCAAAATTAAAAAAAAAAAAAAGTTACTAATTTCTGAAAATCAAATGCCCTGTAACTTCCTTTGATAAAACAATGTATGTTCTCCATGACAGGAATGCACCCCAGTGTCCTGCTCAGCCTGATTCATATCAGTCTCTCCTTCAGGTCATGTGACTGGATATTTCTAGTGTCTACAGGTCCTGTAACTAGGTTTTACCCTATTGCAAGCATGAACTACAAGTTCTGATTGTCACATTGAGTTTCAGAAGATAAAAATTACAAGTCCATGCTTGCAATAGGGTAAAACCAACACTGCATTAGTCTGTTCCTCATGACACATTTAGATGGCGGTCTTAGCTATGGATACATTTATTGCAATAAAAATACTTCAGCCTAAGTAAAGGAATGAGGCTGCTTATATGTTAGGAATGGGTAAATACACAACCCACTGCTTCTTGTTATTGACTGATATTTCCTAGTTGATGTTTTTAAACTTGTTTCCTGAGCTCTGATTGCAAAATACTACAGATAATGGCCCCCAATTCTCTGATGTCTACTTTTTGTTGTCCTTGAAACAGAAAATTAGTGCCCGTCTTTTATACTGTAAAAAAGCATCTGGCATGCAGTACGGGATGAGGCTCTGACCTCCCACCATGCTAGAAAAATGACCCCCTTAAATCCTCAGAAGGAATTGAATTATCATTATAAAAAAACAAGGAATGTGTCCAAACCTAATGATTCATGATCACAAGTCTCATCCCTGTCTCAGACATTGTGCCTAATTTTTGCAGATGACATTCACGAAGTTATGACGGTCGGAGATGAGTTTCCCCTAAACTCCAGACCCATGCAGTCACCCCTCTGAAAGCTTTTTTGTGTGGCCAATGGGAAGGGAAATGCAGAGAGCAATAATGCAGGCAACATGATTAAAGCAGCATTGTCATCAACCAACACAATCACTCAGTTTCCGGATATGCTCCCTTGCCCTGACCCTGAACAGCTGTACTGCAGAAAAATCATACAAAATAAAAGTAAAAATAAAACCTGCTAACAGGAGGTTTATAGATATTTTAAACTACACTGAATGCAGGACACTCTAGTCCCCCTGATTAATAAAATTGTTACTACATATATGCTGGGAAATGACTTTGATAAAATAACCTACTTGAAAATCTCAGCATAGTGATGTCTGCCTTACAAAAGGAAAGGGGGTTGATGGGTTAGATATTACAATGCACTCTTCCTGTTCTAGTGAATCCTTCTGTTTGCACAGCTGAGCAACACCACCTCAGGATATTTTTAGACTCCAGAGGGAAACCAAAAGAAGTTAATTATGGGGGGCGGTTTGTAATGGGATTTGATATACCAGCTTCAGCTTTTTGTGGTACAAAGTGGTTTACATTTATCATATATAGATACTTTCTCTGTCCCTAGTAGGTTCACAATCTAAGATATTGTACCTAGGATAATGGAGAGATAAATGACTTGCCCAGGGTCACAAGGAGCTGCAGTAGGAAATTGAACCCAGTTTCCTAGGTTCTTAGCCCACTGCACTAACCATTAGGCTACTCCTCCACTTGGCACCGCATGTTTGATATTTGCTAGTATGAAATGAAAAATGCAGTCTTACAGCTTCCTTTCTTTCTAGAATTTATGGAGATACAGTGCTTTAAATTTTAATTCTATAAATTCTCATTTGTAGTGAAAGCCCCTGCTTTCATGCTCACGCCTGCCCACTCAGCCACCATTCTCCTAACACAAGACAAAGCGGGGATATGCCCATCACAATAAGACAGTGAAGCGAGGGTGAATGTGGCATGAGCTGCCTCATAGCACTGTGCCCGTCCTCATCTCTGGGTCCTGCCTCATTCCTAGGCTTGCAACACTGTACTCTACCAGATGCAAGCAAGTCTCCAGTCACTCACACACAGCCAACACTTACCAACCACTTCCTTCCTCTTCCATGGGGCTGCATGGGACATCAGATGTTGGACAGAGGAAATATTGCTCTCATATCTTTAGATCTTTCAGTGGCTTTTGACTAGGGTAATCACTCTCTTCTTCTTTCTTGGCTATCTCAATTGGGTCTTTCTGGTTCAGCTCTTGAATGGTTCTCTTCCTTTTTTTTTAATTGGTTTTTCACAGTTCATGCTCCTCAGGGTTCATCATCTTTATTTTTTTATTTTTATTACATTTGTACCCCGCGCTTTCCCACTCATGGCAGGCTCGATGCGGCTTACATGGGGCAATGGAGAGTTAAGTGACTTGCCCAGAGTCACAAGGAGCTGCCTGTGCCTGAAGTGGGAATCGAACTCAGTTCCTCAGGACCAAAGTCCACCACCCTAACCACTAGGCCACTCCTCCACTGTTGCTACTATTTGAGATTCTACATGGAATGTTGCTATTCCACTAGCAACATTCCATGTAGAAGTCGGCCCTTGCAGATCACCAATGTGGCCGCGCAGGCTTCTGCTTCTGTGAGTCTGACGTCCTGCACGTACGTGCAGGACGTCAGACTCACAGAAACAGAAGCCTGCGCAGCCTTCCACATGGAATGTTGCTAGTGGAATAGCAATATTCCATGTAGAATCTCCAATAGTAGCAACATTCCATGTAGAATCTCCAATAGTGTCTATTTTATTTTTTGTTACATTTGTACCCCGCGCTTTCCCACTCATGGCAGGCTCAATGCGGCTTACATGGGGCAATGGAGGGTTAAGTGACTTGCCCAGAGTCACAAGGAGCTGCCTGTGCCGGGAATCGAACTCAGTTCCTCAGTTCCCCAGGACCAAAGTCCACCACCCTAACCACTAGGCCACTCCTCCACTCCTTTGAACTGTGGAGTCCCTCAAGGCTCCATATTATCTCCTCTTCTCTTTAATAATCTTTATCAGTCCACTTGCCAGGCTTATTATAATATTCAATTTTTCATTTATGCTGATGATATCTTTTTATATTTTCTCATTTCTCCATCCAGTATCGATCTTCCTACCACTTCAACACTGTTTGTCTGCTCTAGCATCATGGCTTGAGGCCAACAAACTAGGTCTTAATCCTAACAAAACTATTGCTTGTTGGATTATGGGTCCTTTGTCTCAACCACATCAGATCCCAGTCCTCTTTGTACTTTCCATTCCAGTGGTTGACAATTTTTGTTACTTAGGAATCTGGTTTGATTCTAAACTTACTTTTTCCAGACAAATTTCTGTAATTTTAAAATCAGGTTTTGTGGCCTTATCTACACTTCATTGCTTTCAGGCCTTCCTTGATTTCACTTCCTTACATACTGCATTACATGCTTTTCTTATACCTTGGCTTGGTTATTGGTTATTGTAACTCTGTCTACGCAGGGCTGCCCTCTTTTCAATTAAAACATCTTCAAAATTGTGACGCAAGGTTCCTCTGCAAAGGTAAGCGTTCTGACCATATTTCACTTCCTTATGTACTGCATTACTTGCTTTTCTTATACCTTGGCTTGGTTATTGTAACTCTGTCTATGCAGGGATGCCCTCTTCTCAGTTAAAACGTCTTCAAAATTGTGACGCAAGGTTCCTCTGCAAAGGTAAACATTCTGACCACGTTTCACTTCCTTACGTACTGCATTACTTGCTTTTCTTATACCTTGGCTTGGTTATATTACTCTGTCTATGCAGGGATGCCCTCTTCTCAGTTAAAACATCTTCAAAATTGTGCTGCAAGGTTTCTCTACAAAGCTAAACGTTCTGACCATATCACACCTCTCTTTATTCATTTGCATTGGTTACCTATACACTATTGTAGTCTCTTTAAAATTCTAATGCTTACCCAAAAGGTTTATTATCTAGGATCCCCTTCCTGCTTGGCATCTGAAATAATTCCTTATATGTCCACCTGCACCTTATGTTCTTTGAATTCCAATTGATTGGTATTTCTTCATCCTAAGCAAGCCCACTATGAATCTACTAGGCATAGTGCATTTTATTTCTTGTCCCCTAGATTATGGAATAATCTTCCAAATCAGATCTGTAATAAACAATCTTTTATTAAGTTTCAATCACTATTGAAGACACATTTCATTTTAGTTGGCTTTTCAAACTTGAGTGAGCAAATCAACATGGGCTGTAAACTTAAGTTGGAAATCAATAACAACCCCCAAATACCGAAAAGAGTCCACAATAGGTAATTCCACACGTAGCAACTTTACAGTCGCATCAGGCTGAGATTGTCACCCAGTCACCCAACAAGCAAGCGTTTTATTCACATTTATGTGTAGGAGCAAAATAAGCACTAAAAGGCATTATATACAGCACCGTATGTTCCTATATAACATTATATGACTATATAACATTCCTGTTCAGCATTAACAACCTGACTTTGAAATACAGACTCAGACTTATTTCATCTTTCACTGCTAAAGCCTGTTGCTTAACGAGCCTCAACCTTGCATAATGACAAGAGAATGCTGCCAAGGCTGCCAATGTACCAGAATAACAATGTTGTTATCAGCACCAACATCATGGCCAGACCAGCCAAAGACTCTTGAAATTTCCCTTGCAGCTGGAGAAACACTGTGACTGACAAAATTGCACATTATGAAACCCTGGCTCCTTATCAAGTTGACCCCCTTCAATGTGGTGTCATAGAGACAATATTGGAGCTTCTGAAATCAAAACATCTGGGATAAACAAAGTTATGTGTGCATCACCAACAAGGCTAGAATGTAGATCACTAACTAGCTGCAACTTGTGATTTCTGTCTATGAAAGAGGCTCTTATCTGAGGCAATGCCTAGCTGTTTATGGATTCTATCCAAAGTGCTGTGTTGCATCTGACTGACCATCTGAGGAACACTCTGCCATCTGCTGGACATCTGTATCAGGTTGTATAGTTTTCATGTATAGATGTTTTATAAGTGTTATCGGTTTAGAGTAGCAGACTGAATTATAGGACTCTCTAGGGTAATGTGTGTTTACTCTGAGCTGTTTCTATGATAAAACCTTTGTTGTCATCATTGTGGCAATTTTCATATTGCTTTGCTACTATTGTAAATAAATAAGCACTCTATTTTTATAATACCCTTGGTATGGAGTTAGTTCTGTTTATTATTTGGGCATTATGAGCTCAGATCTGAAGATAAAAGGGAACACATTTTCTCCTGACACTATATTGTCTAATGCTAGAATGGTGCAAAGCTACGTTCGTCTGTAATCCATACTGTCACATTCCCAGTAATACCCCAAAAGAGTGTTATCTGTGTACACCCCTCATATGGCCATACAATTAGAAGTTAACCATGTAGCCACTGCCAAGAGACAGTCCTGTACATTAAGCAAATCAGAAAAATTCTTATCCTTCTTAGCCACTAATAACAAATCATCAGCATATACATATGGACTAATCCAAAATTGTTGGACAACCTCCAATGATGGACTAAAAATAAATATTAAACAAAACCAAAGAAAGCACCAAATCCTGTGGGACACCACAGGTAACATGTCTAGGAGCTGATATTTCAACAAACTCAATAACTGAAATTGTACAATGTGAAAGAAAACACTCAAACCATGTCAACACTTTACCAAAAAGGCCCACCTTGCAAAATCAACCCAACAATAAATTATGATCTACCATGTCAGAAGCTGAAGAAAGGTCAATAAACACCAAGAAGACCAAGTCACCACCATCCAAAATACATTGTACCTAATTAACAAGCTTTACCAGAATAGTTTCAGCAATCCTATATAATAAAATGCACCTCCAATATTCTGAAGCTGACTGTATGGCTGAGGCATTCCTACTCTCTGTATCCATCTCCTGAATTGACATCACGTACTTCTGGGTTCGTCACAAGCAGAAGTGACCAACCACACGAGGTTTCTCGGCTTCAGAATGTTGGAGGTGCATTCTATTAAATAGGATTGGTCAGTTCCTTGAAGCACAGCCAGAGCTCAGTGTCCTGCACAGTAACGCTCAGATACCAGAGAGGGGGGGGGGGCTGACACCAGAGAGGGAGGGAGGTATCTCTGTCACACACACACTCTCTCTCTCTCACTCACACACACTCTCTCTCTCACACAGTAAATGTCTTTCGCTCACTCTCACACACTCTGTCTCACACTGTATCACATTCACTCTATGTGTCACACAGTCACTCACACACTCTCTTGGTCTCATACACTCAGTCTCATAGTCTGTGTCTCACACACACTCTCTCTCTCTCGCACACACTGTATCTGTGTGAAACGCACTCTCTCTCACACTGTGTCTCACATACGCACTTGCACACACTCATTCTCTCACATACACACTCTCTCTCTCACAGACACACTCGCACCCAGACTCACTCTCTCTCACACACACACACACTCGCACATTCACTCTCTCACACACAGTCACTCTCACATACACTCACTCAAACATACACACTCCGAGGAAAACCTTGCTAGCGCCCGTTTCATTTGTGTCAGAAACGGGCCTTTTTTACTAGTATACCATAAAAGAAAAGCTGTTGGCCTGGGATGCAATAAGGCATTATGCTCCACAAACTCAATCAACTGTCACGACGTTAACTGTTCGAGCAGCTCAGTCAGAAAACACAATTTGGAAATTGGTTGATAATGCTATGGCCAAAGAGGATCCGGCAAACAATTTTTTCAAAATTGGTCTTACCAGATACAGGGAGTAGTAACCTAGAATATCTGACTCAATGGTTTATCTTGGTGTGATTGCTGTGCTATCCTATTTTAAAATGGCACTCCTTTTTCTTTTCTTTGATTTTTATAATTTTTAGACAATTGTCCACTGCTTAGATCCAATTGTGCCACCCTAGGCAAATGCCTAATCTGCCTAGGGTTAAATCTAGCCTTAAACCAGCCATAGAGCTGGCATAAGTGAATGTGCCTAAATCCTGGAGGTATGCATGTAAAGTATAGTATTCTATAAGTTATGTGTATAAATAGGAGTCCCACCCATGCTTCACCTATATGTATACCTACCTGTAAAATATGCACTATATAAACAAATTCCTTCTCTTTCCTATGTGGTACTCTGTGCTTCAGGGGACAGCTATGGATCAGACTGGCAACTCCTGATTAGTTCAGTCTTTTGGGAACAGGCTTCTCTTCTTCCAGTATGCACCAGGGAACATCTGTGGACCAGACTGGCAACCCCTGTGATTTTCTTCTTCTCCTTTAGTCCCTTTATCGGGGAGCCAAAGTTCCTGTGGGCCACTGATTGGGGTAACCCGCTTACAGAAGTTCCACATGCTCCTTTCTAAACTGCCTCCAGGGAGAAGAGACTCCTAGCTGAACTTCCTCTAGGGGAGGAAGACAAGGGTCCTCCCTTGAATCAGAGTTTTAAACTTCCCTCCAAAGATTTCAATGCTATTGGGTTACTCTCTCAGAACAGACCACCTCCTGTTCAGATTTGACTGACCCCTTTCTAGAGCAAGGACCCAGAATGTTCTTTCCGCACTGCAAAGGAAAGCACCTTTTGGCAGCCTGCTACACCAGCAATACCTTGTATCACACTAATAATGGCCAGATGATACTTTTGGGCTCATTTTCGAAAGAGAAAGACGTCCATCTTTTGACATAAATTGGAAGATGGATGTCCTTCTCTCAGGGATGTCCAAATTGGTAAAATCGAAACCTGATTTGGGACGTCTCCAACTGCATTCAGTCGCAAATACGGCCAAAGTTCAAAGAGGCATATCGGAGGCGTAGCAAAGGCGGGACTTGGCCGTGCCTAACACTTGGATGTCCTTGACTCTTAATCGAATAAAACAAGGACGTCCCTGACAAACACTTGGACGTTTTCACCCGGACCTGTTTTTCTTATGACTAAGGCACAAAAAGGTGCCCGAAATGACCAGATGACCACCGGAAAGAATCGGGGATTACCTCCCGTTACTCCCCCAGTAGTCACTAACCCCCTCCCACCCTCAACAAACATCTTTAAAAATATGTCATGCCAGCCTCAGATGTCATACTCAGGTCTGTGACAGCAGTATGCATGTCCACGGAGCAGTTTTAGTGGGTGCAGTACACTTCAAACAGGCGGACCCAGCCCCATCCCCCCCCCCCCACCTGTTACGTTTGTGGAGGAAACAGCGAGCCCTCCAAAACCCACCACAATCCCACTGTACCCAAATCTAGGTGCCCCCCTTCACTCGTAAGGGCTATGGTAGTGGTGTACAGTTGGGGTTGTGTGTTTTGGGTGGGGGTTCTGGGGCTCAGCACACAAGGTAAGGGAGCTATGTACCTGAGAGCAATTTATGAAGCCCACTGCAGTGCCCCTTAGGGTGCCCAGTTGGTAGTTGGTGTCCTGGCATGTCAGGGGGACCAGTGCATTACAAATGCTGGCTCCTTCCACGACCAAATGACTTGCATTTGGTCATTTCTGACATGGACGTCTTTGGTTTCGAAAATCGCCAAAAATCAGAAACAACCATGTCTAGGGACGTCCAAATCTAGGGACGACGAAATTTAAGGATTTGGACGTCCCTGACAGTATTTTTGAAACGAAAGATGGACGTCCATCTTGTTTCAAATATAGGGGTTTTCCCGCCCCTAGATTTTGCCGCTTTGCAAGGACGTCCAAATCGCAATTTGGACGTCTCTTTCGAAAATGCCCCTCCACATCAGCTTTCCAGACCTTTTTCTCCTATCAGCTTCTGTTGACCAAACGTTTCTCTTAGGATCACTTTTTAAAAGCAGTATTGTCTTCTTTCTTCATCCTACTCTATTTGCAACTCTCAAATGAAGTTGCTTGGCCTTGTGGCGAACGTCCCAAACCTTTCATTAGCACCATTAGCCAGAAGACCCACAGTTTATAAATGCACTTAAGTCAGATTGGTTAAGAAAGTTTAAGTTAAATGCTCCTCTTTCACTTTACCATATAACTATTACATATACTGATGCCACAGACTATGAGCAAAATTAAGGGAAATGTTATAAAAACAACAGAGGAATCTCATGCTATAAATAAGAGTGGACAAGGCAATAACTCATGCTCAATTTGTAAAAAGGATTAGCTTGAACATTCTTTGTTTAAATTGGTGAAGATGACTAATGAATTTGTTTTCACATTCTCTTCCTGTTCATTTTCCTCTTTTGCTTTCTGTTTCCTTCATTCATACAGCTCTATTCTTTTCTGATTTCCTCTGGCATGTTCTCCTTTTTGACCTTGGCAATGAGCCTTTGCCACAGCTCATTAATATTATTCAAGTAATTTGTTCAAAATGTATAAAGGCAGCATTTCCCGATTGCAAATAAGCCCTATATGAAACTGAAGGTTCCGTACCACAAGAGAATACAACCCAAGAAGAAGAATGAGAGATATACGAGGTATTGTGGGAGAGGTAAAGCAGATGTCACTGTGAGGTCATTTTATAATATATTTTTTTCCACATGTAAAAACCTGTTTTACACACAGAAAAGAGCTTTTATAAACTTGTGCGACTGTATTCACACATGAAAGTAAGCACAAATAAAACCTGCACTGACTTCACACAACTTAGGGGTAATTTTATAAAGTCATTTTCACGTGGGTGTGGCTTCACATGTGCAAAAATTGCCTGCGATAAAATGCCGACATACAGCAAGTCAGAGACAATAACAATATGATTCTGGTTCAAAAGGAATGAATGATTCCTTATGGGAGTGGAGGAGTGGCCTAGTGGTTAGGGTGGTGGACTTTGGTCCTGAGGAACTGAGTTTGATTCCCGGCATAGGCAGCTCCCTGTGACTCTGGGCAAGTCACTTAACCCTCCATTGCCTGCCGCATTGAGCCTGCCATGAATGGGAAAGCGCAGGGTACAAATGTAACAAAATAAAATAGATACTATTGGAGATTCTACATGGAATGTTGCTATTCCACTAGCAACATTCCATGTAGAAGGCTGCGCAGGCTTCTGTTTCTGTTTCTGTGAGTCTGACATCGAGTCTGACGTCCTGCACTCGCAGAAGCCTGCGCGGCCACATTGGTGATCTGCAAGGGCTGACTTCTACATGGAATGTTGCTAGTGGAATAGCAACATTCCATGTAGAATCTCAAATAGTAGCAACAGTGGAGGAGTGGCCTAGTGGCTAGGGTGGTGGACTTTGGTCCTGAGGAACTGAGTTCAATTCCCACTTCAGGCACAGGCAGCTCCTTGTGACTCTGTGCAAGTCACTTAACCCTTCATTGCCCCATGTAAGCCGCATTGAGCCTGCCACGAGTGGGAAAGCACAGGGCACATTAGGAGTTACGGACCAAGAAAGGGATCTGGGTGTCGTCGATAACACACTGCTGCGGCTAGGAAAGCGAATAGAATGTTGGGTATTATTAGGAAAGGTATGGAAAACAGGTGTGAGGATGTTATAATGCCGTTGTATCGCTCCATGGTGCGACCGCACCTTGAGTATTGTGTTCAATTCTGGTCGCCGCATCTCAAGAAAGATATAGTAGAATTGGAAAAGGTGCAGCGAAGGGTGACTAAAATGATAGCGGGGATGGGACGACTTCCCTATGAAGAAAGACTAAGGAGGCTAGGGCTATTCAGCTTGGAGAAGAGACGGCTGAGGGGAGACATGATAGAGGTATATAAAATAATGAGTGGAGTGGAACAGGTGGATGTGAAGCGTCTGTTCACGCTTTCCAAAAATACTAGGACTAGGGGGCGTGCAATTAAACTACAGTGTAGTAAATTTAAAACAAATCGGAGAAATTTTTCTTCACCCAACGTGTAATTAAACTCTGGAATTCATTGCCAGAAAATGTGGTGAAGGCGGTTAGCTTAGCAGAGTTTAAAAAGGGGTTGGAGGGTTTCCTAAAGGACAAGTCCATAAACCGCTACTAAACGTACTTGGAAAAATCCAAAATTCCAGGAATAACATGTATAGAATGTTTGTACATTTGGGAAGCTTGCCAGGTGCCCTTGGCCTGGATTGGCCGCTGTCGTGGACAAGATGCTGGGCTCGATGGACCCTTGGTCTTTTCCCAGTATGGCATTACTTATGTAAATGTAACAAAAAAAAAATTACAAGTGGGACTGAGCCTTTCATTGATTCAGAGAGATAGATACCAAATTTGACATGACTGAGCATCAATGGATTCTCTTGGCTTCTTTTGCAAAGGTGATGTATATTTATCTGACATAGACCTGGATATTTTAAATAACACTACAGTATATAGAAAGCAGCTGGAAAGTACTTTTAAAGGTCAGGCTGCACATTTGTAACTACTCCAACCAGTGGCAGTACCATAGTGAAGAGATTTCAAGCAGAGGCAATTCTCACTTCTAGTACCTTTCATTTAGGGACGAGAGGGGCATATGATATCTAAATCTGACTTGGACATTTTGCTGAAAATGTCCACAAAATCAAGTAGTGAAAATGACCATTTTCAAACGAGAAAAACGTCCATCTTTTTTTCTTTGAAAATGACCATTTTCTAGATTTTGATGTGCTTAGTATGTCTATCTTTTGGACCATTTTCAAAAAAAAAAAAAAAACCCAAAACGTCCAAGTGAAATATACACAAAATCAAGCCATTGGGATGTAGGAGGAGCCAGCTTTCCTAGTAGACTGGCCACATAGGTATCCCAGCAGAGCAGTGGGGCGCTCTAGGGGGCACTGCAGTGGACTTCACATAAAAGGTCCCAGGTACACATCTCACCATTACCCCCTTATGTTGTATGGTGAGCCCGTCAAAACCCACGAAAAACCTACTGTACCCAACTATACACTACTACAATAGCCCTTATGACTGCAGGTGTCACCTAAATGTGGGTACAGACACGTTCTACCATAAGTGTAATAGTTAGAGTGGATTATGGGCCTGGGTCCCCTTCTCTACAGTGCACTGCACCAACTACTAGGCTATTCCAGGAACTGGCCGTAACATCTGAAGCTCTCATAGAGGCTGGTAACTACTGTTTCATATACATTTTTGCAGGGTGGGAGGGGATCAGTGACCTCTGAAGGAGTAAGGGGGTGTCATTCCTTTATTCCTGGAGTGATCATCTGGTCATTTAGGGCATTTTTGGGGACTTCTTTGTTAATAAAACAGGTCTAGACCAAAACTTCCTATAGTCCTGAATGTTTTTCTTTTGTTCCATTATGGCAGAAAAGCATCCAAGTGTTAGGAACGCTCAGATCCCACCCTTAACACACCTCTGACACGCAGGGCTGACGAGAGGGGGGGAGGGGGGACAAAATTCCCCAGGCCCAGGCCTCCAAGGTGGGCCCGGCGTCGGGGTCAGGCCACCAGTGCTGCAGTCCCCGGTCTCACCTGCCTGCCTCCTCGGCTCTGGGCCCCCTGCATTCGAAGCGGCAGTCGCAGATCGCCTCCCTTTGGGCCTTCCCTCCCTGTGTCCCGCCCTCACGGAAATCAGAAGTTACATCAGACAAGGGCGGGACACAGGGAGGGAAGGCCAG
The DNA here is from genome assembly GCF_901765095.1 of Microcaecilia unicolor. NCBI lineage: Eukaryota > Metazoa > Chordata > Amphibia > Gymnophiona > Siphonopidae > Microcaecilia > Microcaecilia unicolor. The sequence continues at coordinate 196,799,481 of NC_044040.1, read as the reverse complement.
AAGAGAGGCGATCTGCGACTGCCGCTTTGAATGCAGGGGGCCTGGAGCCGTGGAGGCAGGCAGGTGAGACCGGGGACTGCAGCGACGGGGGGCAGCAGCGGTGGGGGGAGCGACGGGGGGGCGGAGGCAGGGCGGCCTTGCCCCGGGCCCGGCCTAGTCTCTCGGCGGCCCTGCTGACACGCCCCCTTGCGATTTTGAAAACTTCATAGAAAAACATTTGAAAATTGGTTTTGAAAATACCAATTTGGACGTTTCTGTGAGAAGAATGTCCAAGTTCAGATTTATGACACGTTTTGGACATTTTCTCTTTTGAAAATGAGCCCCGTAGTCTCCCCTTTGCATCCATATGCACGGAGACCCTGTTCTTACTAACAAAAGTGTACATCAGGACATTGGGTTACTGTTGAGGTGGTATTTCATATGCTATCCAGCAAGCAGCTTGTCACCCACCAGGTAATCGTAGGATATCACACAGTGTATTGAGTTCATCTGTGCAATTAAAAAACAAACAAAAAAACAAAGCCCCTAGCCTGAAGCATGGCAGGGTTCCATAGGTGCCAGCCTAACTTCATATATTGCAGATTTAGCCCCATGAAATAGACAGACACAAGCATCATCCTTGGGTTGAGGTCTGGATTGTGCATTTTGTTTCACGGCTGTGTTAATAAAGCTGCAGTCTATATTTTAACCTACAAATGTTTCAGGGTTGATTTGTTAGGGTAGGGGAAGAAATAGAAGGCATATAAATGTATGTGTTTGTGCAGTATTGAAGGTCTGTACAGTCATTATCCATTTTATTTCACTGGGTGATCATTTCTGCTAGTCTTCAAATATGAAAAAAAAAATACTTTTAACTGTGTTCAGTTTATTTTCTTAAACTTTCTATGCCCTGGTGGTGTCATACTTATGTTTTTTTTTCCATTAGGGGGGAGCTAGTGCCTCTAAATTTCTGATCCAATAAATCTGGCATGATTTGAACCTATTCTTGTGCTGAGTTTGCTTGAAAAATTGCTGAATGCAACCGTATTTATACAATAGTGAAAATACAAACACGGTCATACCATTGTCTCTGTGAATTTCCTCAACAAATTGTTACGTTCATGCAGTGAATACAACACCAAATTCATTTCGCACTGATCAATTTAGTTGCAAATACAGTGTTAGTCCAAAAAAGTGTCATCGCCATCTTTTTTCCCTTATCTTCATTTTTCTGTGTCGAAGCGCGGGCTAATGGCAACCACTCTACTTGATTCATGCACTGTGAATGAAAGATTAATCACTCAACAACACTGTCACCAGATTAATAAACACCTTTGGTGCTACAGGCGAGAAGTTAAAGTTTATTTAGAAATGTACAAAAAAAAAACAGTCTAAGGCAACTCTGGGAACTAGAATGTGGTGTAAAGTAGAGAGCCCTAGTAGGGTATGGAAACTAGAGACAGCAAACCAAAATCTTAATCCTCTATCTTTCAATTAAAAGGAAGCTCTGGAATGAGGGGACATAGGCCCCGATGCTCAAAGGTACAAATAAATACCTGTATATGTAAGCCGCATTGAGCCTGCCATGAGTGGGAAAGTGCAGGGTACAAATGTAACAAAAATAAAATAGATACTATTGGAGATTCTATATGGAATGTTGCTAGTGGAATAGCAACATTCCATGTAGAATCTCAAATAGTAGCAACAGTGGAGGAGTGGCCTAGTGGTTAGGGTGGTGGACTTTGGTCCTGGGGAACTGAGGAACTGAGTTTGATTCCCACTTCACGCACAGGTAGCTCCTTGTGACTCTGGGCAAGTCACTTAACCCTCCAGTGCCCCATGTAAGCCGCATTGAGCCTGCCATGAGTGGGAAAGTGCAGGGTACGAATGTAACAAAAATAAAATAGATACTATTGGAGATTCTACATGGAATGTTGCTATTCCACTAACAACATTCCATGTAGAAGGCTGCGCAGGCTTCTGTTTCGGCGATAATGGAAACCGAGGACGCCCATCTCAGAAACGACCAAATCCAAGCCATTTGGTCGTGGGAGGAGACAGCATTCGTAGTGCACTGGTCCCCCTCACATGCCAGGGCACCCTAGGGGGCACTGCAGTGGACTTCATAAATTGCTCCCAGGTGCATAGCTCCCTTACCTTGTGTGCTGAGCCCCCAACCCCCCCCCCCAAAACCCACTACCCACAACTGTACAACACTACCATAGCCCTAAGGGGTGAAGGGGGGCACTTACATGTGGGTACAGTGGGCTTCTGGTGGGTTTTGAAGGGCTCACATTTACCACCACAAGTGTAACAGATGGGGGGGGGATGGGCACCCACTAAAACTGCTCCAGGGACCTGCATACTGCTGTGATGGAGCTGGGTATGACATTTGAGGCTGGCATAGAGGCTGGAAAAAATATTTAAATGTTTTTTTTTTTTTAGGGTGGGAGGGGTTAGTGACTACTGGGGAAGTAAGGGGAGGTCATCCCCGATTCCCTCTGGTGGTCATCTGGTCAGTTTGGGCACCTTTTTGAGGCTTGGTCATAAGAAAAAATGGACCAAGTAAAGTCGCCCAAGTTCTCGTCAGGGACGCCCTTCTTTTTTCCATTATCGGTCGAAGACGCCCATGTGTTAGGCACACCCCAGTCCCGCTTTCAATATGCTTCTGACACGCCCCCGTGAACTTTGGTCGTCCCCGCGACGGAAAGCAGTTGAGGACGCCCAAAATCGGCTTTCGATTATGCCGATTTGGGCGACCCTGGGAGAAGGACGCCCATCTGTGTCGAAAGATGGGCACCCTTCTCTTTCGAAAATAAGCCTGTTGGTAAACAGGGTCCTTAATGCATGAAATGAGACCTTCTTTGTAACATTTTGTAGCAAACACTGAATTCATCATTGGAACATGTGGGGCCTGATTTATACATTCTACATATGGACAACAGATGGTCTACAGATTGAAACCGTGTTGCTGAAAAGTATTAAACATCTTCAAAAGGTTTCAATTGTCCCTAAATTATGACATTTATTTGCTGTTACAGTTGGGTTCGAGCCTTTGGCGAAAATAATTCTTCATGTCTCCCTCTGACTACAATGATCTTTTATTCCTGTTTTCTCCAAACCTTTTCAGCTTCTGGAAAGCTCTATAACGTTTGGCGTCTTCTGCCTAGTCTAAAAGCAGAAACTATCTGATAGTAAAAAAATAAATATATAAACCACTCAAAATCAAACTTTAATCCCATGATCCTTGTTTTCTTGCCTTAGCAATGAACCAAAAAAATCTAAGCGCAATGTTGCACGGTGACTAGGAGGTAGGAGAAAAGCAGATATAGATCACGAGGAGATCATGTTGGAATACTGAGCAGCTTAAATTTGCATTTACTTTCTCAGCATTCTTGAAGGAGTCATAAGATGCCAAAGATAACATCTGGATCAGGACCTTCTCATCAATCATCAGAACATGAAACAAGAAGGAGAGTCCTGGAATCCAGCAATAAATATGACAAGGTGTATAAACAGTCTAATTGAAACCACATGAGCAGGAGCTCTCGATTCAGCGCAGAAGGGCAAGAAACACATTTAACAGGCCAAGAAAAATTATAATAATGTTTTTTATGCTTTACATTCATTCAGAGAGATTTTGTTCAATTTGTTGCTTGGCTGGAAAGACAGTCTGCATGCTAACCAAGAGAGTTCGACATAAGATAAATTGCTTTTCACTTTGCAGTTATACACGATTTCATTTCCATCTTTACTCATTTAGACGATGGCGAGAAGCCGCATTTCATTTTATTTGTGTGCTCTGTTGTGCATAGCTTTCATGCTGAATTTAAAACAGGTATTTGAGAATTCATATTATTTTGAAATATGAACATATAACATTCTCAGTGTTAGGTTTGGCATCCATACGTCATGCTGACAGGTACGCTGATCCCCTTCAGGTAGGCCCAGCCTCTCAACTTACTTTCTCCAGTTTAAGCTGTTCTGGAAAACCTATTGAGTACTAGTCATCCTTCTGATTTACCATGATTCCCTGTGCAACCAGTTCTGTTCACATCTCAACCCCTAGATAACACCCTTCTGAATGTCCATGTTCCCCTCCTCAGTAGAGAATCCACAAACGTGGAGAACTCAGCGAAGTCCCACGGATAATCTCAATGAAACAGGGCAGTGGGTAAGAAACCAGGAGTCCCAGAGTGAAGATGAACCAAATTGTATTAATCAATATATCAACTCGACGCAACGCTGTGTTTCGGCCAAAAGGCCTACATCAGGAGTCTAGATGCAGGAATGGAACTTGATCACAATGATCCTGATTCAGGCAATATTGGAAGTTGAAATCTGTTTTGCAGAGGTCTTGAAAAAGACCTTTGTTCTAAAAAGATAGCCGGATCACTCGCGTGAGCGTCTTGGCATTGAAACTGAAGATTTCAACTTCCAATATTGCCTGAATCAGGATCATTGTGATTAATTTCCATTCCTGCATCTAGACTCCTGATGTAGGCCTTTTGGCCGAAACACAGCGTTGTGTCGAGTCGATATATTGATTAATAAAATTTGGTTCATCTTCACTCTGGGACTCCTGGTTTCTTACCCACTGCCCTGTATCATCATGTTCCCCTCCTGCAATCTTATCAGCTACCCTCCCATGCACTAATACATGCTCTTCTAATTACCTGTTATCCCCACTGTGAACCATCTCCTCTCAAGCACCAATCAATGTCTTGATTGTCTATGACATTAGGGATGTGCATAGGGAAAATACTTTTGTTCACTTTTTGATTTTTGGCCTTTTTCAGGTTGTTTAGGTTCATTTCACACATTTGTGTCAATAAAGGTTTTTTAAAGCATGCTAGAGCTCTTGACTTTGTACTTGCTGATTCCTAGGTTGACCCATGTTAAATCAATTTTGCACTAGTGGCGTAGCTACGGGGAAAGGCCTGGGTGGGCACAGGCCCACCCAATCTTGGCTCAGGCCCACCCTGCTGCAGCGCCACACTGCTCCTCTCCTTCGTGGCACCCCAGCATCTGCACTTTGGTCTCTGCACCCCTTCCCTCCCCGGTGTCGGTACAGGTGTTCCCAGCACCTGCAGCGATTCATTCTCGCTGCTTGCACCGGCCCTGCAGGCTTCCATCTGCCGCGTTCTGCCAGACAGGAAACAGGCAATGAGGGCAGGACATGGCAGATGAAAGCCTGCAGGGCCGGTGAAAGCAGCGAGAATGAATCACTTCAGGTGCCGAGCACGCCTGTACCGACATCGGGGAGGGATGGACTTCAGAGACAGAAGCGCAGATGCCGGGATGCTGGGCAGGAGAGGGAGAAGATGAGGGGTAGGTGAAAAAAAACCCTCTTATGTTCTTATAAAATATCTCCGTGAAGATATTTGTGGTGTGTCATTGGGAGGGGGGGGGGGGGGGACGTGCAAATGGAAGGGCCCATCCAATTTACCTCTGGACCCATCCAAAATACTGAGTCTGGCTATGCCTCTGTTTTGCACAGATTATATTTTTTAAGATGCGCTAACGATTGTACATCCCAATATACTCTGATCCTCCAGGTCTTCTTGAGCCATTTCCCCTCCGTACACTCTTCCTTACACACCAGTGAGGAAAACAAAATGGGAATCTTCTCACCTTCTTAGGGATTCCTTAATGTTTTAGGGCCCTGTTTACTGAGCCTCGCTAAGGGCGCAGTGGCGTTTTTAGCATGTGCTAATGATTACCATGCACTAAATGCTAAGTCGCGCATAGGAAATATGAATGACTGTAGCATTTAGCACTCGCTCAATTCTTGCCCAAGATCACAAGGAGCAGCAGTGGGACTTGAACCGGCCACCGCTGGATTGCAAAACCAGTGTTCTAACCACTAGGCCACTCTTCCAGTCTAAGATCAGTGTCTGCTAAAAACGCTAGTGTGCCTTAGTAAATAGGGCCCTAAAATTTCATTGGTGTAAATGGTCATGCCTAAAAGTAGTTACAGTTCCCAGCACTAAGCGCTATTCTGCAAATGGCGTCTAACTTTAAGCATACAACCAAAGTATACAGACAAAAAAAGCAACACTGGGCCTTCAAGACTAGGACAACAGGAGTACTTTATTAGCAAATGACCTGACATGGGCCGTGTTTCGGCGTCAAATGACACCTGCCTCAGGGGTCAGAGTACTGATTCTGCAATGTATAAATAATGTAGGTCAAATGCCTTAACACATTCAAGTGTTGTTGCTCAAGATATTCGCTGTAGCGATATACACGAGGAGGCTTTTGCTAGAACCCGCTTTTTTCGCGCTACAGTGAATATCTTGAGCCACAACACTTGAGGGAAGTACTGGGTGAGAAAGAACAAGGGGAGGGCAATTGAGTAGTGGCTAGGAGCCAAAAGCAGTGGTGAAAAGGTGGGTTTTCAGCATAGATTTGAAAACAGGTAGAGATGGAGCTAGACGTACAGGCTCAGGAAGTTTATTCTAGGCATAAGGTGCCGCGAGAGAAAAGGAACGAAGCCTGGAGTTAGCAGTGGAGGAGAAGGGGAGCGACAAGAGATTTATCCAGTGAGCGGAGTTCACGGGGAGGAATGTAGGGAGAGATGAGAGTGGAGAGGTAATGGGGGGGCTGCAGAATGGATGCATTTAAAGGTCAGTACGAGAAGTTTGAACTGTATACGGAAGCGGACAGGGAGCCAGTGAAGTGACTTGAGGAGTGGGCTAGTGCGGGTATAACGATTTTGGCAGAACATAAGCCGTGCTGCAGAATTACTGCCTGGTTACCGCGTGAGACCTTACAGCTAGGTCAATGGCTGGCGGTAAGGTCTCAGACCCAAAATGGACGCGCGGCAATTTTCATTTTGCCTCACATGCATTTTTGGAAACATTCTTAAAAGGCATTTTTTTTACAAGAGCGCTGAAAAATGATCTGCCTGCGCCCAAAACACGCGTCTACACTATCTCAGGCCATTTTTCAGCACGCCTTTGTAAAAGGTCCCCTAAACAAGTTGAAGAAAGTGGAACTCCTGCTTCTGGCATTTTAAGATGTTATGTTAGTTGTGGAGCGAGCTACTCTTTTAATAACTTCTGTTTGAGCAGGATTTGAACTATATGATACAAATGTATTTCTGGAAGACTACAAAGTTATTTGAAGGTCAAAGAATATGGATTTTTCTGACCTTTGGAGGTCCACTCGGGAGTGGAGGATTTGTCATTTGCTAAGAGATTTGTGCTCTTGGTGCGTTGTATCATTCACATTTTCCTAGTATAGTGACATTTGGAAATAAAAAGTGTGTTTTCTTTGCCCCAAAACAACTGAGATCCTTTTTAGACCTTAAGAAATTTGGCAATGTGGAACAAGGTCTTGTTTCTTCTTCTTGTGATTCAACCTTTGATGATGGGTTTTTTTTTTTTTTTCTGACTTCAATTCAAGTAGTGATGTAATTTATTTTCAGTTTTTATGATTTCTTAGTACAAAAGTTTTGTATTCTTGCTGTTTGATGACAGTTTCCTTGTTTTGATCATTCTTAGTTTGTCTGGAGCTCTGATTTCCAATTGTGAAAGTTTATCTTGTAAAATTGATAAATGTAAAAAAAAATCATATTTACATTTATTTATTTGTTTATTTATTAGGATGTATTTACCGCCTTTTTGAAGGAATTCACTCAAGGCGGTGTACAGTAAGAATAGATCAAACATGAGTAATAGGCAATTAGAGCAGTAAAAATATTCGAACAACAATACAAAGTATGGCATGGTATACTGCTTGCAATGACAACACAATATGTACTAGACCATTATAATTCGTAGTGAGGGGTAAGGCAATGTTGTAACATATAGATGAGTAAGAAAGTAGGAAGAATTAGAAAGTAAGGTGATTGATTTGAAGAAAGTTGCACGTGAGGTCAGAGAGATGGTTAAATATTATCTCAGCTAGGGTAGGAGTGGCTAAACATGTCCCGCTGCAGTATGTGCAGCCCGAGTCAATCCTTGTGTGTGTGAGTGAGACTAACAAGTTAGTTACTTCTCCCATTAAAGGCTTGGTTGAAGATCCAAGCTTTCACCTGCTTCCTGAAGTAAAGGTAGCGGAGCCTTTCAGGCAATGCATTCCAGAGTGTGGGGGCTACTCCGGAGAAGGCTCACTTGTGGGTATCACATCGTGTAATGTCTTTTGGAGAGGCTGTAGTTAGTGAGAGTCCTTGGGAGGACCTTAGTGTCCTTGGCGGTGTGTGGAGAATCATCCTATTCTTCAGATACTCAGGGCCATTTCCTTTCAGGGCCTTGAAGATCAGACATAGAGTTTTACGTTTTGCCCTGTATTGTACTGGTAGCCAATGAAGTTTTTGCAAAAATGGTGTGATGTGGTCACGTCGCTTGCAACCTTCTATGAGTCTTGCTGCTGCATTCTGAATCAACTGGAGCTGGTGCAGGCCCTTTGTAGTCAGGCCCTTGTATGTGCATTGCAGTAATCCAGTCTTGATATTACCATGGCATGCACAACTGGGATAAGATTTACCTTCTCGATGTAAGGAGAGAGGCAGCATAGCTGTCGCAAATAGTAGAAGCAGCTCTTGAAGGTTTTTTGGATTTGGGGAATCAGAGTAAGTGTTGAATCTAACTGTATTCCAAGGTTTCTGACTTGTGATTTGAGGGGGAGTTCATACTTCCCAAAAGGGATTTTGATGTCAGGTATGTATCCACTTGTGTTAGGGACCCAGAGAAGCTCGGTTTTACTTGGGTTCAGGCAAAGTTTGTTGTGTTTAGCCTATTCTTGAATTGATGTTAGATAGGTAATCAGTTTATTCAAGGCTGTAGGTAAGTCAGGTTCAATGGGTATGAGTAGCTGCACATCATCCGCATAGATGTAAAACTGAGTGTCCATTGACCGAATCAGCTCAGCTAGTGGTTTGAGGTAGATATTGAATAGAATAGGTGACAGTATCGATCCTTGTGGTACCCCGCAGGTCAGTGTCCATGGTGGTGATGAGTTGCTGCCAAACATTATGGATTGTTGCCAGTCTGATAGACAGGATCTGAACCAGGCAAGTACTGTTCCATTGATACCTGTTTCTGTCAGTCATGCTAGCAAGATACATAGCTTGGTATCAGTGAACCTTACATTTATATGCTGGCAGTTACACCACCCATAGACGTGGCCTAACTGCAGTTATGTAAATGTGGCAGGGACGCATGTAAGTGGGAGCCCTGCCCATTGCATGACCATGCTCCACCCATGTGTACGCCCCCTTGTATTTACATGCTATACATGCTGTCACTCAGTAGGGCACAGGTACCTAGTTAGCACTTTCATGGGTAAGTGCTACTATTCTGTAAATTAAAGTGCACAAGGGTCGTGTAAATGCAGGTGCCCAGTTAGAGAATTGCCCTTCACGTGTCTTCCTTGCCTAGCCATCTTGATATAGAGGTGATACAGGGGTCCTTTTACTATTGCCCCTGGTACAAAATAAGTACCTGAATATATGTAAACCGCTTTGAATGTAGTTTCAAAAAAACTCAGAAAGGCGGTATGTCAAGTCCCAGTTCCCTTTCCCTATTTGAGATTCTACATGGAATGTTGCTACTATTTGAGATTCTACATGGAATGTTGCTTTTCCACTAGCAACATTCCATGTAGAAGCCTGCCCTTGCAGATTAGCAATGCGGCCTCGCAGGCTTCTGTTTAGGGTCTGAGACCTTACCGCCGGCCATTGACATAGTGATAAAGGATCCAGGCAGTAATGACCTACACGTGCCAAATGCCACTTGGCGTGCATCTGTTACATGCACCCGAAAATAAAAAATATTTTTCAGGCGCGCGTATCGGACGTGTGCCAAAAATGAAATTACCGCAAGATCCACTCGGTAGTCGGGCGGTAACTCCATTTTGGCTTGCGTTGGGCATGCATAGACGCTTACCGTGGCTTAGTAAAAGGGCCCCACAGTTTACAATGGCTAGGAATAAACCAATTCTCTGATTAGTTTACAGAGCTGAACCAGAGTTTTTTTGCTTTTTGTTATTTTTCATTTTTTGCAAGTAAATAATTGCTGAGCTCATTTGTAATCTCAAAAAAAAAATCCCCTAATAAATGTTCTGTATGTCTGGAAAGATTTCACTGTAGCAGTAAACAAATATAATCTGTTTCCATGCCAACATGATGTAATTAGAATTTCTTTACAGCTCTGAGCTTGTAAAATTGTTTAGACCAGAATGTAGAAAGTTAATTTAATGTCTAATTATGTGGTTCCATATTATGCCCAGCGGAGTTTGCTCTGAGGCCCTGGCTGCAGCTGCTGTAGAATTTATCGTCGTAACTGACAAGAAAAAGCTTTCCTCCAAAACATGGCGGTTCCTTCTGATGCAGCCTTATCTTACAGTCAGGAGACAAGAGGCCTGTCTTTCCAAGTCTCATGTAGCAACTTTCATTCAAACAATGGGTTTTCTGATTATAGCATGTCAGAAAGATATACGCCCTACTTCTGGCATGGAGGATTTGGGGACATGTTTAGACCTCCTAGATTTTTACATCTTCCAAGAAAGAATAAACATGCTCATGTAAGTAGCGGAATTAGGGTGACTCAGAGGGGCATAATCAAAAGGGGCGCCCATGTTTTCCTGAGGACGTCCTCGCAGGACGTCCTGGTGAAGGGGCGGGGAAACCCGTATTATCAAATCAAGATGGGAGTCCATCTTTCATTTCGATAATATGGTCGGGGACGCCCAAATCGCGAAATTTAGGTCGACCTTAGAGATGGTCGTCTTTAGAGATGGTCGTCCCCGATTTTTGCCCATAATGGAAACCGAGAACGCCCATCTCAGAAACGACCAAATCCAAGCCATTTGGTCGTGGGGAGGAGCCAGCATTCAAAATGCACTGGTCCCCCTGACATGCCAGGACACCAACTGGGCACCAGATGTAGAATTGGGCCCATCGGGGGTAAAGTTAAACTATCATTTTTTCCTGCTGAATTCACACCAGTAATCAAAGTAGCTATTTATTTTTATTTGATTACGTACCTTATCAAATTGCTCAAGGCACAGTATGAAAAAATCAAGAAAACATGATTAAATACAATTATTAACTTATTTGACCCTCCACATCCACCCACTTTCATAGATCAGTAATTAATAAAATCCCTCAATTTTTTTATAAAATATAATATACATAATAATAAGCAGACATAACTTTAAAATCATCAATATTCCCTAAAAGGTTTTGGAAACTTTTCTGACCGTATTATCACAAACCCAAATTTCAAATTTTAGTTCAATGATTTATTTTAAAGCTGTTGAATTACTGAATTTAACTGTAAAACAATGAAATAGATTTCAAATCAGGAGTGGACTGACCATTTGGGCAACCGGGCAGTGTCCGAGGGCCCAGAGGCTCTAGAGGGCCCAGAGGCTCTGCCTGGTTGCCCGCCGCCACACACTACAGCCCCCAAGGGGCCCCGGTGGCCTCGTGGCCACTGCTGCTATTGGCCTTGATTGGACCGCTGTGTTTACAAAATGGCTGCAGAGACTACCAAGTTTCAGCAGCCATTTTGTAAACACGGCACCACACCATGCAGGAAATAGGGGATTTATTTCTTGCCCCCAAAGAAGCCACAGCCACTAGACCACCAGGTCCCTTCAAGGTGGGGGGGGGGGGGGGACAGCGGCAACACGGTGGGAGGGAGGAAGCACGGCAGGGGGGCAGCCACAGCATAGCAGGAGGGCTCAGAGTACTCTCAGTCCACCCCTGTTTCAAATGATTTATTTATTTATTTACATCATTTGTATCCCACATTTCTCACCTATTTGCAGGTTCAATGTGGCTTACATATTTCCGTAATGGTGATTGCCAGTTCCGGAAAAAAAGAAATACATAGTTAAGGTAGAGGAGACAGAGAGGGGCATAATTGAACAAAAACGTCTATCTCCACGGGCGTTTATCTCCGAGAACGGGTCCGTGAAGGGGCGGACCGAACCGTATTTTCGAAAAAAATAGACGTCCATGTTTTATTCGACAAATTGTGAGCTGGGCGTTTTTGTTTTTCAGCGATAAAGGAAAATGAAAGCGCCCAGCTCAAAAACGAATAAATCCAAGGCATTTGTTCGTGGGAGGGGCCAGGAGTCGTAGTGCACTGGTCCCCCTCACATGCCAGGACACCAACCGGGCACCCTAGGGGGCACTTTTACAAAAACAAAAAAAAAGGTAAAAGAGCTCCCAGGTGCATAGCACCCTTCCCTTGGGTGTTGAGCCCCCCAATCCCCCTCAAAACCCACCGCCCACAAGTCTACACCATTACTATAGCCCTAAGGGGTGAAGGGGGGCACCTACATGTGGGTACAGTGGGTTTGGGGGGGCGGTTTGGAGGGCTTCCATTTACCAGCACAAGTGTAACAGGTGGGGGGGGATGGGCCTGGGTCCACCTGCCTGAAGTCCACTGCACCCCCTAATAACTGCTCCAGTGACCTGCATACTGCTGCCAGGGAGGTGGGTATGACATTTGAGGGTGAAAATAAAAAGTTGTGAAACGGCATATTTTGTGGTGGGAGGGGGTATGTGACCACTGGGGGAGTCAGGGGAGGTCATCCCCGATTCCCTCCATTGGTCATCTGGTCATTTAGGGCACTTTTTGGGGCCTTATTCGTGGAAAAACAGAGTCCAGGAAAAGTGCCCTAAATTCTCGCTAAAAACGCATATTTTTCTTCCATTATCGGCGAAAGGCGCCCACCTCTGATCGCCCGATAACCACGCCCCAGTTCCGCCTTCACCACGCCTTCAACACGCCCCCATCAACTTTGTCCGCATCCGCGACGGAGTGCAGTTCAAAACGTCCAAATTCGGCTTTCGATTATACCGCTTTATTCGTTTTTGTGAGATAAACGTCTATCTCCCGATTTGGGTCGCAATATAGGCGTTTTTCTTTTTTAATTATAAGCTGGAGAATGGAGTAAGTATTCAGGAAATGATACAAAATACAGCAGCAAGAATGGTTTAAAAGTGAGGAAGATAACAGGGTTACTCCGTTGCTACATGATCTCCATTGGTTGTCAGTAGAAGCAAGGCTTCTATTTAAAATCTGCTATCTCATTTAAAAAATATTACATGTTCTAACAGCATTGTATATGAGATGGGGAGTTGTGATTTGCTGTTTTTCTTTTTAATATTTTATTATATCCCACACTGTGCAACATTTATTGAAAGTTAGTGGGTTATAAGACTTTGAGTTAATTCTTCCTAGGGTATATTAGTACACAAAAAGATGTTGGTACAGCTCCAGGGAGTCAGTTTTTCCAGTTTCATTAACAGTTATGTTGATGGGGTTTTTTTTCCCCTGACACAGGAAAGTACATGAGCTGAATCGCTGGAGCCACAGGGTAATCTTTCAAGCACATATTCATAAAACACGCCTTCATAAATAAGAAATGCTCATCTCTTCTTGAGTAGCTGAGGCATGTTCTAAAGCCCTAATGTAGAAGTGGAGATCAATAGATATTTTGAGGGCAATAATAAAACGAAAATAATAACATAATAGAAATGAATAGCACTTTACCTATGGAAATTATGCCTTTGATTTTTCCCTGCGTTATGAAGAGGCATCCCTGGAGGTGAAGAGAGGGCAGAGGATTGTGCAGTGTGCATAGTTTTGCATAATCAATGCCTCACTCATTGTTTTAAGAAAAAAAATCACTACCAAAGAAAGCAGACACAAATCCCTGTCTGCAATTTTTGAATAATAATCAAAGGAAAATAACCCATGCACCGAGTCTTATGAATATGTGCTTGAAAGATTACCCTGTGGCTCCAGTGATTCAGCTCATGTATTTTCCTATGTCAGGAAGAAAGAAAACCCATCAACATAACTGTTAATGAAACTGGAAAAACTGACTCCCTGGAGCTGTACCAACATCTTTTTGTGTACTAATATACCCTATCATTATTCTTTCATATCTCTGCACTATTTTTCAATAATCACTAATATTAAAATAATTATTAATATTCAATCACCACTAATATTAAAATTAACTTACTGATTTTTATTCTAGGATACAATCCTAAAAAGGCAGTAAATAAATCCTAATAAATAAATAAATAGATGGTAAACTACCAACAGCCCTAGGGTCTCATCTGTTGATTTTAGTTACAAATGATTTATTTCATATACATAGAATAAGATCCAGCACATTACCAGGATTTTATTTATTTATTTATTGCATTTGTATCCCACATTTTCCCACCCCTTTGCAGGATCAGTGTGGCTTACATTATTCCGTCATGGCTATCGCCATTCCAATTGGTAATTACATAAAGAACATGGGAGACGTGGAGGGGCATAATCGAACGGCGCCGGCCAAATCGATGGCCGGCCGTCTTCGGGGCTGGCTCCACGACGAGGCGGAGCCAAGTGTATTTTTGAAATACGCTTGGTGCCGGCCAAATCACTCGCCGGGTTTAGAGCAGGATCGCCGGGTTTATATGAGATGGCCGGCTTCGTTTTTCAGCCATAATGGAAACCGGCATTTGGGCATGGGAGGAGCCAGCATTTGTAGTGCACTGCTCCCCCTCACATGCCAGGACACCAACCAGGCACCCTAGGGGGCACTTAACAAAACTTTAAAAAAAACCAAAAATAGCTTCCAGGTGCATAACACCCTTACCTTGTGTGCTGAGCCCCCTAAATCCCCCCCCCAAAACCCACTCCCCACAACTCTACACCATTACCATAGCCCTAAGGGGGTGAAGGGGGGCACCTACGTGTGAGTACACTGGGTTTTGGGGGGGGGGTTTGGAGGGCTCTACATTAGCCACCACAAGTGTAACAGGTAGGGGGGGATGGGCCTGGGTCCACCTGCTTGAAGTGCACTGCACCCACTAAAAACTGCTCCAGGGACCTGCATACTGCTGTCAAGGAGCTGGGTATGACATTTTAGGCTGGCATACAGGCTGGCCAAAAATGTTTTAGGTTTTTTTTGGGGGGGTGGGGGGGGGGGAGGAGGTTGGTGACCACTGGGGAAGTAAGGGGAGGTGATTCCCACTTCCCTTCGGTGGTCATCTGGTCAGTTGGGGCACTTTTTTCAGATTTGGTCCTAAAAATAAATGGACCAAGTCTGGCCGGCGAAATGCTCGTTCGAGCCGGCCATTTTGTTTTTATTATAAGGTGAAGCCGGCCATCCCGTACCCACACCCCATCTCACCCCCCCCCCCCTCCTGCCTCCGCTACCCTACCAACATGCCCCCTTGAAGGTTGGCCGGCGCCGCGACAGAAAAGCAGTTGGGGCCGGCCAAAATCAGCTTTCGATAATACCGATTTGGCCGGGATCAGGAGATCGCCAGCAAGCTCCCAGTTTGTGTCGGAAGATCACCGGCGATCCCTTTCAAAAATGAGCTGGATAGTGGAATTAAGCAATCAGGTACAAAGAGATCACACTTGAAATAACAGATCAAGCGGTAATGCGCTAAAATTCATATGATGTATCATTGTGGTATGCTCTGTTGAAGAGGTAGGTCTTCAGTGATTTCCGAAAGTTGATTAGGTCATGCATTTTTTTCACGTCAACTGGTTATGCATTCCAAAACTGCCTGCTTATGCAGGAAAAGCTGGATGCATGTGTTAATTTGTATTTTAGTCCTTTGCAGCTGGGGAAGTGGAGATTCAGGAATGTGCGTGCTGATCTTTTAGTGTTCCTGGGTGGTAGGTTTATGAGGAGGTCTGACATGTAGACCGGTGCATCTCCGTAAATGATTTTATGAACCAGGGTGCAAACCTTGAACGTAATACGTTCTTTGAGTGGGAGCCAGTGTAGTTTTTCTCTTAGGGGTTTGGCACTTTCGTATTTTGTTTTACCAAATATTTTCATGCGGAATTAAGAAACCTAACACATTATGGTCCAATTATTTCTGTGGTAACCAGTCTGTAGATTGCAGATGCATGTAATATAGACTTTCAGAACTTCCCACATGATTAGATTACCATCTCTCCAGTAATTCTAAACATATGTGTATCAATCAAGGAGTTGAAGATTTTGCTTTGACAGCTGGAGCAAAAAAATGTATGTTAGCCACTTCTTGTAGAATATAATTATGACCAAAAAGAATGAATCCAAAACAAGTCTACCCAGAAAAGACACATATAAACAGAAAGCTAGCAAAGTACAAGTTCAAAAGTTCTGTGTGTTGTTTACTTCAAGAGAGAAAGGGGAAGGTATGTGCAGTCACAGTAACATAGTAAATGATGGCAGATAAAGACCTGTACGGTCCATCCAGTGTGCCCAACAAGATAAACTCATTTTACATGGTATATGATACTTTATATGTATACCTAAGTTTGATATGTCCCTGGCCTTTCTCAGGGCACAGACCGTAGAAGTCTGTCTGGCACTGTTCTTGTACTAAAAGTTCTGAAGATTCTAGAATCCTAAAGAGTTACAAGATTCTGGAATCCCAATTAGTAGCAACATTCCATGTAGAACCCCAAAGAGTAACATAGTAAATGATGGCAGATAAAGACCTGAACAGTCCATCCAGTCTGCCCAACAAGATAAACTCATTTTACATGGTATGTGATACTTTATACCCGAGTTTGATTTGTCCTTGCCATTCTCAGGGCACAGACCATAGAAGGCTGCCCAGCACTGTTCTTGTACTAAATTCTGAAGCTATCGTCGAAACCCCTTAAAATGTACACTCCAACCCATCCATATCTATTCAGTCACGATCAGGGCGTAGACCGCAGAAGTCTGCCCAGCACCGGTTTGCTTCCCAATTACCGACATCGCCGCTTACTCTCCGCTAAGATTCCGTGGATCCAGTCAGACTACATATTTATGTATTTATTATTTTATTTATTAGGATTTATTTACCACCTTTTGGAAGGAAGTCACTCAAGGCGGTGTACAGTAAGAATAAACCAAACATGAGCAATAGGCAGTTAAAGCAATAAAAATATTCAAAAAACCATGCAAAGTATGGCATAGTATAACTACGTACAATGTCAACACAACATGTAATAGAACATTTTAATTGACAGTCCCACATTAGGAAGTCCTCAGCCCATTAATTAGCACAGCTGAGTAAAAAGGCCCCTTAAATCAAAGTTTGAAATGTATTTTTACAGTCAGTTGTGCAGTTTGTTGCTGCAGCATAGCAAAGTTTAAACAAGGTCCATGTAAGTTTCTAGACCATTGATTCCCAAATCTGGTCCTGGTAGCACCCCAGCCAGTCAGGATTTCAGGATATCCACAATGAATAATCATGAGTGACATTTGCATGCTGGATTTTAAAGATTAATTATATATTACTAACAATAGTTCCGCAAGTTCATTTTTCAATTCTATCAGTACTCTGGGATGTATACCATCCGGTCCAGGCGATTTGCTACTCTTCAATTTGTCAGATTGTCCCATTACATCTTCCAGGTTTACAGAGATTTGAATCAGTTTCTCTAATTCGTCAGCATTGAATACCATTTCTGGCACTGGTATCTCTCCCACATCTTCCTCGGTGAAGACCGAAGCAAAGAATTCATTTAATCTCTCTGCTATGGCTTTGTCTTCTCTGAGTGCCGCTTTTTCCTCTTGGCCATTTAGCGCTCCAACTGATTCTTTTGCTGGCTTCTTGCTTCTAATACACCTAAAAAAGTTTTTGCTATGTGTTTTTGCCTTTTACAGGGTTCACATGGGAGAACATCTGAGAAGAGCCTGTAAGTACAATTCTAAGCTTCCTGCTGTTTCTGTGCGGGAACCAAATTGTACTTACAGCCTCTTCTCAGATGTTCTCCCATCTGAATCCTGTAGAAGCACACATTTCAGACTTTATCTACAGAAGACCCCTGAGGCAGGCTTTCTTGAGCCGAAACACAGTTCCGTGTCGGGTCTTAGCCATTCTTCAATAAACAACATCCTTGAGAATTCATCAGTCTCATGAGTGTTTATGTTGGAAGATTCATCCTGTGACCTTACTGCTCCACTGTTTTGTGTACTTCGTAAAGTTTTCTTTGTTCCTTCACTCTGGTGGATTTTCAACACACGTGAACGTAGCATCCATGTGCCAGTATATGTGTATAAAATGCCTCTTTCAAAATTACCCAAAATGTAAAATTACACACAATGACAAGAACACGCATTACTTTTACATGACCTCGGTGTAGCATGTTCAGGGGAGGAGTTTCAGCAGAGCACGGTCAAAGTTGGTTTGCATGTGTGTACTGTACATGTGAACATTTACACCAGCTCCAGAGCAGCTTTATTTTAATCATAATCTATGCAGCTTTTCTGGGGTAATTTTATATAGACACAGACACCTAAGTGTCTTTATAAAAGAGCCTTGGAAGAATCTCTCTGTTATAAAACTACCCTCTGTGTGTGCATGCAATTAACATGTATGGCATCAAAAAAGCCTGAGTGCTGACTATCATGTGACCACACAAAATAACACTGGTTAACGCAGTAGGCTAAGAACCTGGGGAACCGGGGTCAGTTCTCACTGTGTCTTCTTGTTATCCTTACACTTAACTCATGGCTCAAAGCTATTTAAATTAGTCCTAGTACATGGAGCTGAACATCAGTGGTGAGGAGAGACGTGGGAAAATAACTGACCTCAGAAGAATGGGGCAGAGAGTTCCTGAGAAGGAAAAAGCCCATGCCTGCATAGCTTGTTGTGTCTTGTACTCTTTTTAGCTGTGTGACTTTTCCTTTGTTTCAGGTCTGTGCGTGAGAGGGTGAGTGCAAATTTCTGTCTAGCAGTCTTTGTTGTTGATAAGAGTCTTGAGAGGACGCGGCTGGTGAGAGAATGGAGTGTGAAAGCGAGTGAGGACCAGTGCACAGAGGTGGCCAAGAAAGTGTGCATGAGAGATGAAATGGTATTTTTATCTGCATTGAAGCAGACGCCAGTGTGTCCATGGGTGGCGTCGGCATTAGTGCACGGCTTAGTAAACAAGGGTTTTAGATTATTGTAACTCACTGTATTGTTCAATTAATTTACAGTTAAAAAAAAGAGGCTTCTATTATTACAAAATACATCTGCAAGATTTTATTTATTTATTTATTTATTTGTTGCATTTGTATCCCACATTTTCCCACCTATTTGCAGGCTCAACGTGGCTTACATTGTTCCGTCATGGCAATCGCCATTTCCGGAGTGAGAGATACAAGTGGTATTACATTAGAGATCATGATTGGCGTGAGTAGATTAAACAGTCAAGTATAAAGAGTACATATTCGGAGTTAGAGGTAAAGTGGTATTGCGTTAGAGTTCATTTGTGGTAGAGTAGACTTTGGTAGTCAAGTTTAGAGAGTTGGGATTTTTCTAGTTCACGCTTGAGTTTCATTGTCTGGTAGTTAGGCTGTATCATTGTGGTATGCCTTTTTGAACAGGCTGGTCTTCAGCGATCTCCGAAAGTTAGTAAGGTCGCAGATTTTTCTCACGGCAAGTGGTAATGCATTCCATAGCTGCAAGCTTATGTAGGGGAAGCTGGATGCATATGTTAATTTATATTTTAGACCTTTGCAGCTAGGATAGCGGAGAATCTCCACAAGAATCTCCACAAGAATGTGCCTGCTGATCTTTTAGTGTTCCTGGGTGGTAAGTCTATGAGGTCAGACGTGTAGACAATGGGCCTCTCCATAAATGATTTTATGAACCAAAGTGCATATTTTGAACGTAATACGTTCTTTTAATGGGAGCCAGTGTAATTTTTCTCTTAGGGGTTTGGCACTTTCGTATTTCTTTTTTCCAAATATGAGTCTTTAATCT
This sequence comes from Microcaecilia unicolor, assembly GCF_901765095.1. NCBI lineage: Eukaryota > Metazoa > Chordata > Amphibia > Gymnophiona > Siphonopidae > Microcaecilia > Microcaecilia unicolor. Next base: position 196,779,788 of record NC_044040.1, on the reverse strand, counting down.
AGTAAAGTTTCATGACGTTATCTCACTCTTAAATGGACTACATTGGCTTAAATTAGAATCTCAAATTTGTTTTAAAATTGCTTGTATGGTATACCAAAGCTTTTTTTTTTTTGTATCTGTATATTTATTGAGATTTTTAGAGAAGTAATACAGCAATAGCCAAACAAAGAACAAATTGAGCTTTTCTTTACATACAATCTGCCTAATACATAAACTATTCTAACTGAAGTAAAAGGAACCATAAAATTCTGAATCTGTGAGAGGGGTTCTTCAATTTACAATCAACAGATGCCACCTGAGAAGTTTCAAAAATTGTCTTTGGAATTTCCCTCTGTAAAGAGGATGAATTCGAAGTTATCTTGGGAACATTCATTTGCATTCCAAGGGGCCAAGGTATGGAATAATATTCCCACTGAAGTTCGTCTTATTATACCTTATTTCACTTTTCATAAGGCACTTAAAACATATTTGTGTTTTAAATCAACAATCTTGATCTATTGGCGTTGAGATTTTATTATTTTTTTTTATAATTGAATTGTTATAATTACTTTTTGTAAATTCCTTCTAATTGGAAGTTTCTTAAATTTGTAATCCACTCTGCACTATTTGACTAACTGTGGAATAAAAAAAAAACACACACACAATACAATACAATACATCTGAAAATCGATCCAGTGAAAAAATAAATCACTGATTCAGATTTAGAAAAATTCAACTGTGGGCCAAAAGCAAAAATGAGACAATTCCAAAAAAATGCTTAGCATGGACTCTGTTCCTTTGAAATGTGATTGACATGTGATCCAAAACCCAATTCACCTCTACCGCTAGACACAATATAGACCAGCGGCACTTAAAATGGTCCTCAGGCCTTCTTCTTATCCTGGCCAGTTGGTTTTCAGGGCATTCCTAATGAATATGCATGATATATATCATCATATATGCAAATTTATTAGGGATATATTAAAAACCTGTTTGACTGTTGACTTCTTTTCATGGTGCTAAATTCCATTGTTTTCTCTATATAGTCAGGAGAGAGTCAGGAGTGGAAGAAGCAAGAAGAGACCTACACGGGAAGGGGGTTTGCGGGAATCCTGCAGAACCTGTGGGGACAGAAGCAGTTCTGCGGGGTTCCCACGGGGACAGAAGCAGTTCTGCAGGGTTTATTTATTTAGATTTTGCTCGCAGCTTTTTCAGTAGTAGCTCAAGGTGAATTACATTCAGGTACTCTGGATATTTCTCTGTCCCAGGAGGGCTCACAATCTAAGTTTGTACCTGAGGCAATGGAGGGTTAAGTGACTTGCCCAAGATCACAAGGAGCAGCAGTGGGATTTGAACTGGTCACCTCTGGATTTCCAGACTGGTGCTCTAACCACTAAGCCACTCTTCCACTAGCAACATTCCATGTAGAAGCCTGGCCTTGCAGATCAGCAACCCGGCCGCGCAGGCTTCTGTTTCTGTGAATCTGCCGTCCTGCACGTACGTGCAGGACGGCAGACTCACAGAAACAGAAGCCTGCGCAGCTGCATTGCTGATCTGCAAGGACAGACTTCTACATGGAATGTTGCTAGTGAAATAGCAACATTAACATTCCATGTAGAACCTCAAATAGTAGCAACAGAATCTCAAATAGTAGCAACATTCCAGAATCTCAAAAAGTGGCAACATTCCATGTGGAATCTTCAATAGTAACAATATTCCATATATTTAGATTTTGCTCACACCTTTTTTCAGCAGTAGCTCAAGGTAAGGTACATTCAGGTACTCTGGATATTTCTCTGTCCCAGGAGGGCTCACAATCTAAGTTTGTACTTGAGGCAATGGAGGGTTAAGTGACTTGCCCAAGATCACAAGGAGCAGCAGTAGGATTTGAACCGGCCACCTCTGGATTGGAAGACCGGTGCTTTAACCACTAGGCCACTCCTCCACTCCTACAGGGTTCCTACAGGGACGGAAGTAGTTCCACGGGGTTCCCGCAAGGACGGAAGCAGTTCCTGTGGGATTCCCATGGGGATGGAAACAATTCCTACAGGGTTCCAGTGGAAGTGGAAGCTGCACCTGTGCCAGCATCTCATCTACTGAGTACCAAATTCTTTCAGTGCTGTCTCCTCTTCCTCCTCCTCCTCTTCCTCCTTGCTTTAACAGCACAAATGCAGAAAGTATTCCATTAAGGAGGTGGTAGAGATACAAATGATGACGGAATTCAAAAAGGCATGGGATGAACACAGATGATCTCTAATTAGAAAATGGAAATTATAAATATCCAGTGTACCTGAATGTAACTCACCTTGAGCTACTACTGAAAAAGGTGTGAGCAAAATCTAAATAAATAAAAAAAACCTAACCTTAAATGGCTGCATGTGTGTGGGTGGATGTGCCGAGTGACACTTAGATGGCGACTCTGGCTGTGCTGAACTAGGGCCCATACCGAGCAGACTTGTATGGTCTGTGTCTCATATATGGCAATCTGGTTTAGGATGGGCTGGAAAGGGCTTAGACAGCAACTTCAGTGGCTGGAACATGAAGAAAGTGCTGGACAGACTTTTACAGTCTGTGTCCCACAAATGAGAAGACGAATAGACTGCAGTTGGAACATAAGGATAGGGCTGGATAGACTTCTATGGTCTATGTCCCAGAAACACCAAAGAAAGACCATAATCAAGTATATAATATCACACTCATTGATTTAATTATGAATTGATAATGAGTGTGACTATTGGGCAGACTGGATGGAGCGTTCAGGTCTTTATTTGCTGTCACTTACTATGTTACTGTTAATCCTCTTTGCTCCTGGGCTGATGCGCAGACCTCAGCTCTGACACAGGCACGAGCATCAGATGTCACCTGACCTACTGGCGCGTGCATGTGGCGACTTCTCAGCACACAGTGCCAGTGAATCAGAGACAATTCTTACACGTGCACACCGGAGTGTTCCAAGTTCCATCTTCCATTCCTTCCTTGCCTGCAGTGCTGTGGCTCAAATCCTGAGAGAGCTGACCGGAATTTTCTTTTATATAGCATTAAATTCTTGCGGGGATGGGTGGGGACGGGTTAAATTCTCACTGGGATGGGTAAGATTCCATTGAGGATGGGTAAGATTCCAGCAGGGAAGGGCGGGGACGGGTAAGATTTCTGTCCCCGTGCAACTCTCTAGAAGCAAGCTTCTCGTAGTTCGGCTTGATTTAATCTCAACTATCCTGAATTCTATCAGGTTTGAGTTTAATTAGGTTGCACAACGTTGCTTCCATGCACATTCTTTGATTTCCTAATTTATTTAGGTTTATTAACCGCCTTTATAAATATAGCAGACCTTGATTTGTCCTTGAAATTGTCTGGGTTGCCCATATCATGATGATTATGCACCCTATAACAAAAACTCACTGCTTTCCTACTTGCTGCCAACCCTGGCCTGGGAGAGCATGAATGCATTAGATCTAAGCAGGATCAGATTTGGCTAGAAGCTGGACAGAGGTCACGGTCATCCAACCCTCAACATCCCAAAAGGATGGGAAAAGGATAGGAAAAACAACAAGCTGCTTTGTCCGACTGGGAGATTCCATGAGAGTGTGAAAATCCTTGCATGCCAAACTACACCACAGTGACATTTTTGGAGCTGCCATTTCTGCCACTGCGAGTGAACAAATGCTGTATCTGTGCAGCAGGGCAACAAAAAGGGGCTTATTCCACATTTTCGGATGATTCATATTATCACTGAGATCAGCACAGCTGTGGAACATCAATAAAATTGTTGTGGAGCTGAGCAGCGAATGTTTACAAACAGATGTTACACTGTACAGCATTTGATGAGATCTGCTCCATCATCTCAGCTGTCGCGAATGAACGCATACAGTACTTCCTACAGCTATACATTGCAGGGTTTTAAAAACAAATATTTTGGTTGTTTTTTTTAAACTGATTAAATTGAGAACATCACATCACTCCTCTCCTCAAGTCACTTCACTGGCTTCCGATCAGGTACCGCATACAGTTCAAGCTTCTCCTACTAACCTACAAATGCACTCGATCCGCAGCCCCTCCTTACCTCTCTACCCTCATCTCCCCTTACGTTCCTACCCGTAACCTCCGCTCTCAAGACAAATCCCTACTTTCAGTACCCTTCTCCACCACCGCCAACTCCAGGCTCCGCCCTTTCTGCCTCGCCTCACCCCATGCGTGGAACAAACTCCCTGAGCCCATACGCCAGGCCCCCTCCCTGTCCATCTTCAAATCATTGCTCAAAGCTCACCTCTTCAATGTCGCCTTCGGCACCTAACCACCATACCTCTATTCAGGAAATCTAGACTGCATCAACTTGACATTTCGTCCTTTAGATTGTAAGCTCCTCTGAGCAGGGACCGTCCTTCTTTGTTGATTTGTACAGCGCTGCGTAACCCTAGTAGCGCTCTAGAAATGTTAAGTAGTAGTAGTAGTAGTAACATTTGCCCACACCGTGAGCCCTATTTTCAAAAGAATTTTGCCACAGACACAGAACGGGAGTTCTACTTGTGTTCAGATGAATGCACTGATTTATGATTCCAAAATCAATGCTTCTCGTCTAAAAATATCAAACTAGGTAAGAACCAAATTAGGTTTCAGTACAACTAGATCAGTTGCTCCCAAGATCCATAACACGTGGCACGTCATTTTAATGCAGAAAATGCAGAATGATAGCAGCTGTGTTGGTCTTGGAGAAACCTGGATTTTTTGCGCTTTGTGTGGTACCTTATATTGGATCAATATCTAAATAATCCAAAGAGAAGGAGTTGGTAGCTTGACCCCTAGCACCAACCATTTTGAAACTAGGTGCTGATTGGGCAGGAGCATCCGGAGATCACTCTTGCCTCCCACTAGCCGCCAGGGGGACCCTCCACTAAAAGCCAAGGAGATTTCAGGGGTAGAAGGATGTGTGATAGTGTTGGGAAGATTAGGGGGTGGGTGGGATGTGTGGTGATATAGAGTGGTAGGGATGCTATTGGTGATGTGGGGGGTCTCAGAAACGGGGAATTAATCTTGTGTTGCCATGGGGGGTCAGGGGGTGAGTTACTAAATTTTTAGATGTCCATACGAATCAAATGTATGCTCGCAAATGCACTCTATCCTGAGAAGGCGAGCATTACCTATAGCATTAGGCCTCGCCTCCGTTGTCTTGTGTATTCTTACTTGCCCTTATGCATCTCAGAATCTCGTTGATTTTTGCCATTCCGACTCCTGGTCACTCTCACGTCCCTGGCAAGGAGTGACACAGATGGAGTGAAATGCTTCACTTTCTCACGACCAGGAGTAGGAGGAGGCTGTACATGGTTGTCAAGCTGCAACATAGTATAAGAAGTCCATTCCCATGCCACTCCCTTTAAATCTCCTCCCTTCTACCAGTATTGTAAAACCTCTGTGGTTAGCTTAATTCCTCTCCCATGATAACCTACAAATATGTAGATTACCCTATGACCTATTGTAAGTTTCCTAATTGCCATTTTGTTGTCATGCAGTGGATGGGAGTAGAAAAATAGGGTGTTGTCAGTCAAAAACTAAATATAAAAGTCGTGCCTGAATTTCACAAAAAACTACCGAAGCATTGAAACCAAGAATCTGTGCAATAGAAACATTAAAAAGCAGACAACTAAAATTAAACATTTCAGAACCAGAATATGTTGTGATTTTAAGCGTGGAAACTGCCTATCTCAGGGGATCTCAACCCAGTTCTTTGGGACACACCCAGGATAGCCACAATGAATATGCATGAGAAAAATCTGCATGCACTAACTCCATTGAATGCAAACCTATCTCATGCATATTCATTGTGGCTATCCTGAAAACCTGACTGGCTAGTTGTGTCCTGTGGACTGACTGGATTTAGAGCTTAGGACCCCCAGCCAGTCAGGCTTTCAAGATATCCACAATGAATATTCATGAGAAACATTTGCATGCAGTGGAGGCAATGCGTGCAGCTCTCTCCTGAATATTCATTGTGGATATCCTGAAAACCTGACTGGCTAGGGTGCCTCCAGGACCAGGTTTGGGAACCACTGGCCTGTCCTGATCAGCTGCCACTGCAGAGCTGCTCTTGAAACTCAAAAAGTGCCTTTGACAGTATTTGCAGACTTAGGGTCTTATTTATCACGGCTTCTGTCTCTGTGGGAGAAAGTTTAGTAAATCAGACCCCAGAGATCTGAATGGCTGTAGCCAGGAAGGTCTATTGTAGCTTTGGCCTGAGAACAGGAAGTTAAAGGGAACTAGAGGGTAAGAGCCTGGGTCCAAACAAAGCATCTCCTTCCAGTCTGGGCTGTGTCATTCTTTATATATTTCCTTTATACCCCCCCCCCCCCTCAGGGGATGTCTGCTACCCTCCCTACCAACCAGCACAAGAAAGGGTAAGGCTTGGCACAAAGCAGGAAGGAAGAGCACACTCTGTTTCCCTAATCTATAATCCATTGTTAGAGGGAAAACAATGCCCTAATACTGTATCTTTACCGAGCATATTCCATGTTTTCCAAAGAGGAATGAAAAGTGAGATATACATAGGACTTTCGATTTTAAGTTGTAATTCATAAATTCCCACTTCAAGCACAGGCAGCTCCTTGTGACTCTGGGCAAGTCACTTAACCCTCCATTGCCCCATGTAAGCCGCATTGAGCCTGCCATGAGTGGGAAAGCGCAGGGTACAAATGTAACAAAAATAAAATAGATACTATTGGAGATTCTACATGGAATGTTGCTACTATTGGAGATTCTACATGGAATGTTGCTATTCCACTAGCAACATTCCATGTAGAAGGCTGCGCAGGCTACTGTTTCTGTGAGTCAGACATCCTGCACGTACGTGCAGGACGTCAGACTCACAGAAGCAGAAGCCTGCACGGCCACATTGGTGATCTGCAAGGGCCGACTTCTACATGGAATGTTGTTAGTGGAATAGCAACATTCCATGTTAGTTGAATAGCAACATTCCATGTAGAATCTCAAATAGTAGCCACAGTGGAGGAGTGGCCTAGTGGTTAGGGTGATGGACTTTGGTCCTGATGAACTGAGTTTAATTCCCACTTCAGTCACAGGCAGTTCCTTGTGACTCTGGGCAAGTCACTTAACCCTCCATTGCCCCATGTAAGCCGCATTGAGCCTGCCATGAGTGGGAAAGCGCAGGGTACAAATGTAACAAAAATAAAATAGATACTATTGGAGATTCTACATGGAATGTTGCTACTATTGGAGATTCTACATGGAATGTTGCTATTCCACTAGCAACATTCCATGTAGAAGGCTGCGCAGGCTACTGTTTCTGTGAGTCTGACATCCTGCACGTACGTGCAGAACGTCAGACTCACAGAAGCAGAAGCCTGCGCGGCCACATTGGTGATCTGCAAGGGCCGACTTCTACATGGAATGTTGTTAGTGGAATAGCAACATTCCATGTTAGTGGAATAGCAACATTCCATGTAGAATCTCAAATAGTAGCCACAGTGGAGGAGTGGCCTAGTGGTTAGGGTGGTGGACTTTGGTCCTGGGGAACTGAGTTCGATTCCCACTTCAGGCACAGGCAGCTCCTTGTGACTCTGGGCAAGTCACTTAACCCTCCATTGCCCCATGTAAGCCACATTGAGCCTGCCATGAGTGGGAAAGCGTGGGGTACAAATGTAAAAAAAAAAAATGCCAATAAAACACTCCTAATGTAAATAAATAAAACAGAGGAAAACACTACCTTCCCTAGTATTCTCTCACCTATTTCCTGGTTTGTCTCCTATCATCCCCCTCAGTGTTTGTAATAACTCCTAAGTCATATTCCAAGCAACAGTACTTGGAGTGCAAAAACAGCAAAAATAAAAAAGACCCACCGATTTTTGTACCCTCAGAGAGACCCTACTTAGGGAAAATAAACACCTAGAGGGGCATAATCGAACGCGAACGCCTATCTCCATGGGCGTCTATGTCTGAGAATGGGTACGTGAAGGGGTGGGACAGACCGTATTTTCGGAAAAAAAAATGGGCGTCCATCTTCCGCTTCAAAAATACGGTTTGTACGGACCAAAATGCCATGGATTTAGTTGTTTCCGAGCTGGGCGTTTGTTTTTTTTTAGCGATAATGGAAACTAAAAACGCCCAGCTCAAAAACGTCCCAATCCAAGCCATTTGGTCTTGGGAGGGGACAGGATTCGTAGTACACTCGCCCCCCTGACATGCCAGGACACCAACTGGACACCCTAGAGGTCAGTGCGGTGGATTTCAGACAACGCTCCCACATGCATAGGTTTCTTACCACGGGTGCTGAGCCCCCAACCCCCCTCCCCCAAAACCTACTACCCACAAATGTACAACACTACCATAGCTCTTAGGGTTGAAGGGGGCACCTATATGTGGGTACAGTGGGTTTGGAGGCCTCCCATTTACCAGCACAAGTGTTACAGGTAGGGGGGATGGGCCTGGGTCCGCCTGCCTGAAGTGCACTGCGGTACCCACTAAAAGTGCTCCAGGGACCTGCATACACGCAGGCCTCTAGGACTTGTTGCTGCTGTATAATCTTGGCACACCAGTTGACACCTGAAGACTAATGTCTCTGAAAACATCCTTTATTGGAATAAACACGTTTACTCACAGTTAACTGCAGATCAGAGGTTGTGCCCCACTGGCAAAGAGTCTCCCTGGTACTGAGATTAGCAGTAGGTCCGAGCTGGCAGAATGGTGTACAATGCCCTCTTTCAGCAACATTCAAGGTAAGAACTAAGTTCTGTAATGTGTCTAACACATGAAAGGGATCTAAAACTGTCTTACAAAAATGGCCACTACCTCATGGACTACCGGAAACAAAACAGGGCACACTCTGACCCACTAAGCAGAAGGAAAAGCACCATGGGAGTAGAGCCTACCAACTACCAACATCGTGAGCATGTAACACAAGCTAGTGGAATCACGGAGCCCAATACCCTACACCCACCACAATGCATTGCTGATGTGACTCTGCAGTGCCCTTAACAGAAAAGGTGTCACACTCACCCGAGACCCGCATCAGAACCAGGGAAAGGCTGTCAGAGGATAGAACACATTCTGCTGTCATGGAGGTGGGTACGGCATTTGAGGCTGGCATACAGGCTGGGAAAAAAGTTTGTAAAGTGTTTTTTTTTAATGGGAGGGGGTTAGTGACCACTGGGGGAGTCAGGGGAGGTCATCTCCGATTCCCTCCAGTGGTCATCTGGTCAGTTAGGGCACTTTTTTGGGACTTGGACCTGAAAAAATAGGGTCCAAATAAAGCAGACCAAATTCTCGTCAAAAACGCCCTTCTTGTTTCGATTATCAGCTAAAGACGCCCATCTCTCCTCGGCCGATAACTACGCCCCAGTCCCGCCTTCGCTACGCCTCCGACACGCCCCCGTCAACTTTGTTCGTTCCTGCAGTTGAAGACAACCAAAATCGGCTTTCGATTATACCGATTTGTTCACCCAAGGGAGAAAGACGCCCATCTCCCGATTTGGGTCGAAATATGGGCGTCTTTCTCTTTCGAAAATAAGCTGGCTAGACTTACAATTCATAAGCACCTGAGAAGAGAAGCTTTAGATATAGCTTTGACCATCCAATGAGGTGTATTTTGTCTGGTTTATCTTTTTAACTTTGAACAGCTCCTTTAGTATAAAACCTACTTAGAGCAGAAGGCAAAGAAAATATGAACCATGTCTTTTTTTGCTCAGAAGCTGGAAACATTGAAGCCAGGATTTCACTGCATTTTTTCAAATGCTCGTAGACCGCCTTCTCAATCTCAAGCGGTCTATCCAAAGCAGTGAACAACAGTAATGTCAAAATGCACTACAGATAATACACACCAATGACATAACCAACCAGATTTCAGCTTGCTAGCCCCTTTGCTCTCTCATTCCCGGTTTTTGGAAGCAGTCTGACTCTGTCACTGCCTGAGGCAGCCTTTGCAATGTGTTCTATGTGCTATACTTCTGAGTTTGCTCTTACCAGAGTTCAAAGCCGCTTTGTGCTTTAGAAATTGAAATGAGCTTCTGAACAGCAATGTGATGATTGCACGCCTCTCTGTTCGCTTTCTAATGTATTATGTACGCGGTTTTGTTGTTATGAAAGAAGGTCCCATCAATTAAATACTAGGGGTCATAAATTCAAAGCTAGAAGCCTTTACTTGCCTTACAGTTTTTGTCTCTAGTCAGCCTTTCACCTGGTTGGTTCAATTATTTACAGCATCTCCTGTTGCTCCAGGTAAAATTAGTGTCTTGACTTTCTCTGTTACTAGTGCTGCAGTTCACAGCAAGTGCTAAAACTACCCCGACTCCCCCCCACCCCCCAAAAAAAGAGGAACTTCTACCATCTGACAATAACAGTGAGCTCTTATTTTCAAAAGTGTGCAAGCAGTTAGCCAAGCTGTGCATGTCTTGGTTGTATAGTCAAAGCAATTTAACTGGCCAGAAGACGCTCCTGGCCAGTTAAATCGCTTGTGTTGGGGACTGTTCTTGTTAACATTTTTGCAAGCTATATTTGGAAGTGCGAAGGCGGTAGAACGAGAGGACATGAAACGAGATTGAAGGGGGGCAGACTGAAGAAAAATGTCAGGAAGTATTTTTTCACGGAGAGAGTAGTGGATGCTTGGAATGCCCTCCCGCGGGAGGTGGTGGAAATGAAAATAGTAACGGAATTCAAACACGCGTGGGATAAACATAAAGGAATCCTGTTCAGAAGGAATGGATCCTAAGGAGCTTAGCCGAGATTGGGTGGCAGAGCCGGTGGCGGGAGGCGGGGATAGTGCTGGGCAGACTTATACGGTCTGTGCCAGAGCCGGTGGTTGGGAGGCGGGACTGGTGGTTGGGAGGCGGAGACAGTGCTGGGCAGACTTATACAGTCTGTGCCAGAGCCGGTGGTGGGAGGCGGGGCTGGTGGTTGGAAGGCGGGGATAGTGCTGGGCAGACATATACGGTCTGTGCCAGAGCCGGTGGTGGGAGGCGGGGCTGGTGGTTGGGAGGCGGGGATAGTGCTGGGCAGACTTATACGGTCTGTGCCCTGAAGAGGACAGGTACAAATCAAAGTAGGGTATACACAAAAAGTAGCACATATGAGTTTATCTTGTAGGGCAGACTGGATGGACCATGCAGGTCTTTTTCTGCCGTCATTTACTATGTTACTAAAGGGTTGTCTGGTAAGCTTTGCCTCATTGCAGATAATACAAAATCTGCAATAGGATAGACACGCCTGATGGCGTGGATAACATGAGGAAGGGCTTGGCGAAGCTTGAAGAATGGTCAGGAATTCAGCAGCTAAGATTTTATGCTAAAAAATTAAGGCTCATGAATTTGGGCTGCAAAAACCCAAGGGAATGGGTACAGTTTAGAGGGTGAAGAACTTTTGTGAATGAAAGGGGAGCAGGAGTGTGATCGTATGTGATGATCTTAAAATAGCCAAGCAGGTAGAAAAGACAACAGCAAAAGCTAGAAGGATGTTTGGGTGCATAGGGAGAGGAATGGCCAATAGGAAAAAGGAGGCAATGATGCCCCCCCTGTATAAGACTCCGGCGAGACTTCATTTAGAATATTATGTCCAATTCTGGAGACCGCACATCGAAAAAGATATAAACAGAATGGAGTCGTCCAGAGGGAGGCTACTAAAATGGTTAGTGGCCTTTGTCATAAAGCGTACAGGGACAGGCGTAAAATCTCAATATGTATACTTTGGAAGGAAGGCAGGAGAGGGGAGATATAATAATACAGATGTTTAAATACCTTAGGGGCATAGATGCACAGGAGGCGAGTCTCCGGCAATTGAAAGGAAGCTCTGAATTGAGGGGGCGTTGGATAAAAATGAAAAGGGATAGACTCAGAAGTAACCTGAGAAAATACTTCTTCATGGAAAGGGTGGTGAATTCACGGAACGGCCTCCCAGTGGAGGTGGTGGAGACAAAATCAGTATCTGAATTCAAGAGAGCTTGGGACAAGTGCATAGGCTCTCTAAGGGAGTGATGGGGAGAGTAGACGGCACGGACGGGCAGACTGGATAGGCCATATGATCTTTATCTAATTACATTTTTATATGTTTCTATGTAACTCAGGGGCGTAGCCAGACAACAAATTTTGGGTGGGCCTAGGCAAGAAGTGGGTGGGCACCAAGTGTTCTCCCCCCCTCCCAACCACCACCAAAAAAAAAATATTTAAGCTGGTGGGAAAATGCTTCTTTCTACCTTGGCAGTATGCAGCAGGCATGTGCTGAAAACTGAGCATGTGCAGGTGCCAGTATTGTGGAGAGTAGCATTTTTGTTACCAACAGGGGGAAGTCTTCAGCTGGCCAAGCTTGAGATCCCCATCAGCTGCCGCTAAATGTGTGCTACTGTTGGGTGGACCTGAGCACTAAATGGGTGGGCCACGGCCCACCCAGGCCCACCTGTGGCTACGCCACTGATGTAACTTAACCAGCTAAGCATTAGCTGGCTCTGGAAACCTGGAAATTCAATGCCGAAGGGGGTCAGCAAAATGCTGATCTTTTCCAGCTGAATATTGGGACCACTATTTTCATGCATAGAGCATTTATATCTCTAAATTGTAACTGCCTCTATTTACATACGTAAGTGCTAAGCATGTCTTTGAAAATTACCTCTACATTATGCAAAGCCACACAGACGGTAGTATCCTGGCCTCAGATCAGCTGGTGCTGTCTTACCAAGCATGTAAACTGCCTGGAAAAAAAAACACTCCAAAAAAAAAAAAAAAGAATTATGCCCCTAAAGCTCAGAATAGGAAGCAAGAATCGTTATCTGCAACTCAGATGTGGCAGAACAATGAGGCCGATGTATTAAGCTGTGGGATTTCCCATGGATTAGCAGCCTGTTTCAGTGAACGTTTGCTAAGGATATGAATAAACTCCAGAGCAAATTTTCAGAATGCAACAGGACAATCACAGTGTACCCTCTGCATTCAAACAGAGGAACATTCTGGAGCCCCTGCTCCTAATCTGGCCTGCCCGTCGTGCAAAGTTAGGAATGTTGGACCGGCCTGCTAATCTTTGGGCAGAGGTTTGTTTCTTTCTTTACTTTTAGAGAGAAAAATAGCCTGTAATCCAGTTGCCAGGCATCTTCTTATGCCCAAGGAGACAGAGATGTAGCCTGCAAAATGGCTCCAGATTCACCCGACAGGGTTGATACAGCCCTGGGTTTATACTCCACTGCATGCAGGGACTTATAGTCTTGGTTTTATTTTTTGGAAATCCAGTTTGGAAGTCAGAACTACAAATCCCTGCATGCAATGGGGTAAAATCTGGACTGGATCAACCCTATTGGGCAAATCTGGTGGCGAATTTCCCTACTTGGGAGGCTATTGGGCTCATTTTCGAAAGATAAGGACGTCCATCTTTTGACATAAATTGGAAGATGGACGTCCTTCTCCCAGGGACGTCCAAATCGGTATATTCGAAACCCGATTTAGGACGTCTCCAACTGCACTCTGTCACAAGGACGGCCAAAGTTCAAGGGGGCGTGTCAGAGACGTAGCGAAGGCGGGACTTGGGCGTGCCTAACACTTGGATGTCCTTGACCCATAATCGAGAAAAACAAGGATGTCCCTGATGAACACTTGGACGATTTCACCCAGACGTGTTTTTATTATGACTAAGGCACAAAAAGTTGCCCAAAATTACCAGACGACCACCGGAGAGAATCGGGGATGACATCCCGTTACTCCCCCAGAGGTCACTAACCCTCTCCCACCCTCAAAAAACATGTTTAAAAATATGTCGTGCCAGCCTCAGATGTCATACTCAGGTCCATGACAGCGCATGTAGGTCCCGGGAGCAGTTTTAGTGGGTACTGCAGTGCACTTCAGACAGGCGGACCCAGGCCCATACCCCCCCCCCCCCCCCACCTGTTACATTTGTGGAGGGAACAGCAAGCTCTCAAAAACCCACCACAAACCCACTATACCCATATATAGGTGCCCCCCTTCACCCGTAAGGGCTATGGTAACATAGTAACATAGTAAATGACGGCAGATAAAGACCTGAACGGTCCATCCAGTCTGCCCAATAAGATAAACTCATTTTACATGGTATATAATACTTTATATGTATATCCGAGTTTGATTTGTCCCTGCCTATCTCAGGGCACAGACCGTAGAAGTCCGCCCTGCACCGGTTTTATTCTCCAAATAACGGCGTCACCACCCAATGTCTGCTAAGATTCCATAGATCCATTCCTTCTAAACAGGATTCCTTTGTGTTTATCCCACGCATGTTTGAATTCCATTACCGTTTTCATCTCCACCACCTCCCGTGGGAGGGCATTCCAAGTATCCACCATTTTTTCTCCATGAAAAAATACTTCCTGACATTTTTCTTGAGTCTGCCCCCCTTCAACCTCAATTCATGTCCTCTAGTTCTACCACCTTCCCGTCTCCGGAAAAGGTTTGTATGCGGATTAATACCTTTCAAATATTTGAACGTCTGCATCATGTCACCCCTGTTTCTCCTTTCCCCCAAGGTATACATGTTCAGGCCGGCAAATCTCTTCTCGTACGGTTTGCAATGCAAATCCCATACCATTTTTGTAGCTTTTCTTTGCACCGCTTCCAGTCTTTTTACATCTTTAGCCAGATACGGCCTCCAAAACTGAACACAATACTCCAAGTGGGGCCTCACCAACAACTTGTAGAGGGGGCATCAACACCTCCTGCTGGTTATACCCCTCTCTATGCAGCCTAGCATCCTTCTAGCCACGGCCGTCGCCTTGACACATTGTTTCTTCACCTTCATATCCTCCGACAAAAAAAAAAAAAAAAAAAGCAAGCAAACCTATGAGCTGCTGCATCCGAGTTGTCATTCTTTATTGTTGGTATCATTTTTTATTTAAACTCACTTATATTTTTAAACATGCCAGCTTGTGCAGCATACAGATGTACAAAGAGGAAGTTTAATAATGGAATAACTTTTCATAGGTAGAATAGTAATTTGTTCTAATTTGTAATCAGTGTGTTATCGATCTCCTCTTCAATCTGTCCAAAACTCTGCTGCGCGTCTTATATTCCGCCAGAGTCGCTATACTCACGTTAGCCCTCTCCTCAAGTCGCTTCACTGGCTCCCTATCCGCTTCCGCATACGGTTCAAACTTCTCCTTTTGACTTACAAGTGCATCCACTCCGCAGCTCCTCAGTACCTTTCCGCTCTCATCTCTCCCTACACTCCTCCCCGTGAACTCCGTTCGCTGGGTAAATGTCTCCTGTCGTCCCCCTTCTCCCCCACTGCTAACTCCCGGCTCCGTTCCTTCTATCTGGCTGCTCCCTATGCCTGGAATAGACTCCCTGAGCCAGTACGTCAGGCTCAGTCTCTGGCTGTCTTCAAGTCTAGGGTTAAAGCCCACCTCTTTGCTACTGCTTTCGACTCCTAACCATGACTCTCTTACTCAGCACCCTCACTTATCACCCCTACCACTGCAATTTCCCCACCCCTAGCTGTCTGTTCGTCTGTCCAATTTAGATTGTAAGCTCTGTTGAGCAGGGACTGTCTTTTCATGTTCATTTGTACAGCGCTGCGTAAGTCTAGTAGCGCTATAGAAATGTTTAATAGTAGTAGTAGTAGTAGTTATTTGGAGGGGCTGGTTATAGGGACACCCTAGCACTGATATATTTGTGCAGATAACAATATGAAGACCTGTGTGCCGGGGGGGGGGGGGGGCAGAGGTTGGGGGGGGGGGAGTGATGCAAAAAGTTGCTCGGACACGAAGGGTGCCAAGAACTGAAAAAGTCTGGCAACCACTGGAATGAACGCCACATAAGTATCCTATAAGCATCTAAATAAAGGTTCACCATCCAACAAGCGAACTAGGGACCGGCAGAGCATGAAGTGAGCAAGTCCAGAACCTGTATTTCTGGCATAGTTTAAGCTGTTCCAGTGTTATAAAATGTTACCATTATCACTTGAGAATAAAAGCAAAGCTGGAAAGCAACCGATTTTGCAATTCAAATGTTCCAGCATCTGTCCAAGAGAAGAGCATCCAAATGAGAAAGGCTGTTCTGGATAAGCAGAGAGAGCTCATGAGCACAGTAACAGCCATGCTCCAGGGCTGGCAGCTGGCACATTTCTTTTTATATTTATTAATTTCTTTATTTGTTGCATTTGTATCCCACATTTTCCCGCATATTTGTAGGCTCACATAGTACCGGAAGGCGTTTGACGGCTCCGGTGAGAACAAATACAAAGTGATATTGTGGGAGGATAGAGTTCATGTGGCAAAGTCACATTTAGGGAAGCGTGCAGTGGGGGGGGAATTGAGTTATGTCCATTACGTACTTTAATTTTGTTGTAATTAGTTAGTTTTTGTTGTTGATCTCGCAGCGCTGCGCTACGTATGCCTTGTAGCGCTATAGAAATGCTAAATAGTAGTAGTAGTAGTAGTAGTAGCAATCATTCTGGAAATCCCAGGGTGAGTTACAAAACAGAAAATAAAAGACAAGAATCTGCAATAGATCAGATAAACATATTAACAGAATTTAACTACTGGTTTCTTCTGAAAAAGTTAGTTAAACAGAAATATTGAGGTCAATATTTAGTCAACACGATCTCTTGGAACTGCAGCTTAAATTAATATGTATATACAGCACCACTTTCTGTATAGGTAGCAATGCTGAATATATTTTAAGGGTGAATTGGTGCAGAACCCCCCCCCCCCAAGCGCTATTCTATAAGCCACGCCTAAAGTTAGGCGCAATTTATAAAATTGCACTTAAGTCCTGGGGGTCGCGCGTAGAGCGCGTCCATTTGCACCAACAAAAACATGGTGCGAGTGCCTCGCCTAAATTTATGTGCAGAACCCCCTTATTCTATAATTGTGTGCGCAACCCAAA
The DNA here is from genome assembly GCF_901765095.1 of Microcaecilia unicolor. NCBI lineage: Eukaryota > Metazoa > Chordata > Amphibia > Gymnophiona > Siphonopidae > Microcaecilia > Microcaecilia unicolor. The sequence continues at coordinate 196,762,980 of NC_044040.1, read as the reverse complement.
ACCACGCCCATGATCCACCCCGAACTGCTCATGACCCTCCCATTTCGGTGCTCCCCTTTTTCAGGATGTGCGTAAAATTTAAGTGTGGATCAAGTGCCTAAATTTATGCACGTATATCTTAATTTATTCCAATTAGTGCCAATAATTGCTTGTTAAAAAAACAATTATTGGCTCTAATTGGCTCATTATTCAATTAAATTATGCATGCAAATTGAGCTCGCACCCAAATTTGCATGCGCAGTTTTTGGTGACTTTTATAGAATTAGGGGGTAATTTTATGTAACTCTGATTTGTTTTGTTGGTGGCACCAGGTGGAGACCAGTAATCACTAGGGGGACCATTGGCAAAACAATCCAAACTCCCCACTATCCTCTGGCACTCAGTAGCTCAATCCAGGCCAAAACTGGGATTCCAAACCAAAAGGATACCTTAAAAAGTTAGGGCCCAATAAGCAGCAGGAGGCAGGCAGCATTTTGCTGATCGCCCCAACTTTTTTTCCTGGCTATTCAAAGCCAGTCCATGTCTGGGCACAAGCACTAAATACCCAGTCATGCATGGCCAGATAAAACCTAGTCAGCTAAGTGATGGAGGAGTGGCCTAGTGGTTAGCGTGGTGGACTTTGGTCCTGGGGAACTGGGTTTGATTCCCACTGCAGGCACAGGCAGCTCCTTGTGACTCTGGGCAAGTCACTTAACCCTCCATTGCCCCATGTAAGCCACATTGAGCCTGCCATGAGTGGGAAAGCGCAGGGTACAAATGTAACAAAAATAAAATAGATACTATTGGAGATTCTACATGGAATGTTGCTACTATTGGACATTCTACATGGAATGTTGCTATTCCACTAGCAACATTCCATGTAGAAGGCTGCGCAGGCTTCTGTTTCTGTGAGCCTGACGTCCTGCACGTACGTGCAGGACGTCAGACTCACAGAAGCAGAAGCCTGCGCGGCTACATTGGTGATCTGCAAGGGCCGACTTCTACATGGAATGTTGCTAGTGGAATAGCAACATTCCATGTAGAATCTCAAATAGTAGCAACAGTGGAGGAGTGGCCTAGTGGTTAGGGTGGTGGACTTTGGTCCTGGGGAACTGGGTTCGATTCCCACTGCAGGCACAGGCAGCTCCTTGTGACTCTGGGCAAGTCACTTAACCCTCCATTGCCCCAGGTACAAATAAGTACCTGTATATAATATGTAAGCCGCATTGAGCCTGCCATGAGTGGGAAAGTGCGAGGTACAAATGTAACAAAAAAAAAAAGTGTGATATTCAGCATTTAACCGGCTACTATGAACAGACATAAAGATACGATATGTTTTATTTAGATTTTGCTCACACCTTTTTCAGTAGTAGCTCAAGGTGAGTTACATTCAGGTACTCTGGATATTTCTCTGTCCCAGGAGGGCTCACAATCTGAGGCAATGGAGGGTTAAGTGACTTGCCCAAGATCACAAGGAGCAGCAGTGGGATTTGAACTGGCCACCTCTGGATTGCAAGACCAGTGCTCTAACCACTAGGCCACTCCTCCACTATTTATGTAGTTATCTTAGCCAGTTAAGCTAAGGAGCCCTTTTACAAAGGTGCAGGAGGGCTAACACGCAGGTAGCATGCACTCAATCAGCACTGCTGCCGGGGTAGCACATGTGCCCAGAGGTAATTCCGATTTTGGCGTTCACTGAATCCCGCGGTACAAAATAATTTTCTACTTTCTACCATGGAGGCTTTCGATATGCTTGCCATTACTAAACTTTCACCTCATAGTTAATAACATAGAAACATGACGGCAGATAAAGGCCATATGATCCATCAAGTCTGCTCATCCTCTGTAACCCCTAATTCTTCCTGTTTCTAAGTGATCCCACATGCTTATCCCATGCCTTTTTAAATTCTGGAACAGTCCACGCCTCCACCACCCTTTCTGTGAAATAATACTTCCTTAGGTTACTCCTAAGCCTATTCCCTCTTAACTTCATCATATGCCCCCTCATTCCAGAGCTCTCCTGCAGGCTCTCTTCCTGTACAAAAATGCCCTTGAGATATTTAAACGTTTCTATCATGTCTCCTCTCTCCCTCCTTTCTTCCAGCGTATACATGTTGAGGTTTATAAGCCTGTCCCTATAATTTTTGCAATCAAGACCACTTACTAATTTCGTAGCCGCCCTCTGGACCGACTCCATCCTGTTTATATCTTTCCGTAGGTGCAGTCTGCAGAACTGCACGCAGTACTCCAAATGAGGCCTCACCAGAGACTTATACAACGGCACTATCACCTCCTTTTTCCTGGTGGTCATGCCTCTCTTTATGCACCCAAGCATCCTTCTGGTTTGGTCGTCGCTTTTTTTACCTGTTTGAAGATGAAAAATCCAATTACTTGTCATAGGTGAAGTTTGGGCTAAGAATGGAGGGCGGTGCCACCTCATATGTTTCATTCAGCTAATGCAGAACTGGTCCCCCTCCCTCACTGCCAATATGACTTCCTTACCCTCCCCCCTCCTAAAAAAAACAGGCAAACCTCAATGGCTACTGAAGGCAAGAGGATTTGTATTAGTGGAAAAGGTCAGTGGAAAAGCATGAGGTTTCCTGCAAGACTGCTTGTTTATGCAGAGAAAATCACTAATACCTAAAATCATGGTTGACATAGCAAGAAATAATGAACGTGATACGGCAAGTCAGAGGAGCATTGTGAGACTAAATGAGAAGTACGATCACATGGTGCCTCTAATTTTGGTTATAATTTTATGGCATTTCCTTGAGATAAGGGCAAAAGCAGTTCTTTTCTTTTGTAGTGATGATGTTCCATGCAGCCAAGGAAGGAAACATGGGACTTCTAGGCGGTTAGCTTAGTGGAGTTTAAAAAAGGTTTGGACGGCTTCCTAAAGGAAAAGTCCATAGACCGTTATTAAATGGACTTGGGGAAAATCCACTATTTCTGGGATAAGCAGTATAAAATGTTTTGTACATTTTTGGGATCTTGCCAGGTATTTGTGACCTGGATTGGCCACTGTTGGAAACAGGATGCTGGGCACGAAGGACCTTTGGTCTTTCCCAGTATGGCAATACTTATGTACTTATGTAGAACACAACCCTGTCACTTTGTAACCCTGATGTACTGAAAGTTGATAAGTGATAACTTGAACCAACCTAACCACTCATCGGACCAATGGAACTCCACCCATAAATCCGACAGTCCAAATGGAAAAGGCACAAACTTACAATGACCAATCAGAAGCCAAACATTTAACACCCCCTCTCGAGACCCATAACCCAAATCACTTACAGACTACATACCCACTGTCCACCGGATCTGAAACATGCCGACCAAGGATGCAACATTTCAACCGTGTAGTGTTCTTCTCTGACTGTTTTAACGTTCTAATTATAGTCATGTAATAGCTTTGGCTGCACAGTAATTTGGGTACTTAAAGGGGAATTCTGTATATGGTGCCGAAAAACAATCGGTGCTAAAAATAATGCACACAGTGCTGTTCTATAAACCTCGCCCATCCCCATGGCTAAAATGTAAGCGTGGCCATTTACACTAACTAAAACCTGGTATAAATGCCCACGTATAATGTAGGCACGGATCGGGCATATACCATAACACTGTATGTCATTTTGTTTTGGAATGCTCACAACCCGCCCATGCCCCTCCCATGGCCACACCCCCTTTTGAGAGCCACACTTTAGAATTTAGGTGCAACACTTTACAGAATAAGCATAGAAAGTTGTATGCATAAATTCTAATTAGTGCCAATTAGTGCCGATATTTGATTGTTATCACCCAATTATCAGCACCGATCAGCTTGTTAATCAATTAAGTGCCACACTGCCAAATTTGCATGTGCAACTTTAGTCGCCATGTATAGAATTCCCCACTTAGGGAATAATTAGGTACCTAGATTGCACCTATGTGGCATCTATTCTATAAAAGAAAGTAGGTATATATGTGTCTGTAATTTAGGTGTGAACTGGTGTAAATGCTCATGCATAAGTGCCGGAGACTCTACCTGTGTGTACATCTACCTGTAAAATGAAAGCATATTTATAGGATACTGCTTGGACAGGTTTTTATTGGCATTTATATGTGTATGGGCCAGTATTCTAAATATCTACATGCGTACATGCTGCATAAACATTAGCACCTATTTTATGGAATGCCCCCTTACTGTGTAGAACAGGGGTCCTCAAATCCAGTCCTCAAAGTCCACAACCCAGCCTGGTTTTTAGGATTTCCACAAGGACTATGTATGAGATCTGTTTGCACGCAATGGAAGCAAGTGGAGATCTCATATATATTCACTGTGGAAATGCTGAAAACCAGGCTGGGTTGTGGACCTCGAGGACTGGATTTGAGAAACCCTGGTGTAGCATCTTCACACCTTTACAGCATTTTAGTAAGACCCTCAAAGCCTCTTCATGTTAAAAGCCCACTGCTGCTAAAAAAGAAAATCTAATGTTAAAGATTATTAAAAAAAAAGAGATGGAGAACAAAACAAAGAATATCACTTAAGCCCTATAAAGGTCTTTATACCTCCAGATTTTAGAAATGGCATGCAAATTTATGCATGGAAAATTGTACACTATCCTGAGATGAGCACGCAATGAAATTGGCTAATGAGCCCATTAGCACCAATAACTGGCATTAATTGGCAACAATTTGGATTTGCATCCGCATCTTGCTAAGTGCTATTCTATACACAGCCTCCTGCAGATCTTATAGTGTGTGACTCATAAGGGGGCGTGGCCATGGGAGGGGAATGGGCGGGTCAGGGGCATTTACTAAAGATGCATGCAGTATTTATTTATTTGTAGCATTTGTATCCCACATTTTCCCACCGATTTGCAGGCTCAATGTGGCTTACATTTGCCGTAATGGTGGTTGCCATTTCCGGGTAACAGAATTACAAATGGTATTGGGTTAGGTGCATACATACATGGGACATACATGGAACATAACATATATGGAACAAATCATGGTATATATGTATATCATGTGCATACATATATGGTAAAGCAGAATACATTAAGGTATTGCATGAAGGTTCTTGAGTAATACATTGGATTGTAACATACATTGGGTCAACGACTGTAGAGTGACCCTATTTGACCTAAGGTTTAATGTGCTTGATCATTAATAAAGAAGAGGTTAATCAGTCATGTGGTAAGATTTCGGTTTTGTGTAGATCGTGTGTAGTGTTATTGTTTAGTATTTACGATAGACATTTAAGGTATGCCTTCTTGAAAAGTTCTGTTTTCAGTAGTCTTCGGAAAATGGTTAGGTCTTGCGTTGTTTTTATGGCCTTCGGTAGTGCGTTCCATAGCTGCGTGCAGATGTATGAGAAACTGGTCACGTATGTGGATTTATATTTTATCCCTTTACAGTTACTGAATACCGAGGATCCACACCTAACTTACGTGACAGGATTTACACCTGGTCTCAGTTGGTGTAAGTCCTCCCACCCAAAGCTGGGCATGGAATTTGGCTCATCCCAGAGCGCTCTGTATAGAATAGCACTGGGTGCTGATTTTTTTCAGCATCCATGTTTGGGCACTATTTACTGGATGTACTGCCACCCAAGATGGTGGGTGGCAGAAGAGGACGAGCACTTTCCTGGGATCAGATAATTGTTACTGGTCAATGGGAAATTAAAACTTCCTTTCACCTTCAGAGATAAAGGAAAGTTCCAGCACTATCAGGAAAGTAAAACACTGTTGTATCCTAAGTAATTCCACATACTGCTGTTTAGCATATATTTCCATACTACCTGTGCTAAGATTGCAATAGGAGCTGACAACAGGAACACACAAAGGATCTGCACTAAACCAGAAATGAGCCACTCCACTGAGCTTTAGTGCAATTTATTAAATCTTCTGATTGACATTATTCTAAGACTTGTAGAGTACGTTGTCAAATGCCTTTTGAAAATCCAGATACACAATATCTAACTTTATCCACATGTTTGTTTACCCCTTCATCTATGCGACACTCTGTCCCAAACTTTGTATTATCTCTGTTATATTTTGTACCATACATGTAAGCCGCACTGAACCTGCTATTGAGCGGGAAAGAGCGGGGTATAAATGCCACAAATAAATAAATAGCCTCCAGCAAAGCTGAGTGTTTACCTCCGCAGCCTTTCCCTCAGCCAGCAATACTACATTGACCTGAGTAACCTAGAGATCTGACTCCATTGCCTTAATCTTGTCCTCGAAAACAAGAGACTCAAATCAGCATGTATCAGTGCACCTCTTTAGGATAGCCATTAATCTAAGATTGCTCCTGCTTTTCTGCTGGATAGAACAGAGAGAAAACGTTAGAGAAATTCTACAGAGAAATTGAGAGAGAGAGAGAGAGAGAGAGAGAGAGAATACAGCATACTCGATGCTAAGCATAAAAGGAAATGATTTCTCTCCATAAATGGAAAAAGATTGCCTGAACCATCCTTCGATTTAGACAAAGGCCTAGAAAAAGCTTGTTTGTGCCAGGGGGCATGAAATACTCAAAATACTTGTGTTCTGATTAAACAACTTCTGAGAATCCGTCAGCAAAAATATCTGCTCGTGTGAACGATAAGACTGGCATAAAAGTGGAATGCAATAGCACTGCAAGGTCCAAGGGTTCTTCCAGTTTTACATTTCAGTCTAATATAAAAAATATGTTCTAACTGTGTATTTTGCCGACATTCGGTCACTTTTACTGTTGTTATCTTGTTACTACAAGGTAAGCTGCCATATGTTCAGTTACACCTGTTGTATACATAGAAACATGTAGGCAGAGAAAGACCATATGGCCTATCCAGTCTGCCCATCCATGCCATCTACTCTCTCTATCACTCCCCTAGAGCTCTTATGCTCTTGTCCCAAGCTGTCTTGTATTCAGATACTGTTTTTGTCTCCATCACTTCCATTGGGCGGCCATACCACGAATTCACCATCCTTTCCGTGAAGGTTACTTCTATCCCCTTTCACCTTCATCCTATGCCCCCTCGTTAAAGAGCTTCATTTCAACTGAAAGACGTTCACCTCCTATGCAATTATGCCACGTGGGTTTTTAAATATATCATATCTTCCCTGTCCTGCTTTTCTTCCATAGTTTATATATATATTGAGATCATTAAGTGTGTCCCCATATACCAATTAGAAACACAATTGAATCAGCCAGAACGTACTTAACTCTTCACTTCCCAAGTTGTAAAACCCTGAAGTATAAATCAATATACACATCAAGTTTCTCTTACATACGCACACAGCTCTGGAATTCTTTACCAAAATGCCTGAAATCTACGAATAATCATCTAGAATTGCGAAAAAAACTAAAAACTCACCTGTTCAAGAAGGCATATCCCACAGTATCTGCCATAAACACCGAATAATGAAATATGGCGTTTTAATCAGGAAATGGACAGTTTTCAACCCCGATGCATGGTCACACCCTAACATTTTGTCTGAATCACCCCAACCTATTTACCGATACTTTTTTACTGTACTTGTCACTGTAATAGTACCCCCATACTGTATTTGTTCACACCGGAGTCTGTAACCACCTCTCTGGAACTATGTAAGCCACTTTGAGCCTACTAATAAGTGGGAAAAGGTAGGATACAAAGGTAACAAATAAATAAATAAAAATAAATATGCTTTATGATGAACACCACTGACCATTTTAGTAGCCGCCCTCTGGACCAACTCTATCCTGTTTATATCTTTTTGAAGGTGTGGTCTCCAGAACTGTAGACAATATTCTAAATGAGGTCTTATCAGAGTCTTATACAGAGGCATCATCACCTCCTTTTTTTTGATTGGCTATTCCTCTCCCTATACACCCAAGCATCCTTCTAGCTTTTGCTATCACCTTTTCTACCTGTTTCGCCACCTTAAGATCATCACATACGATCACACCCAAATCCCACTCCTCTTTTGTGCACAAAAGTTCTTCACCCCTTAAACTGTACTGTTCCCTCACTGGACAAATCCCTCCTTTCTGCTCCCTTCTCCACCTCCGCTAACTCCAGACTCCACCCTTTCTGCCTCGCTTCACCTAGACTTCCTGAACTGATGCGCCTGGCCCCATCCCTATCCATCTTCAAATCCTTGCTCAAAGCCCATCTTTTCGACTCTGCTTTTGGCACTTAACCTAACCATTACTCCTCTATTCAATACCACTACCAATCTGTCTGTATTATGCATTTGCATACCTTAATTGTCTTTAGCTGTTTAGATCTATTAGTCTGTCCCTATGAACTATTGTGTAATCAGATGTACTATGCTGTCCTAATTTGATTGTCTCTGTTCTTATGTCCTTTAGATTGTAAGCTCTGTTGAGCAGGGACTGTCTCTCTTCGTGTTTGACTGTACAGCGCTGTGTAAGTCTGGTAGCGCTTTAGAAATGTTGAGTAGTAGTAGATTTAGCTTTAAATCTTATCTTCCAAATTCCAGACCATTCCTCTAGATTCGCTAAGTCCTTTCTCAAGTTATCCATATCATCAGGGGTGTTTACCCTATTGCAGATTTTGGTATCATCCGCAAAAAGGCAAACCTTACCAGAAAGCCCTTCAGCAATATCCCTTAGAAAAATGATAAAAATAATTAGCCCAAGAACCGAACCTTGCAGCACACCACGAGTAACATCCTTTCCCTCAGAATGAGCTCTATTGACCACTACCCTCTGTCGCCTTCCACTCAACCAGTTCCTAACCCAGTCGGTCACTTTAGAGCCCATACCAAGAGCAATCAATTTATTTATTAGTCGTCAAAGGCTTTGCTATAATCTAAATACACCACATCTAGTACTCTCCCTCAATCCACGTGGTAAGAGTTATCTTACCATGTGGCCATTTTGGGGGGGGGGGTACTTTTTACCCGCTACGGGGGCTGTTTTTCCTGAACGCCAGGGCCCTTTTTACCTCAGCTTGGTAAAAGGACCCCAAAGATAGGACAGGCTTTAATGCAGCTCCATCTCTGGCTGTCTTCAAATCTAAGCTAAAAGCCCACCTTTTTGATGCTGCTTTTAACTCCTAATCCTTATTCACTTGTTCAGAATCCTTATTTTATCATCCTCACTTTAATATTCCCTTATCTCTTGTTTGTCCTGTTTGTCTGTCCTAATTAGATTGTAAGCTCTGTCGAGCAGGGACTGTCTCTTCATGTTCAAGTGTACAGCGCTGCGTACGTCTAGTAGTGCTATAGAAATAAGTAGTAGTAGTCTTTGGGATTCCGGAATCTTTCTACTGTTTGGGATTCTGCATGGAATCTTGCTACTCTTTGGGATTCCGGAATCTTGCTTCTCTTTGTCCTTATCCCTTAATTGTCCTGTTTGTCTGTCCTAATTAGATTGTAAGCTCTGTCGAGCAGGGACTGTCTCTTCATGTTCAAGTGTACAGCGCTGCGTACGTCTAGTAATGCTATAGAAATAAGTAGTAGTAGTCTTTGGGATTCCGGAACCTTTCTACTGTTTGGGATTCTGCATGGAATCTTGCTACTCTTTGGGATTCCGGAATCTTGCTTCTCTTTGTCCTTATCCCTTAATTGTCCTGTTTGTCTGTCCTAATTAGATTGTAAGCTCTGTCGAGCAGGGACTGCCTCTTCATGTTCAAGTGTACAGCGCTGCGTACGTCTAGTAGTGCTATAGAAATGATAAGTAGTAGTAGCAGTTCCATTTATGCAGTTACCCTGGCCTAAGTGCTGAATATTAGCACTTAACCAGCCAAGTGCTGACTCCACCCCTGGTACAACCCCAAAACAGCTGGTTTTCACTTAGGTGCTAACTGCTCATTTTCAACAGCGAAAGCCAGTTAAGTGCCGCTGAAAATAAGCAGATAGTCCCAAACAAGCGATTTAACCATTGAAACCGTTTTGACCATTGACCCCATGGTCTTTATCTGCCTTCATTTTTTTTTGTTTCTATGTAAGACAAAAGTTGCTGCTAGCGCAGACCTGTATATATGCATGTGCGTGGCGCGCTGTTCCAAGATAGCACATGTTTTAGGCCCAGGGATGACTTGCATTTATTTTTTGGTACTGCATTGGGAAACAAACATTTTGGCACTACGTCTGCAGTAACAATGTTGTGTGTTCAGTATTAGCACGGAACTCCTAATTGCAAAGTTTCTTCATCGGCCCCCTTTGTAATCACACTTTTTGTACATTTTGGAATTTGATTTCATTAGGTGCATTTCCTCAGCTTATCACCATAGTAACATAGTAGATGACAGCAGAGAAAGACCTGCACGGTCCATCCAGTCTGCCCAACAAGATAAACTCATATGTGCTACTTTATGTGTATACCTGACCTTGATTTGTATCTGCCGTTTTCAGGGCACAGACCATAGAAGTCTGCCCAGCACTAGCCCCGCCTCCCAACCGCTAGCCCCGCCTCCCACCACCAGCTCTGCCACCCAATCTCGGCTAAGCTTCTGAGGATCCATTCCTTCTGACCAGGAATCCTTTATGTTTATCCCACGCATGTCTGAATTCCGTTACCGTTTTCATCTCCACCACCTCCCGCGGGAGGGCATTCCAAGTATCCACCACTCTCTCCGTGAAAAAATACTTCCTGACATTTTTCTTGAGTCTGCCCCCCTTCAATCTCATTTCATGTCCTCTCGTTCTACCATTTTCCCATATACGGAAAAGGTTTGTTTGCGGATTAATACCTTTCAAATATCTGAACGTCTGTATCATATCACCCCTGCTTCTCCTTTCCTCCAGAGTATACATGTTCAGGTCAGCAAGTCTCTCCTCATACGTCTTGTAACGCAAATCCCATACCATTTTCGTAGCTTCTATTCTTGTTACATCCTTAGCAAGATATGGCCTCCAGATGATCTTATTACTTATAGAATGCGAATCTAAATCACACCATGTATTTGTACATACCGGAATCGGCTATCACCGTTAACGGTAATATGTAAGCCGCATTGAGCCTGCAAATAGGTGGGAAAATGTGGGATACAAATGTAACAAATAAATAAATAATCTCTTTATTTTGATTTAGAGCTCAGCTTCCCTGGTAAACAATTTAAAAAATCTATACAAATTTTTTTGTGAAGGTGCTCAGAAAGCTAGTGTGACTGAAAGTGAAAAATCACATAAGTAGACAGCATTATCTATCGTCGCACTTCCTCATCATTTTAAGGCAGCAGTCATTTGAAATATTCAATGGTACAATTCCCAATAACATTTCAATTCATAAACACAATGCTTAACAATAGCGATATCATTAAAGTGAAAGCACTTATCTTATTGGTCCAAACATCTTCTCTAAATGGCGCCACTGAAAAGCAGCCATTGATGATAAATGCGGTGGAACAAGTTAATACAGTTCTCCCCGACTTGGTTCCAGGTTTTGCTTCCACAGGCTTCATCAGGGGATACCTCCATAACAAACAAAACATCAGATCAATAACTTCACATAAATGCACAGAACAATTGCAAAAAAAATTACAAGCAAATAAACTGAACAGGCTCAAAAAAGGAGTAGGAATGAGTGCCCATCTGAAATCACATGATCAATGTCCATTCACTTCCTTGTTCAGACCACAGGGCTGAACCATATTCCACTGATAAATAAAACGCTGTTCTTTCGGGATCAAAACTTGAGATACATCGCCATCTCTCTGCATGGTAACTTGTTGTAATATAACAAATTTAAAAGTCCAACACTGTGTGTCCCATATTAATCCAATGTTGCACCAAAGGAGTGTCAGTTTTTCCTAAGCAGATATTACTAAGATGTTGAGCGACCCAAAACTTAATTTTTCTTTTAGTCTGTCCAATATAGTACTTCTGACATGGACATTTAACACAGTACACCGCTTGAGCTGTTTCACAAGTAGTCTTACATTTCAAAAAATATATTTTGGTACTATTAGGTATAGGAACCAAAGTAGTGTGCCATATAGTATCATATTATGTGCTACTAGTAAAAAAGGCCCGTTTCTGTAGGCAAGGAAACGGGCCTTAGGCAGGCAATTCCCCCCCCCCCCCGTGCTACAGCCCCCTTGAACCCCCCCCCTTCCGCGAACCTGTCATTCTCCCCCCCCCCCGTGCGAGCGAAAACTGCCGCCACCGCTGCCGTGTTGTTCTTCCCTTCCCGTAGGTTCTTCAATCATCTTGTCTGGAAGTTCTTCTGCATGCGTTTGAGAAGATGATTGAGGAACCCACCCAAAGGTAGTGCACAACAGCGGCGGGAGGGAGGGTGCGGTTTTCGGCGTTCCGGGGGGGGATCGACAGGTTCGCGGGAGGGGGTGGGTTTCGAGGGGGCCGTAGCGCGGGGGGGGTGTGACAGCTGATTCCGAGGCAGTAGGAGGAGTAGGGAAACACGCTGCGCGTGTTTCCCTACTCCTCCCCTTGCCTTGGAATCAGTTGTGTTGACGTCAGTGACGTCCGTGCGTGTCTGCCTCACAGACCACTTGCAGCCAGGGAGCCACGGTCCCAAGCATAGAATGTTGGAGGTGAGAATTATTATATAGGATGTCCACAAGCATAAAATTTACATTCACCCTGCACAATATATTGTTCGTCCTTCATCAAATAAGAATGCATCCACATATCTGCTAGATTTTTATTCCTGCGATAAGCAAATTGAAGTGGTCTTTGTAAAGTAGGTAAATATCATAACATTATTGTTTTGATTTATTAAAAAGCAAAACCATGTGATTTACTATTAAAAAACACTCCAGCAAAAAAAAAAAATCCTATGCCAAAAACCTGTTTCATTATTTACTTATCCTCTTAACTCTTTCACATACTTGTCTGGTTGATTGGCACAACAGTGAGTGCAGATAAAAAGAGGCTGCCAGCTGCAATTTTCGGTACAAGATGACATTCAGACAAAATGGAAGTACAGACCCAAAAAGTAAGTGTGTGTTTCTTTTGAAAATATAATAAAAGCAAAGGACTGAATAAAAACTACAAGATCAAAATACAGCCATTTAATATTATTGAGAACTGTGGAGGCAGGTTTATGTATTTTTATGCTGTTATGATAAAATGAAATGCAAAGAGAAGAATCGGGAATGTCTGATTCAATCATTACAAGATACACTAAGAAAAAGGGACTGGCGAAACATTAAAGCCAAAAAAAAGGTACAGCAGGAGCAGTAACTATAAGTGAAGTCCAAGGAAGGGATACGGGATAAATTTCTTTTGAAATACATCAGGCAAAATATTATCAGCTCAAATTCAACATGGGTTTTGGCAATGAGGATATACTTGGTACAAATTTTTGGGAGATGTTAAATGGCCAAATTTATACAATTTGTGACTTTTCATTCAAAGGTTTGGTTCAGAGGTATCAAAAAAGAGACAAGGAGCTAAACTCTAGATGATTCTCTTAGAAAAAAAAATACCAGCTGCAAAATAAAACCAGGGTAAAAATAAAACATTTAAGAACCTGATGTTACAAACTAAAAACAGCAGGTTGTGAGATTATCCCCATAAGATATCAAAAAACAATCCCATGTATTGTATAGTAGATCACAGATGTCAGTACAAAATTTCAATACAGTACAATCTTCAAATATCAGAAGGTATGTAAGGGTGAGTTCTAAATAAAAATAAGAAGAAAAGGATCTCAGGATTTTGGCCCTGGAATACCATTCATATGCATTATTTCTTTTCATAGATCCTAAAATAACTTCCCCAATAAACTTTATTTATTCAACTCACAGATATTCATCTTATCTGTAGGAAAGCTTTGAAGAGTGGGATTCAGAGACAAAGTTGTTATGAAAGAAAACAGGGAGTATTGTGTTCAGTTTTGGAGGCCGTATCTTGCGAAGGATGTTAAAAAAAATGGAAGCGGTGCAAAGAAAAGCTACGAGGATGGTATGGGATTTGCGTTCCAAGACGTATGAAGAGAGACTTGCTGACCTCAACATGTACATACCCTGGAGGAAAGGAGGAACAGGGGTGATATGATACAGACGTTCAAATATTTGAAAGGTATTAATCCGCAAACGAATCTTTTCCGGAGATGGGAAGGCGGTAGAACGAGAGGACATGAAATGAGATTGAAGGGGGGCAGACTCAGGAAAGATGTCAGGAAGTATTTTTTCACGGAGAGGGTGGTGGACGCTTGGAATGCCCTCCCGCGGGAGGTGGTGGAGATGAAAACAGTAACGGAGTTCAAACATGCGTGGGATATGCATAAAGGAATCCTGTGCATAAGGAATGGATCCTCAGAAGCTTAGCTGAAATTGGGTGGCGGAGCAGGTGGGGGGGTTGGTGGTTGGAAGGCTAGGATAGGGGAGGGCAGACTTATACGGTCTGTACCAGAGCCGATGATGGGAGGCGGGACTGGTGGTTGGGAGGCAGGAAATACTGCTGGGCAGACTTATACGGTCTGTGCCCTGAAAAGGACAGGTACAAATTCAAGGTAAGGTATACACATATGAGTTTGTCTTGGGCAGACTGGATGGACCATGCAGGTCTTTTTCTACCGTCATCTACTATGTTACTATGTTATTATATATGTAATATTCAGCTATCAGGCAATGAGCATTTTGCTTCTTCTTTGAATAGCTGGTTATTTTTAAGCTGGTTAAGACATAGCCGCTTAAGTCAATATTCATCACTTTAGTGGCTATCACAGGTTACTGCTTAAAAATAGGACAGACTTTTACGTGGTCCCATTTATGCGATAAACCTGGCTGCTTAAGGGTAGCCCACATTGATAACTTCCCCTTTTAGAGTGGAGAGTTTCAGTCTCTGGTAACAAGAGCTGATATTGTGATGTCATAATGCCTTATTCCACCAATGTCTAAGAGCCAACCTCATCAGTGATGTCACAATGGCTTGATTGTCCTATACTTGTCTCACTTATCCTATATAATAATTCTCACCTCCAACGTTCTATGCGTCTTGCTGCCTGTGTCCGTGGCTTCTTCGGAGTTGGTCTGCTAGTGTCACGTCTGTGGCCGTGACCACCCTCATACTTACCCTATTTCTGGGAGTCAGTGGCTGTGCTGGCTTCTGCTTGTCTCTGTGTCTGTCTCTGTCTTAGTTTCTCTCTGGCTCTGTGTGCTGATTGCCCTACTGAACCTCACCTGTGTGGGCTTTGCCTCTTCCAAGATGGCTGCCGCTGCCTCATCCTTGCCAGTATCCAAGATGGCTCCCGCTGTTCCTTCCTATGGAATGACTGCTTTGTGTGTCAAGCCTCTGTTTGGTTGCAAGGTGATTGCTGCAGATGTGGCTCTGGTCTTGATGGGCTTTATTAGTCACCTGAAGACTACAGTCCTGGCCTTTGCATTGCCATTTCCTCCGCAGTGCCTTAGGTCCCGAGGTTAGTGTGCTGTTAGCACTGTTTGCTTTCCTTGTCTTGTGCTCTGTGGGTTTTCAGCCCTTCTGTGTTTATTGTTCTGTGGGCTTCCTACCCTTCTGTGTTATTTGCTTTGTGGGTTTCCAGCCCTTCTGTGTTTATTGCTCTGTGGGTTTTCTGCCCATCTGGGTTTATTGCTTTGTGGGTTTCCAGCCCTTCTGTGTTTATTGCTCTGTGGGCTTCCCACCCTTCTGTGTTATTTGCTCTGTGGGTTTTCTGCCCTTCTGTGTTTATTGCTTTGTGGGTTTCCAGCCCTTCTGTGTTTATTGCTCTGTGGGCTTCCTACCCTTCTGTGTTATTTGCTCTGTGGGTTTTCTGCCCTTCTGTGTTTATTGCTCTGTGGGTTTCCAGCCCTTCTGTGTTTATTGCTTTGTGGGTTTCCAGCCCTTCTGTGTTTATTGCTTTGTGGGTTTCCAGCCCTTCTGTGGTTATTGCTCTGTGGGTTTTCTGCCCTTCTGTGTTTATTGCTTTGTGGGTTTCCAGCCCTTCTGTGGTTATTGCTCTGTGGGTTTTCTGCCCTTCTGTGTTTATTGCTTTGTGGGTTTCCAGCCCTTCTGTGTTATTGCTCTGTGGGTCTCCAGCCCTTCTGTGACCATTGCTTTGAACCTGCCTACTGCCAGAACCCGGACATTCCCTGCCTGTCTGCCTTGCCATCGCCTAGGGGCCAGGGGGCACTCCTGGACCTTCATTCCTGCGGTTCCTGTAAGTCCTACCGGCTGCCAGAACCTGAGGGCTCAACCCGAGGGGGAAGGCAGTCAAGTGTAGGTGAAGCCTAGGTCCAGGGTGTTCCAGGTCCAGCGGGTTTCACTCCTGTATGTTCCTGTCCAGTGGGGCCACTCCAGGGTGTCCAGTCCAGCAGGCCCCACTCCAGTGCGCACCCGTCCGGTGCGTTCCAGTTCCGAGTGTTCCGGTGTAGAACTCCAGTCCGGAGTTCCGGTCCAGTCTTGTCTCATCTCTACCTTGTAGGTGATCTTGCCTGCCACTGCCGCTCCACGGTAGTGGCCCAAGGACTCACGAAACCAGTGCTCCCGGGGAAGAAGCCTGACAGTGTGCCAAGGTCCTCGTGCACGCGACAGCTAGGCTCTGTAGCTCAGGCTGACGTCACCATAGCCATTGTGGCCACACCCCTTGGGGCGTGGCTGTCCTGGGAGTGGGCGGGGTGCGTGACGTGTCCCGTGTCCAGCCGGCTTGGTGCTCTGTGCAGCCTGGGAAAGAGCAAGGCGGGCGGCAGCAGCCAGGCCGCGGCGATCAGGAGCAGGAGCCCTCCCTCGACGCATCAACCCCCCACCTCGGCGCATCACCCAAGCCCCCCTCCAAGTGGAT
Source organism: Microcaecilia unicolor (assembly GCF_901765095.1). NCBI lineage: Eukaryota > Metazoa > Chordata > Amphibia > Gymnophiona > Siphonopidae > Microcaecilia > Microcaecilia unicolor. The sequence continues at coordinate 196,746,339 of NC_044040.1, read as the reverse complement.
TCTTGCCTGCCGTGTGCACGTCGTTGGGAGGGTGTCGGTTCCGCTGGTTCCCTGCTCCCTCTGACCCAGAACAGGAAGTAACCTGTTCCGGGGCAAAGGGAGCAGGGAACCAGCGGAGCTGACATCCCCCCAGCGGCGGGAGATGCAGGTGTGTTAGAATTAGAAGGGCAGCGGGGAGGGAAGGAAGAAAGTAGGTGAGATGCTGGGCCTGTGAGGTGGTGGCAAGAGGGAGAGAGAGACACTAGGCCCCCGGTGAGGGAGAGATGACGGGCCCGCAGGTGAGCCGGGGAAGAGAGATACTGTGCTTGCCCCTAAATCTGAGAGGGAGCACGCCCTTTCTCTGCTAGCTATGATCCTACGACCCTGACACTCGAAGGAAGGGAGGGGGGATGACCCTGACACTCGGAGGGAGGGAGGGGACGACCCTGGAACTCAGAGGGAGGGAGGGAGGGGGGGAAGGGGAGACCCTGGAACTGGGAGGGAGGGGCCCATGGCACACATTCTCATTCTCACTCTCACATGCACCCAGTCTCACTCTCTCTCTGTCACACACACACACTCGCACATTCACTCTCTCTCTCACACACAGTCACTCTCACAAACATACACACTCCGAGGAAAACCTTGCTAGCACCCGTTTAATTTGTGTCAGAAATGGGACTTTTTTACTAGTATTACATATAACAGTGATTTTGATTTCTAGAGACATTTCTTTTTAATTAAGGGAGGAAATTATTAATGTAGGCTATTGTTAGGACAGGATATTTTCCTGTTAACCTGGGTTATTAATAACTAGGTCTCACTGCATAAAAGTGGAACCTGTGCTAAAGTAGCACATCTTAATGGTAACCTACATTGATAACTGCACCTCTGTTATAATCTTGTTTTCTGCTTTTATAATACCCATCTGTAGAAAAGAAAGCTCTGCATACTTTATCAGATTTCTCACTATCAGGTCACATTTTCCAGCAGAAAAATGATACATGTTTAATGTCCTAACGAAATGATGCTATTCACAATGGCATTATTCATAACCTCCTATCATTGATCAAGGGTGACTTCTGTTGTCCTGAATCAGGGCCTTCTATTGCAGGGTGCATTCCCTGATGGAACACTATTGGAGCAAAGGGGGGGAATGTTATAAAATAAGGGAAACTGCCTGGATAGCTGAAATTGAAGTCTCATGGCACTACGATCCCTTTCCTGCTTCCAGATGAACTGGCAGTTAAAAGGAGGAACAGGGAGAAAGAGCAAGGTAAAAAAAAAAAAAAAAAGAAGAAGGATATTGAAACCTAACATCAGCAGTGCCTGATGGTTTTCCTGAAAGCATTAACTTGCTTGTTTTTCAAAATTTTTTTTACTGTTCTTACTACCTGCTACAAACTTCCTTTGTATTTACAGGTTTTGTATATTTTGGAATCTAATTCAACTAGATTAGATGCATAACTTAGTTGTCCTCATGAAAATCTTGTTATTTATATAGTTCTAATCTCTATATTTAAAAGAGGATGGATTTTGTTGTTAAGAGACTTACAAAAAGAATCCTCCATAATGCCTTGACTCCTAATCTACACCAGAACCAACCAATATTGATCTCTTAGAATTTGATTACTTTAATTACATTATTATTATTGAACATTATATCTTATCCTGCTCTTACTTATATGTAATGTATTATTTATTTATTTACCCTAAGTTACCTGATAGTCTTTGCACCTTAATTGTAACAATATGCCGAACTTCTTATTCTGTTAATGGTGATCGCCATTGCGACATAATGTAAGCCACATTGAGCCTGCAAGTAGGTGGGAAAATGTGGGATACAAATGCAGCAAATAAATAAATATTGACCTACACCATTGTTTTTCATTGTATGGCCTGTGGGCCAGTAGCAGCTCCATACATTTGCCCCTCACCTTCTCTGTTCTGTTTTCTTCCAACACTGCAGGGCTCTCAGGGGGCCTTTTACTAAGCTATGGCAGCATTTTTAGCTCGTGGAGAAGTGGCCTAGTGGTTAGGGTGGTGGACTTTGGTCCTGGGGAACTGAGGAACTGAGTTCGATTCCCAGCACAGGCAGCTCCTTGTGACTCTGGGCAAGTCACTTAACCCTCCATTGCCCCATGTAAGCCGCATTGAGCCTGCCATGAGTGGGAAAGCGCGGGGTACAAATGTAACCAAAAAAAAAATCAGCTGGCAGTAAATGCCCAGACACCCCTAGTAATATAATGGGTGACTCAGTGTTTACCGCCAGCTAATTTCTACCGCAAGCTACAAACACTACTATGGCTTAGTAAAAGACCCCCCTCCCCCAATGAGATGGAACCAGATGGTACCTGAACTCCTATCCTCAAGAGATTGTGAGAACAGAGTTCAGGAACTGGCATAGCTGAAGCTCACAGAGAGCCATGGTGCTGGATGCTGGAAGAATGCTGAAGCAGCACAGGCATGAAGTCGCCAAAGAAAGTTGGGGGGGGAGAGTTAACAAACCGGTTGTAGACTGTGTTATGGACAAGATGATGAAGGTTGGGAGAGGTAGCAGAGGTAATGACTAGCTGGGATTGGGTTATGGAAATATGTGTATTGGAGTGTAAAAAAATGGGAGAGCGACCAAGGATACCAGAAACTGGAGGATGTTCGTTAGTAAACAACTTTATTAATAATAAAGTTGTTTACTAACGAACATCCTCCAGTTTCTGGTATCCTTGGTCGCTCTCCCACTTTTTTACACTATTGTTTTTACTGTGGGACGTTTGAGTTCTCCGCTTTTTTGCGGATTTCTTCTCACAATATGTGTATTGGAGAAATAGTATGGGGGACAGGAGCTTGGGGGAGAGTACTAAAGGGTGTGGGGGGGTAACGGGTGTGAGGGGAGGAGACCAGCTTTGGGAGATAGAGTATGGGGAGCAGACTTTGAGTTACACAAGTCACTCTGGAGCAGCCATATCATTGGAGAGGGGCCCTCCCCTCATTTGCCCAGACCCAGAGCCTGTATTAGGGGTGACAACAAGCGCAACTGCCCTGGGCCCCATTGTAACAGGGGCCACAAGCCTGTCTCAATTTGAGAGAGGCATAGCCTGAAGGTGAGCTTTGGGGCCCTGCTCCCCAGCTTCTGCCCTGGGCCCCTACTTGTCTAATACTGACCCTGCCCAGGCCGTTGGCTGCTTTGTCCTACAAAGCTGCCTCTGGTTTTTGTTTTTTTTTTTGTTACATTTGTACCCCGCACTTTCCCACTCATGGCAGGCTCAATGTGGTTTACATGGGGCAATGGAGGGTTAAGTGACTTGCCCAGAGTCACAAGGAGCTGCCTGTGCCGGGAATCAAACTTAGTTCCTCAGGACCAAAGTCCACCACCCTAACCACTAGGCCACTCCTCCACTGTTGGAAAAATAGTGAAGATCACTCATATAGCCACACATCTCTGTCTCAACAGTTTGCCAAAATAGACTGGAATGCCATAGTTACTGACCACCAATGGAGTGTGCTTGCAATAGCGGGCTTTCGGGGTTATAGCATATGCTAACTGCCCTGTGTTTAGCTCGTGACTTGTCAGTTTATTTTCGAAGTGGTCCAGTGACTGAAAATTCATCTGCAGAGGCATGCGTTCTGCACTGTGACCCTGCAGAAGGACTTGAGTAAAAGACTGATATATTCCTGCCTGGAAGTCGTCTGTGACTTCAATGATAAAGCTGGTTATTTTCCCCCCTCTTTGCCCACAGTAATTGATTTTGCAGGCTTTTGGCTAAGGTCCAAAAGCAATGACAGCATGGTTTTAATATAAAAATGGAGTCCTTTTCCTTTAAACTTTCTAGTGAAAACAATTTTAAAAAGCGAAGTCCTTGACAAGAACAAATACATACATACATGCAGCTGTGTTTTGCTGCATCAGCAAAGATTTTACCCAGTGTCACCTCGTAGATCGGATCTGGCCAACACCCAAGTTTTTACTTGTTAAAACAATGCTCTAAGCTTAACAGCTCAGAATATCACCTTGCCTGTCATTTTCACTTAGCCTTCCTTCTCTTTTATACAATATCATTTATTTCCATATAATATTTGTACTCTATGGAATAAAATATTGGATCTCTGTTATGATGGAGGGGTGGTTGAGGGGAATGCAGAGGGAGGAGAGGCCATGTGCAGAGACTGATTATGGGGTCTCATTTGCAAAAGTCAATAGGGGGTGAAAAACAGGGTAGAGAAGGGAAGCTATGTGTGAAAAACAGAATCACTCAGTGGTAGGACCAGATCTGATAAAATCACAGCACTTGCACCTGTATTCAGACTATAAATGCATCAAGGTGATGCCTGAATGAGGCTCTAATGAGCTTCAGCATAGCAGAGTCTCTGTATAAATGGGCTAATGGGGGAGGGGGTGGGGGCTAGGTAGAAGGAACCTTAAACCCTTAAAAGCTAGTGTTGCACCCCAAGGAAATAAGAAAACATAAAGCATGAGAAAAGGAAATCTTAATGCTTTAAACTGCTGTCTCAGATATGTAAAGTAAATATTTTGCTAGGGCTACGGCTTTGAAGCAGTGCTCAGAGAAAATAATTTTTTTGGAATACCATTATGTCACATGATATTCATCTTCAAGTAGCAGCTTTTGAAAGAAACTAAAATGTGCAAATTAACTTGATTTGTGGACCACGCATGGACAAATGGGATGCTTAAGAACTGGCAGGTGCTGTGCACGACAAGAGCTTGAGATCAAGAAATGTTGAAGTATGTGTTGTTTTTAGTGTTGGTTCGCATTTTATTGTGTATGTTGTTTGTTCCTGCCTAGAATTACAGATAGTGCGGGTTAAATACATAAAGTGTACGTACCGTAAGCCAGGTCTGTTTGCACTTTGTGGACCTGAGTTGAGGAACCCTGGCTTAGAAACCCCCTAGCAGGGTTGCCTTGCCATCTGTCTCCACTATTTACCAGTTCTGGTTTGCTTCACTGCACATACACAGTTATGATTTTCTTAATAAAAGAGAGAGAGATTTTTTTTTATGTCTGTACATGTAAAAGAGAAAACTCAGGACTGAAGCAGCCTGTTGGTAAGACAACCTTCACTCTCCTGGGTGCCAGCCAAACTGTGTTAAATGTTCATGTGTTTGTGGAGTGGCAGACTACTGTTCAGCAGAGCGGAGAGTCTGCCAAAAACATCTTTCATCTCAGTACACAGGAAAGAATTTCAAGCTGCAACCCTGAGCTGTAAACCACCTCCTGACTCTGCTGTTTGTCCCTTTGTCAAGACATATGCTCAAGGATAATATGTTCCACCTGGCTGTGCAAAGAATTTCAGCTGTGAAAGATTTCTGTCCCTTTCTTTGTCTGTTAAATAGCAACGTGGAAGGTGCTATTTGTGGAGACCTTTGAAGATGAGGGGCCATGTGTTGTCTTGCAAGCTTTTATTCAGCGTTGGAATATTTAAGTTCCTTGTGCAAAACTTGTGAATAAGTTATAGGTGCAACGGCAAATATTTACATACAGGCTGTTCAAACAAACATACTGACAATGAGATCTTGAATATAGGAAAGGAGCCTCCAAGCCCCCCTCCCCCACCACCACCATCCACCACACACATTTGTGTGTCTTGGAAACTGTATAAAATCATCAGTTAGTAACTTACATATTTCATTAGGAAACAGTTTCTAAATTTGCCCACGGCCTTCAGTTAGTTCTGTGCAAAAGGTTATTTCCCAAAGAGGTGAAAGGCTGTTTCTTTTGCTCTGCAGACCCTTGAATAGTGCCTGAACCTGCTGAAGCTCCTCAGATACCTGATCGTCCTTAAAAGCAGGGCTATGTCTATACTTGTGATGCCTTTGTGCTTATTTCTTATGCCACACCATGGTTTAGGTGGCTTCTGGTAGATTCTATGGCATCTGTGCAGATCAGCTTATATACAGTTCTTGGTATTTGTAAGGCCAGTGTGATGTACTACCCCCCCACTGGTTTGTAGTACATAGGTAAAGTCTAGTTATTAAGCGGTGAGACTTTCCCAGATTAGCCTCCTTCAGGGTGAGGGAAGGACAGGGCCACCGAGAGACTGGGCCATGCCCGGGACAAGGCCGCCCCTCTGGCTCCCCCCACCCGAGGTCGCCGGGCCACCCGCCACCAGGCTGGGCCCTCTCTCCACCTCAGGGCCCTCTGCACTGTGCTTAAGCGCCTCACCTTCGAAGGCGCAGCAATCAGCGGCAGACCACTCCTTCCTTTCTTGTCCCGCCCTTGCGGAAGTTACGTCAGGCGAGGGCGGGACACGGAAGGAAGGAGTGGTCTGCCGCTGCTTGCGCTTTCGAAGGTGAGGCACTTAAGTTCAATGCCGGGGAGCGACGGAGGGCGGCGGCGCTGGGCCCCCCCCCCCCACCGGAGACCCGGGCCCAGGAAATTTTGTCCCCCCCTCTCGGCGGCCCTGGGAAAGGAAGACCTGAGGCATAAGGTACCCAACATGATCTTTGCTGTTGTTCTTCAGGGTGATTCTGACACAACTGCAGGCAAAGAAGTTCTGAAGTTTGGCAGCAAGTTTGAGAATTCCTGCTCCCCCCCACCCCCCACCCTTAGGTGCCCCTTGAAAATCTCACATCTAGAGTTTAACCACCTCAGCACAAAATCTCTCCTCAAGCCATGGCATGATCTATTGACCTCCCACATGAACAAACGAATTAGGTTCTTCAGCCTGGGGTCAAATTTGGGGGCCTTGAGTTGAGGTATAGTGTTTCCAGAAGAGGCCTTGATCTTCAGTTGTTGACAACTAATGAAGAGATTTACAGAACATACCTTCAAAAGCTGCAAATTAGCCCTCCAAGACATTGAGTAGGGACCCTTTGTCTCTACTACAGAGTCATCTTTTTAGTAAAAGATAAATACATTGCCTACTAAAGATGTTGTTCCAACACAAAGGACGTTGTCATTACGTGTAGTGTTTTCTTTATGCCAGTAGGTGGCGGTGCGGTACCTTAGAGAAGAAATTTAGGGGTCCTTTTACTAAGCTGCAGTAGAAAGTGGCATTAGCATACCTGTATGTGGGATTTTCTCACATGTTAAAAGCAATTTATACCACAGCAGTAAAATGACCGACTTAAGAAAATGGCCTACACTATTTTTAGCATGTGGGTTTCTCGCATGCTGAGGCCACTTTTAGCGCGGCTGTAAAATGGCCATAATTTCTATTTTTCAATTAATAGCCAAGCAGTACGATTCTAGCTCTCACTACATGTTGATTTATGTTCGGTATCCACGTATACCTCCTTCCTTAGAGAGTTTAAAATGCATCTATTTAGAAAATGTTATGATTAATCTGCTCTGGATAAGGTTTTAGAATTTTTGTTACCCGCTTTGAACCACCAGTTGGTTGGGAGTTAGTGAGATACAAGTGCCATATCACATTATCTTTTCCTAACTGTTTAAATTTATTTATTTATTTATTTATTTATTGCATTTGTATCCCACATTTTCCCACCTTTTTGCGGGTTCAGTGTGGCTTACAATATGAGTTGAATCTTGGAAATACAATTTGTTACAGATGGTTATGGATTACATTGTGCAGAGTTATGCGAAACAATTGAGGTGTCGTTAGGGAATGTAATAATGGAACATAGACATTGCAACTTTGGAAGGAAACAATGGGAGCTTAGAGGGCGATAAAAAGGCATGAAGGCGTATGGTATATATCTTTCTGTGAGTAAAGGTATGAGTGATGTGATAATACGGGAATGAGAGTTCAGAGGTGAATGTATGATGCATTAGTGAACAGTAAGTGTGGACTTTATGTGTTTTGATTCTTTCCGTAAATTTTTTCAAAAAGATGGGTCTTCAATAATCTGCGGAAGGAAACTTGCTCGTTGGTTGTTCTTAGGTTGCGCGGCAGTGTATTCCAACTCTGCGTGCTCATGTGAGAAAAGGTTGACGCGTATAGCGCTTTGTATTTCACGCCTTTGCAATTGGGGAAGTGGAGGTTAAGGAAGGTTCGGGATGATCTTTTGGCGTTTCTGGGTGGTAAGTCTATCAACTCAGACATGTAGGCTGGGGCTTCGCCGTGAATGATTTTGTGGACTAATGTGCATACTTTAAAAGTGACGCGTTCCTTGAGTGGAAGCCAGTGCAGTTTCTCTCTTAATGGTTTTGCACTTTCATATTTTGGCTTTCCAAAGATGAGTCTGGCTGCCATATTCTGGGCTGTTTGAAGTTTCCTCAGTGTTTGTTCTTTGCAACCTGCGTATAGTGAGTTGCAATAATCCAAATGGCTGAGCACAAGGGATTGCACTAGGCTGCGAAAGACGGATCTTGGGAAGTATGGTCTTATCCTTTTTAGTTTCCACATGCTGTGAAACATCTTTTTTGTTGTGTTGTTAGCGTGAGTTTCAAGCGTTAGGTGGCGGTCGATAGTGATTCCAAGGATTTTTAGCATTTCTGAGATTTGAAGGTTCAGGTTTGGTATGTTTATAGCTGTGAATTCTTTTGTGTTGTATTGGGAGGTGAGAATCAGGCATTGAGTTTTTTCTGCATTTAATTTCAGACGAAATGCATCCGCCCATGTGTTCATGATGCGTAGGCTTTGATCGATTTCGTTGAAGATTTAGTTAATGTCTTGTTTGAAGGGGATGTATATTGTCACATCATCAGCGTAGATATATGGGTTAAGGTTATGGTTTGATAGGAGTTTTGCCAAAGGGATCATCATTAAGTTGAAAATGGTTGGTGAGAGAGGTGATCCTTGTGGTACTCCACATTCAGGTGTCCATGCCTTAGATGTGGTCGAATTTGATGTGACTTGATATGAACGTTGGGTTAGGAACCCTTCGAACCAATTCAGGGCATTTCCTCCAATGCCAAAGTATTCGAGTATGTGTAATAGGATTCCGTGGTCAACCATATCAAAGGCACTTGACATGTCAAATTGTAGGAGGAGTATATTGTTGCCAGTTGCAATTGTTTGTTTGAATCTAGTCATAAGGGTGACTAATACTGTTTCTGTGCTATGATTCGACTGGAATCCTGATTGGGCGTCATGCAGTATTGTTTGTTTAGATAGTTTGTGAGTTGTTTGGTTACCATTCCTTCGGTTATTTTGGTTATTAATGGTATGGATGCTACTGGCCTGTAGTTGGTTATTTCACTCGTGCTTTTCTTTGTGTCTTTAGGAATTGGGGTGAGTAAGATTTTTCCTTTTTCTTTTGGGAAAAGTCCATTTTGTAGCATGAAGTTCACATGGCTCGTTAGGTCTGTTATGAATTGTTGAGGAGCAGATTTTATGAGGTTATTTGGGCACGTGTCTAGTTTGCAGTGGGATTTGGCATATCTTTTGAGAGTTTCAGAGATGAGGTCTTCTGATAGTATTTCGAATTCGGTCCATGTTCTGTCTGCAGGGTATGTTCCTTCTTCTGGGTCTAGACAATCTAAAATTGTAGCGTACTCAATAGGGCTAGCAGGTATTTTGAGTCGTAGTATAATTTTCTCCTTGAAGTATTTCGTAAGGTTGTCCACATCTGGTACATCTTTGCCATTGTTTGTAACTGGTGTGGTGTCTAACAGTTTGTTCACAAGGTTGAAGAGTTTATGTGTGTCTTTGTAGTTTGGTCCTATTATTGTTTTGTAATGTAGTCTTTTGGTCTGTTTTATGGTGTATTTGTATTTTCTCCGAAGTAATTTCCATGCGTTCAGTGTTTGTTCGTCTTTTTTTTTTTTTGTTCCATTCTCGTTCTAGTTTCCTGACTTGTGTTTTAAGTTTTTTCACCTCTTCGGTGAACCATGGATTTGTTTTCTTCCTGCGTGATGTTCTGGTTTGGATTACTTTGTTGCAATACTACTTTATCTTTCTCTACGATATGAAGTCTTTATTCTTGATTGTTTAATCTTTGCTATTACTTATGAACTTTAATGCAATACCACTTTGTATTTCTCATTCCGGAACTGGCGATCACCATTACGGAACAATGTAAGCCACATTGAGCCTGCAAATAGGTAGGAAAATGTGGGATACAAATGCAACAAATAAATAAATTATATCACACATCACAAAAATGTGAGTGTGCCTTAGTAAAAGACCCTCTGCAGTGCAAGTAAGGTGAGGCAAGTGGATAATCTCTGCCTTTAGGGGGTCTTTTACTAAAGCGCGCTCAAGTTTTTGGAGTGTGCTAAAATTTTGGGCACATTAAACATTAGAGATGCCAATGCATTCCTATGGTTGTCTAAAGACGCCCTTAATGTATGGAAAGAAGTTGGACGTGCTGCCAACCATTAACACAGGGCCCCTTTTATTAAGCCACGAAGGCACCTATGTGCACCCAGCGTGCGCCAAATTGGAGTTACCACCCAGTTACCGCATGACCCTTGTGGTAATTTCAATTTTGGCGCGTGTCCACTATGAGCATCTGAAAAATAATTTTTATTTTCTGGCGCATGTAGCGGACATGTGCCAAGTGGCATCTGACACGTGTAGGTCATTACTGCCCAAATTCTTTACCGGTAGGTCTATGGCTGGCGGTAAGGTCTCAGACCCAAAATGGACGCGCATCAATTTTGATTTTGCCGCACGTCCATTTTCGGCAAAAATTTTTAAAAAGTTCTTTTATACGGTATTGTGCCCATCAGTGTGCGCTAATCCCGTGCTGAAAAATATTTTTCAGTGGGGAAGGCATGACTATGGGTGGAGAGTAGGCATAGGAACACAAAAGCAGGACAAAACGCAACATAATGAGCAGACCTCACCGGGGAAAGCAGAGCTTGTTTCTCACTCATATGCACGGTTTTTGGCTGTTTTGTTTGCACTACATTTCCTTGAGCTGATACCATTGACTGGTGTTAAGTACACAGCACATTTCGAGGAATACTAACAAGACCCTTCATGTAGGCATTTTGTGACGCCAAAACTTTCCGGAACTTGGTGCAATCCACGGTACTTACCCACGCCGACTACTGTAATAGCATTTTCCTAGGCTGCAAGACCTACAGTGGTGGAAATAAGTATTTGATCCCTTGCTGATTTTGTAAGTTTGCCCACTGACAAAGACATGAGCAGCCCATAATTGAAGGGTAGGTTATTGGTAACAGTGAGAGATAGCACATCACAAATTAAATCCGGAAAATCACATTGTGGAAAGTATATGAATTTATTTGCATTCTGCAGAGGGAAATAAGTATTTGATCCCCCACCAACCAGTAAGAGATCTGGCCCCTACAGACCAGGTAGATGCTCCAAATCAACTCGTTACCTGCATGACAGACAGCTGTCGGCAATGGTCACCTGTATGAAAGACACCTGTCCACAGACTCAGTGAATCAGTCAGACTCTAACCTCTACAAAATGGCCAAGAGCAAGGAGCTGTCTAAGGATGTCAGGGACAAGATCATACACCTGCACAAGGCTGGAATGGGCTACAAAACCATCAGTAAGACGCTGGGCGAGAAGGAGACAACTGTTGGTGCCATAGTAAGAAAATGGAAGAAGTACAAAATGACTGTCAATCGACAAAGATCTGGGGCTCCACGCAAAATCTCACCTCGTGGGGTATCCTTGATCATGAGGAAGGTTAGAAATCAGCCTACAACTACAAGGGGGGAACTTGTCAATGATCTCAAGGCAGCTGGGACCACTGTCACCACGAAAACCATTGGTAACACATTACGACATAACGGATTGCAATCCTGCAGTGCCCGCAAGGTCCCCCTGCTCCGGAAGGCACATGTGACGGCCCGTCTGAAGTTTGCCAGTGAACACCTGGATGATGCCGAGAGTGATTGGGAGAAGGTGCTGTGGTCAGATGAGACAAAAATTGAGCTCTTTGGCATGAACTCAACTCGCCGTGTTTGGAGGAAGAGAAATGCTGCCTATGACCCAAAGAACACCGTCCCCACTGTCAAGCATGGAGGTGGAAATGTTATGTTTTGGGGGTGTTTCTCTGCTAAGGGCACAGGACTACTTCACCCGCATCAATGGGAGAATGGATGGGGCCATGTACCGTACAATTCTGAGTGACAACCTCCTTCCCTCCGCCAGGGCCTTAAAAATGGGTCGTGGCTGGGTCTTCCAGCACGACAATGACCCAAAACATACAGCCAAGGCAACAAAGGAGTGGCTCAGGAAGAAGCACATTAGGGTCATGGAGTGGCCTAGCCAGTCACCAGACCTTAATCCCATTGAAAACTTATGGAGGGAGCTGAAGCTGCGAGTTGCCAAGCGACAGCCCAGAACTCTTAATGATTTAGAGATGATCTGCAAAGAGGAGTGGACCAAAATTCCTCCTGACATGTGTGCAAACCTCATCATCAACTACAGAAGACGTCTGACCGCTGTGCTTGCCAACAAGGGTTTTGCCACCAAGTATTAGGTCTTGTTTGCCAGAGGGATTAAATACTTATTTCCCTCTGCAGAATGCAAATAAATTCATATACTTTCCACAATGTGATTTTCCGGATTTAATTTGTGATGTGCTATCTCTCACTGTTACCAATAACCTACCCTTCAATTATGGGCTGCTCATGTCTTTGTCAGTGGGCAAACTTACAAAATCAGCAAGGGATCAAATACTTATTTCCACCACTGTATATCCTGAAAAAACTTCAGACTGCCCAAAATAGTGCAGCAAGACTCATTTTTGGCAAATCACGATTTGAATGTGCAACACCTCTTCGTGAAAAACTTCACTGGCTCCCTATCAGAGAATGAATCAACTTCAAGATTCACACATTAATCCACAGGATTATCCACGGTGAATCTCCGGGTTACATGCTGAATCTGATTAATCTTCCCTCCGGAAACATGTCTAAAACTTTGCGAACTTACCTCAACCTACATTACCCCAATTGCAAAGGACTCAAGTACAAAACCTACTATGGATCCAACTCTCCTTCTTAGGCAGCCAGCTCTGGAAGGCCCTCCCCAGATCCATCCGATCAATCAGCGACTATCTACCCTTCCGGAAAGCACTAAAAACCCATCTGTTCAAGCAAGCCTACCCAAATGACCCAATTTAATCCTTTGACCCATTTACCCAATACATATTCAGGTGACAACGACAATGACCCAGACTACATCTCCCACCAAATCTCCCTATGCTTATCCCTTGTCCCATCCCCTCTACCCTACTTCCAATGCTCAACTACCCCTTACTCGTACTTCTCCTACTCCCCTCACCCTTGCCCATCTCTACCCACCTATCTCTTTTATTATTTTGCTAAAAAATATCTTACATTGTCTCTATCAATACTCTGTAATCCTTATTATTATGTAAACCACATTGAACCTGCTTTGAGTGGGAAAGTGCATGGTACAAATGTAATAATAAATAAATAAATAAAAACACGGACCGTGTCGGGTCCCTTTGTATCAGCAATAATAAAGGATTTCCTAACACTATCTCCAGCGTTGGATTCGTCTTTTGGTCAGCTTGCTTGGAGAGTAGGCATGCAATGAACTAAAATGAGAAGGAAAATACTTAGTGGCAGTGGATTTGCCTTTATCCTGCATGGAGTATAAGAGACTTTGCTTTAAGTTTATAAAGTACAGACAGCTACATCTGTGTTTGGACTTTTTTTTTTTTTTTTTTTTGCAGAGGCAGAATATATGTTTACATATATTCCCTCTCTCTGAACAAGAATTCTAGGCAGTCCTTCTCATATCACCCAAGACCAAAAGGGCTACACATGACTCTGTGTTCTGCTGAGTAGCCAGAACTTATCTCCCAAAAGAGGGAATGAACCTTAGAAGCTATTCGAAAACCCCACCTTAACAGAGTTAGAACCTCGGTGGTGGGAGGCGGGGATAGTGCTGGGCAGACTTATACGATCTGTGCCAGAGCTGGTGGTGGGAGGCGGGGCTGGTGGTTGGGAGGCGGGGCTAGTCCTGGGCAGACTTGTACGGTCTGTGCCCTGACAATGGCAGATACAAATCAAGGTAAGGTATACACAAAAAGTAGCACATATGAGTTTATTTTGTTGGGCAGACTGGATGGACCGTGCAGGTCTTTTTCTGCCGTAATCTACTATGTTACTATCCAGCTTATTTTCGAAAGAGAAAAACGCCTATATTGCGACCCAAATCAGGATATGGGCGTCATTCTCCCGTGGGCGTCCAAATCGGTATAATCGAAAGCCCATTTTTGGCTTTTCCAACTGCAATCCATCGCGGAAACGGGTAAAGTTGACGGGGGCGTGTCGGAGGTGTGGTGAAGGCGGAACTGGGGCGTGGTTATCGGCCGAGGAGAGATGGGCGTCTTTAGCTGATAATCGAAAAAAAGGCGTTTTTACCGCGATTTTGGGTCACTTTTTTTGGACCCCTTTTTTTCACGAACAGGTCCCAAAAAAGTGCCCCAACTGACCAGATGACCACTGGAGGGAATCGGGGATCACCTCCCCAGACTCCCCCAGTGGTCACTAACCCCCTCCCACCAAAAAAACCCCCCACTTTAAAAACTTTTTTCCAGCCTCTATGCCAGCCTCAAATGCCGTACCCACCTCCATGACAGCAGAATGTGTTCGATCCTCTCACAGCCTTTCCCTGGGTCAGATGTGGCTCTCGGGTGCAGTACAGGGTCACATCAGCATTGCATTGTGGTGGGTGTAGGGTATTGTGCTCCGTGATTTCATTAGGTTGTGTTACAGTCTCACGATGTTGGTAGTTGGTAGGCTCTACTCCCATGGTGCTTTTCCCCCTGCCTACTGGGTCAGAGTGTGCCCTGCTGTGTTTCCTGTTGTAGTCCATGCGGTAGTGGCCACTTTTGTAAGCCAGTTTTAGATTCCTTTCCTGTGTTAACCACGTTACAGAACTTAAAGTTCTTACCTTGAATGTGGCTGAAAGAGGGCATTGTACAGCATTCTACCAGCTCTGACCTACTGCTAATCTCAGTACCAGGGAGACTCTTTGCCAGTGGGGCACAACCTCTGATCTGCAGTTAACTGTGAGTAAAGGCGGTTATTCCAATAAAGGACATTTTCGGAGAGATTAGTCTTTAGGTGTCAACTGCTGTGCCAATGTTATATAGCAGCAACAAGTCCTAGAGGCCTGCGTGCATGCAGGTCCCTGGAGCACTTTTAGTGGGTACCACAGTGCACTTCAGCCAGGCGGACCCAGGCCCATCCCCCCTACCTGTAACACTTGTACTGGTAAATGGGAGGCCTCCAAAACCCACTGTACCCACATGTAGGTGCCCCCTTCACCCCTAAGAGCTATGGTAGTGTTGTACATTTGTGGGTAGTGGGTTTTGGGGGAGGGGGTTGGGGGCTCAGCACTTGTGATAAGGGACCTATGCATGTGGGAGCATTGTCTGAAGTCCACCACACTGACCTCTAGGGTGTCCAGTTGGTGTCCTGGCATGTCAGGGGGGCGAGTGTACTATGAATCGTGGCCCCTCCCACGACCAAATGGCTCGGATTAGGACGTTTTTGAGCTGGACGTTTTTAGTTTCCATTATCGCTTAAAAAAAAACCGCCCAGCTCAAAAACGTCCATTTTTTCCAAAATACGGTTCGGACCGCCCCTTCACGGACCCGTTCTCGGAGATAAACGCCCATGGAGATTAGCGTTTCCATTCGATTATGCCCCTCAACGTATGTTCCCACTAAAAACTGTAGAAGAGACTCTCAGCAAATACGGCTACTAACAGGAACTACATCTCCCATGAATTCACAGGGTGAGTTAGAGAGCATAGGTTGGTAGGTGGAGTCAGAAGTGAAAAGCAAGTGCTCAGTAAGAATAATAGCTCCGCCTCCAAGCCAAAAGGTGGGGGGAGGGCTCTTACTCTAAGGAACAGACTGACATTTATAAGAGGAGGTTTATTCCCATGGGAGATAGTTCATGGCCTGCAGCCCAAAGAGGGAAGAAGATTGAGAGGCCAAAGGTTTGTAGAGAGCAGGAATGCACAGGTCTGTAAAGTTTGTGTTCTCTGATCAGTGTGACAGAAATAATGGTGGTGGGAGGTTGGCAACACTTTGGTCTGTTGAAATGCTGAGTTTGGTGGTATAACTAGTCTTTTCCTCCTATAGTCAGGAAAGCCTTTAACAGAGAGTGAAGTACTGCACATGAATGAGTTGAAAAAAAACCATAAACTGGATTATTTGAACTAGAAACTTCAGACCGCTCAAAACACGGCAGCCCGGCTTACATTTGGAAAAACACGATTTGAAAGCGCAAAACCCCTCCGTGAAAAACTACACTGGCTGCCTATCAAAGAACGCATCGCCTTCAAAATCTGCACCCTAGTCCATAAAATAATCTTCGGAGAAGTCCCGAGCTACATGAGACACCTCATAGACCTACCAACCAGAAACACATCCGAATCATCACGGACATATCTAAATCTCCACTACCCAAGCTGCAAAGGTCTTAAATACAAATCAACCTACGCATCCAGTCTCTCCTATAGCAGCACACAATTGTGGAACGCATTACCGAAAGCTGTGAAAACATCATATGGCCATTTAAACTTCAGGAAATCACTAAAACCCAACTTGTTTCAAAAGGCATAACCTACCGATCCAACTTAAATGCTCAAACTCTGCAACACATCAAAACCTGAGTACGCAATGGTCATTACACAACCCGTAACGCCTTATGAAGCCCCAATAAGACTGTTCCACGAGAACCTATCCCACCACAATATCATTTGTATTTTGCGAACACCTCTCCGATACTATGTAAGCCACATTGAGCCTGCAAATAGGTGGGGAAATGTGGGATACAAATGCAACAAATAAATATTGATTTTGAACTGAGTCTGTGAAATATCTGGTATGAAGTCAGGGCTGAAAGAGGACTGGGGCTTGGAGAAAAGATGGCTGAGAGGAGATATAATAGAGGTCTATAAAATAATGAGTGGAGTGGAACAGGTAGATGTGAATCGCTTGTTTACTCTTTCCAAAAATACTAGGACTAGGGGGCACGCAATAAAACTACAAAGTAGTAAATTTAAAATGAATTGGAACAAATATTTATTCACTCAACATGTAATTAAACTCTGGAATTCATTGCCAGAGAATGTAACAAAAGCAGTTAGTTTAGCAGTGTTTTAAAAAGGGTTGGATGGCTTCCTAAAGGAAAAGTCCATAGACCATAATTAATATGGACTTGGGAAAAATCCACTGCTTATTTCTAGAATAAGCAGCATAAAATGTATTGTACTGTTTTGGGATCTTGCCAGGTACTTGTAACCTGGATTGGCCACTGTTGGAAACAAGATGCTGGGCTTGATGGACCTTTGGTCTGTCCCAGTATGGCAATACTTATGTACTTATGCTACTATTTGAGATTCTGAATGGAATCTTGCTAATCTTTGGGGTTCTACATGGAATGTTGCTGCTATTTGAGAATCTGAATGGAATGTTGCTATTGTTTAGTTCTCCAAAGACAAGCAGGCCAATATTCTCACTGATGGGTGACGTCACGTTGGCCCGGAGGACTTTCCAGCAAAGTCCATGACAAAACTAAAAATGTCCCCCGTCGCGCGGGCGGATGCAGTGCGCATGCGCGCGTCCACTTTCCCGCCCGCCGCGTGGGCACATTCCTCAGTTTTTTCTTCTCCGCGTCTGAGGTGACACGGAGCTCGACCTTCGTAACCTGGATTGGCCACTGTTGGAAACAAGATGCTGGGCTTGATGTACCTTCGGTCTGTCCAAGTATGGCAATACTCATGTCCTTACCGATGTGATGTTGCAGTTGCACTGGAGTTGCAGGGTAAAATAACTGTTTATTTTTGCCTCGCTATAAGGGTTAGATATTCAATGCACTTGACGATCCAGGAGAACCATGGAGGCTTATTTGGGATTTAAGGAAGCTCCAGCTGACTGTACTCCACCAGGATCCCACCACAGTGTCTATGTGCCCATTGGATAAAGAGTTTAGTCTTTTGAGTGAGGGAAAGTAACTCAATAACTCACTCTTGACAAATATGATGAATTTCCTCATGAGGAAACAGTAAATTAAGCCCTGTATCCTGTGAACGGAAATGCTGGTTTGCTCATAAGGTGCTAAACAAGCCCCTGACACTGAACCTTTAGGTTGCTTTTGTTTGATTACATCTGACAGGCTGCCTTTGTGAGATCATCAATCACTCTGAAAACAGTTCTCTGTGACATCACATCTGATGGGGAAGGGATTCTGTTGCATCACCTCCTTCCAATGTGAAAATGGTATTCCGAGTTGAGGAAGAAGGGCAACCTTCGAAAGCTAATCAAGAAATGTATTAAGTTATGTCCAATAAAAAAGGTATCATCTTATTTTCTTTTCCATGTTTTATTTTGTTTGATTTCTATTGATTACTGAAAGTTTGAAATTATATTGCATCTGGGAGGTCAGTGAAATCACAGATTTTACATGTTGGTTACTGAGTTTGCGATGTGTATTAAGTATTCGAGTTGTGCAGCACAACTTAAAGATGAGAAAAAAATGAAGTCTTGTTTTGGTTATATTATTATTATCATTTGTTGCATTTGTATCCCACATTTTCCCATCTATTTGCAGGCTCAATGTGGCTTACAATGCTCCGTTATGGCATTCGCCATTCCAGAGTAGAAGATAACAATTGGTGTTGCATAGAGATCATGGATGGCATCAGGGGCGTAGCCAGACAACAGATTTTGGGTGGGCCTAGGTAAGAAGTGGGTGGGCACCAAGTGTTCTTCCCCTCACACACTACCACCAAGAAAATATCCCAGCTGGCGGGAAAACGCTTCTTTCTACCTTGGCAGTCTGCAGCAGGCATGCGCTGAAAACTGAGCATGTGCAGGTGCCGGAATCGTGGAGAATAGCATTTTCGTTACCGTCTTCAGCTGATGGAGCTTGGGATCCCCACCAGCTACCGCTAAACATGTGCTACTTTTGGGTGGGCCTGAGCCCTAAGTGGGTGGGCCCTGGCCCACCCAGGCCCACCTGTGGCTACGCCACTGGATGGCATAATGGAGTTAAGCAAACAGATATAAGAAGAAAACAGTTCAGAATATCAGGTAAAGTGATGATGTGTTGCATTTACATTTCTTGATCATTATAGGTCTTCAGAGATTTACAGTGCATTTTGTCTAGCAAAAAAGGTGCCAGTACTCAATGCCAGGCCACCCTTCAGGGATGGAGTGATCATTGAGGGACCCACCCTACAAAAAAAACAGGACCCCTGCAACCAGTCATAGAATCTATGACAAGGCAGAATTTGTATGTAGAACCTGAGCTCTTTCATTAAAATATGAGAACCATGGGTCAAGTTTAGCAGACAGTGGAAAAGGTGCTGGTACTCAGTACTCCCTCAAAAAAAGCCCTGGAGATTTACGAAAGTTAATTAGTTCGTAACTATGAGTTATATTTTATTTTTAATATTAATTCTAAATGTTCTTCTGCTAAATTCCAAAAAGAACAAATTATATGATCAGAAAGAAATGGAAACATAAGCTTTCTGTTCTGGCACATTCAGCCTGTGGATTTATCATGGATTTAAGGAGTCCGGCTGACCTAGAAACATGAAAGCGGTTCTCATACTTTCTCAAATCCATTCACTGGGTCTGTACTATCCAGGAGGTCACTTGGGAACCGGTGATGAAACAGTATGTAGAGAGGAGGACAGTTCATAGTACTGTTCTTGGCTTTCTGTTGAGGCTGGGGGAAAAGCCTTAGTAAATCAAGGCTGAGTAGTACAGTATCAACAAAAACACAAAATAATACAGAAATCACAACACCTACGGTCATGGCCAAAAGTTTGCAACGGCCATATGTTCAAAGACAGAAGCAAACATAGCGGTGCTTTTTAATGAAAATATCATACTTGCTGCTTTTTATTTTTTTGTTAGATTTGTACCCCATGCTTTCCCACTCATTGCAGATCACCAATGTGGCCGCGCAGGCTTCTGCTTCTGTGAGTCTGACGTCCTGTACGTGCAGGACGTCAGACTCACAGAAACAGAAGCCTGCGCAGCCTTCTACATGGAATGTTGCTAGTGGAATAGCAACATTCCATGTAGAATCTCCAATAGTAGCAACATTCCATGTAGAATCTCCAATAGTATCTATTTTATTTTTGTTACATTTGTACCCTGCGCTTTCCCACTCATGGCAGGCTCAATGTGGCAATGGAGGGTTAAGTGACTTAGAGTCACAAGGAGCTGCCTGTGCCTGGCCCTTGCAGATCATCAATGTGGCCGCGCAGACTTCTGCTTCTGTGAGTCTGACGTCCTGCACGTACGTCAGACTCACAGAAACAGAAGCCTGCGCAGCCTTCTACATGGAATGTTGCTAGTGGAATAGAAACATTCCATGTAGAATCTCCAATAGTAGCAACATTCCATGTTTTTGTTACATTTGTACCCCGCGCTTTCCCACTCATGGCAGGCTCAATGCGGCTTACATGGGGCAATGGAGGGTTAAGTGACTTGCCCAGAGTCACAAGGAGCTGCCTGTGCCTGGAGTGGGAATCGAACCCAGTTCCTCAGGACCAAAGTCCACCACTCTAACCATTAGGCCACTCCTCCACTCCAGCATTGTCTACAGAAAGGTTTCTGCTGACTGTCAGTATCCAATGAGATCCTTTGTTCTTGATGACCGTCTGAGCCAGACATACCTTCACAGCTTTTGTTCCATAGCATAGGGCACCATTCTGTTGAAAATGGGCGCTGTTGTAAACACGCATGAAATTTGCCTGTTTTTCTTTCAGTACAGTCAAATAAGCCAGCGGTTCCCAAACTGTTCGCCCTGGCGAACTCTCAGGGGTGCCGCGGTGCACTGCTCCTTACATTCTCCTCCCGCAGGTCCGGCATCTGCCGCTTCCTGCTTCTTCCCCTGCTGCCACTGCAGTGCTTGCAGCTTACATTTTTGGGCAATCCGCGATTCGCACAGGCACGGTGAGGACTTCCTTCTGCCGTGTCTGGCCCTTGCAACAGGAAGTTGCATCAGAGAGGGCTGGGCCACAGCCCAACCAGGCCCACCTGTAGCTACGCCACTGCCTTGTAGAGTTCTAAACGCAATGTTAGAAGAAAAGAATTTCAAACAGCGGGTGCTGTGCCCATCGGTGACCTTCCTTATGGCCTGTAGGAGCTCATGTCCATAGCACCGGCTATTTTTTCTCTTTCCCTGGGATCACAGGTGCCAGCTCTGTGAGTGGTGTGGGTGCTTGAACATCCCCAGTATTAAGTATACTCCTTGACTGTGTCCAGGGAAAGGTCATTTCTGATGGGCTTAACAGCACCCCCCCCCCCCCCCCCCCCCCATCATTTTGAAAAGTTGGCTCCTATGCCTGGGATTGAGGACATTGTTTCTGCAGTATGTCCAACTCCAGCCTCCCCCAGTCATCATGGATAGGCTGAAACGATTCTGGATTCTTCCTACAACATTTAGGGTTATGTAAAATAAACCAGAGTAGACATCCGGAGATGTAACTAGACAAGTCTCCAGCTTTGCCTCCCCACCAATCAGAATGAATCCCTGTAGGAAGAAGCTGAGTCACTCATGGCATAATAATATAATATAATGGTGATAGTCATAATAATACAATTAGAGCTTATTTATAAACCCAAACATTGCACCCTATGGCCTAAGCTATGCTTCCATAGACATATAATGGGAGAAAACATTTAGCATGGGAGCCTCATAACCTGTACTACTACTACTACTACTACTACTATTTAGCATTTCTATAGCGCTACAAGGCGTACGCAGCGCTGCACAAACAAAGTGGCTTCTCCCATGTCTCTCTCAATATAATGATCAATATATATTGATCATCATGATATTTAATTATGTGACTATCTCCCCGTGAACATGGTTTTTCCTTTTGTTCTATTGTTTGCACATTTTTCCTGTATTACGCATTCTTACCATTTTTGTTAGTTGTATTCTGTACGTCAGCTTGAGACATTGTGTGGGTGATTAAAAATATAACTGGCCTGTAGTAGCTGTGATATCAACAGTGACATCACATCCATGAATCAAGCGGAATTTCTGTTAATACTTTGAGGATGACTGCCTACGGAGATACAGGAGAACTAAAAGCTGCATAAAGAAGTTTTAAAAATTGCTTAGCAATTAAAAGTTTAAAAGGACATTTCTATAAATTGGCGCCTCAATGCCCTGTGCTTAGCGCCAATTCTATAAAGGCAGAGAGCCTAAGTGTAGGCGTAATTTGCCATGCCAAGTGACTCTACAAACTATACATGTACCTAGGAAACAAGCTCATGGCCCACACATGCTCCACCCCCTTGTAGTTAGGCGCTATGACACTTAGGTTCTACCTGACAGAATAGCGCCTAGAACCACTAATGCACCACAGAGGCAGGCGCCAATGTAGTAAAATGAAACTAATACAGCAAACCTACAAGAGATAATAGGGAAGAACAGGAATGGATGGAAGGAGCAGGCAAAGTGTGAGGGAAGAGGGAAGGGGGATATGTCCAAATGTCTTTAGGTTGGTGTGGTTCCAGCAGTAGAGTCACTGGGAGAGCCCGCAGGGTAGGCACTTCTGAATAACATGGTCTTCAGTGATTTCCAGAAAGTTAGATGATCTGTAGTGGTTTTGATGGACTTCGGCAAAGAGTTCCAAAACTGAGTCCCAATGAAAGAGAAAGAGGTAGCGTACGCAGTCTTGTACTTGACTCCATTGCTTTGAAGTTGTGGGGGGGGGGCTAGGTTTTGTTTGAAGGTTTGTGTATCAGATACTTGAAGCTGGGGTAGGAAGTTAGTGATTTAAATGTTTTGAAAAATCTTATGTATGTATTTTATTTATTTTTGTTACATTTGTACCCCACGCTTTACCACTCGTAGCAGGTTCAATGCGGCTTACATATTATATACAGGTACTTATTTGTACCTGGGGCAATGGAGGGTTAAGTGACTTGCCCAGAGTCACAAGGAGCTGCCTGTGCCTGAAGTGGGAATCAAACTCAGTTCCTCAGGACCAAAGTCCACCACCCTAACCACTAGGCCACTCCTCCACTGTTGCTACTATTTGAGATTCTACATGGAATGTTGCTATTCCACTAGCAACATTCCATGTAGAAGTCGGCCCTTGCAGATCACCAATGTGGCCGCGCAGGCTTCTGCTTCTGTGAGTCTGATGTCCTGCACGTACTTGCAGGACGTCAGACTCACAGAAACAGAAGCCTGCGCTGCCTTCTACATGGAATGTTGCTAGTGGAATAGCAACATTCCATGTAGAATCTCTAATAGTAGCAACATTCCATGTAGAATTTCCAATAGTATTTATTTTATTTTTGTTACATTTGTACCCTGTGCTTTCCCACTCATGGCAGGCTCAATGCGGCTTACATGGGGCAATGGAGGGTTAAGTGACTTGCCCAGAGTCACAAGGAGCTGCCTGTGCCTGCAGTGGGAATCAAACCCAGCTCCCCAGGACCAAAGTCCACCACGCTTACCACTAATATATGGATCTTGCCCACTGCACAATTATCAGAAAAGGATTAGAATCCAGCTGTACTGCTCTTTCACGTGTAGAAAGAATAAATACCAGAATTTTCCCTAAAGAACAGAGATTTTTACTTTTTCTCGCTTCTCAGTTCTGACTTGATTGGAGGACAGAAGTGCAGATTCCTGGTTTCTTGATATAGAAAGCATAATTAAAAAAGATTTAGGACGATGTTTATTATTATTAAACTACAGACTAAGCAGTTAGTACAGGCGTTGCAGCTGCTGTAAGCACAGACCCATCTTAATGGCTACCAGCTAACGCAGTAAAAAATCCCACGCTAGCTACTTAGCTTGAGTTGGGGTGGGGTTTAGGCAGTTTATGGGACTTAGCGTGAGTTGGGGTGGGATTTAGACAGTTTATGGGACTTAGCGTGAGTTGGGGTGGGATTTAGACAGTTTATGGGACTTAGCGTGAGTTGGGGTGGGATTTAGGCAGTTTATGGGACTTAGCGTGAGTTGGGGTGGGATTTAGACAGTTTATGGGACTTAGCGTGAGTTGGGGTGGGGTTTAGGCAGTTTATGGGATTTAGCGTGAGTTGGGGTGGGATTTAGACAGTTTATGGGACTTAGCGTGAGTTGGGGTGGGATTTAGGCAGTTTATGGGCAGAGAGAGGGTGTGTTTTCAAGCCCACATATGTCCGTTCTTCAGAAAATATTACCCAGAATCTTTTTTTTGTTTGTTTGATTTTTGGGATGACTAGTACAAAGAAGAGAGGGCCTGCCCCAAATTGTTTAGCCTGAGAATCATTTGCTTTGGAGCAGATAATATGTAAATGACAATGCCATGGGTCTGTGAGGGAGAAGCAGAGGAAAGCTCAGAAGGGAGAGAGGCTTCTTTGTGCTCCAGAGATGACTCTGGAAGGTACAACATCATTTGCAAGGCATGGTAGGGAAAAGGCAGAACAGCTCAGCTACTCAGAGAGCTGCCTGTTTCAGAAAATGTAACTGTGTTGTCGGTGCCAATGGGGTAACACTGAATCTATTGATCCGGAGGATTTCTCTGATGACGGGGTTCTTTGCAGTACGACTGGGAGATGCTTGAGAAGGTGGAATGAATATGTTGTGCAATGGAAAAAAAAAACATAGCACGCTGTGTCCATTTCTGGAATTTCTCCAGAGCAAAGGATTTGCTACACACAGCTTTGTTGTTGTCAAAAGGCTCGTCCTGGTTGCCGTTACATATTACAATCGCCTTCTCCCTCCTTCTTTGCTTCTGGTTTAGTTTGAATCTTTTTATTAACATATTAAAGATAATGCAGTAGGGTGGGGGTTCACAAAAAGGATAAAACATTGATGACGGGTTATAGCCACTTGGTATTCTAACGAATGTTTTCATCTTTGAGATTGTGTATTTTCAGTATGTGGAATGTATTGGTTTGGAAATGTCATCAATAAAATTGTTGAAACATAAAGATAATACAATACAGTGCATAAGTGTGACCAGTCCAGACCCCCTATCTACTCAACTGATCGGCAATACAGAGAGTGGTTTTCCAAAGATATTTACCCACAATATGTGCAGGTAAAAATACACACAGGGACCAATGACGCCTGTACTTTCACCCTGGGCAGTGTAGGTAGGTTAGATCAGGGAGGCATGAACGCATGTAATTTTGCATGTTCCTAACACTGCATGTTGTTTCCCAGGGGGAAAAGCACCAGCAGGAAAGCAGGTGCAAATCTGTGTGGCTAAACTTTTTTCCCTGGGTAATTTTCAAAGGCAAAAGTATACACAGCTCGTCCCTTTCAGAACCGATACAAAGTTTATGGGTACATGTACATGTGGACTTACTACTACTATTTAGCATTTCTATAGTGCTACAAGGCGTACGCAGCGCTGCACAAACATAGAAGAAAGACAGTCCCTGCTCAAAGAGCTTACAATCTAATAGACAAAAAAAGTAAGCAAATCAAATCAATTAATGTGAACGGGAAAGAAGAGAGGAGGGTAGGTGGAGGCAGGTGGTTACAAGTGGTTACGAGTCAAAAGCAATGTTAAAGAGGTGGGCTTTCAGTCTAGATTTAAAGGTGGCCAAGGATGGGGCAAGACGTAGGGGCTCAGGAAGCTTATTCCAGGCGTAGGGTGCAGCGAGACAGAAGGTGCAAAGTCTGGAGGCAGTAGTGGAGAAGGGAACAGATAAGAAGGATTTATCCATGGAGCGGAGTGCACGGGAAGGGGTGTAGGGAAGGATGAGTGTGGAGAGATACTGGGGAGCAGCAGAGTGACTTCAAACTTACCTTCATTCTTTTGAAAATTTCCTCATGTCTTATGATATTGAATTTCGTTTTCATATCCCCTTCCCCTCACACAATCTAATTTTCAAACCCACCTATACATACGCATTGATACCTAATACCCCCCCCCCCCAAAAAAAAATGTTCCATATCACAAATGCTTATTACACAATAATTAGTGCCGTACGTTATTTCTTAATGAGTTAAGAAAGGATGGCTATTCTGGTGGGTAGTGGCTTTAAAACATTTTTCCAGATCTGTAAAATGATTAATGACTGTTTTGTTGTTTTAGTATTCAACAACAGAAGATGGTGAATTTTCCAGTTTATCAATTGTGGGGATATCCTCTAAGAACGTTCATAGTTTTCATTGCATTTCAATAAATCCAGTGGTGCTCCATCAGACTCTCAGACGAGCTATAATGATTGGCAAAATATAATAGAAAATAATTATATAATAATAATGACAGCTACAATAATAATTTAAAGTGTAATGTAGAGGTAAGATATGACGGAATATGCACCTATAGATCGGGATCAGGATGTATGGTGAAATGTTTGCTTGAGACTTTCAGCATTGAGAGCTGGAAAGAAGCTAAGAAGCTAGCAAAGATGTATGGCTTTTAATAAAAACAGCTGCTTGGGGTCTGGGATGACGCACAGGTGAGTGTGAATACCAACTGCAAGTGGATAGAGTGATTAGGGCAGGAAATGAAGAGGGATCGCCTTGACTGCCTTAGTTTGAGGTAATCATAATATTGTCAGTAAAAACAAGGGTCCACCTCAAGCATAAGAGACCAATATCGGTGCCTGGAAGACATTCCCTTAACCCTGTTTCTGGTACGTTTGTGAAGCCTTTCCTGTGTGAATGGAGTTCCTTTTCATTTTAATGTTTTTGGGGTGTTTTTGGTTTTTTTTTTGGTTTTTAATGGTGTGTCGCCTTGTCTTGGCTAGTCCAATTATGGTGATTAATCAAATTTCGTAAATAAATATAAACATAAACATTCTGTTCTACACCATCCAGAGGAAAAGCAGAGCTGGTCCCAAGTGAGTTTACTAAACAAACTCCAGCCAAAGCTCTAGGCAGGGGCGGAGCCATACCTCAAGCAGGGGCGTAGCCAGACACCCAATTTTGGGTGGGCCTGGGCCCAAGATGGGTGGGCAAAAGAACTCCGCCCTGTCCCACAAGTGATTTGGTCTCTCCCTCTCTCTCCTGCATGCCATATGGTTTCTCAAACATCCCCCTCCCCCGCATACCTGTCAAATAGCAGATTTTCATCGGCAGCGAGCAGCAACTAATACACACTGCTCGTGTTGGCCCCACAGCCTTCCCTCTGATGCAACTTCCTTTTTACATCAGATGGAAGGCTGTGGGGCTAGTGTGAGCAGTATGTATCAGTCGCTACTCGCTGCAGGCGAAGATGTGCTATTTACAAGGTATGCAGGAGGAACAGTTGTTGGGAGTTTTCGGCTGGTGGGGCTTGGGCAACCCTGCCAGCCACATCATAGGTGTGCTACTACTGGGTAGGCCTCAGCCCAAAATGAGTGGGCCTGGGCCCACCCGGGCCCACCCTTGGCTACGCCACTGACCTCAAGGTGGGAGGGAGCCAGAGCCCAAGGTAGGGGGGCACATTTTGGTTACCGCCTTGACATGGCATAAGTGGACATGCCTACATGTTAGCATGTAAATACGCCCTTATTCTAGTATTTTGTAGCAGATTCTGGGTGCCCCTATGCTGTTTACAGAATTTGTGCTCAATGCGCTGCAGTTTGGAACCTAAATTTTGCCCTGGAAGGGTTTACAATCTAATTTTGTGTTTGAGGCAATGGAGGGTTAAGTGACTGGCCCAAGGACACAAGGAACAGCAGTGGTATTTGAACGCTGGCTTCCCCGGCTCTTAGCCCACTGCTCTAACTGCAAGGCTATTCACTCCTACAGCAGCGAACCAGAGGCTATTAAATGTACTGGTTAGGGATGTCTCCCCAGACGCAGGGCATGCTTAAACTAGACTCCTGGAGCTTGAAAGAGTATATATATTTTTTAAAAAGTTTCCTAGATCTGTTTGTATTTACCTTTGCTGCTCCTAGTTTGTCACTGCTAATAGGATTAATAGGACAACTCCGCACACACTCTTTTCATCTATATTTGTACTGCACCCATCGCTTGCCATTGTTGAAAACAGGATGTTGAGCTCGCTGGGTCTTCGGTCTGTTGCAGTCTGGTGGTTTTTGTGATATCAATGCGTTCATACAAATGCTTTGAAGCTCCTTTGCTGTTTTAGTCTGTCTGCTGTTTTCCTTTCCGGCCAGCTTATGCACAGTTCTGACTTGCCAGTGCCCAATTGAATACAAAGTACTTTTCCATTTGATGACTTTACATTTGACATGAAGATACCTTGGGGACCACTTTCAAATGAAAACGCTAGTGGAAGAACAAATCCTTTTTGATGTATTGCCATTGGTCCAAACGCTGCTGTTGAGGTGGTTTGTGGCTGGCCAAATTCTTGATGCACTCCAAACTGAAAAAATCTTCAATATGTGGCATCTTTTTTGCATTAAAAAAAATATTCATGTAAGACTGTCTCTTTTGTGTATGGTGTACAGCGCTGCGTATGCCTTGTAGCGCTATAGAAATGATAAATAGTAGTAGTAATGTAGAAGCCTGCCCTTGCAGAACAGCAACACGGTCGCGCAGGCTTCTGTTTCTGTGAGTCTGACGTCCTGCACGTACGTGCAGGACGTCAGACTCACAGAAACAGAAGCCTGCGCGGCTAAATTGCTAATCTACATGGAATGTTGCTAGTGGAGGAGTAGCCTAGTGGTTAGTGCAGTGGAACATGGAATGTTGTTACTATCTGAGATTCTGGAATGTTGCTATTACTTGAGATTCTACATGGAATGTTGCTTCTATTGGAGATTCTGTTGCTACTATTTGAGATTCTAGATGGAATGTTGCTATTCCACTAGCAACATTCCATATTTAGACTGTGAGCTCTTTGAGCAGGGACTGTCTTTTTTGTGTATGGCGTACAGCGCTGCGTATGCCTTGTAGCGCTATAGAAATGATAAATACCGTGTTTCCCCGAAAATAAGACACTGTCTTATATTAATTTTTGCCCCCCAAAATGCGCTAGGTCTTATTTTCAGGGGCTGTCTTATTTTTCGGGGAAACATCGGGGTTGGATCGGGGTTGGCCCGCCCTCCGTCGCTCCCGGAACTAACCTTAAACGCCTCCTTTCACCTTCGCAGCAAGCAGCAGCAGGGCAGGCCACTTCTTCCTTCCGTGTCCCGCTCTCGCCTGACATAACGTCCACGAGGGCGGGGCACGGAAGGAAGGAGAGGTCTGCCCTCCTGCTGCGAAGGTGAAAGGAGGCGTTTAAGGTTAGTTCCGGGAGCGACGGAGGGTGAGTGGAGGGGGGGCCCGGCGACCTCGGGTGGGGGGGCGGCCCGGGGGCGGCCTTGTCCGGCTCTCAGCGGCCCTGCTTTCAAACAAAAATTTGCTAGGTCTTACTTTCGGGGGAGGCCTTATATCTACCAATTCAGGAAAACCTCTACTAGGTCTTATTTTCAGGGGATGTCTTACTTTCGGGGAAACAGGGTAGTAGTAGTAGTAGTAGTAAGAATGCTCTCAAAAGAAAAAGTTTTGATATTTTTTCATGTTAACCTTCAAATCAAAACTTTTATTTTAAGAAAGATTGAGGGGAAAAAAAAGTCATGAAATCACAACACTTTCTGCTTTATTTTCACCAACTCTAGCACTTATATAGGGGTGAGATAGAAACTGGGAAGACAGAAGCTCTGCATTTATATCCAGGGCAAGTTCAGCCTGGACACTGGCAGTGAACGACTGTCCATTGATGTGCTGCAGAACGGCCAGAGGTTGTGAAGGATTTGGGGGTTCACAATGGAGCAACTTTACATCATGGGAGCCCTATGATGAAAAATATTACCCAGCACTATATTTGACTCTTTTCTCTATTCAGCACTAATAGGACCACCCTAAGGGTGACTTTTCACTTTACGTTAATTCTGGTCGGGAATTCATGTGAGATCTAATTTCCAATGTTGGCATCGCATGAAGGTACGATTTCCTTTTAGTTCATTGCATCCAAAATCTACTTCATGCAAATTATGGAAGCAATGTTTTGATCTTTTAAGTAATCCAGCTCTAAAGTGAAGAGGTAGCATTGGTAAATTTCCCCAGCTCCCTGCCTGTGGTACTAGGTCTGGCCATAAGATTTACCTTAGAACCTTCTTTCCACCGTTTGGGGATTGCAATGACGACTCTGCCCTCAGCTAGTTAATGTCCCCTAACAAAGCACTAACCAGGTGCACTGTGTGAAGAGCTACAAGCAAAAAGGAGGTGATCTAGGGAGTAAGTGGGGGACCTACCAAGGATCCCTCTACAACTGCTGCAATAGGAAATTTATATGAATCATCCTGATTTCAAAATTCACAGAGCCATATCTCTGAGTTTTTATTCTATAAATGCCAAACATATCACGCAATACGCATGTAGATTTAAGCAATCTGTTATAGAATAAGAGGATTTATGTATAAATGTGCATGTCAGTGTATCAGTGTGTGAACCTTTTCCCAGCTATATGCATAGAAACCAACTTTATAAAAGAATCAGGGGTGTCAACTCCACCTGGTCACTTGCTCAAGCACCCCTCTACTCACAGAGCTGGCGTATACGTTTCTATCTAATGTCAGCTATCATATACCAGCGGCATAGCTACGAGGGGGCCACGGGGCCTGGGCCCCCTAAAATTGGCTATGGGGCTCCCGGTTTGGCTGGCAGGGGTTCCCAACCTCTGCCAGCTGAAGTGTTTGTCCCTCACTGGTCTCGCTGCATTGCCTACCCTGCTCTTTTCAGTTGCGCCGTGCACGCTCGTTTTAGTGAAACTGAGCACGCGTGACACTCCGTAAAAGGACCCCTTTACGCTCTGTTGCCTCAGGTAGAAACTTAAGGTAACAGTCAGTATTTTTTTTTGGCCACCACCAGCATAATGCCCAATGCTGGACCATATCTGGAGAAGAGACGGCTGAGGGGAGACATGATAGAGGTATATAAAATAATGAGTGGAGTGGAACAGGTGGATATGAAGCGTCTGTTCACACTTTCCAAAAATACTAGGACTAGGGGGAATGTGATGATACTACAGTGTAGTAAATTTAAAACAAATCGGAGAAAATTCTTCTTCACTCAACGCGTAATTAAACTCTGGAATTCGTTGCCGGAGAACGTGGTGAAGGCGGTTAGCTTGGCAGAGTTTAAAAGGGGTTAGACGGTTTCCTAAAGGGCAAGTCCATAAACCACTACTAAATGGACTTGGGAAAAATCCACAATTCCAGGAATAACATGTATAGAATGTTTGTGCGTTTGGGAAGCTTGCCAGGTGCCCTTGGCCTGGATTGGCTGCTGTCGTGGACAGGATGCTGGGCTCGATGGACCCTTGGTCTTTTCCCAGTGTGGCATTACTTATGTATTTATGTACCAGCATTGAATATTCAGGTTTGTGTGGTCGGCTATCCCTTTTCCTGTTAAGTGTGATATTCAGCACTTAGGTACCCTTTTACTAAGCCACGTAAGCATCTACGCACACCCAACATGCGCCAAAATGGAGTTACCGCCTAGCTACCATATGGCTCATGGTAATTTCATTTTTGGCAGGTGTCCGATACGCATGCCTGAAAAGTATTTTCGGACGTGTATATCAGACGCGTGCCAAGTGGCATTTGACGTGCGTAGGTCATTACCCTCCAGTTACCTCATGAGTCTTTACTGCTAGGTCAATGGCTGGCGATAGTGTCGCAGACCCAAAATGGACACACGGCAATTTTGATTTTGTCGCACGTCCATTTTCAGCAACAATTTTTAAAAAAAGGCCTTTTTTTACAGGTTCCCTGAAAAATGGACCACTTAAACACCTAAGTGAATCTGGGTAAAGATAGGACTGAGTTTTACGTGGTCCACTTTGTCCGGCTAAGCTTCTTGTCTTTCCTCCTAAACCCACCTCTCCTCTTCCCCCATTCTCTATATCTGTGGATAACACTCTCATCCTCCCTGTGTCATCAGCTCATTATATTCGACTCCTCTCTCTCTCTCCTTCTTTGCACATATCCAACAGACTGCTAAAACCTGTCATTTCCTTCTCTGTAATATCACCAAATTTGTCCTTTCCTTTCTGAGCACACTACCAGAACCCTTATCCATACTCTTATCACCTCTTGCTTAGACTATTGCAACTTGCTTCTCACAGGTCTCCTACTAAGCCATCTCTCTCCCCTTCAATCTGTTCAAAATTCTGCTGTACAACTTATATTCCGTCAGTGTTGCTATGCTCATATTAGCCCGTTCCTGAAGTCATTATGGCTTTGGTTTTGTTATGTTGCTGCGTTCAGGTACCTAAGTTGAATCAGTAGGATATCCCTTTTCGAACAGGTTGGTCTTTAGTGATTTCCAGAAGCTAAGGTGGTTGTACGTTGTTTTATGGTTTTCGGTAGTGCATTCCACAGTTGCGTGCTTATATAGAAGTTGGATCCGTAAACTAAACATGACCAAGACTGAGCTTCTTATCTTTCCTCCTAAACCAACCTCTCCTCCTCCCCCATTTTCTATTTCTGTGGATAACACTCCCATCCTTCCTGTCTCATCAGCTCATAACCTTGGGGTCATCTTTGACTCCTCCCTCTCCTTCTCTGCGCATATTCAACAGACTGCTAAAATCTGTCATTTCTTTCTCTATAATATCAGCAAAATTCGCCCTTTCCTTTCTGAGCACACTACCAGAACCCTCATCCACACTCTTATCACCTCTCGCTTAGACTATTGCAACTTGCTTCTCACAGGTCTCCCACTTAGCCATCTCTCTCCTCTTCAATCTGTTCAAAATTCTGCTGCATGACTAATATTCCGCCAGTGTCGTTGTGCTCATATTAGCCCTCTCCTCAAGTCACTTCACTAACTTCCTATCCATTTCTGCATACAGTTCAAACTCCTCTTATTGACCTATAAGTGCATTCACTCTGCAGCTCCTCAGTACCTCTCCACTCTCATCTCTCCCTACATTCCTCCCCAGGAACTCCGTTCACTGGGTAAATCTCTCTTATCTGCACCCTTCTCCTCCACTGCTAACTCTAGACTCCGTTCCTTTTATCTTGCTGCACCCTATGCCTGGAATAGACTTCCTGAGCCGGTACGTCAAGCTCCATCTCTGGCCGTCTTCAAATCTAAGCTAAAAGCCCACCATTTTGATGCTGCTTTTAACTCCTAACTCTTGTTCACTTGTTCAGAACCCTTATTTTATCATTCTCACTTTAATATTCCCTTATCTCTTGTTTGTCCTGTTTGTCTGTCCTAATTAGATTGTAAGCTCTGTCGAGCAGGGACTGTCT
Organism: Microcaecilia unicolor; assembly: GCF_901765095.1. Lineage (NCBI taxonomy): Eukaryota > Metazoa > Chordata > Amphibia > Gymnophiona > Siphonopidae > Microcaecilia > Microcaecilia unicolor. The sequence goes on along the minus strand of NC_044040.1, from coordinate 196,713,332 downwards.
CTTTATGTTCAAGTGTACAGCGCTGCGTACGTCTAGTAGCGCTATAGAAATGATAAGTAGTAGTAGTAGTAAATTGATTTGTACTTGAGTCCTTTGCAGCTAGGGTAGTGAAGATTTAAGTATGTTCGGGATGGGCCGGTTATGTTTCTGGTTGGCAGGTCTATAAGGTCGGTCATATAATTTTATGGACTAGGGTGCAGACTTTGAAAGTTATACGTTCCTTGATTGGGAGCCAATGCAGTTTTTCTCGGAGAGGTTTGGCACTTTCGAATCATGATTTTCCAAATATAAGCCTGGCTGCTGTGTTTTGAGCGGTCTGTAGTTTCTTTATGAGTTGCTCTTTGCATCCCACATAAGTTCCATTGCAGTAGTCTGCATGGCTTAGTACCATTGATTGTATTAGGTTACGGAATGTTGCCCTCGGGAAGAATGGTTTCACGCGTTTGAGTTTCCACATTGAGTGGAACATTTTCTTAATTATGGCGTTAACTTGGCTCTCGAGTGTAAGGTTCCGGTCGATTATGACACCGAGGATTTTCAGGCGATCTGAAATAGGGAGAGTGTGGTCTGGGGGGACTAAGTTTGTGGGTATGTTCATGTTATATTGGGATGACAGGATGAGGGAGTGTGTTTTTTCTGTATTGAGTTTTAGTTGGAATGCATTTGCCCATGAGTTCATGGTGTCCAAGCCGAGGTTGATCTCGTTGGTGATTTCTGTCAGATCATGTTTGAAGGGGGTGTAAATTGTAACGTCGTCTGCATAGATGAATGGGTTAAGGCCCTGGGTGGATAAAGACTTGGCTAATGGGGTCATCATCAGGTTGAAAAGGATCGGTGATAGTGGTGACCCTAGAGGTACTCCGCAGTCTGCTTTCCACGGTGCTTTCCCACCTTATTAATCCCCTTATCCCTTATTTGTCCTGTTTGTCTGGCCTGATTAGATTGTAAGCTCTATAGAGCAGTGACTGTTTCTTCATGTTCAAGTGTACAGCGCTGCATATGTCTAGTAGTGTTATAGAAATGATTATTAGTAGTTAACCTAGGTGGTTAAGTGCTAACTCCGCCTCCAGACTGCCCACAAAATAGCAGCTACGGTTTTGGCAGTTAGTGCTGATATTCAATGACATTATCACATGAATAGCCCTGCACAAGCAATTCAACTGGATGGTTAAAACACTTTCAATATTGATCCTGTAGATTATAAACCCTCCAGAGTTAGGAAAATACCTACTGTACTTGAATGTAGCTTATCTTAAACTACTGAGAAAGGTATGAGCTAAATCCAAAATATCTAAATAAGAGAATTTTATTTTTCTTTACGATCATCGTACATTTTTTCAGGGTCTACTCTGTCCTATACACTTCCTTCACAAAAAGTATTTGTTTTTCTTCCATGTCCACTAGGTGGCAGTGAGAACTTTTGCATGGGTAGTACTTGACTTACTTTGGGGCAAGTCCCTTATATTTTCCCTCTGACTAGTGTGCAAGCCAAAGGCGATTAAATACATCAAGTAAAAGGACTCAGGCAAAGCACGTTCTATTTTAAAACTGCAAAATATAAACGCTCTAGAAAGGAAAACAGTTTCTTTTATTTTACTATTCAGTTGGAAAAATAATATACCAAAACAGTGTGCTCAGAAGCAGCATGCGCACATAGCCAAACGGCTACAAAATATAATGGCTAGCAGGCTTATTCAAGAGTCTACTGCTTTAATCATCACTCTCCCCTCTATGTTCACATACATTTTCATGTAGCAAAAGAGAGGGGCCAAAAGTATATAAACAAAAAAAAACAAAAAAAAAGAAGCACAAATGGGCCTTGAAGCTGGAACATAAGTACATAAGTATGGCCATACTGAGACAGACCAAAGGTCCATCAAGCCCAGCATCCTGTTTCCAACAGTGGCCAATCCTGGCAAGATCCCAAAAAAGTACAAAACATTTTGTACTGCTTATCCCCAGAAATAGTGGATTTTCCCCAAGTCCAAATTAATAATGGCCTATGGACTTTTCCTTTAGGAAGCCGGCCAAACTTTTTTTTTAAACTCTGCTAAGCTAACCGCCTTTACCACATTGTCTGGCAACGAATTCCAGAGTTTAATTACACGTTGAGTGAAGAAAAAGTTTCTCCGATTCATTTTAAATGTACTGCTTTGTAGCTTCATCGCACGCCCCTAGTCCTAGTATTTTTGGAAAGCGTAAACAGACGCTTCACATCTACTCGTTCAACTCCACTCATTATGATGAGTCCTTTAATTGTGCCTGCCTCAGGGGTCAAATAGAAACTAGTAATTTCTCCAAGAGGGTACCAAAATTCCAAAAGGTCCTTCAAGACAGAACTGCATAAAAGATGGCAAAAAATTGAGTCATCATTGTATATAGACACACTCGGTTTTTTGCCATCTTGTACTTATGCTTTTTGTACCAAGACACTTCTCACAGGCTCTTAAAATAAGTTGCAGATCATTCTGCTCACAGCAAAGGGAAGAAACAGGCATGAAATCCTCACTAAAGGAGCCCTTTCACAAAGGCACGTTAGACCCTAAGCTCATGCAGCATGCCAAAATGAGACTACCGCCAGGTTACTCTGCTCCCTGGTGGTAATTTCAAACTTGCTGAATGCCCTTAATGCCTGGATGATTTATTTATTTATTTCCTCCCACGTGTGCCGTTTCCGGCAGTAATCGGCACTTGACTTGCGCTGACTGGTCACAGCACATGTAGCGTTTGAGCCCTTACTGCTAGATCAATGGGTGGCATTAGGGGCTCAGGCCGGTTTTGGGCACACGCTGGTTTCAGTTATACCTTGGATCCTTTTCCCACCCCATTAAAAAAAAAAGCCTTTTTTGCAGCTGCGGTAAAAACTGGCCCGGCGTGCACTCAATACACACACCTACACTACCGCAGGCTTAGTAAAAGGGCCCCTAACACTACTGCAGAATGTCTGAGCTAACCTTTTACACCTCCTCAAACCTGGCGTTAAAGCCCCTGTGTTTTGCCCAGCCTTTTGGTTTTTGCACACTTCTCTTCATCTGCGCTGAACAGCAATAAGCCTTGTTTCCGTAAATTTAAAGGTGTTGTGCACTGGTGTGTTTATGTGTGTGGCGCAATATCTGTTTTTGCACAGGGGGTTCACAAATTTTGTGTCCTAAAACTTTTAGGGGTTCTTTTATTAGGGTGCGCCGAAGACTGGACTGCGCTAGTGTAGGCGCGTGTTTTGGGTGCGCGCAGATCCATTTTTCAGCACGCCTGTAAAAAAGGCCTTTTTAAAAAAATTTTGCCGAAAATGGACGTGCGGCGAAATCAAAATTGGCGTGCATCCATTTTGGGTCCGAGACCTTACCGCCAGCCATTGACTTAGCAGTAAGGTCTCACACGTTAAACTGTGCGGTAATCGTCTACGCTCGTAGAATGACTATTCCTGCCTGGTTTTAGCCGCGTGCCAGAAAATAAAAATTATTTACCGGCATGCATAGCACACCCATACCGCAAGGGCAACACGGTAGCCAGGCGGTAACTCCAAATTGACCCGCATTGGGTGCACGTAGGCGTCTATGCGGCTTACTAAAAGGGCCCCTTAACCAGTGCGCAAAGCATAATGTACTTTTCTGCAACAGAGCCTCCGAGAACCAGGAAGATTGAGTAGTTTTCAACTAGCTCCTTTACCCAGATAAATAGCTTTTGGCGATCCCTCACTAGGCTTATAACCCCCCCCCCCCCCCCACCCGAATTAGAATGATCTATTTTACTGTTGGTTCCTTTGGAGTAATATGCTTTTTTTCCCCCACCCTCCTCTGTTCCGCTGTTCAGTGCTGACCTTGGTGACTGCTTTCATTTGATACATTGTATATCTTGGACCGTCCTTCCTCATCTCTTTGTTTACACGTATGTGGGGACAGGAGGTTCACTGTAACCCACAGGCCACAGACTTTAAGTCTCCACATCCACTTATAATCTCTGCTCTCCGGTCATGATTCAGTCCTTTTCAATTGAAAAGTCAAGAGAGAAAAGTTTTTAATATTGCACAATGCAGTGGTGTTAAACACACGACAATTTTCAAAACTGACCACACTGAATAACTACAAAACAAAGCAATGCAAAGCTGCACAACCAGATAATTCAAATTAAGCACTCTTCGTTAATAGCATTCAAAAAAGAAAAAAATAAATAAAACAAAACCAAGACAACATCATAAGCACATCAGCATCAACATACTGGGACAGACTGAAGGTCCATCAAGCCCAGTATCCTGTTTCCAACAGTGGGCAATCAAAGTCACAAGTACCTGGCAAGATCCTACTACTACTACTACTACTACTTATCATTTCTATAGTGCTACTAGACGTACGCAGCGCTGTACACTTGAACATGAAGAGACAGTCCCTGCTCGACAGACAAACGAGATAAGGGAATATTAAAGTGAGGATGATAAAATAAGGGTTCTGAACAAGTGAATAAGGGTTTGGAGTTAAAAGCTGCATCAAAAAGGTGGGCTTTTAGCTTAGATTTGAAGACGGCCAGAGATGGAGCTTGACGTACCGGCTCAGGAAGTCTATTCCAGGCATATGGTGCAGCAAGATAAAAGGAACAGAGTCTGGAGTTAGCGGTGGAGGAGAAGGGTGCAGATAAGAGAGATTTACCCAGTGAACGGCGTTCCCGGGGAGGAATGTAGGGAGAGATGAGAGTGGAGAGGTACTGAGGAGCTGCAGAGTGAATGCACTTATAGGTCAATAAGAGGAGTTTGAACTGTATGCGGAAACGGATAGGAAGCCAGTGAAGTGGCTTGAGGAGAGGGCTAATATGAGCATAACGACACTGGTGGAATATTAGTCGTGCAGCAGAATTTTGAACAGATTGAAGAGGAGAGAGATGGCTAAGTGGGAGACCTGGGAGAAGCAAGTTGCAATAGTCTAAGCGAGAGGTGATAAGAGTGTGGATGAGGGTTCTGGTAGTGTGCTCAGAAAGGAAAGGGCGAATTTTGGTGATATTATAGAGAAAGAAACGACAGATTTAAGCAGTCTGTTGAATATGTGCAGAGAAGGAGAGGGAGGAGTCGAAGATGACCCCAAGATCCTAGAAGAATAAAACAGATTTTATGCAGCAGTGGAAGGCAAAAATACCCCTCACGTAGGGGAAAAAGCTCAGCTTGAAATATTTAAGGATCCATTTAAGTATAAGGACCCTTTTACTAAGCTGCGCTGTAGGCGTACTAGCGTTTTTAGCACACGCTAATGCTATTCCTATGGTTATCTCTAGCATTAGCACATGCTAATTTTTAGCGTGCGCTAAAAACACTAGCGCACCTTAGTACAGGGCCCTAACTCTTTGTATAGTATATAAAATAGTGTAGGCTATACATTTTTATAACACGTGAACCTTATCTGACCACATTAACTCCTTGTACCTGTTTCTGTGCTGGAGATGACGAACATCTCTATGGTACAATGTAAGCCACATTGAACCTGCAAAAAGGTGGGAAAATGTGGGATATGAATGTATCAAATAAATAAATAAAATGTGGTAGATAAAATTGAGCAAATAAACATTTTGTGCTATTGGTGGAAGGATCTGTCACTCTCATTATTTGGAAGAGATGCCCCGATAAAAATGGTAAAGCTTCAAAGTTGTTAGAGCAGATTTTTCTGCTTCTTGTAAATAAAAACATACTTTAAAATACACATACATAGTTGACCTTTTATATCCTTTCATTCAATTCCTATTCCTTTTTCAGTCAAAATTTCACATATTTTGAAAAGGTGCATATATGTCCCCACCCGTAACCTCCGCTCTCAGGACAAATCACTTCTATCTGTACCCTTCTCCACCACCGCCGCTAACTCCAGACTCCGCCCCTTCTGCCTCGCATCACCTTATGCCTGGAACAGACTTCCCAAGCCCATACGCCATGCGCCCTCCCTGCCCATTTTCAAGTCCTTACTCAAAGCCCATCTCTTCTCCCTTGCTTTTGGCGCCTAGCCACTCTACACTGACTACATAGCTTGTTACCTTTAGATTGTAAGCTCTCTTGAGCAGGGACCATCCTTCCCCATGTTTAAACTTGTACAGCGCTGCGTAACCCTGGCAGTGCTATAGAAATGCTAAGTAGTAGTAGTAGTAGTATTTTGGCTATGGAGGGAAATTTTCAGCCTGGGGAATTTATCTGGGCAATTGCTTAGTAACCCAGATAAATGACTTTGAAAATCATCCTCTCAAGAAGATCAGCCCAAAAAGAACACCAGTGGATACCAAAGAAAGGAGCAAATGCTTTTCTCCAAGAACCGCAGAGGTTTCGCAGGGAGTAAGGAGGCTTTTCTTTGATCCTTACACTCTGAATGTTTCATACAATCCTTCTTTGCTTTGTGTCCCTCATGTGCTGTTTGTAACTGTAACAATTCCATCCCAAGAAAGTGGCAACATTAGACCAGCAAGCCTCAGGGGCTCTGGGAACAATAGCCTTTGTGCTGTGTGTCTTAAAGTTCCCTGATCTTCCCAACAAGTGAACTCTAGGCATGTTGAGGATAAGGCAAAAAAAAAAAAAAGAGAAAAATACTCTTTCAAATCACTTTTTTTCCTCACTTCAGGTCTGGAATGCCACATATTTTGCTGGAGGCCTTCATTTTCTGCCAGTCTTAGAAAGGAAAAAAAAATATTAATGGAAAAAGATTTGCATAAATCACCTAAATTAAAATAATAATAATAATAATAAAAGACCGTCTGACTTTACCCTAAGGCTTTCATTTGATGATTGGGGAAGACCTTCTCTTTTCTCTGCATTGTTTACAATTTTAATAGAAGGATTAAAAATGTCAGCTGGAAACTGGCTATAATTACAAAGACATTACTGAGGGCAGATGGCTCCAGTCTTTTGTCCTTCTAGACACTGAAAATCCAGTAAAGGTTGCTACATATATATGTTGCAGTACATGCTGGGATTGAGTTGTTACCCTTTACTGGTTATCCTGCAGATTTTGGACAGACTTTGGCGTATCGATACAATGGCTTAGAACCAGCAAAGAACAACATATGTAAATTAGTCATTATAGGAGAAATATAATGGTGATAATAATAATACAATTACAGTTTATTTATAAACCCAAACATTGCATCCTATGGCCTAAGCTATGCTTCCATAGACATATATGGGTATGCGATTTGTGTTACAAGACGTATGAGGAGAGACTTGCTGAACTAAACATGTATACTCTGGAGGAAAGGAGAAACAGGGGTGATATGATACAGACGTTCAAATATTTGAAAGGTATTAATCCGCAAACGAACCTTTTCCGGAGATGCGAAGGCGGTAGAACGAGAGGACATGAAATGAGATTGAAAGGGGGCAGACTCAAGAAAAATATTGTGAAGCATTTTTTCACGGAGAGAGAGGTGGATGCTTGGAATGCCCTCCCGCGGGAGGTGGTGGAAATGAAAACGGTAACGGAATTCAAACATGCGTGGGATAAACATAAAGGAATCCTGTTCAGAAGGAATGGATCCTAAGGAGCTTAGCCGAGATTGGGTGGCAGAGCCGGTGGTGGGAGGCGGGGCTGGTGGTTGGGAGGCGGGGATAGTGCTGGGCAGACTTATAGGGTCTGTGCCAGAGCCGGTGGTGGGAGGCAGGGATAGTGCTGGGCAGACTTATACGGTCTGTGCCAGAGCCAGTGGTAGGAGGCGGGGCTGGTGGTTGGGAGGCGGGGATAGTGCTGGGCAGACTTATACGGTCTGTGCCCTGAAGAACACAGGTACAAATCAAAGTAGGGTATACACAAAAAGTAGCACATATGAGTTTATCTTGTTGGACAGACTGCCGTCATCTACTATGTTACTATTACTATATAATGGGTCCATGTAGCTAAAGCCTTGAATGTGGTGTCATGTCAGGGTTCCTTCAAGTAGAGGTTAGGTTGGTGAGGTTAGTGGTGATCAATGTTCCCTCCAAGCTGTGCAGGTGCGCAATGGTGCACAATTTAAATTCCTCCTGTACACTGGTTGCCTGCATCCAGATTGTAAGCTCTTTGAGCAGGGATTGTCCTTCTATGTTAAACTGTACAGCGCTGCGTAACCCTAGTAGCGCTTTAGAAATGTTACGTAGTATTAGTTTGCTGAACCTATGTGAGGACTCCATCCACATGAATGTCTCCTGCAGCTCCATTCAGCCAAACCAGAGTGAGTCCTCCAGTTTACTTCCTGCAGTCCTGGAATGCAGTGAGGGGGAAAAGTTAGGAAGATTAACTACAATTAAATGGACTCCTGCAGACAAAGAGGAGGTAATGTACTGCTTCCTTTAAGCTACACACACTCCATTTAAATCAAGAGGATATACAAAGAGAGACCATCAAAAACTGGAAGAGAAATAGTTCCCCATGAAAAGCTGTAAAAACAAAAATAGTTCTTGCACACTTAAGATCGCTAATTTTAAAGATCAAAAGTAAAGAAGTACATAAGACATCTTTCAAAAATTGAGAGCTTCTGTGGAAAAATAGAAAGAGGAGACCTAGGAGGGAGGGAGTACCAGAAGAAATCTGTTCAGAACTCTGCGGCACATCTCATATTCCGCCAAAACCGATTTACTCATATCACCCCTCTCCTCAGGTCACTTCACTGGCTTCTGATCAGATACCGCATTCAATTCAAGCTTCTCCTTCTTACCTACAAATGCATTCAGTCTGATGCCCCTCACTACCTCTCTACCCTCATCTCCCCTTATGTTCCCGCCCGTAACCTCCGTTCACAGGACAAATCCCTCCTCTCTGTACCCTTCTCCAACACCGCCAACTCCAGGCTCCATTCATTCTGCCTCGCCTCACCCTATGCTTGGAACAACCTTCCTGAGCCCTTACACCAAGCCCCCTCCCTGCCCATCTTCAAGTCTTTGCTTAAAACCCACCTCTTCAATGCTGCGTTCGGCACCTCTTACCGTTCACTAAATCCAGACTGCCCCAATTTGACCGCCCCTATCGGACTGTCCGTTCACTTGTCTCTTAGATTGTAAGCTCCTTGAGCAGGGACCGTCCCTCTATGTTAAATTGTACAGCGCTGCGTAACCCTAGTAGCGCTTTAGAAATGTTAAGTAGTAGTAGTAGTAGAAAGATGTATGCAGAGGGAAAAAGAAGAGCCTTAGCAAGGAATAACAGAAGAAAGATCTGAAAAGGAGCTGGTGCACTGGGGAAAAGAGAAGATCTAGAAAGGAGTGCAAGATGAAGAATAAACGCTCAGAGAGAGAAAGAGAGGAGCAATCCGGAAGAAAGCATCAGTGGAAAAGTTGATAAAAGAGAAAGAGGAAGCTTGGAACAAAGTACTTGAAGGAAGGCTAAAATAGAGATGGAGAGAGGAGATCCAGAAATGCAAGAGAGTGAGATGAATGAAGGTCAGGCTAAATATTAACTGAAAAGAAAGAAGAAACATAGAAGGAAGAGTCAGAGGTAGCGTGATTAATGGTTGAGGGATACACCTATCTGAAAATAGATGAACAAGCTGAATTGCAGGAGAGGGGTAGATTACCCAAGTTGAATTCAACATCTTGAGTAAAGTGTACAATAAGTAATATGAATTGGATTAGAAATTGATTGACTGATAGACAAAAGAAGGTAGTGATAAATGGAATTTACTCAGAGGAGAGAATGATGAGTAGTGGAGTTCCTGGAGGATCAGTCCTGAAGCAAATTCTATTCAATATTTCTGTGAGTGATATTGCTGAAGGATTAGAAGGAATGGCATGAAAACTCAAATATATGTAACAGAATGGACACTTCTGAAGGCGTAGAAAACATAAGGAGTAATCTGTAAAAACTGGGTGACTGGTCTGATTAAATCTAAAGATATGTATGGAGGTTATCTCCTTTTTTAAACAAACTGAAAATATAGGAATTAAGGAGAAATCAAACCAAGAGCATCAATGCATCTGATTGTGGAAAACCTCAATGTTGTTTATTGAGGAAAAGGCCTCGAGAAGCCCCCAGCCTAAATATAGCTTCGGGGACTGGACTTCCTCATCATTGGCCAAAATGATGGAGAGAAAAAGTATTTTTCTCTCCTCATTAGGTTAACATACGGACCACAGAACCCTGGGGCAGGTTTCCGAAACGGCGGCCATCGTAGGTTGTGGTTGTGGTGTGAAGAAAGACCTGCACAAGCAAAAAATAATAATTTATGAAAGCTAAGTAACTTTGCTAAGTAATTTACTTTAATAGACAAGTTGTACAAAAGAGGTTTTTTGGCCAATGATGAGGAAGTCCAGTCCCCGAAGCTATATTTAGGCTGGGGGCTTCTCGAGGCCTTTTCCTCAATAAACAACATTGAGGTTTTCCACAGTCCGATGCATCGATGCTGACTGGTCTGATTGTCAGTTAAGTTTTAATGCAAAACATGCAGAGTGATGCAGAAATCCAAAGGGGGTGAGACGCTGATGTGCCCAGACCAGGAAATGAACCTCAGGATGATAATGTTGGATGATCTCAAGGCAGTGAATCAATGTGATAAGGTGGTGGTCAACACCAGAAAGAGACAGAGAGGTATAACCAGCTAAAAAAGGAGGTGAAAATGCCCTTGTACATGTCACTGGTGGGTTTTCACTTGGGGAACTGTGGTTAGTTTTGGTGGCTCTGTTTCAAGGACATGAAGAGGATGGAGGCAGCGCAAAGAAAAGCAACCAAAATACTGTGGAGTCTGCACTAGAAATATGAGAAGGATATCTAAGGATCTAAATATGTACAGTGAGGGAAATAAGTATTTGATCCCTTGCTGATTTTGTAAGTTTGCCCACTGACAAAGACATGAGCAGCCCATAATTGAAGGGTAGGTTATTGGTAACAGTGAGAGATAGCACATCACAAATTAAATCCGGAAAATCACATTGTGGAAAGTATATGAATTTATTTGCATTCTGCAGAGGGAAATAAGTATTTAATCCCTCTGGCAAACAAGACCTAATACTTGGTGGCAAAATCCTTGTTGGCAAGCACAGCGGTCAGACGTCTTCTGTAGTTGATGATGAGGTTTGCACACATGTCAGGAGGAATTTTGGTCCACTCCTCTTTGCACACATGTCAGGAGGAATTTTGGTCCACTCCTCTTTGCAGATCATCTCTAAATCATTAAGAGTTCTGGGCTGTCGCTTGGCAACTCGCAGCTTCAGCTCCCTCCATAAGTTTTCAATGGGATTAAGGTCTGGTGACTGGCTAGGCCACTCCATGACCCTAATGTGCTTCTTCCTGAGCCACTCCTTTGTTGCCTTGGCTGTATGTTTTGGGTCATTGTCGTGCTGGAAGACCCAGCCACGACCCATTTTTAAGGCCCTGGCGGAGGGAAGGAGGTTGTCACTCAGAATTGTACGGTACATGGCCCATCCATTCTCCCATTGATGCGGTGAAGTAGTCCTGTGCCCTTAGCAGAGAAACACCCCCAAAACATAACATTTCCACCTCCATGCTTGACAGTGGGGACGGTGTTCTTTGGGTCATAGGCAGCATTTCTCTTCCTCCAAACACGGCGAGTTGAGTTCATGCCAAAGAGCTCAATTTTTGTCTCATCTGACCACAGCACCTTCTCCCAATCACTCTCGGCATCATCCAGGTGTTCACTGGCAAACTTCAGACGGGCCGTCACATGTGCCTTCCGGAGCAGGGGGACCTTGCGGGCACTGCAGGATTGCAATCCGTTATGTCGTAATGTGTTACCAATGGTTTTCGTGGTGACAGTGGTCCCAGCTGCCTTGAGATCATTGACAAGTTCCCCCCTTGTAGTTGTAGGCTGATTTCTAACCTTCCTCATGATCAAGGATACCCCACGAGGTGAGATTTTGCGTGGAGCCCCAGATCTTTGTCGATTGACAGTCATTTTGTACTTCTTCCATTTTCTTACTATGGCACCAACAGTTACGTATGCCTTAGAGGAAAGGAGGGATAGGAGAGATATGATATACACACTTAAATATTTGAAAGGTATTAATAAACATATGAGCCAACCATATCCAGAGGAAGGGAAGCTGTACAACTAGGGAGTATGATATGAAACCAGATGGAGGTAGACTCACAAACAACGCAGGAAATATTTTTTCACAGAAAAGACTGTGAATGATTTGAATGCTCCCCCCCCCCCCCCCAAAAGGAAGGGATTGATCAGAAGTTGTTCACTTGTTTTTCTGTTTTTTTTTTTACCTAGTGTTCTTAATTGAAAACTGTTGGTTACATTTCATAAACTAGGTAAGGCTAGTTTGCATTCTGGGCATAGCAATCTAAAGAATTTTAGGCTGACACACAACAAACACCATCCTTTGAAAGTTGTACTCCCTGGGTCAGCTGAGGCTGGGGATGTCATAGAGACAACATTCAGAACCCTGGGGCAGAAGGGAGGGAATCACATCCATTGCTCAATAGTGACACCAACTGGCTGGACTCAGAGTTCATGTATGCTATGAACAGAGGGGAATCACAATCTGAGACCAGATGAAGATTCATTTCCTCAATGGATGGACTAAGTGGGGATTAAAAATAAGAGAAGTACCCTGAGTAGTGAAAATGATGAATTACCATAGCCCAAGTGAAGGTGGGTTCCAATTGAGTTGAAGCCCTGCAGCCATAGGCGCCCAGTATAAGAGGCTTGGACAGGCTAAGCCTCCCCTGCTGTGCTCTGAGAGGTTTAAATTGTTGATTTACCTCCATCCTCACAGCAGGAGCTGCAGTGAAAGCCCTCTAGCCTTGTGTAACCAATTTTAGAAATTGGTTTATGGTTTGTTTACCTTACTGCTGGGAGAGCAGGGGGAGGGGGGGTTGGCTGGGTTGCCAGGGAGATATTTAAGGAGGATGACTTCCTGACCTGCACTGAGAACAGATAGCAGCAGAATTGGACAACCAGACAACAATGGTAGAAAAGATCATTTTATTTTCATTATAGTGTTTGGAATATGTCCACTTTGAGAATCAGGTGCTCAACATTAAAAGTTTATATTTATTTACTTATTTATGGCATTTTATCCCACATTAAACATGAATTAGGGTGTTTTGTGGCTCTACATGAGAATTGTGATGATATGATCCCTTGTTTCATATTGTTGACGGTCTGCATTTTCCGTATGGGTGGTATATTGGTGTATTAGGTTCTGCCCAGTGTAATATTTATGGTACAGTAAGGTTCTGAGTGTGTTTTTGCACAAAGTTGTGCATAGTGTTTTGCAGTTGAGCGATTGTGCTTAGAATATGCTTTGAGCAACCACTTTATTCTTTGGCATATGATACATATCTAATATCTAAATTTAATAAAAGGTATTAATTGTGACTTTTATTTTTATTTATTTATTTTTTTCTGTGTGTTATCAGACAGTTATGGATTTAAGCTCCACCCCTGGCCCCACCCTAACCACGCCCCCTTTAGCCTCTCCAAACAGTTGGGCCACCGACCGCCTATGCCAGCAGCCCAGGACAAAAAACTACTGGGCTGGAAAAGTGTGATTATAAAGTTGTAGTTTTAGTTTAGAGTGGTCAGGGATTCTTCATTGAAAGTTATATGCTTTGCCAAGTGACAGATTAAATCTATTCCCTGCATAGGTTTCCTGTTTATTCATGTGCTGCTGGGTTGGAGCCTCTCTGTTGGATATAATTTCCATGGCAACATTTCTGTTATCATATGGGGGGTGAGGATTCACCAGGCTACAACAATGGCTTTCAACTCACACTAATTTAAAATTAATGCAATTTTATCACTGTTTATCTTTCCATTTAACCATGACATATAACACCTTATTAGAGCAAGGACACTCTATGCTTTTTTTAGGGAACAAGACCAGGAAACAGAATGAAACATGGTGTCTGTGATGCTTTATGAAGTGCTGATCTGCTGCATGCTAAGATTTCATACACAGGCAGTGGAGGTCGATTGGTGAGGGGACTTCAGTTCAATGCATTTAAGCATCATCTAGACCAGGGTTGTCCAACCTCGTTCCTTGAAAGCTGCAATCCAGTCAGGGTTTTGGGATTTCCCCAATGAATATGGGTGATATCTATTTGTACGCACTGCCTCCATTTTATGCAAACAGATCTCATGCATATTCATTGGGGAAATCCTGAAAACCTGACCTGGCAAGGGCCGAGGTTGGACACCCCTGATCTAAACAATGTTTGCTTGTGATTGGGCCCATTCCCTCCACTCCAAATTTTCATTATACCACTGAGGATTGGTGGGTGAACAATGTAAAAAGGGATTATTATTAGCATTTCTAAAGCGCTACCAGACGCACGCAGTGTTGAACACCTGACACAAAGAGAGACAGTCCCTGCTCAAAAGAGCTTACAATCTAAAAAATACAGACAGACAAGACAATTAAGGGTGAGGGAAATACTGGATGAGAAGTAACAAGGGGAGGGCAATTGAGAAGTGGCTAGGAGTCAAAAGCAGTGGTGAAAAAGTGGGTTTTCAGCATAGATTTGAAGACAGGTAGCAATGGAGCTAGACGTACAGGCTCAGGAAGTCAATTTCAGGCACAAGGTGCCGCGAGGGAAAAGGAACGAAGTCTGGAGTTAGCAGTGGAGGAGAAGGGGGACGACAAGAGAGATTTATCCAGTGAGCAGAGTTCACGGGGAGGAATGTAGGGAGAGATGAGAGTGGAGAAGTAATGGGGGGCTGCAGAATGGATGCATTTAAAGGTCAGTAAGAGAAGTTTGAACTGTATGCGGAAGCGGACAGGGAGCCAGTGAAGTGACTTAAGAAGTGGGCTAGTGTGGGTATAACGATTTTGGCGGAAAATAAGTCATGCTGCAGAATTTTGGACAGACTGGAGAGGAGAGAGATGGCTGAGTGGAAGACCAGTGAGAAGTAAATTGCAATAATCCAAGCGAGAGGTGACAAGGGTTTGGATAAGGGTTTTGGTAGCTTATTCAGAAAGGAAGGAGCGAATTTTGCTAATGTTGTAGATAAAGAAATGACAGGTTTTGGCGATCTGTTTTACCTGCTGGGGGGGGGGGGGTGCCGCGCGCCTGTTGGCTCCGAGTCCGCTCGTTCCCTGGCTGCTGCTCCCTCTGCCCCGGAACAGGAAGTAACCTGTTCCGCGCAGAGGGAGCAGCAGGGAGGGAACGAGCGGACTCGGAGCCAACAGGCGCACGGCACTCCCCCAGCGGCGTGCACCCGGGGCGGACCGCCCCCACCGCCCCCCCCTTGGTACGCCACTGCGTTACTTTTAGCGCAAGTTAAAAATTAGCATGCGTTAGCAATAGAGACAGCCATTATATTCCTATGGGTATCTCTATAAGTTTGTATGCCTACAAGTTTTAAAGTTCCAGAGACTATAGACAAACAACTTGCTATTTGTGAAGCTAATTTCAGACTGGAAAGGGTGGGGAGGGTCTAAATTAGTGTTAAATGTTGATAAACATTTCAGCTACAACCAAAGTGTTTTGCAGTAGCTTTTTTGAAGCACGTTTTCTATCAAATAAAGTTGGAAGTAAGTTAAATGATTTCCAGGGCTAATTATTTATTCTTTGACTGTCTGCTAATAATTTACCAGATATTTATCCCCTTTATGTGGCATCAATTCCTATAGGGAAAAAGCTTTTAAAAAAGGGGAAGAACCCCTATGAATGTATACAGATTAATTATTTATTAACAGACCAAAAAAAACAATAATGATAATTTTCTAAAAGCAATAAAATACAAAAATTAATTGCCTGATTCAATTACATACAGAAAAACGTTTGCAATACACGTGAAAATGTTGCCAGATTTGACACAGATTTGTGTCTTGGCGATAAACGCCCACCACAGGAGTCACAAGATCTGGCCAATACTGTGTCTGATTTGTGTATAGGCAAATATTGTCAATGAATCGGCATGTGTTGAGCCATAAGGCAGAACAATCTGCAAATCGCTTCAAGAATTCACAAACAGTCAAGCTGTGTCGAGTCTGGCAACATTTTCATGTGCACTGCAAACTTTTTTTTCTGTATGAAATTGAATCAGGCAATTAATTTTTGTATTTTATTTGTTTTAGAACATTTTTTTATCATCATTGTTTTTTTTGGTCTTTTAATGGTAATCAATAGAAATAAAACATGGAAAAGAAAATAAGATGATACCTTTTTTATTGGACATCACTTAATACATTTCTTGATTAGCTTTCGAAGGTTGCCCTTCTTCCTCAGATCGGAAATAAGCAAATGTGCTAGCTGACAGTGTATATAAGTGAAAACATTCAAGCATTACTATGACAGTAAAATAGACACCATTGGAGATTCTACATGGAATGTTGCTACTATTGGAGATTCTACATGGAATGTTGCTATTCCACTAGCAACATTCCATGTAGAAGGCTGCGCAGGCTTCTGTTTCTGTGAGTCTGACGTCCTGCACGTATGTGCAGGACGTCAGACTCACAGAAGCAGAAGCCTGCGCAGCCACATTGGTGATCCGCAAGGGCCGACTTCTACATGGAATGTTGCTAGTGGAATAGCAACATTCCATGTAGAATCTATAGAAGTCAAACAAAATAAAACATGGAAAAGAAAATAAGATGATACCTTTTTTATTGGACATAACTTAATACATTTCTTGATTAGCTTTCGAAGGTTGCCCTTCTTCCTCAGATCGGAAATAAGCAAATGTGCTAGCTGACAGTGTATATAAGTGAAAACATTCAAGCATTACTATGACAGTAAAATGGATACCATTGGAGATTCTACATGGAATGTTGCTACTATTGGAGATTCTACATGGAATGTTGCTATTCCACTAGCAACATTCCATGTAGAAGGCTGCGCAGGCTTCTGTTTCTGTGAGTCTGACGTCCTGCACGTATGTGCAGGACGTCAGACTCACAGAAGCAGAAGCCTGCGCAGCCACATTGGTGATCCGCAAGGGCCGACTTCTACATGGAATGTTGCTAGTGGAATAGCAACATTCCATGTAGAATCTATAGAAGTCAAACAAAATAAAACATGGAAAAGAAAATAAGATGATACCTTTTTTATTGGACATCACTTAATACATTTCTTGATTAGCTTTCGAAGGTTGCCCTTCTTCCTCAGATTGGAAATAAGCAAATGTGCTAGCTGACAGTGTATATAAGTGAAAACATTCAAGCATTACTATGACAGTAAAATAGATACCATTGGAGATTCTACATGGAATGTTGCTACTATTGGAGATTCTACATGGAATGTTGCTATTCCACTAGCAACATTCCATGTAGAAGGCTGCGCAGGCTTCTGTTTCTGTGAGTCTGACGTTTTGCAGTGCAGGACGTCAGACTCACAGAAGCAGAAGCCTGCGCGGTCACATTGGTGATCCGCAAGGGCCGACTTCTACATGGAATGTTGCTAGTGGAATAGCAACATTCCATGTAGAATCTATAGAAGTCAAACAAAATAAAACATGGAAAAGAAAATAAGATGATACCTTTTTTATTGGACATAACTTAATACATTTCTTGATTAGCTTTCGAAGGTTGCCCTTCTTCCTCAGATCGGAAATAAGCAAATGTGCTAGCTGACAGTGTATATAAGTGAAAACATTCAAGCATTACTATGACAGTAAAATAGATACAATTGGAGATTCTACATGGAATGTTGCTACTATTGGAGATTCTACATGGAATGTTGCTATTCCACTAGCAACATTCCATGTAGAAGGCTGCGCAGGCTTCTGTTTCTGTGAGTCTGACGTCCTGCACGTATGTGCAGGACGTCAGACTCACAGAAGCAGAAGCCTGCGCAGCCACATTGGTGATCCGCAAGGGCCGACTTCTACATGGAATGTTGCTAGTGGAATAGCAACATTCCATGTAGAATCTATAGAAGTCAAACAAAATAAAACATGGAAAAGAAAATAAGATGATACCTTTTTTATTGGACATCACTTAATACATTTCTTGATTAGCTTTCGAAGGTTGCCCTTCTTCATCTTTTAATAAATATAATAAATTTATGTATTTATTTGTTACATTTGTATCCCACATTTTCCCACATATTTGCAGGCTCAATGTGGCTTACATAGTACCGTAAAGGCGATCGCCAATTCCGGTATGAACAAATACAAAGTGATGTTGTGATAGAATAAAGATCATGTGTAAGAGACACACTGTAGACCCTATATAACATGGCTCAATATAGCGCAGCATGTGATCAAGGGGTGGACCCCTTTATTTCTATTTGCTATTACTTATTACTTATTATTCTTTGTTTCCCTCCCCCCCCCCCCCCCCCCACACCCCATATAACATAGATTCACTTATAATTCAGTCAAATATCTTGGACCCAAACATCAGCGTTATGGGCTACATTCTATATATGGTTCCTGAAAATTCCTTGTGGAAAAATAATACACCTAGGCATATTCCTTAAAGTATGCCTAAATTTTATAGAATAGGCTTAAATTTCCACATGGTATATAGAATTACATGCGCACCAAGGCCCCCTTTTACCGCAGCTGGTAAAAGGGAAGTCTCGCTTTCCTACGGGAAATGGCCAGGCAGCAAGTAAAGCACTTGCCATGGGGCCATTTCATGGGGGGGGAAGCCCTTACTGCCACCCATTGAGTTGGCGGTAAGGACTCCCACGTTAACCCGGTGGTAACCAGACAGCACGTGGATCTGCCCGATTACCAGTGGGTACACTCCGGTGCTACAAAAATAAATAAAATTTTGTAGCGCCAGAAATGACGGCACATTAGGGATGGGAAGTACCTCTGGGCTGCTGTGGTAGCCCGGCGGTACTTCCTGTATAGCGAGTGGTAAGCCCGCGTTGGACTTACCGCTGCTTAGTAAAAAGAGCCCTTATTGAATTGCTAAATCGCTGAAGGAATAATATTTAAGATTAAAAAATGGACATTGAAATGAATACTGATATGGAAATGAATATGAGTAATTTATTAAGAAAAAGATAAAATTTTTAATAAAAGCCAGGACCAATGAGGAAATGTGATGAGGTAGCCTAAGTATGTTTCATACACATACAGATGAAATACTAAAGATAAAGTCCACCTTCTGATGGTCCATAAAAAACTATTGAAGGGTGCTTTTTTTTTTAGTAAAGGACTGATACCGCAGGATACTTTTTACCACAGCTTAGTAAAAGTGTGCGGGTACACTGTTTCGGGGGTAAGGATACATGATTTTGAAAATAGGGCATGTTCTTGCAAAAAAATGTGCACGATTGATGGAACAGGGAAGAAAACCAAAATTTGGGAGATGTTCCCCCCCCCCCCCCCCCCCCCCCCCCCCCCGTCGTTCAGGTTAGAAATGACATGAAAAAAACACGGAAAATGCTGTTAGTATAGCCTATGTCATTTCAAATGAATGCATAGTCCTAATTGCGAGTTAGAAGGATTTGTTTTTCTCCAGGATCAATACAGGTATTAGAATTGGGCTCCTCAACTACCCTGGAGCATGTTTTCAATGTCACCAGTTACAAGTGCATGTTGTACACAGTTAAATGAAAGCCATCTCGTAATTTATACACCATGAAGAAGAAAGGACTCGTAAAACCGCTGACAGTATTGACGAACAGCATGAACACTCTATGGAGCTTCCTGACTCTGTGCTGTGTAGGAGAAGAAAGGCACAGATTAACAGTTCTAGGCTAGGTCATAAATACTTTAGGCAAAAACATTAATTATAGATAGGAAATGTAAAACATCCAGACATATCACAAAAGCACAGAGCCTTGCGTTATATTATAATTTGAGTTCTGCTATTGTGCTTCCATAAATTGGAAAGCGGTACAAGAACAGGATCATGGCGGTGAAACCACAGTGGGAAACAAAAAGCAGGGAGGAGAATCCTCGCGCAAATCAAACGCAATGAACAGAAAAAGTGAGGACGAACTGAGGAGGAAATCCCCAAAACTTTATTGGTAATAAAATGACGACCCGACACGGCCGTGTTTCGGCATCAAAGCCTGCATCAGGGGTCAAACAAATCTTTTTAGGTTGTCACCGAGGAAAATATGGCTTTAGGACTTCCTTAGAACACAAGAATGGAGAACTCAGCTATGGAGCGCCTTGACGGCAATACACAGCTGAGTTCTCCATTCTTGTGTTCTAAGGAAATGTCTTATAATATTTGCTTGTTATACTACTATCATGTCTTATCATTATCATATTGCCAAAAATTTTCTATAACACTAAATGTCTATTTTCTATGATATTTCCACTACCCATGATGTATTGTAAGCCACATTGAGCCTGCAAATAGGTGGGAAAATGTGGGATACAAATGCAATAAATAAATAAATAAACATGGCCGTGTCGGGTCGTCATTTTATTACCAATAAAGTTTTTTGGATTTCCTCCTCACTTTTTGTGTTCAGTGAAACCACATTTACAGCTACATCAGGGCAATGGCGGACTGTACTACTACTACTACTACTACTACTACTTAGCATTTCTATAGCGCTGCCAGGGTTACGCAGCGCTGTACAAGTTTAAACATGGGGAAGGACAGTCCCTGCTCAAGAGAGCTTACAATCTAAAGGTTACAAACTATGTAGTCAGTGTAGGTATCATGAACGGGGAAGGTGGTTAAGCGCCAAAAGCAAGGGAGAAGAGATGGGCTTTGAGTAAGGACTTGAAAGCGGGCAGGGAGGGCGCATGGCGTATGGGCTCGGGGAGTCTGTTCCAGGCATAAGGTGATGCGAGGCAGAAGGGGCGGAGTCTGGAGTTAGCGGTGGTGGAGAAGGGTACAGATAGGAGTGATTTGTCCTGAGAGCGGAGGTTACGGGTGGGGACATACGGGGAGAGGAGGGTAGAGAGGTAATGGGGGGGGGGCTGCAGATTGAGTGCAATGACTGTACAATGTACAACAGCTGGTGATTGTACAAACCACTATCTCTCAGCCACAGCTTCCATTCTGCAGTTTCCGTCATGGGTGGTCTGGGCTCTGATCTCCTAAGGTTCTGTGTCACTCATCTCAAAAAGAGAGAGAGCTCAACATGCGATGTATTCCTTGAATTAGCAAGATATATCAGCAAGTTGAACCAGCCGTATTAAATATCTGTTTGTTCAGCTGTTTCTCCAGTATACTTGCAGTATTCATGTGCTGCTATATAAACAAAATTAGCCGGTTTGAGAATGCTGGTCTAATGTAAAACGTTCATACTTCCTGCTGTTACGATCTTCTAAAAACATAATGTAATTTGGTTATCTTTGTAGTGGAATTTAATTTACTTCTTGAAGGCTTTGGTTACTGTTGACGGTCTAACAAGGCCTGTGGTGTTTGGGGTTATGATGGTTGATAGCAGTCCGTACTGTACCTCTGGAAAAAAAAACCATTGCAACAAGATGACACCATGACTGGAAATGTGCAGCAACATTAAAAGGAGAAAATAACAATAGCCTTCTGAGAATCGGTCCTGGTCTACCACACATCCATCTGCATTAGGGTTTGTTTTCTGCGGTCCTAGTCCAGGCCTTTTATCTGTGAACACAGAACAGAAGTAATTGTTAAGCCGTTCAGCTTTATCCTTTCAGCTTCTACCATAGGCGTAGTTTGACTGTTTCATTTGGGGGGGGGGGGGGGGGGGGGGGGCAAAGGATGGGGCGGAGCATATTAGCATATTCATTTGCATATATACATATGCAAATGAATATGCTAATATGGAGGAAGGAATTGAAATTTACAGGCAAAATATCACAGATGCACATTTCAAAAAGCTGACATATTTCAATTAATAAATTCTGAATAAAATACTTTTTTTCTACCTTTGTTGTCTGATCATTTAGTTTTTCTATTCGCTTTGGTCCCAGTGTCTTCTGTTTTATGCAGTGTCTTCTTTCAAGTAGGCTTCCCTCTGCTCCCCACCCCTCCCAGTCCCATCCATCTCCTGCTCCTTCCCTCTGCTGTGCCTGACCTCTCCCAATCCCATCCATCTCCTGCTCCTTCCCTCTGCTCCCCACCCCTCCCAGTCCCATCCATCTCTTGCTCCTTCCCCCTGCTCCCCACCCCTCCCAGTCCCATCCATCTTCCCTCTGCTCCCCACCCCTCCCAGTCCTATCCATCTCCTGCTCCTTCCCTCTGCTCCCCACCCCTCCCAGTCCCATCCATCTTCCCTCTGCTCCCCACCCCTCCCAGTTCCATCCATCTTCCCTCTGCTGCCCCCCCCCCCCCCGCGAGGTCCAGGATCATGACTCCGTTTATCCCCTCTCTTCCTCCCTCCCTCCGGCGCAGGCAACAGTCTTCTTCAGCCTTTCTGTGTTCCTGGCAGCGGTAGCAACGTACACCCTGCCTTCGGTCTGCCCCGGAAGCCTTCTCTTCAAGTTCCTGTTCCCACCTATGCGGGAACAGGAACTTGAAGAGAAGGCTTCGGGGCAGAGCCGAAGGCAGCGTGTACGTCGCTACCGCTGCCAGGCACACAGAAAAGCTGAAGAAGACTGTTGCCTGCGCCGGAGGGAGGGAGGAAGAGAGGGGGTAGACAGACACGCTCGTCTCCGTCCGCGTCGGTTCCCTGCCCTCTCTGTCTGCGTCCCGCCTTCCTCTGATGTCATTTCCTTTCGGGCGGGACGCAGACAGAGAGGGCAGGGAAGCGAAGCGGACAGAGACGAGCGCATGCCTGCTTGTTTTTTTAAATTTTTTTACTACTAGCGCCAGTCGTCACGTCGTCGTCGTTTGGGGGGGCATTGCCCCCCCCCAGTCTACGCCTTCTACATATTCCTCCTCCTCAGCTTTGAGCCTCACAATGCTATTTTGGCGCTTCCTCCTGTCACAAATATCTGAAAAACGTCTTTTCCCCCAATTTTACTGTGTCGCCTACCTTTTCTTCCATTTGCCTCTTTGCTTTCCTGGCAGCGTTTCCTGCTTCTCTTAGCTTTTCCAGGTATCTCTGCCTCTGTTCCTCTTTCTGAGACCTCTTGCAACGTATGAAGGCTAATATTCTTTCCCTTACCTTTTCAGCTACTACGTTCGAGAACCAGAGCAGTCTTCTTTTCCTCTTAGTTTTATGTCGTTTTCTAACATAAAGGTTTGTCGCCGTTAAGGTGGCTCCTTTCAGTTTCATCCACTGCTGTTCTACTTCCTTCAGCAGTTCCCATCCAACTAACGCTTCCTTGAGAAATTCCCCCATTTCGGCAAAGTTAGTTCTTTTGAAATCTAAGGCCTTCAACCTCGAATAAGCCCTCTCCTCCTTTGTCTTAATATCGAACCACGCCATTCGGTTATCACTAGATGCCAAACGATCTCCCACCGTAACATCAGAAACATTGTCTCCATTAGTAAGCAATAGGTCTCGAATAGCTGCATCCTGAGCTGGTTCCATTACCCACTGCTGAGGGAATCAGAGATCCCTTTGCTCCTAGAAGACCCCGCAGCAGGGACGCACCAATTGACGTCTGGCATTTTAAAATCACCTAACAGTAGTACTTCCCCTTTCCTAGCTATCTTGTGGATGTCTTCAATTGTCTCTGTCCAATTCTTCTGACTGTGAAGGTGACCTGTATATTACACTAATGTAAATATATTTTCCTTTTCCTCTTTCCAATTTAACCCACAGAGCTTCTTCCTTATCCCATATGTCCTGATAGGTACTGAGGGGGAGAGGGATCTTGGGGTGATAGTATCCGAGGATCTGAAGGCGACGAAACAGTGTGACAAGGCGGTGGCCGTAGCGAGAAGGTTGCTAGGCTGTATAGAGAGAAGTGTGATCAGCAGAAGAAAGGAAGTGTTGATGCCCCTGTACAAGTCGTTGGTGAGGCCCCACCTGGAGTATTGTGTTCAGTTTTGGAGGCCGTACCTCGCGAAGGATGTTAAAAAAATGGAAGCGGTGCAAAGAAAAGCTACGAGAATGGTATGGGATTTGTGTTCCAAGACGTATGAGCAGAGACTTGCTGACCTGAACATGTATACCCTGGAGGAAAGGAGGAACAGGGGTGATATGATACAGATGTTCAAATACTTGAAAGGTATTAATCCGCAAAAAAATCTTTTCCGGAGATGGGAAGGCGGTAGAATGAGAGGACATGAAATGAGATTGAAGGGGGGCAGACTCAAAAAAGATGTCAGGAAGTATTTTTTCACGGAGAGGGTGGTGGATGCTTGGAATGCCCTCCCGCGGGAGGTGGTGGAGATGAAAACGGTAACGGAATTCAAACATGCGTGAGATGTGCATAAAGGAATCCTGTGCAGTAGGAATGGATCCTCAGAAGCTTAGCCAAAATTGGGTGGCGGAGCAGGTAGGGGAAGAGAGGTTGGTAGTTGGGAGGCGAGGATAGTGGAGGGCAGACTTATACGGTCTGTGCCAGAGCCAGAGATGGGAGGCGGGACTGGTGGTTGGGAGGCGGGAAATACTGCTGGGCAGACTTGTATGGTCTGTGCCCTGAAAAAGGCAGGTACAAATCAAGGTAAGGTATACACATATGAGTTTATCTTGTTGGGCAGACTGGATGGACCGTGCAGGTCTTTTTTCTGCCATCATCTACTATGTTACTATGTCCTGCAGTTCTGTCACTTTAATATTATTCTTAACGTATAATGCCACTCCACCCTTTTTTCCTACCCTGTCCTTCCTGAGTAGATTATAACCAGGTATAACTATATCTCAGTCATGGTTGTCCTTGAACCACATCTCTGTGACTGCCACTAAATCCAAGTCAGCTTCTATCATTGCAGCTTCTAGATTTAGCCAACAAAAAGAAAGTCCAAATCTCCTGTTTTGGGCCCCACCTTGTCCTTTCATCCGTGGGAAGATATCCTCAGCTTCTCAGGAGACCACATTAATGGACTGTTACAATCTCAGCCACCCTTCAATGAAGAAGAAGATACTACAACTGATTCTACTTTGGGTCCTAATAAACTTTTCTGGTGCTCTTACTCCCTATGGTCCTTCTCTGGTCTGTTTTGGTTCATCTTCCGCTCTTTTTGTGAGCTTCTAGATTTAGACATTTGTTTCCCGTACTACGGGCATTGGTATACAAGGCTCTCCAGATGTTACTCTTTTTCCCTTTTCTATAAGTGTATGTGGTGTCTTATCTTCCTGAGGGTTATTAATGACTTTGGGGCTTTTCTCACCCATCCCCAGCCAATTTAGTTTAATGTCCTCTTTCGTACATTAGCTAGTCTGGTACTGAAGACACTATGTCCCTTCCTTGAGAGATGGACACCATCGCTGCTTAGTAGCTCTTGGAAAATCATCCCATGGTCTAGGAAACCAAAGCGCTCACGTCAGCACCATCCATGCAGCCACACCAGGATGACAGCTTCCCTCGTTCAGCCTTCAACAGGAAGGATCGACGAGAACACTGCCTGTGCACCTAGGTGCTTCACCTTCTGACCCAGAGCCATGAAGTCACGTTTGATATGTTCAGTAGGATACCTAGCAGTATCATTCATGCCAACATGGAAGAGCAGCGTAGGATAGTGGTCAGTAGGCTTGATGGGTCTAGGCAATCTTTCCGCTACATCTCGAATCTTGGCACCAGACAGACAGCACACCTCCCTGGACACTATGGTTGGCAGATGGGGTGCCTCAGTACCCCTTAGAAGAGAATCTCCAACCACCACTACCTTTCGCTTCTTATTGGCCACTGATCCGGCTGCTTTGGGATTTTTGATCCTTGTTTCCCCCTGTTCCTGAGATGTTTTCATCTCTTCTGCCTCCACTGCTGTGAACCGAGTCATCATTTCTACAGAAGATGGAGTTGAGGGGGTTGATTTTGCATGATCTCTCGACCTGTATCCAGCTGTCCTTTTTCTGCACAAGGTCTCCTCTTCCTTTGCTGGAGATCCCCAATGTTTCAACATGCACCTCTGGGATTAATTCCTGGTTGTCATAGATGCTTCTTAGTCTTGCCACCTTCTTTCTTAGTTCTTGTACTTCTTTCATGAGGGATTCAATGTGCATGCATTTACGCATGCAATTATAGAATACTAGTAAAAAAGGCCCGTTTCGGTATGAAAGGAAACGGGCGCTAGCAAGGTTTTCTTCCCTCCCCTCGCTCTCTCCCTCTGTCCCCCCCCCCAAGTCCCATGGCCCCCTTTCCTTCCCTCCATTTTCCATGGCTTCCTCCCTCCATCACTCTCCTTCACTCTCTGTTCTCCCTCTGATTTGCGCAAGGGCGGGACAAGAGAGCGAAGAGAAGGGAAAGCAGCATGCTCGGACGTCAGTATTACACGACCCCCGGCACTCCGCCCTTTTTGCCTCGCCTCACCCCAGGCATGGAACAAATTTCCCGAGCCCATACGCCAGGCCCCCTCCCTGCCCATCTTCAAATCTCTGCTTAAAGCGCACCTCTTCAATGTCGCCTTCGGCACCTAACCTCTACACCTCTGCCCAGGAAACCTAGACTGCCCAACTTGACATTTCGTTCCTTAGATTGTAAGCTCCTTTGAGCAGGGACCGTCCTTCTTTGTTTATTTTGTACAGCGCTGCGTAACCCTAGTAGCGCTCTAGAAATGTTAAGTAGTAGTAGTAGTAGTAGTAGTAGTAGTGTTATCTACCGCAGGTAGCAGACCACATCCGAGGGGGCCACGGTCCCAGGCAGCGCCAGAACGTTGGAGGTGAGAATTATTATATAGGAAGGGGGCTCCAAGCCTAAATTTAGGTGCAGGCATTTGCACCACATTTTCGTTGGTGGAAATAGATGCGCCTAAATTTAAGCAGTACCCCCCCCCCCCCCGGGACTTAAGCACTTTTATAAATGGCAACTAACTTTAGGCGCAGGTTATAGAATAGCGTTCAGCGGGGTTTTTTCAGCACCTTTTATAGAATCTACTTTTAAATGCAAAAATGGGCACAAAAGATTACAGAATTATGAGATAAATATGTAGGTTTTCGTTCTGCCGCCGCCACCAAGCCCCCTTAAATATCTGCATGTTGTGGATTTTCATGTGTAAACAGCGATTTTCTGAAAACACCATTTATACTTGTATGCAGTGTATGTATACAAATGCCACATGTGGAGATGCTCCTAAAATAAGGGCCTTAAACGCTGCCACTAACCCCCAGATTCTATATAGCGTGCCTTGCATTCTGCGCTGAAATCTAAGCATGCTCCATAACATGCGTAACTTAATTGGCTTAAGAAGCTAATCAGCGATGATAACAGCATTTAACAAGCAATTATGAGCACTAATTGGCAATAATTAGAATTTGCACACACATCCTGCTAAGCTTGTTCAGTAACAAGCTGCGCCTAAATTCTAATGTGGGCAGTTCAAAAGGGGTGTGGTCACGGGCAGGGAAATGGCCATTTTGTGGGTGTTCCAAAATTTACTTGTGCAGTTATAGAATATGGCCCAGTGTGCGTAAATCTATGTGCAGGGAATTATGCCACATACAGTGTTAATGGATGCGCCTACTTTTAGGCGCTGTGATATCAACTAAGTGTATTCTGTATATCGTGCCTAAATCTAGGTGTTGCTTATAGAATCCACTTATGTGGAAATTTTTACCACGTGGATTTTTTAGGCACCGTATATAGAATCTGGCCCTAAATGTATAAGTGCTTTTAAATATTAAGCCAACAGATTTTTAGATGACTTACTATGAATAGCTGGACACTTGGATAACTCTCACAGCAACATAAGTACATAAGTATTGCCATACTGGGACAGACCGAAGGTCCATCAAGCCCAGCATGCTGTTAACAACAGTGGCCAATCCAGGTCACAAATACCTGGCAAGATCCCAAAAAAGTACAAAACATTTTATACGGCTTATCCCAGAAATAGTGGATTTTCTCCAAGTCCATTTAATAATGGTCTATGGACTTTTCCTTCAGGAAGCTGTCCAAACCTTTTTTAAACTCCGCTAAGCTAGCCACCTTTACCACATTCTCTGGCAACAAATAGTGGATTTTCCCCAAGTCCATTTAATAATGGCCTATGGACTTTTCCTTTAGGAAGCCGTCCAAACCTTTTTTAAACTCCGCTAAGCTAACCACCTTTACCACATTCTCTGGCAATGAATTCCAGAGTTTAATTACATGTTGAGTGAAGAAAAAATTTCTCTGATTCATTTTAAATTTACTATATTGTAGCTTCATGCATGCCTCCTAGTCCTATATTTTTGAAAAGCGTAAACGGAAAGGTTTACCCCAAAAGGTGAGTCATATCATATCTGCTGTTTAAAGTATCTTAATGGTAATTATGCAGAACTTGACCTAAGGATTTTCATTTTCTCGAAGTAATGCAGAACAGATCAGTGTGACTGTTGTGCAGCTCTGCCCTCAGCCTTCCCTTCCCACTGTCAACTGGCGACCCCAGAAAATATAACCAGCAGAGACATAAAAATGAGTCATCATGTCAACAGAGAGAAAGCTGTCTTTATGAAAGAAATGTGTGGGGGAAGGGGAGGAGAGATAAAAGACTCTGAAATCAGCAGAAAAATAGATAATAAAACTCTGCTCCTGGCTGCTGCCTCCCTCTGTGACTTACTGGAACTAGGACAGGGGAGTTGCTTTTGAAGTCCAGATGCTGGGAATATAAACCTGTCTGACTCAAGCTATGACAAAGAGAGGAACAGCATCCAGGCAGGGGGTCAGAAAGCTGATCTGTGCAACTCATTGGTCAAATATAGGGGTCCTTTTACCAAAGCTTAGTATGCACTAAATTCTGCACCATTCCATTTTATGCCTGCGGACCATGTGGCGTTTAGCACAGGCTAATATCTGTCAGTGTGTGCTAAGCTTTGGCTCCATAATTAGCAAAAGCTGGGTCTTACTAATTATTTCTCTCCATAAGAAGGCTGCAGCTGCAATTCAATTAAAAGCAATCAGGTCAATTTTCAAACACCAAGGTCAGTGTTTGTTTTAAATGCCAGCTGTGCATATTGAGCACCATTATCGCAGAAGCAGCGGCCCTGAATATATACCTTCAGCGGTAGGAGCATCTGGAGCTCAAATTGCCCCCTAGTGCCCCACACCGCACTAGGAGTGGCCTAGTGGTTAGGGTGGTGGACTTTGGTCTTGGGGAACTGAGGAACTGAGTTTGATTCCCGGCACAGGCAGCTCCTTGTGACTCTGGGCAAGTCACTTAACCCTCCATTGCCTGCCCCATTGAGCCTGCCATGAGTGGGAAAGCGTGGGGTACAAATGTAACAAAAATAAAATCGATACTATTGGAGATTCTACATGGAATGTTGCTACTATTGGAGATTCTACATGGAATGTTGCTATTCCACTAGCAACATTCCATGTGGAAGGCTGCGCAGGCTTCTGTTTCTGTGAGGACGTCAGACTCACAGAAGCAGAAGCCTGCATGGCCACATTGGTGATCTGCAAGGGCCGACTTCTACATGGAATGTTGCTAGTGGAATAGCAACATTCCATGTAGAATCTCCAATAGTAGCAACAGTGGAGGAGTGGCCTAGTGGTTAGGGTGGTGGACTTTGGTCCTGAGGAACTGAGTTTGATTCCCGGCACAGGCAGCTCCTTGTGACTCTGGGCAAGTCACTTAACCCTCCATTGTCTGCCGCATTGAGCCTGCCATGAGTGGGAAAACGTGGGGTACAAATGTAATAAAAATAAATACACTGCACCATAACCACTGTGGGGGAGACAATGGACAGGGGGCATGTGTTGTGCCCTGTCTCCCTTGTGCTTTATGAAACTGCATCACCTGCACAGCCCTCGGGATGCCCCAGTGACTGGTGTTGGCTATACAGATAGGAGGCAGTTCTATAAAGGGGGCTAAATGTTAGGAGCCCAAAATCTAGGGGCTAAGCTAGCATTTTATTATGGCCAATTTGTGTGTCTAATCTTTGTAGAATAGTAACATAATTCAGTAATTAGATTAAAGCACTTACGCTTGTTCTATGGCAGCTGTAAATAGGGCACCTAACTCATAGTATTCAATAAAGCATAGAAACATGTAGGCAGATGAAGACCATGTATATGGCCTATTCAGTCTGCCCATCCATGCCATCTACTCTCCCTATCACTCCCTTAGAGATCTATGTACTTGTCCCAAGCTCTCTTGAATTCAGAAACTGTTTCTATTTCCATCACTTCCACCGGGAAGCCGTTCCATGAATTCACCACCCTTTCTGTGAAGAAGTATTGCTTCAGGTTACTTCTGAGTCTATCCCCTTTCACCTTCATCCTATGCCCCCTCGTTCCAGAGCTTCCATTCAATTGAAAGAGACTCGCCTCCTCTGCATTTATGCTGCATAGGTATTTAAATTTATCTAGCTTATCTCCCCTCTCCCACCTTTCTTCCAAAGAATACATCTTGAGATCTTTCATTCTGCCCCCATACCCTTTATGATGAAGACCACTGACCATTTTAGTGGCTGCCCTCTGGACCAACTCCATCCCGATGATACCTTTTGGAAGGTGCAGTATCCAGAATTTACACAATATTCTACAATTCTGGAGACCACACCTTCAAAAAACATGCACTTAAATAGTCAGAACACTCATGCCTCTCCTGAGTGGGAGCAGCGGCAGGTGGGTGGCAGCTGCAGTGGCCCTGCCCCGGGCCTGGCTCTGTCTCTCGATGGCCCTGAGTGTTGGTAGTCACATACCTAACCTGGCATATAGGACCACATAACAAGTAGTTCCAGCTATACTCGGTTAGCCAAATTTATTTATTTGTTACATTTGTATCCCACATTTTCCCACCTATTTGTAGGCTCAATGTGGCTTACATAGTACCGGAGAGGCCTTTGCAGGCTCCGGTGTGAACAAATACAGGGTGATGTTGTGGTAAGATCAAGTTCATGTGGCACAGCCACATTAGGGAATCGGAGAACGGAAGAGTTGTGTTATGGCCATTACATGCTTTAGTTTGATTGTGTTGCAGAGATTCGGCATTTAAGTTGGATCGGTAGGGTATGCCTTTTTAAACAGGTTGGTTTTTAGTGATTTCGGAAGTTTAGGTGGTCGTGCGTCGTTTTCAAGGCTTTTCTTCATAGGATTCAAGCTCAAGTTTCATTCTGTATGTTGTTAAAAATCTGGTAGTGTAAAAATACTGCAATATGTATGGGTATAGCATTGAATATCAGCTGTACCTGAATAGCTTCTGTGGCCTACAAAAGACCCGGATAGTCTGTGTCACTGCCCGAATGTTTAAAGAAATACTGACTACCATTAGCTGAATATTGACCAATCCATGTTGAGTTCTTTCTTGTCAGTTTCAAGTGTCTGGTAATTTTAACTTCAAAAGTCTTGTGTTCTTCTTTTGAACTTCCCTTTAAGTATCCTGATGATAAAGTCATTGATGTGGTGGTCCGGTCCCAAAATGTATTGCACCACAGAAGTGTCACCTTGGTCTTCTCCCTAGTGTTGAATCTTGTGCTTGAATAAGATGATTTTTGTCTTTAACATCTGATCTGTCTTGCCAATTATTTATTTATTTATTTATTGGGATTTATTATCTCCCTTTATGAAGAGATTCCTTCATGTAGCATCCATCTTTATGTTTTCTGCATATTACATTAAAGAGAGAGAATGATTGTCTTCTCCATATGGGCAACTCTATTGGCTTAGTTTGCAGTGTTGTATATTCCAGTGATCTGTGCCACTCTTGGCTTTCTGAAGAAACAAAAATACCTAAATTGAACAGGTTATACACTCAGAGAGTGTGAGATTACCCTTTAAATGATTTCTTGGAGTTTGTTGTCTTATTTAAAAGCCTGAGTGACTAGCAGGTTCGTTTTCGAAAGAGAAAGACGCTCATCTTTCAATGGGCGTCCTTCTCACAGGCTCGCCCAAATCTGTATAATCGAAAGCGATTTTGGACGTCTCCAACTGCTTTCCATCGAAGGGATGACCAACTTCCCAGGGGCGTGTCAGAGACGTAGCGAAAGCGGGACTTGGGCGTGCCTAACACATAGACGTCCTTGACCCATAATGGAAAAAAAGGGCATCCCTGACGAGCACTTGGACGATTTTACCTGGTCCTGTTTTTCTTACAACCAAGGCACAAATAGGTGCCCGAACTGACCAGATGACCACCAGAGAGAATTGGGGATGACCTCCCCTTACTCCCCCAGTGGTCACTAACCACCTCCCACCCTCAAAAAAAATCTTTAAAAATATTTTGTGCCAGCCTCTATGCCAGCCTCAAATGTCATACTCAGGTCCATCACAGCAGTATGCAGGTCCCTGGAGCAGTTTTAGTGGGTGCAGTGCACTTCAGGCAGGTGGACCCAGGCCCATCCCCCCCTACCTGTTACACTTGTGGTGGTAAATGTGAGCCCTCCAAAACCCACCACAAACCCACTGTACCCACATCTAGGTGCCCCCCTTCACCCGTAAGGTGTACAGTGGTGGGTAGTGGGTTTTGGGGGGGCTCAGCACACCAGGTAAGGGAGCTATGTACCTGGGAGCAATTTCTGAAGTCCACTGCAGTGCCCCCCCCTAGGGTGCCCGGTTGGTGTCCTGGCATGTGAGGGGGACCAATGCACTATGAATGCTTTGCAAAGGGCTTGCATTTGGTCGTTTCTGAGATGGGCGTCCTTGGTTTCCATTATCACCGAAAATCAGAAACGACCAAGTCTAGGGACAACCATCTCTAAGGATGACCTAAATTTCAGGATTTGGGTGTCCCCAACCGTATTATCAAAACAAAAGATGGACATCCATCTTGTTTCAATAATACGGGTTTCCCTCACCCTCCATCGGGACGTTTTGCGAGGACGTCCTCAGCAAAACTTGGGCGTCCCTTTCGATTATGCCCTTCCATATGTTCCCAAAGACTGAGCTGAGATCCACTCTTTTGGATATTGAAGATCCTCCATTCATCACCATGAAGAAGCATGGCAACTTCTGAAAACCAGAAGTATTTGTGAGCCTTTAGGACTAGAGTTGGTCACCTCTGGCCCTGACTATCATTTTCTTGATACTACTAGGGGACATTTGTATTTCAACACTGTCCCCACAGTCAAGAGTTCCTAGAAGGTATCAGTGCAATGTGTGAATCCTTGAAGAGCAGCCTATCTGGTTCTGATTGAGAAGGTTGACGATAGCTTTTTCCAAATTACCGTAGCTAAATTTAGAGTTTAATGAAAACAGAGTATCAGTTTGCAATTTACTATTTAATAGCTGCACTTGTGTTAATGAAGAAAGTGCCACAGCTTTCCGTAAACATGAAACAGGAAACTACATTCTCTATGCCAATTACCTTGGCAAAAGACAATTATTCATATTCTCTGTTGAAGACACACACAAAAAAGAAAATAATAGGGATGTATGAAGGACACAAGAAGGTTTTTAACCTCCAGTTTAGTAAGACAGGACATGCAACACAGTGAAAAAGGGCCTGACGTAATAAGTAAGAACTGGGAAAACATGATTCAACCTGTTTAATAAGCAAAGCAAATATTTTAAAAACCATGATGGGGGAGAATAATGAATGCATGAGAGAATTAAGATGAAAGGAAATCATTTCTATCTCAAAAGCATTATTCTGTAGGAAGCACGCATGTATTTGGTAACACATTTTAAAATATTAATGCAGAAAAAGGCAATTATTAAAGAAATATTATAATGATAGCCTGATCTGTAAGAACCTAAATTTATGATTCCAACTTTAGCCTGGTACGGGGAAACGTTGAGGCAGCTGTTACAGTAACCAGAAGGTAACTGAACAACAAAAGTCCCACGGAACAAACAGTGATACACAAAGAAGTGGGAACAAAGGAAGGCTGGACAAACCTCAGGAACAATACAATTATAATTTATTACCTAAAATATGTGTAAAAACAACATAAAACAAATACTCCAAAAAATAATATATAAAATAATGCACGACAGGTGGGGGCTCACACTCACTCACTCACTGTCTGTCACATACACTCTCTCTGACACACTCCCTGTCTATCACAGTCTATCTCTCTGTCACATACACACAGTCTCGCACACACAGACACTCTGTCTCTCACACACTTTCTCTCACACTCTGTCTCTCTCTCATTCTGTCTATGACACACACACTCCATCTCTCACACACACTCTCTCTCTCTCAAACATACACACTCCGAGGAAAACCTTGCTAGCGCCCGTTTCATTTGTGTCAGAAACGGGCCTTTTTTACTAGTATAATAATAACATTTTGCGTTGAATTTTTTTTTCAATGCCGAAGTTTTATTGAATTCCCTCCTAAGCCTAGTGGATAACTATTCACCTTAACAAGAAAAGGGAGCCCATGAGTACAGAGACTCAGATAAGAGCATTAGAGGGAAACAGAAACTTATCCAGAATAAATCCATAGATCTTGAAGGTCATTTTGCAAGGCTTGACCAGCACTTGCACATGCTAATAACAACGGCATTTACACATGTAAATGTTCTATGCATTAAATGGCAATTTTTATACAGCCACTACTTATGCATGTTATTTATTGATTGATTTGTTTGTTTGTTTATTTGTTTGTTTGTTTATTTGTTTGTTTATTTGTAGCATTTATATCCAGCAACAAAAACAGCGGATCTAATCAAACAATTTGCAGGATAGTGAAAAAATAATGGAGGGGGTGGGGGGGGGGAACCTCAGACTGGTGACAATCAGCCCAATTAATAGGATTGCTTATAAACAGTCACCGTAATTCAATCATTGGTCCTTAACCAACCTCCTCCCTCGGTGTTCAAATAGTATACATTTTTGTAATTGTTTTTTAATGCAAAAATACTAAATCCACGATCCAGGACATTAGGAGCAAAAGCTACTTATCTTATCACAGCTTCAAACTTGGGCCTCCCCAATGGACCCGTTTCGCCAAATGGGGCTTCGTCAGGGGAAGGACGCCCTGTCATAAAGTACTGCTTGAGTAGCAAGTAGTAATATCCTGAAAAACAAGCACACACCATGATGCACCCACATATCATGCAATGTTACAACCAAAGAAGCTAAAAACCTGAAAAAACTGACCCCTCCCCCCCCCCCCCCCCCCCCCCCCGTGCAGCTTGCCTGTCTTGCCGTCGGCTCCACAAAGCGTTTATATCCCACATTTTCCCACCTATTTGCAGGCTCAATGTGGCTTACATTGTTCCGTAATGGTGATCACCAATTCCGGAAAAGAGAAAATACATAGTTAAGATGGAGGTGACAGAGTGGATTAGATATTCAGGTAAAGTTCATTTTCGTACTGAGAAGTAAAAAGGTATAAGACTAAACTTCAATCGTGAATAGGTTAGTTTGAACAATCAGAAAACTAAAGGTTACATTTTGTGTAGTTCCGGTGGAAATTTCTTACTGGTGTTTAGGATGGATCTTTGTGATATGCCTTTTTGAATAGGTTGGCTTTCAGTCATTTTCAGATAGATTTTGGTAATTCATTCCATATGTGCGTGCTTATATAGGAGAAACTGGAAGCATATATTAATTTATATTTTAGACCTTTGCAACTGGAGAAGTGAAGATTCAGGAACATACGTGATGATGTAGTAGAATTCCTGGTTGGTAGGTCTATAAGACTTGACATATACCCCGGAGCTTCACCATAAGTGATCTCATGAACCAGGGTGCAGACCTTGAACGCAATTTGTTCTCTTAGTGGAAGCCAGTGTAGTTTCTCTCTCAGGGGTCTGGCACTTTCATATTTCGTCTTACCAAATATGAGCCTGGCAGCTGTGTTTTGTGCAGTTTGAAGCTTCTTGATTATTTGTTCTTTGCATCCGGTGTAGATTCACAGCACACAAAAGGGGCCCTTTTACTAAGCTTTAATGTGTGCCTAATGCAACCTAAAATGGCGTACCACAGGACCTGCCAAATCAGCATGTGCTAAAAATATTTTTATTTTGGGAGGTGGGGGGTATCTGGGGCACAGAATGGGCATTCTTGGACTAAGCAGCTAATGCAGTTACATTACCATATACTAACTGGGCAACGTAGGAATATTGTTTGAGCCCTTACCACCTACAAAATGGGTGGCGGTAAGTGAATACATGGTCATTTTTCAAAATGGCCACACCCTAATGGCATCATTAGCACATGTATATAACAAAAGAGAGGGAACGAAGTACAAACTAAAGTCCAAACAAAAAAAACAGCACCACGGGCCTTTAAAAATGGAACACAGTTCTTTAATGAATGAGCCTTGACAAAAAGACCCGACACGGGCCGTGTTTCGGTGACTAGCACCTGCGTCAGGGGTCACAGTGATGACGTGGAAAACTTGGGGAATAACTCGAATATATTCCTCTACAATATATTATTCCTTACCCCACGTCTCATGTAGTAAAAGCTACAAAGCACCAAGGCACTTTCACTTTCTGTATCCATGGGCCTTTAAAAATGGAACACAGTTCTTTAATGAATGAGCCTTGACATCCATTTGGATACAGAAAGTGAAAGTGCCTTGGTGCTTTGTAGCTTTTACTACATGAGAGGTGGGGTAAGGAATAATATATTGTAGAGGAATATATTCGAGTTATTCCCCAAGTTTTCCACGTCATCACTGTGACCCCTGACGCAGGTGCTAGTCACCGAAACACGGCCCGTGTCGGGTCTTTTTGTCAAGGCTCATTCATTAAAGAACTGTGTTCCATTTTTAAAGGCCCGTGGTGCTGTTTTTTTTGTTTTGATCATTAGCACACGTATCAGCACAGAGCTAGTAGAATATCACACTGTTGACCAAACACATCAACTCAAACTGATCTCTACTTAATGGTTCATGAAGTGGTGATGTCTCATGCAAAAGGAGGAAAAGCCTCAAAAAATGATAAGGTGACTCCTTTGTCAATCAGTTCATCAACCTTGGGGAGCCCCATTCATTCATCACAGGCTGAAAAACCTCCCGTTATTCTTTACTATAAAGTAATTCGTTCATGTAAGTTTGCACTTAATTCAAGTTTATCCAGACTTCTAGTAATAGGAAAGAAACTTATCTCTGTAGCTACTCAGTCTCTCCTCGCTGCCCACGGCACATGGCCATTAATAAAAAGAAAATGTAAGACATTTTTATGGTTGCGGTAAAAATGGTCTTAGTGCACAGGAAAGATCCATAAAAGGGCACAGTAAGGCCACTTTTTACTGCAGCTTAGTAAAATAACCCCAAAGTTTTGAATGGGGCATGTTGTGGTCATGGTTTGGGACCAAAAGGTATGACTGCATTTCTGATTTTACAATGGCAGTACATGCACTCCTTTGAGCATGGGGTGTCCACCAGTGATTGAGAGGTTTGGATGGCTTCCTAAAGGAACAGTCCATAGATCGTTATTAAATGGACTTGAGGAAAATCCACTATTTCTGGGATAAGCAGTATAAAATGTTTTGTACTTTTTGGGGATCTTGCCGAGTATTTGTGACCTGGATTGGCCACTGTTGGAAACAGGATGCTGGGCTCGATGGACCTTTGGTCTTTCCCAGTATGGCAATACTTATGTACTTATGCTACTATTTGAGATTCTGAATGGAATCTTGCTACTCTTTGGGGTTCTACATGGAATGTTGCTATTGTTTAGGTTTCTGCCAGGTATTTGTGACCTGGATTGGCCACTGTTGGAAACAGGATGCTGGGCTGGATGGACCTTTGGTCTTTCCCAGTATGGCAATACTTATGTACTTATGCAACTATTTGAGATTCTGAATGGAATCTTGCTACTCTTTGGGGTTCTACATGGAATGTTGCTATTGTTTAGGTTTCTGCCAGGTATTTGTGACCTGGATTGGCCACTGTTGGAAACAGGATGCTGGGCTGGATGGACCTTTGGTCTTTCCCAGTATGGCAATACTTATGTACTTATGCAACTATTTGAGATTCTGAATGGAATCTTGCTACTCTTTGGGGTTCTACATGGAATGTTGCTACTATTTGAGAATATGAATGGAATGTTGCTACTCTTTGGGGTTCTACATGGAATGTTGCTATTGTTTAGGTTTCTGCCAGGTATTTGTGACCTGGATTGGCCACTGTTGGAAATAGGATGCTGGGCTCGATGGACCTTTGGTCTTTCCCAGTATGGCAATACTTATGTACTTATGTGCTTACCTTTCTAATGGTTAACAGAAACTCAAACATCCAAAAATTAGAGGGGTTTTTTTTTGTTTTTTGTTTTTAGTTTGGCTTCTTAATTGGCTTTTCCTGGACATCCAGTTTATAAAATCTGGCACGTACGTGTCAAAGCATCAGCACATGTTCAAAGACCCAAATGATACTGCTCTTTTTTCCAAAGTTGTTGTTTATAAATGGTTATTATTTTATTATTACTAGTAAAAAAAGGCCTGTTTCCGAAACCAATGAAACGGGTGCTAGCATGTGGCTTTTTGTTTGTGTGTGTGTGTGTGTATGTGTCACAGAGTTATTTTGTGTGTGTGTGTGTGTGTGTGTGTGTGAGTGTGTGAGGGTGCGGTGTGTGTGCAGGTTGTTGATGTGTGTCTTTTTTTGTTTTGTTTTGTTTTTTGCTTGGGGGTTGGGGGATGTGCTGTGCTGTCCTTGGTCGCTGTTTGCTGCTGCCTGGGTCGCGGGTAATCCTTCCAGCTGGGCCGCAGCTTGTCCTGTTTGCCCACGTCCCAGATGGTGACGGGCACGTTGTTTTCCGGCTCCTCTGACTCCATGTCAAGCGATCCCAAATATAGTCTGTGCTATAGGCCCTCTGGCACTCTTCAATACTGGCATTAGGCATTTAAAAATTTCTCCCCCCCCCCCCCCCCCCCCGGTCTGTTTTTGCACATACCCACAGCAGGAATATTCTTCTCTCATTCCAGCGGTGGTTCTGTGCTCTCCGTGCTGCACAGATAATGAGCCATTCTGCTGGGGAATGCTCCTCCCTTATTGTCACGTAGTTTCCTCTGATTGGTCCGTCTTACGTTGCCTAGTGTTGCCTGGGAACGGTGTTGTGATGGTCCTTTGTGTTTCAGAATGTTGAGGGTGTTTTTTCTGATTGGTCCGTCATGCGAGGGCGGGGCAGAGAGACATGGTCAGTGTTGTGGCTTCACCACCATGAATCCATGAACCCTTCAAGGAGTGACTGAGTGACTTCAGAACGTTGTCTTCAGAACGTTGAGGGTGAGTTTTATTATAGTAGATTATTAGGATTTATTTACCACCTTTTTGAAGGAGTTCACTCAAGGCAGTGTACAGTAAAAATAGATCAAACATGAGCAATAGGCAATTACAGCAGTAAAAATATTCGAAAACAATACAAAGTATGGCATGGTATACTAGCAATGTCGAAAAAAGAAGGGGTTCACACCTTCCACAAATCCAACAAGGAAAACTAATGCAGAGTGGAAGAAAATCCAATCCAAGAAACTACAGTGGGGGAAATAAGTATTTGATCCCTTGCTGATTTTGTAAGTTTGCCCACTGACAAAGACATGAGCAGCCCATAATTGAAGGGTAGGTTATTGGTAACAGTGAGAGATAGCACATCACAAATTAAATCCGGAAAATCACATTGTGGAAAGTATATGAATTTATTTGCATTCTGCAGAGGGAAATAAGTATTTAATCCCTCTGGCAAACAAGACCTAATACTTGGTGGCAAAACCCTTGTTGGCAAGCACAGCGGTCAGACGTCTTCTGTAGTTGATGATGAGGTTTGCACACATGTCAGGAGGAATTTTGGTCCACTCCTCTTTGCAGATCATCTCTAAATCATTAAGAGTTCTGGGCTGTCGCTTGGCAACTCGCAGCTTCAGCTCCCTCCATAAGTTTTCAATGGGATTAAGGTCTGGTGACTGGCTAGGCCACTCCATGACCCTAATGTGCTTCTTCCTGAGCCACTCCTTTGTTGCCTTGGCTGTATGTTTTGGGTCATTGTCGTGCTGGAAGACCCAGCCACGACCCATTTTTAAGGCCCTGGCGGAGGGAAGGAGGTTGTCACTCAGAATTGTACGGTACATGGCCCCATCCATTCTCCCATTGATGCGGTGAAGTAGTCCTGTGCCCTTAGCAGAGAAACACCCCCAAAACATAACATTTCCACCTCCATGCTTGACAGTGGGGACGGTGTTCTTTGGGTCATAGGCAGCATTTCTCTTCCTCCAAACACGGCGAGTTGAGTTCATGCCAAAGAGCTCAATTTTTGTCTCATCTGACCACAGCACCTTCTCCCAATCACTCTCGGCATCATCCAGGTGTTCACTGGCAAACTTCAGACGGGCCGTCACATGTGCCTTCCGGAGCAGGGGGACCTTGCGGGCACTGCAGGATTGCAATCCGTTATGTCGTAATGTGTTACCAATGGTTTTCGTGGTGACAGTGGTCCCAGCTGCCTTGAGATCATTGACAAGTTCCTCCCTTGTAGTTGTAGGCTGATTTCTAACCTTCCTCATGATCAAGGATACCCCACGAGGTGAGATTTTGCGTGGAGCCCCAGATCTTTGTCGATTGACAGTCATTTTGTACTTCTTCCATTTCTTACTATGGCACCAACAGTTGTCTCCTTCTCGCCCAGCGTCTTACTGATGGTTTTGTAGCCCATTCCAGCCTTGTGCAGGTGTATGATCTTGTCCCTGACATCCTTAGACAGCTCCTTGCTCTTGGCCATTTTGTAGAGGTTAGAGTCTGACTGATTCACTGAGTCTGTGGACAGGTGTCTTTCATACAGGTGACCATTGCCGACAGCTGTCTGTCATGCAGGTAACGAGTTGATTTGGAGCATCTACCTGGTCTGTAGGGGCCAGATCTCTTACTGGTTGGTGGGGGATCAAATACTTATTTCCCTCTGCAGAATGCAAATAAATTCATATACTTTCCACAATGTGATTTTCCGGATTTAATTTGTGATGTGCTATCTCTCACTGTTACCAATAACCTACCCTTCAATTATGGGCTGCTCATGTCTTTGTCAGTGGGCAAACTTACAAATTCAGCAAGGGATCAAATACTTATTTCCACCACTGTATTAGTTCGCAGAGATCGCCAGTTACTACTATCTCTATCTCTGATTTTGACTTTGTGTTATTTTCAGTGCTCAAGTAGTATCATGTGCTCCACAGAACATCAGCATATCGACCCCTGATGAAGGCTTTATAGCCGAAACACGGACCGTGTAGGGTTCTAATAAAGTCTATTTGGAGTTCTCATTCCGTGAGTTCTTACTGGTTTCTTGGATTGGATTTTCTTCCACTCTGCATTTGTTTTCCATACTAGCAGTGTCAACACAATACGTAATAGAACATTATACAATTGGACATGCTACAAGCTGCATGTGTATTTCCCCACATCTCTATATGTATTTTACAAAAGGACCCATGAGTCTTTTGTGAAATAGTCAGGAAATCATACGTGTCCAGGCTCGGATGTCTGTTTCCCACCTAGATTTCCTCTGCAAAATCAGCCTTTCCACTGACAGTTTTCTTTTTTTCCCATTGCCCATTGAATTACTACTTTTACTTTCTTTCTTTTGTACCTTTAATCTGAATTATTCTTCATTTTTCATTATCTTCCATTGTTCATATTCTTTCAGCTTCAGAGGACTATGTACCAGGGGCATAGCCAGGTCCAATTTTGGTGGGGGCACCGGGGGTGGATTGGGGGGGGGGGGGGCAAGCATTTCCTCTCAGTTCTTCTCCCCCACCCCCACCCTCATACCCTTGCTAACAGGGATGCCCAAACCCTGCCAGTCAAAGAGTTTCTCTGGCTTATCCCCGACCTGTGCTGCCTCGGCTCAGGCGAGGAAGGCGGCGGGGTGCTTCAGCCATGAATGCCGGCATTTCCTCACATGTCACAGTCTACCCAAATGTGTTAGTCTGGATACTGAGTATCACAGTTGAACAACTGGCCACTGCTTCCCCTCCATTGGACTGTGAACACTGGCTCTACAGCATTCATAGCTCAAACTTGCCTGGAATTAATTTCAGGTCCTCTAACTGGCAATACACAGCACGGGTAGTCCAATTAAGATGTTAACACAACCATTTGTAAAAATAATACAATAGAAGCTGCCTGCTCCAATTTGAACTTCAAAACCAAATGCCTTTTCAAATCGCTGCTTTCAAATTGTTCTGTTCACTGCTTTGCTGCTTTTGTTTCAAGTATCTCACCCATGATGAGATACACTTTTGACTTTCCTCAGTGCATCCACTGTATAAGTTGATTCTCAATTATTTAAAATCTATCAAGCATATTTCTTTATTGTATTTGTATCCCACATTTTCCCACCTCTTTGCAGGATCAATGTGGCTTACAATACATCATGAATGGTGGAAATATGATTAGAAAATCTACATTTTGTGGTACAGCATATTACTCCTTCCCTGATAAGTTTATATTTTCTTATTTTGCTTTAAAAAAAAAGTTTATTCCGTTTCAATACATACAGTATTATTTCAGTTCGATTTTTCCAGCATGGTCCCCAGAAAGGAACTGCCACACCTACAGCAGAGGACTGATTACTCTACGCTGTGTCTCCTGTCACTCTCTGGAAACAGCTAATTAGC
Source organism: Microcaecilia unicolor (assembly GCF_901765095.1). Lineage (NCBI taxonomy): Eukaryota > Metazoa > Chordata > Amphibia > Gymnophiona > Siphonopidae > Microcaecilia > Microcaecilia unicolor. The sequence continues at coordinate 196,671,101 of NC_044040.1, read as the reverse complement.
ACAGCATGGTCACAACTTTTGGCCTCAAAAGACCATTGTTTATTCATTCACTGATTTATTTGTTACTTAAACTTTTAATCCACTCATCAAATTAGAGGATCAAGGCATTGTACAAAATCATTCAACACAAATGCAATATACATAGAACGTAAGAGTAGCGGATAGTATCCTATAACCTTAGCATGTAAGTGCTGGACACACCTCTGACCCGCTCATGCCCTTCCCATGTCTACACCCCTAGCAGTTACATACTAAAGGGCCCTTTTACTAAGGCGTGCCAAAAAATGGCCTGCGCTTGGATGCTGGACGTGCAGCAAAATTAAAACCATTTTCGCCATGAGACCTTACCACCACCCATTGACTTAGTGGTAAGGTCTTACGTGGTAAAAACTTTCTACCACATGTTTTGGATGCACCTCAAAAATAGAATTACCGCCTGGGCGGTAGTTCCAATTTGACGTAGCTTGTACGCGTGTAGGTACCTACTTGCCTTAGTAAAAGGGTCCCTAAAGGATTTATGTGCTAAGGTTATAGAATTATGACTAACGGGTGAATTTTCGAAAGAGAAGGATGCCCATCTTCCGACACAAATCGGGAGATGGGCGTCCTTCTCTCGGGGTTGCCCAAATCGGCATAATCGAAAGCCAATTTTGGGCATCCTCAACTGCTTTCCGTCACGGGGATGACCAAAATTCACAGGGGCGTGTCAGCACCGTACTGAAGGTGGGACTGGGGCGTGATTTAGAGATGGGCGTCCTTGGCCAATAATAGAAAAAAGAAGGGCGTCCCTGACGAGCATTTGGCCGACTTTACTTGGTCCATTTTTTCACGACCAAGTCTCGAAAAGGTGCCCGAACTGACCAGATGACCACCGGAGGGAATCGGGGATGACCTCCCCTTACTCCCCCAGTGGTCACCAACCCCCTCCCACCCAAAAAAAATTTTTTAACATTTTTTTCAGCCTCTATGCCAGCCTCAAATGTCATACCCAGCTCCATCACAGCAGTATGCAGGTCCCTGGAGCAGTTTTTAGTGGGTGCAGTGCACTTCAGGCAGGCGGACCCAGGCCCATCCCTCCCTGCCTGTTACACTTGTGGTGGTAAATGTTGATCCCTCCAAACCCCCCCCCAAAACTGACTGTACCCACATGTAGGTGCCCCGCTTCACCCCTTAGGGCTATGGTAGTGGTGTACAGTTGTGGGGAGTGGGTTTTGGGGGGCGTTTGGAGGGCTCAGCACCAAAGGTAAGGGAGCTATGCAGCTGGGAGCAATTTGTGAAGTCCACTGCAGTGCCCCCTAGGGTGCCCAGTTGGTGTCCTGGCATTTGAGGGGGACCAGTGCACTATGAATGCTGGCTCCTCCCACGACCAAATAGCTTGGATTTGGGCATTTTTGAGATGGGCGTCTTCGGTTTCCATTATCGCTGAAAACCGGGGATGACCATCTCAAAAACGACCTAAGGATGACCATCTCTAAGGTCGACCTAAATTTCATGATTTGGGCGTCCCCGACCGTATTATCGAAATGAAAGATGGGCGCCCATCTTGTTTCGATAATATGGGTTACCCCGCCCCTTTATGGGGCCATCCTGCGAGGACGCCCTCATGAAAACGTGGGCGCCTCGTTCCATTATGCCCCTCCACGTACTCTTACATGTGAAACTACTAAATAATGGCTATTAGAACTAATTAATCCCAATTATTGGTAGCTAGTGCCAATCGGCACTTAATTTATCAATTTGCTCTTAGCACGCATATTTCTGGCACCTAATTTTTGGTATCCTTTGTAGAATCTACCCCTGTGTTTTTTTTCCCCCTGACTGCACACTACTCTCAGTCTTCGTAAAAGTGCATGAGCTGTGGAAGATCACACGTCCTTTTAGCAGGATCAAGTTCGGGCAAGTTTTGGACCGTCAGTTCAACCAAGTGAATGATTTTGAAAACTGCCCTCCCCCCTGGTTCTAGAATCACGATGCGGATTTCAGCTCTGACACATTAGATGGTACAGAGAGTAGGAGGAATATGTGGGATGCAATGAATAAAATTGTCTGTATTCCGCTTGCAAAGAGCCTTCCAAATACTCATGGTTATTTCTAAAGACGGTAACTTACGAAGACCAGCAAGGTATGGAAAAAAGTGAACAGAAAGCCGACTACAGAGAGGTTTTGTTAAGATTGAGCTGCTCAAGTTCCTTGTAGTAAAAGCAGATTCTATGCTAACTTCATCAAAATCATTTGTACATTAACTTATGAAAAAAAAGCTTCCATTGGTTTTAATCCATCCCAGAGACCTTCCAGCAAACGAGTGGGCAGATGTTTAAAGTTAACTAGCTCAAAACCTTATGTGCTATTACTATTTTTTTAATTAGGGAGTGTAGGAACATACCCTTGTTTTAAAAAAAATATACGGAAACACTAGTGATATTGTCTGTTTTGTTTTGTGTCATTTTCCATCCAAAACAATCCCCCTAAAAATAAAAAATAAAACCATCAAAATTGTGTTTCATGTCATTGTTATTTTAGTGTTTGCTAAAAGATTCTAACAAGTAAAATATAGCATGTGTTGTAAAAAAAAATGCATTCACTAAAATTGAAAAGAAAAGAGTGGAGGAGCGGCCTAGTGGTTAAAGTGGTGGACTTTGGTCCTGGGGAACTGGGTTCGATTCCCATTGCAGGCACAGGCAGCTCCTTGTGACTCTGGGCAAGTCACTTAACCCTCCATTGCAGTGGCGTAGCCAGACCTGACATTTTGGGTGGGCCCAGAGCTAATATGGGTGGGCACTATGTATATAGGTTTGAATAGTGTTTCTTAGAATACTACAAACTAATGCCTTAGAATGCACTTGATGGGTTTCTAAGCCTGCCCAACTGCTGACCTGCATCAAAATAAACCACATACATACTTAATGGAAAAAAACAAAATTTTAATATACAATTACATGATGCCATATCTTAAACTTGACCAGACATAAGGCCACTATAATGGATCTTGCAATATAATCAGAGCAATGAAATTTATCTGTTTCCCAGCATCAGCCTTGCCCTACCCTACCCCCCAGGAAAGCTTGGTGCACACCCACATTATCTCCCTCGTTTGCCACCAATACCTGCTTTTTTCTATCTTCCAGACAAGAAGCAAACCAGGAAAAAACAGTCCCCCCACTTCCAACTGGTGTCATCTAATCAATTCAAACCCGGGTCACTCACTTCCTCTTGTAGTCATTGCGCTCCCTCTTCACTTTGGCCAGCACATTGTAGAGCGCCCGGATCTCGGGCGTGATGGTGTTTATCTGGATGCCCACTCCGTCCGGGTGGGTCCAGGTGACTCTGGGGCCTTGCATGGTCTCCAGGCAGTCTCCGGTGCGCCGCACATGGGTGTAGCTCCAGATGGTGCTGGGCAGGCTGGAGGAGGGGGTGCCGGGGTCGGGCTCCGTCTGCGAGCTCTGCTCCCTGTAGTAGGTGCGGAAGCAGCTGCTCAGCTGCTTCTGTAGGAGGCGGTTGCGGCGTTCCAACTCGTGCACCTTGGCCAGGAAGCAGCGGAAGCGCACGTTCAGTGTCTTCAGCAGGTGGATGTCAGAGCCCAGGTCGTGGCGCAGCGCGAGGGTAACGACCGAGCCGGGAGAGGGGGGAGGGGAGGCAGCGGCCAGCTCGGTGAACAGCATCGAGTTCATCATCCCGATGGCGCAAACGACGTCCACAGACAACAGCAGCGAGACCAACAGAAAAAGTCATCACTACTCCGCAGCATGCAGGGACCGGGGAGGACAAGAATTTCCGTTGTGGCTGGAGAAAAGGCAGGACCGACATGCAAGGGATGTGGGGTGGGCGGGCGGGCCTGGAGGGAAAGTGGGTGGGCCTGGGCCCACCCAGGCCCACCCGTGGCTACGCCCCTGCTCCATTGCCCCAGGTACAAATAAGTACCTAAGCTGCATTGAGCCTGCCATGAGTGGGAAAGCACGGGGTACAAATAAAAAAACAAAATGAAAAAGTAAACATACATAATATAAACAGAAATGGCATATTGACATGAAACTTTTATTTTCATTCACAGCCCATGCATCAGGCTGTGGATGTATGTGGAAGTAAACAGCGCTGCTTTGACAACCAACTTTCCAGGATGCGTGAGTGCATTCACAGTCCGCACATAAGCATGATCTAGAAATGAAACCACCGCTGTCAAAATCCTCATGTCTCTTCTGATATGCCTTTTACTGAGCTGAATTATGGCACAGTTTTTAACCACGCGCTGATCATTAGTGCAGATGTGCGTCTACTGTGTGTTAAAAGCAGAAGCTCGGGAACACACCCGTGTTAGCTGACTAATGCAGGCAGAGGTGGGGAACTGGGCGTTACATGAGTGGATCAAATCTGGCCAGCAGTGACAACTACTGCGTGGGTCAGTGTCGTACACTAGCTGTCATGAATGCCGACAGCACAGCTGCACTTAAGTACATAAGCACCGCCATACTGGGAAAAGACCAAGGGTCCACCAAGCCCAGCACCCTGTCCCCGACAGCGGCCAATCCAGGCCCCAAGAACCCGGCAACCCCCCCCCAAAAAAAAATTAATAATGTTCAATGGACTTTTCCCTCAGGAATCTGTCCAACCCCCCTTTAAATTCCGTAAGGCCAGCTGCTGTCACTACATTCTCCGGCAACGAGTTCCAGTACAGTACAGTAAAGTAGTATGTTCATGGCCCTAACCCCAATCAGCTCTCCCGATCCTTCAATCGCCTGAAGCAGACATGACCCCTCCCTCTGTTCTGATCCCTCCTCCCGATCCTCCACTCCCCATCTGATGCCCTCCCACCATCTGATATAAACTACCTCAAGGGAACACTTTGTAACTATCCCACCAATTATATAGTATAAAACTTTATAGGAATAGATATTCTTTTCAATTTTAAATCTTATCAAATTACTCTTTATTAACACAATTATTAACACAATTATTCCATCATTATTTAAAATTCACACTTTTATAGTCCATTTCAGTTGTGTTCAAGATCTTCCAAAGTTCACAACACACCCTCTTAGTGTTTTAATTTTTTGTCCATAGATTCTTTGTACAAACAATTCCTTTCTTGCAGCTCTACACAGTGCTGTGTTTCACCAACAGCGTCCTCAGGAGCTGTCTATTCATCGCATAAGCACAGCGATATATCATGCTAGTTCATCCATTGTGTATAAGGCAACTGCAATGGACTAAGCAGATTTTACATCCGACTTCTCTTGACACTGTCTCTCAGATAGGAGATCCATTCAATGGATTCATCCCGCACACATCCAGTCAAACAGAAGCAAACAAATGCGAATTTTAAGTGTGAATTTTAAATAATGATGGAATAATTGTGTTAATAAAGAGTAATTTGATAAGATTTAAAATTTAAAAGAATATCTATTCCTATAAAGTTTTATGCCCTCCCACCATCTGTCTGATGTCCTCCCTCTGATCCCCTCAAGTCCCTGCCAACCTCTTCCCCATAGGCGCCCCGTATAAGAGGCTTGGGGAGGCTAAGCCTCCCCAGCCCAATCGTGGACTTCCGCTTGTGATGCAGCCCACCCCGCGCATTTTGACCTTTTATTTCCGTGGCAGCGACGTCAATGAAGAAAAAGACACTACAGGCTCGCCGCCGGCTTCTCCCTTCTCTCTGCACACAGTGTCCCGCCTTCTGCGGTGATGCATTTCCTGTTTCCGCGACGGCGGGACACTGTGTGCAGAGAGAAGGGAGAAGCTGGCGGCGAGCCTGTAGTGTCTTTTTCTTCATTGACGTCGCTGCCACGGAGCGTATGGAGGTAAGCTCCGCCCCCTTTAGCCTCCCCAAACAGTTGGGCTACTGACCGTCTATGCTCTTCCCTTGTAGTAAAACCCCTCCCATATGTCAGCAACCCAATTCTCTCTCTTGTTCGGGTCTCCCCCCCCCCCCCCCCCCGAGGCAGAAGCCTAACCAGGTTGAGGGCACGGGGGGGGGGGGGGGAGCGGAAAGCAGACTGCCAATGGCACCAGTGCATATTTTAAATGTGACAGCTTGTGTGAAAAATAGGTGCCATCACCACTGGAAGTTCATTTGGGGGAGCGACTGCTCCCCCTGGCAACCCACCTAGTTATGCCTCTGCTCTAGGGGACCACTGCTAGGGATCGGCAATGCCATTTTGAGCCCAGTGCCTGATGGATTGGAAGCAGAGTGAATTGCTCCTGCTCCTGTTCACCAGACCACCAGGTCTAACCTATGAATAAGTCCAGAAGGTGGAGAGGGGGCCATATTGCATGGGGTGGGGTCAAGGGTCATGGATTTGATATACCACCTTTCTAAGGGTACAACCAAAGCCCAGCATCCTGTCCACGACAGCGGCCAATCCAGGTCAAGGGCACCTGGGAAGCTTCCCAAACGTACAAACATTCTATACATGTTATTCCTGGAATTGTGGATTGAAAAAAAGGAAAACAAATCCCTGTCCTAGAGGTAACTTACCTGCAGGGGAAAGCCTTTGGTTGCTGTGGGCAAGTCATTGGCTCTCAGAATGAATTTCTGAACCACTATGATGGAACCACCAGTGACTCCATCGTGGAGATCACTGCCACTAGAAGTAAAACCAGAACTGGCGGAATCTGTCTCTTTTCATACAGAGCTGTACCATCATGCATGCAATGTGGAAGTTTTTCTATGTATCCATTCCAGAGCTCTTATTATCTGTACCCTGTGCTTTCCCACTCATGAATCATGGCAGGCTCAATGCAGCTTACATGGGGCAATGGAGGGTTAAGTGACTTGCCCAGAGTCACAAGGAGCTGCCTGTGCCTGAAGTGGGAATCGAACTCAGTTCCCCAGGACCAAAGTCCACAACCCTAACCACTAGGCCACTCCCGTGTCCATAAATTATCATTTTCGATCATAAACATCATTTTTTAATGTTTGCCAAGTCATTGGGCGAGTGATGCTCTCTGGGATTCGCAGTGTGTGGGAAGAGTAGGAGAGTGATGTATGTCTCTTGTAAATAGGCAGACAGCATGAATATCTTTGTCTTAAAGGAAAGTTCTTCTTTGTATCTGTTTTCTTGAGCTCAGAACCACTAGTGCCGGGATTCTGGCATCATAAGCCTTTATTTACAATTAACTGAGAATGTTTCCCTTGTTCTAATAGAATCGCCCTCCCACAGTCCCTAATCTGGTCCCAGCTTTGGATTTTCTCTCGTCGAGAGAAATATATATATAATTCTTGTATCAGAATTCCTCATAACGATTGTCCCTAAACCACGCACATAGCCTTTTTAAAGGCACAGTGTTATTGAATCACGGTGTGTCCTATTGAATACTCTACAAGAATTTACACTGCTAGAAAATACACACATGGTGTAACAGACTCCTGACGCAGGCCAGTTGGGCCGAAACACAGCTGTGTCGAGTCATATCACCTTAATAAATTGATTCATTTTTTTTATTCATTTTACTTGTGTCGTCCACTTTTTCTCCTTTTTTTGATTTTTATACCTCAGTTCCTTTTCCTTTTTTAAGTTTTTCTTTTTTAACACATATTTTGTAATTTTCCCTTTTCTTATTATTATTTTCTTTTCTTTTTCGTTTTTTTGTTCATCTGTGTCATCTTCGCTGTTTTTTGATCCCAGAGGACAGAAGGCATGTAGTAGCTTGGCTCTTTCTGAATCCTGTCTGTCATGGGCTCTACATATGGCAACAAGGTGCTGTCCTTCAAGATGACACATCTCTCCTCTGCCCCCCACCAAGGGCTTTGAGATTTATTTATTTATTATGTACCTCCTGCAAACTATCAAAGCAGTGTACATTTAGGTACAGTAGGTATTTTTCCGTCCCTGAAGGGCTCACAATCTGTTTGTACCTGAGGCAATGGAGGGTTATGACTTGCCCAAGATTACAAGGAGTTGCAGTGGGATTTGAACTGAGCCACCCCCCTCCCGATTCTCAACCCACTTTTCTAACCATTAGGCTACCCCCCACCCACTCCAGCTGCAGTCAAGAGAAGCAGACCTATTGGCAGAGGAGTGGCCTAGTGGTTAGAGCACCGGTCTTGCAATCCAGAGGTGGCCAGTTCAAATCCCACTGCAGCTCCTTGTGATCTTGGGCAAGTCACCTAACCCTCTGTTGCCTCAGGTACAAAGTTAGATTGTGAGCCCTCCTGGGACAGACAAATATCCAGTGTACCTGAACGTAACTCACCTTGAGCTACTACTGAAAAAGGTGTGAGCACAATCTAAATAAATAAAAATTTGAGATTCTACATGGAATGTTGCTATTCCACTAGCAACATTCCATGTAGAAGCCTGCCCTTGCAGATCAGCAACAGGGCCTGTTTCTGTGAGTCTGACGACCTGCACGTACGTGCAGGACATCAGACTCACAGAAACAGAAGCCTGCGCAGCCGCACTGCTGATCTGCAAGGGCAGGCTTCTAAATGGAATGTTGCTACTATTTGAGATTCTACATGGAATGTTGCTAGTGGACGAGTGGCCTAGTGGCTAGAGCACCAGTCTTGCAATCCAAAGGTGGCTGGTTCAAATCCCACTGCTGCTCCTTGTGATCTTGGGCAAGTCACTTAACCCTCCATTGCCTCAGGTACAAACTAGATTGTGAGCCCTCCTGGGACAGAGAAATATCCAGTGTACCTGAATGTAACTCACTTTGAGCTACTACCTGAAAAAGGTGTGAGCAAAATCTAAATAAATAAGTACTGATTGGTGGTTCAGAGAGACAAGAGAGGTACTGACTGGTGGGCCAAAGAGACTGGATGGGCCTGAACTGAGAGTGGGTGGGCCTGGGCCCACCCAAGCCCAACTGTAGCTACACCCTTGGGTGGTAGACCAGGTAGGCTGGCATTGTCCCTTTATACATGTTTGAGAGAGAGAGGGGTGTGTGGTGAAAAGGAAGGAGACAGAGAAGCAGGTGAAGAGCAACTCTATATTATAGGTGTCTATGGAGTGGAGGAGTGGCCTAGTAGTTAGAGCACCCATCTTGCAATCCAGAGGTGGCTGGTTCAAATCCCACTGCTGCTCCTTGTGATCTTGGGCAAGTCACTTAACCCTCCATTGCCTCAGGTACAAACTTAGATTGTGAGCCCTCCTCAGACAGAGAAATATCCAGTGTACCTGAATGTAACTCACTTTGAGCTACCCCTCAAAAAGGGGTGAACAAAATCTAAATAAATAAAATAGTGTCTACATTCAGTATTTGATGCAGTTCATATCAGGAATGATGGCACCATGAGTCATGGGTAAATCTGCCTTAGAATGTGTTCTGGAAATGTGAACAAGATGCAAATGGAGAATGAAGCACTGAGTCACGTAAGAGTTTAAAGGATACAGCAGTAAATTCAGAGTTTTAAAAAAATGTCTGTGTTTATTAGATCTGGTACAGCCAAAGCAGGTTACATATTCCCTTGCATTCTATATATGGTGTCCACTTTTGGGCACTGATCCAAGAAGGGTGCCCAACTAAATTGGCTAATAAGCCAATTAGTGCCAATAATATAGTCTAGTTAGATCTACCAGACAAATCACTGAAACGTCTGCAAATAGTCAAAAATGCATCCGCTAAATTGATAGGAGGAGGCAGTGGCGTAGGAAGGGGGGGCGGGGGGGTGGTCCACCTTGGGTGCACGCGCTCGGGGGGTGCCGGCCCCGCTGGTTCCCTGCTCTCTCTGCCCCGGAACAGGTTACTTCCTGTTCTGGGGCAGAGAGAGCAGGGAACCAGAGGGGCCGAAGCAGCTTCGAGTGACTTGCACTTGGGGCGGATCGGCCCTCCTGCAGGTAAGAATGCGGTCCAGGGGGGGTTGCGCTCCGGGGGGGGTGTGCGCCGCAGAGAGGGGGTCACGCCATGCTGCACCCGGGGGGGGTGCGCAGCGGCGACCCGCCCCGGGTGCCATTAGCCCTCGCTACGGCACTGGGAGGAGGTCGCTGGTCTGATCATGCTACACCATTTCTTATCAAACTACACTGGCTACCCATTAAAGCAATAATAGAATTCAAACCACTAAAAGTCTCTATGGCCTCACATCATCCTACATTCGGCACCTCGTTCAACTTCACCAACCCAAAAGAACCCTGAGATCCTTAAAGGAAATCAAACTGGTTATACCAACTTCACAAGAATGCCAAAGAAAGAAAACTCACAACATGACAAACACAGGCAAAGGAGTGGAACTGTGGAACTCACTGCTGCGAAACATAAGATTAATAACAGACTATCTGCATTTCAGACGCTCAGTTAAATCTTGATTATTCCAGAAACACTTTGGCTCATAAGTACATAAGTAATGCCACACTGGGAAAAGACCAAGGGTCCATCGAGCCCAGCATCCTGTCCACGACAGCGGCCAATCCAGGCCAAGGGCACCTGGCAAGCTTCCCAAATGTACAAACATTCATGTTATTCCCGGAATTGTGGATTTTTCCCAAGTCCATTTAGTAGTGGTTTATGGACTTGTCCTTTAGGAAATCGTCTAACCCCTTTTTAAACTCTGCCAAGCTAACCGCCTTCACCACGTTCTCCGGCAACAAATTCCAGAGTTTAATTATGCGTTGGGTGAAGAAATATTTTCTCCGATTTGTTTTAAATTTACTACACTGTAGTTTCATCGCATGCCCCCTAGTTCTAGTATTTTTGGAAAGCGTGAACAGACGCTTCACATCCACCTGTTCCACTCCACTCATTATTTTATATACCTCTATCATGTCTCCCCCAGCCGTCGCTTCTCCAAGCTGAAAAGCCCTAGCCTCCTTAGTCTTTCTTCATAGGGAAGTCATCCCATCCCCGCTATCGTTTTAGTCGCCCTTCGCTGCACCTTTTCCAATTCTACTATATCTTTCCTGAGATGCGGCGACCAGAATTGAACACAATACTCAAGGTGCGGTCGCACCATGGAGCGATACAACGGCATTATAACATCCTCATACCTGTTTTCCATACCTTTCCTAATAATACTCAACATTCTATTAGCTTTCCTAGCCGCAGCAGCACACTGAGCAGAAGGTTTCAGTGTATTATCGACGACGACACCCAGATCCCTTTCTTGGTCCGTAACTCCTAAAGTGGAACCTTGCATGACATAGCTATAATTTGGGTTGTTTTTTCCCACATGCCTCAACTTGCATCAACCTCAGGAAAAGTAGCACATGGAAGATGAAACACGAAACCACCTGCTAAACCTAGCAGAACACTCACACAGAACCAAAACTTGTCCCGATAAAAATGGTGAAGGGTCTACATTATAGACTATCAGGCTTATTTTAGAAGGACGCCCACCTTTCGAAACAAATCGGAAGATGGGCGTCCTTCTCCCAGGGTCGCCCAAATCGGCATAATTGAAAGTCGATTTTGGTCGTCCCCAACTGCTTTCCTTCGCAGGGATGACCAAATTAAGGGTTGGGAAGGTAAAATGAGGTCAACATGAGCCCAGTCTAATGCTTCTGCTGAGATTCACATCATCTTGAATGGCATCTATGTTAGAACCCAATTGTGACCCATTCTCAGATCTTCTCAGCCTGTGATTTATTTTGTCACTGAGAGTGTCAAAAGCTTGCTCCAAAATGTGTCTGCATCATAGTTTATTTATTTAGATTTTGCTCACACCTTTTTCAGTAGTAGCTTGAGGTGAGTTACATTCAGGTACTCTGGATATTTCTCTGACCTAAGAGGGCTCACAATCTAAGTTTGTACCTGAGGCAATGGAGGGTTGAGTGACTTGCCCAAGATCACAAGGAGCAGCTATGGGATTTGAACTGGCCACCTCTGGATTGCAAGACTGGTGCTCTAGCCACTAGGCCACTCCATTTAAGTGAAGAACTTAGAAACACTTAAACTGCATTAATTACACACCTATGCATTTTTGGGAAAACATATCTTCTGGCAAGGTAAGTTCTGCATTAGGAAAGCAAAGACTAAGTTAGGTTTTCCTTCCCCTTTGCTATGGTACGTTTCCTTTCAGTGGACAGGAATGACTCACCCAGAATTAATCTGCCTCGTCTAATTGATGTTTTCATTTCTGATTTACAACTGAATATATTAGAAAGTGGCTTTAAACATTCACCATGCAGTTCACTTATATTCTGCAGTAGCTGATTAGCTAAGCAAAGAAACTGACAGCCAGGGCTGGCATGATAGCTTAGCATTAGTTCTGGTTTTGATTGCTAGGTCAGGTCAAGTCTTCTGTTCTCCTCTCCAGCTGGCTGTGGATGCTGCAGAGATGGTATTTGCAATCTTGGGGAGGGGGGGGGGGGGAGAGAAATGCAGTTTCAAAATGTGTAGTGGCAGGATTAAGGACTTGTGTGTGGAGGGTTCAGGATATACTCCTGATGCATGGCCTGCACTGAGCACTCTGGTCTACAATGGGAGGGGACATGAAACAGGGAAAAAGTAAAATGAGGACAAAATCCTCAGGTGATTGTGAATGAAGGCTCATTGCACTGCATTCCAGCCCATTTCCAATTGACATGCTCGGAGGCTGTACATTGCTCCTGCCCTGTGCTTTCCTCTGGGAAAAGGCAAAAGGAGTGTGGTGGACTTTGGTCCTGGGGAACTGAGGAACTGAGTTTGATTCCCACTTCAGGCACAGGCAGCTCCTTGTGACTCTGGGCAAGTCACTTAACCCTCTATTGCCCCATGTAAGCTGCATTGAGCCTGCCATGAGTGGGAAAGCGCAGGGTACAAATGTAACAAACATAAAATAGATACTATTGGAGATTCTACATGGAATGTTGCTACTATTGGAGATTCTACATGGAATGTTGCTAACATTCCATGTAGAAGCCTGTGCGGCCACATTGGTGATCTGCAAGGGCCGACTTCTACATGTAATGTTGGAATAGCAACATTCCATGTAGAATCTCAAATAGTAGCAACAGTGGAGGAGTGGCCTAGTTGTTAGGGTGGTGGCCTTTGGTCCTGAGGAACTGAGTTCAATTCCCACTTCAGGCACAGGCAGCTCCTTGTGACTCTGGGCAAGTCACTTAACCCTCCATTGCCCCATGTAAGCCACATTGAGCCTGCCATAAGTGAGAAAGCACAGGGTACAAATGTAACAACAAAAATCTCAAAAGCATGTAAGCAAATAGTGCAAGATACACAAGGGACTATTTTCAAAAGGATTTAGACACCTAACGACAAAATTACATGGTTAGAATTGACAGACTGGTGGCTAAAGTTTACTGCTCAAAAAGTGGGCTGTCTCTGGGGTTGAAGTTAGGTCAGGAGAAGGAAGTTAAGTGGCTACTTAGAAGTTGGGTGGCTAGATTTTGAACTGCAGATCTAGACGCATGACTTCATTTGAAAATTAGCTTCAAATTTAGCCAAGTTGAATCAGCAGACACTTAGGGCTCCTATTACTCAGCAACGGTAAGCCCAAAGCGGAGCTGCAGAGGGAACTGAACCTGGTTCTCCAGGATCTCAACCCACTGGTGACTGTAAGGCAGCAAAAGGAATCAAACCTGGTTCCCCAGGTCCAAAACCCACTGCACTAACCACTCCTCCACTGGCCTAATGGTTAGTGTAGTGGAACCTTCTATCCTGGACTCTGAATATGGGAGCAATGTTGGGTAAAAAGAAGAAGGCTATTGGGTGGGGGAGGAGGAAGCAAAGGAAACTATACAAACGCAGTAACATCAAAGTCCATTGTATAATAAAACTCTACTTCATCATCAAGGTCATCAAGGTCATCTGCATTGTGTAAATCCAAGTGCTTGTTCATTTGTATCAATAATGACACTCTGTTGAGGACTATAGCAATGAAGTCTGCTTTTACCTACGGGCAAAAAGGGCAGCTACCCGGGCCCATAAGTAAAACTGATGGGCCCAACCCAGCCCAGCATCTTCCTTGCAGAGAGGGTTGTCATCTGTAAATGAAATTATTAGGAAAGAGATGGTAAACAAGACCGGAAGACTATAATGCCTCTGTATTGCTCCATGGTGA